>NC_142034.1:59470607-60070607 GCF_982192425.1 Myodes glareolus
TTCTTTTTTACTCTGTCTGTAGGACACACTTACAGAAAAGATTCAGGCCTCAACTGCATGTAAACAAACAAACTAATGAAAATAAACAAACAAACTAAAAGCCTACAACAGGGTGGTGATGGGAAATTGCCTTCCATGCCTCCTTAGGTGGAGTAGAAATTTCACTCACCCTTGCACCCACCCCCACCCCCATTCCCTGTTTTACTTAGGATTTTAAGATTAATGGAGAGTTTTGTATCCAGCTCTTTGTTTTGTTGGGAAGGAGACACATTCCTAGACAGGGTCTCCTTTCCTGGGCAGTTGGGTTACAGAGGTCCACAGAGGCCCTTAGGCTAGTTAGCAGCCCTGGATTTCCCTCTGCTAGAGACAGATTAGCTGTGTACCAGGCCTCCTGAGAACGTCCCTTATTTTACAGCCAGCTCAGCTGTACATGTAAAATGATCTGTTTTAGATATTTTGTTACTGGGAGGCTCCTCAGGTGATTACTGACGCTGAATGAAAACCATGCTTTCTTGCCCAGTGCCCACCCCGTCCGATGTTCTGAATGGCCTTTCTTTTCTCTTGTTGACACGAGAATGCTATGACCTGTCTGTATTGTACTCTCAAATTGTCCACCCTATCCAAACGGAGCCTGCTTTCTTCACACTCATTCCTTTGAAACCTTGGACCTTTGAAACTACAGGACCAGTGCCTGCCACCTGTCACCCTGAGACTCCCCTTCCCTACCCAGTAGGGCGAGCCTACCATGCCACCCAAACACACAGGCTAGCATTTTCTCATCTCTGTATCTCATTTCTCATTTCATTGGTTTTGCAATTAACAAACACTTCTATGTCTATTCACACCTGGAAATGTCTTCATTTCACACACGCCCCCGCCCCAGCTTGATTCATGGTTATAATGCTTACCTCAGTTGTTAAATAGTATGAAAAGGATCACCTGGCCTTGTGGTTGTGGTGCCAGCATCTGGAGAGTTTGGCAGTCATCACTCCGGCCTTACAAGGAAAGCAATGAGGACTAACAATCTATGACTTCTCTTAGGTCCATTACAGAATGGAGGTCGCGGGTCAAGGTACTAGCCAGAATCCGGAGAGCCTGGAAAACCCAGGAGGGACCGCCAAGGCCACCTTACTTGGACTGGGTGCTGTTAGCGTCTGAACCTGGAAGCAGGTCACCCATGTGAATTTGCCTGAACCATTGGAGGCTGTCTGGGGACGACCAGGAAGTAAAAATTTCCAGATAGCAGGTCGGATCATGAATCGTTCTAGGAAGCCCACCAGGTTTTCAGTGAAGAACAAGGAGGAATGATAGAGTACTGGGAGAGGAAAGACAAATATTGGCTTTTCAAAATGGCCAGAGAGTTCTCTGCACGATGGACTGCTCCATACAGGCAATGACTCAGCAGCCTCTTATGCTGTGAAGGAAAACTCTCCCTGCCCAGCTCACTCCCCTTGCTGCTCACATGGGAGGGGAGAAAAAAAGTCCCGTACAACACTGGTGATAGTCACAGCTCAGGAACCTTGGCCTGCAGAAAGGCTGGACTTGATAAAAAGACCTGAGGTGACTTCCTTTAAAGCAATGGCAGCAACCACATGCGTATGGCAATCCTCAGTGCTTATTCAATATGTAGGGGGAAGCCCTGAAATAATATACACACAAACAACACTGAATAGACTTAATGAGTTCTACACACACACACACACACACACATACACGAATGATGTGGAATTCCCCTCTGTAATTATCAATATGTTTTATACTGGAATTGGTTAATAAAGAAGTTGCTTTGCCCTATGGCAAAGCAAAATATAGCTAGGCAGGAAAACTCAGCTGAATGGAGAGAGAAAGAAGGCAGAGTCAGGCAGACGCCATGTAGCCACTTAAGGAGAAAGATGCCAGAACATTACTGGTAAACTATAGCCTCATGGCAATACATAGATTAATAGAAATGGGTTAATTTAAGATGACTAGGAATATGCTTGAGCAATTGGCCAAACAGTATTGTAACTAATATAGTTTTTGTGTGATTATTAGGGTCTTGGCAGATGAGAAATGAAAGCACAGTCTCTCTCTCTCTTTCTCTGTTTGTGTGTGCAAAACACACACATATATTTAAAGCAAAAGAAACCATTAATTTGAGAGGGAGTGAGGGGGGAAAGGCATTTTCAATGACATAGGGGCCTACTCCCTGGGAAGGACAAATTCTCCCTCTTCCAGAAGTTGTTAGTTGCCAAAGTTTTCTGTCCAGGGCTCTGTGAGACTTCTCTCTTCCAGATAAGCATAGCCTTTTTTCTATTAAAAGAAATGCAACCAATATACTAAAGAAAAGATAAAATCGGATCATGCACTATGTTGATGAGACCTGGAGAAGGCAGGAGGGAAAGAAACTCGTACAAGCTGCAATATTAATCCAAATACTCCTAGAAGCCTGAACATTTCAATACAACAATAGAAAGAGATTGAGACTGGCAAAGCAGACTAGCATTAAGGTGGGATCTAACTATGTGGTTGAATTACAAAGACTTTACAAAGAATCAGGTAGATTAAAAGTAAAGGGAGGGAGACAGATACAACCTGAACATTCGTAAAAAAAATGCTCAAATCTCTATGCTCATTTACAACTCAGGGAACTTGGGAAAGACTGCCAGGCTCAGAAAGCAATAGCATACAATGTCTGGGAATTAGTTTTCTCAGGTAGCATAATGACCTTTAACCTAACAGGAGAACATCAACTATGCAAAGCAAAGATGGACAACACCTAGCAGACAAAAATGGCAATACCAGCACTCTCTGACTGACAGATGTGGGAGATGGGACAAGGCTATGGCTGACTGCCCTCTCCATCAGCTTGAGCAACTGGGCATTTACTAAGAACTCGTCCAACCATATCACAGAACAAATTCTTCCACAAAACACAGACACAGGGAATGTTTACAAAGACAGATCAAATTCTTGGCCACAAAGCATGGCCCAGGAAATGTAAAGAAGCAGTTGTGTCAGTGAGGGGTCGATGGCTAGGAACAGAGTTTTCTAAAATGTGAAGGGGAGGGGATAAATACTCACATGGTATTAAATTATAATTGGAGACATTAGCATGAACTCATGTTTAGTGCACTGGAAACCTGATGTTTATATATAGGACTAGTTATACAAATGTGTGTATAAGGGCATTAGTTTATATACTTACTCTTCATGACTCTGCCGGCCCAGAAAGCCTGGAAACAGTAATGCCCAGGTAGCAATGAACACAGCTGGCCATCAGTTCTTGGTTTCTCTTACCATTTCATAAAACATGTAGGGAGGACCCATTGATTGAATAGCCACATGGGGTAATTCCATGGTGACTGTCTTGCCATGGTACTAAGTAAGGAGGTGCCCCAAATCAAACAAAACATAATAAAAAAAAAACACCACAATTCTAGTTTACTTTCTGTTGTACTTTCATGTTGTATCATGGTTGTGATAAAACCATGACCAAAGCCAATGTGGGGGAGATGGTGTAATGGATCTGTTACAGCTTAGAGGTTCCAGACTGTTAACAAGGGAAGCCAGGACAGGGACTGAAGCACAGATCATAGAAAAAAGAGAGCTGCTTATAGGCTTGTTGCTTTCCATGTTTGTCACAGCCTGCTCTCCTATCCACCCAGGACCACCTGCCCAAGGGTGCCATTGCCCACAGCGGGCAAAGCAGCTTCCCCACATCAATTATCAATCAAGAAAATGCTTCATGGATAGGTACACGGGACAATCTGATTGTGGCAATCCCTCAGTTGTGGCTCCACCTTCTCACATGACTCTAGTTTGTGCCAATTAACAAAAAGTACCCAGCACAACAACTAACACACGGTGACGGAGTTAGTGTCCCAGGCCCATAGGAGATGACTGAAAGGGACGTCTGTGGCCCAAGTAATATCATAAAGTATAAAATAATATTCACCCATTCATACTGATGTGAAGAAATAATTCGTTGGAGAGGCACAGAAGGAGAAGAAATAATGTATACAGATCCTCTACTATAATGGAGGTAAAAGATCTTCACCCATGGACAGGGCCAAAAAGAACAATATTATAGTATGTATATGACAGATATCACTTAGCCAGTTGGGCAAGGGTCAATAGCAATAGCAATGGATCATGTTGACAGGCCTGACCCTAGGTGGGATGTAATGAGAATGGGGGTTCTCTGTCTGTTTTTCCTTCTGCGGGCCCAGAGCTTTAAATCCCAAACATGAGAAAACTAGACTCACTGAAATAGGGTTACTCTACAAAATCTGAGCAGCTCTCCCCAAAACTATCAAGAGCATGCAAACAAGGGCAGGCTTGGAGCCTAAGAGGACATGACAACTTAGTGTAATGTCATACCATGGGAGATTTGGGGAACAGAAACGTGACTTAGGATATAAACTAAGGAAATCTGAATATATATCAGTAGTAGGTTTTCAGTCACTTAACAAATGTGCCCTGCTAGTATAAGATTTTGAGACAATAATCATAAAAGAAGCTGAAAGTTGAGGCTATGGTGGGAATCTCGACTGCCCTTTTAATCCTTCTGGAAATCTTTAAATATCTGAAAATCTGTGAAGTACACATTTAAATTCTACCTGCAGACTCAGAAGGCAATGCTGCCCAATAACCAGTGGTTTTCATGGGAAATGAGATTGTTGTTCCTTTGTAGAGAGGTGATCTCTTTCCCTCCCTCTCTTCTGGAAGCTTTCAGACTTTATTTATTTTGTTAAATCCATGCTGTTCTTCAGTTTCAGGACTCTCTTTTAGATGTGGTTTCCTTCCGTTTATCTTAATCATCAATCATCACATGATAGCCTTTTTATTCCAAGGGACTTCGTGTTTTTCCATCACAGTTTCTTTCATTATGTATTTGACAACTTTCCCCTTGCTGAAAGTCTCCTTGTCCCTTCTCTCCATAAGATGAGCTAACTGGTTAGAGCGGCTCATACCTGTATTCCTCATTCTGCACACCTTCCTTTCTGACCTCTGGTTTCTCTTCTTGACATTCTGCGGTATCTTATCTTTAATTTCTATGACTTGACAGCATCCTCTTTTTAATCAATAAACTTTGCCTCAAAATGCATTGGGAATAAGGCACATATTGATGTTATCTCTTCATTGATAACCTGATTTTTTGGGTGTCGTTTCTGTTTATTTATGAGACATTTGATTTTCACTGCAATCAGAAGATTGCCTTCCTCGTGAGAATGAAAATTTCTGCCGATGACTGCGTGGGGTCGATGTCAGGCTCCTGGGACACACAGTCTGCCTGGCCCTTAGGCTTCTGAGAAGGGAACCATGGTTCCTCACAAGACAGAGTGGAAGGAGGCTGACTTCTGTAACATGAAGGTCATCCAGGCATAGACTCAGATGTCCACGGAGTAAACTCTTTCTGGGAAGTTTATTTATCCAGGGAGAAAGTTGGATGCAGTAGGTTTCCTTCTGTCAAGTGCGAGTGGGCAAGAGGAACTGATGTTTGTGGGTAAGTCTTCAAGGGCTTCCCCCTGCTCTCTCAGCCCTCACTCCAGGCATCAGTATCTGTCACTAGCACCTGAGAGCTACACGTGATTCCTCTAGAAGGGAGACTCATCACCCTGGACTCTCTGCTGCCTGAATGCTCTGCTCCCTCCTCATCATACTTGTGCCTAAATCTAAAGTCCAAAGGTCTGCTGGCTGACTCTCCTTACTCTGTGCATCTATGAATTCACTTTCCTGTACATTTATTTGTACTGTCATCCTGAACTCTGAGAACAAAGAGGAATCACAAGTGTGTGAACTTGAGAACCTGAGTTCAAAGCATCCCAAAGCTTCAAATCATCTCAAAAATTCTTTGTAAATAAGAAATAATGGTTAAGTTGTCTTTGTTTTCTAATTTATGAATAGATGGGCCCCATTTTAAATTTTGGTATGCTAATATTTTATACAGATGGAAGGGCCCTCTAAATAATTTTTCAGCCCATATGAGGAGACCAGACCAGGGCACTTCTTGAAGGTGGAGACCAACCTTCAGGTTTTTGGGGAAGCTCCATACAGTTTAGGGCTTTCATGGTGATTGTAAAATACTGAGCAAGTTCTGAGTTCCTCTAAGCCCTAATTTTTTCACTTCAAATCAACCTTCTGGAGATGGTGAGATGGCTTATGGGCAAAATACTTGCCATGAAGCCCGTCAGCCTGAGTTTAATCCGTGAGAACCACATGGTAGAAACAGGTGAGCAACTTTGGGAAGTTGTCCTCTGACCTCTACATGTATGCTGTCTCTCTCTCTCACACACACATATACACACACACTATTAAGATCACAAATGCAAATAATAATATTATGATTTTACTTCTTCAATAAATAACTGCCTGAAATAACCAGTTTCTAAGGCAAAGGGGCTTATTTCACTCAGCATTTTAGCCCTTTCAGTCACTGTTGGTTGGCCCCGTTGCTTCTGAGTCTGGGGTAAGACAGTTCATCACTTGAGTATGAGTATGAAAGATCCCTCCCACTTCATGGCTGGAACATGAAAAAGAGAGAAAGGAAGAGGCTCGATCCAGACAGTCCCTTAAGGTCGCATCTCTAATGACAGAGGGACTTCCCACTAAGCGCCACCTCCTGGAGGTCCTGTTTCCCAATAGCACCACAGACTGGAGAGCTGTCCTGTACAACTGTGCCTTTCAGGACACTAGGAAGCACAGTCGGCACAACAAAGGCAAAGGCATAGCGTCCCCAATACAGCGCAGTGCTGCCCCCTATGTAGGAAGCGTATCACTGCAATTAGCACAATTGTCTGAGCTTCTAAAGAACATCTATGCTCAATAAACGTGGGCTTGGATAGTAAACGATCAACTAACTTGGTCTCCGTTTCCTTTGCGACATTATTAAGTGACAGAAGCATTGCAAGGCCAAGTAGAAGCTCATCCAGCTCCGTTAGGAAGAAAGACTAAAGGGCAGTCCCTGTTACGGTGAGACCAGCAGAAAGAGCGAATAGTAGAGCAGAGTCCGTGTGAGCACCCAGTCAGTCCCAAGTGCACTCGTTTGCTTGTTTTGATTAGAAGAAGCCACCCTTCTGAAGACCAACAATAAACTATTTGAATCCAGCACAGCGGTTCTCAACCTGTGGGCAGAGACTCCTTTGGGGGTGGCGTATCAGATATCCTACATGTCATATATTTATATTACAATTCACAGCAGTGGCAAGATGACAGTTATAAAGCAGCAGTGAAACAATTTTATCGTGGGGGGGCACCACAGTGTAAGGAACTGTGTTAAAGGGTCGCAGCATTAGGAAGCGGAGCTTAGGTTTGGGTTTGGACAGAGCTGGATAAAGCAGACACGCAAGGCTTTAGAGCAGGGGGTGGGGGGGCAACTCTGAGGAGGCATTCGCTTTCTAACTTGGGGACTCAGTACCAGTATGAATACACGAACGATCTCCTGAGCTCTGAAAACAAAAACAGAAGTTCCAAACGGGAAATCAAAAGGAGCTGCAGGGCAGGCTTAAACAAAATAATCCCACAGGAGGGGAGAAGAGGCAAGTGCAGCCAGAACAGAGAGTGGGATCTTGGGAACGGACACAGTTAACCTCAACACCAAACCCAGAGATTAGTTCTGTTGTTATGATTCGGGGGTGGTGGGAGTGACTGTGGGGAAAGGACCTCCAGGTTCCCCTCCCCCGTGCCTGGGTTTTTATTTGTTTTATGTGCTTTGTCTGTGGAGTGTGTGCTTTTCCCATTCGTTTGGCCAGCTCAAGCGGGGAATGAGTGCGCTCCTTCTGGCATACATTTCCCCATTTACCAGGGTCACTGTTTACATTAATAACACGGCACCCTCTACGAGGCGCTCGTTCCGTTAACCTCACACAGCTGCTAATTAGCGGGTCACTTGCGGGTTAGAGGTGTGCTGGTGTTGTGCTCCTCGGCTGGCCGTGCTGTTATTACAGCGACTGTAAATGCCGCATGCGGCAGCCATCCGGCTGTGCTCAGAAGCCCGTTTGGACAATTACCAGCATTAGCCAGAGATGGAGCCTGCCAGCTGACATTCAAGGGGCAATAATAACTTAATTTTCCCTACAGCAAATTGGCTCCCTTACAGGGAATATAGTTCTACACTGGACTTAGGGTTGGCTTGAGAATTCCAGCAAGCAGGTTTCAGTTCTTTTGTGCACACAGAGCCAAGCCTCTTTCTCCCAAGAGATAGCCTGACTTCATCCTGTACCTGAGTCTTTATTTCCAAAGTAAGAAGACTATGTACTTATATGTAGACACATGGATATTATGTACATTCCAAATAATACATATTGATTCCTTAAGCATTTGAATATACATATTCACATGAATAATATATACATATATATATGTATATATATTCAGAGATGTGATCTTCAATTTGCTTCAAATGTAAGATTAGCCATAATGATCTTTAAGAATTTTTGGATTTATAAAACATCCTGTTGCTATGTAGCCCTGCCTGGGTTTTTATGCACTATATAAGCCAAGCTGACCTCAAACTCACAGTAATCCTACTGCCTCATCCTCCTGAGTACTAGCATTATAACTATGCTGGGTCATAACTTTCTAAGCGGTGTCTTAATGAGCCAAGAACGGTCATTTCCCACCTAGAGCTTCAGTTCAGGAAATTCTGCCTTGTACCAGTGTTTGGAAGACATCACCCATCATAGACCCCATCGCCTGGAGGCTCTTCTCAGACTCTATCGCAAGAGGCTCTTCCCAGACTACATCATCAACCAGAGGTTCTTCCCAGACGATTCCTCACTGCACACTGACCATGCTCGGTTTTGGCTCGAGTCTTTCCAGTGGGCTCACATCTCCCTCCTTCCATTTTCAGTTCACCTCAGAACTCTCCTTCGGTCACCAGAGAAGATGATCCTTTACAGCAATGCCTTCTTTGACTCGGAATAGCTGTGGTGGTGGTTATCTCAAGTCTGTATTATTCAGGGTGGTTTATGGTCAGACACTTCTTGGCGTTGGCTGGGGGAATGTGTTTATCCTAGTAATACCGATGGTGCCTTTCACCAAGCAAGGACTAAACAAAATTGTTAAAGTGAGGTAGGTACAGACACCGGAAGAGGTGAACAACGGCATTCTGCCTTGTAAATTTGCCGAGAACTTAATTTTCAACAACAAAGACAGCAGCTATAAAAGATTTATGATTTATTTAGTACTGAAAAGGGGAGCCTGCTTTTAAAGTGCAGCATGCAGATTTCACTGTCTATGCAACTGCTGGGCAACAGTTTACGTATTGTTTACGTCCATACGTTTACACATATAGTTTACGTCTTACCTGCACATTTAGTCAATTGCAGTCTCCTAGCTACACTTTTGTTCTTATTTGCCTGTTCACTTTACGTGCTGCTCGTTGATTAAATGAGATGCAGACTTTTCATGACCTAGGAGGAGGTGGCATCCTTTAAAATGTTCAATGAAAGACATAAAACACTGCCAACACCATTGACACATTTTTGTGTTAAGATTACCTAGGGGGCTGGAGAGATGGCTCAGAGGTTAAGAACACTGGCTGTTCCTCCAGAGGTCCTGAGTTCAATTCCCAGCAACCACATGGTGGCTCCCAACCATCCGTAATGAGATCTGGTGCTCTCTTCTGCCCTGCAGTCATACATGGAGGAAGAACTTTGCATGCATAATAAATAAATCTTAATAAAAGTTTGGGCTTGAACAAGTGTCTGTTTTAGCATACATCTTACAATAAAAAGGCTATTTGGTGGGAGCTGTAAAGAAGGCTCCGTAGTTCACAGCGCTTGCTGCCCTTCCTGAAGATTCAAGTTTGGTTTTCAGCAGCTACACCTAGTAGCTCACAATTGTCACAAATATAACTCTAGATCCAGGGAATCAAATGCTCTCCTCTGACTTCTAAGAGTATCTGCATCCACATGACACACAGTCACATGTGACACACAGTCACACAGACACACAGTCACACGTGACACACAGTCACACAGACACAGACTCCCCACCCCACCCTCACACTAAAGCAAGTCATCTAGTTATTAATATTTATGAGTATAAGGCCCAGAAAGATAGTCATAAGCCGTGCTATTAAGGTCATATACAGGATAGGCTCCTTTGTTCTTTTTCTGTGGGGAGGGCATCTTGGCTTTGTGAAGGGCTTGCTGTTTACTACTGCGTTGTTTCAGAGAAGAAGTATTAGTATAAACTTTCATTGATAAACTTTCAAACTTTAGCAAGAAGAAACATTTCTAAATTCCCTTTTATCTTGCCCTGGCTGTAGATGTTGTAGAAAAACACTGGTTTGTAGGTTTAATGGGTGTGGTGGTTTGAATGACTGTTCCCTCACATTTTGGGGGGCATTTGAATACCTGGTCCCCAACTGGTGGCGCAGGTTGAGGAGGATTAGGACATGGGGGTGTACTTTGAGGTTTCAAAAGCCATGCACCATGAATAGCTCAACCTCTCTCCACTTTCTGCTTGTGGTTCAAGATGTGAATGCTCAGCACTTCCGGCTATGCCATACAAATGGTAGCCGCCGGGACCTAAGAGTCTGCTGGTGTTCTGGTGAGACAATTCTTTGTTCTTGAACTTCACTTTACATATAAATGTAAAATGACTAAAGCCTGTACTTCATGAAGTGGATTTAATCAGTAATACAGACACAGCTTCTCAAGGTCAATTGGGTTCCCATCTTCAACCCTTGAGGCAGTTGGCCACTCATGGCTCCTATCAGCTCTTTCTCCAGGGTTGGTCCCCCAAAGTGAAGGAGACTATAGGTGACATCGTCCCTCCTTACCCTGGGCACAGGGACAGGACACAACAGATGTGGGAACATGAAGGACCACCTCTTTGCCTGAGATGTGACCCAATCTGTGACATACATGCCTTGCGTTCTGGGGATGTCTGTGGGCTCATGCCACAGCCAGCTTAGCTAAGCTAACTCCTCCCTGACGTCCCCCTGCTCTTTCTCCTCCTCTTATGACCTGTTTCCAAGAATATGGTTTTAGTGCAACAATTTAACAAATCAGCCAGGGCCTCTTCCACACTTGGCAAGTGTCCTGCCACTGAGCTATCCACCTAACACACTTGTTGTCTTTTGTTTTCAGAAGGCTCTCACAGTGTAGCTCTAGCTGGTCTTGAACTTGTGACCCTCCTGCCTCAGCTTCTTGAGTAGCTCAGATTACAGTGCTGTACCACCAGGGCTAGCTCTGGATCACTTTGAGAATTTTCCCCTATTACCCTTTGTTCAAAAGGATCCTCCTTGGGATATTTGGATGTTTAAGTAATCTAATGGAAATATTATTTTATACTTTAATTTTCATTTCAATAAATGAGGTCAAACTTCATCTCATATGTTTAAGGGTCTGGGTGAGTTGTGCTATGAGAAATCTGTAAGAACTGCTCATATAGAATGCTGTCTTCAATACCAAAGTGCAGGGCATTTTCAGATGCTGGGGTCAATTCCCCTCTTCTGTTTCTTATTCACAGCATGGCTCTTGTTTCCTTCATTCGAGAGATCTTCTTGCTAGGCTTGCCTGTATAGATCTGCAGATATTAACTTTAGAACCAAACCATTTAATTCTAAGCAATTACTGATGCTTTTCTTAGAACTGTGAATGTGTAGGCTATCTGGGTAGAGGAGTGTTCTCTCTGAGTCTTTCTAGCTAAACATGGAATGGCTTCATTTGCTACAGACGTCTTATCTCCTTTGGATTGTATCAAGCTTTTAATGAACAAAGAAATGGCATTTTAAAACCTTTTCATTTCTTTTATTTATATATTCTAAATGGAGGAACTTATCCAATTGTGTGTTGTAACCAGTTGCTGTTTTCATATATGACTGTACTTGATTCATAAACACATGGATTTCTTTTCTTGTATACATCTGTGTTCCCATACTGTTTAACAATGTTTTGAATTGGTTCTCTAGACTATGTCAAGAGTACAATCACATGCTACAGGTGTCTGCTTAGCCTCCTCTTGCCCAAGGTTCATGCTTTCAGATTCTTTTCTTCTAGATTTATTTACTTTTGACCAAGCATAGTAATGATATCACATGCCTTCCTTTAATCCATGCACTTGGGAGACAGAGGCTGGCAGAGCTCTGTGAGTTTAAGGCTGGCTATATATATGTACACACACACACACACACACACACACACACACACACACACACACAAAGGTTTTATGTGTATGACTATTTTGCTTGTATATGTAAATATTTACCACATGCATGCCTAGTGCCGGCAGAGGGCATCAGAGTCCTGGGAACTGCTGTGACAGACAGTTGTGAGCCATCAAGTAGGTTCTGGGAACCAAACTCAGGTCCTTTGAAAGAAAAGCAAGAGTTCTTATCCACTGAACCAGCTCTCCAACCCTGACATTCAGCTTCTTATTCTTTTAAATGTTGCTCAGAACTTCGAGATCAAGAACAAGGAAGTTTTACCTGAAATTCAAGGACACTTTTCTATTGTCCTTCATTTAAGCAGGGATTCTCAAATTTCCTTTAATTATAATGATAACTATTGGGATTGATATATTAGCATCTGTTTCATTAATTTATTAAGCAGTAACCATACATTTTAACTAAGAATATGTTGCTGGAATTGGGCTAATTATTCTTATCAGTGAAAAGGAAAAGGAAATGAGAGAATTAGATATGATATTGTCATTTGAAAAACATTTCAAAATTTGATGGATCTAGGCTCAGGGTATCAGTGAATGAACATCTTAAGAAGAGAAACAACCTTTGATTGTATACGTGTGTGTATATATATACACATATATATGTGTCTATATATGTATATGTACATATATACACATATGTATGTGTATATATATACACACACACGTGTATATATATACATATATATGCATATATATATACGTGTATATATACGTGTGTGTGTATTTTCCTCGTGAGAGTCCAAAATACTTGCCACATCTTGTGAAAGCATCAAACTTAAATCAGATTAAGCCTCTAGATGCAGCTGCTAATGTCAGGAAACATGGAGGCAGAGAGACATGTCAACCTATGCCAAGAGTACGTAATCTGTGGAATACAGGCTAATCCAATTCACACGCTAAGCCTCGAGTTTCTCAACAGGAACCAAAACAAAACAAAATCTGTGAGTAAAAAAAGATAATTTCAGAAGGATTGCAGATGGAAAGAACTTAGTAAGTGGGTTAGGTTTTTAAAAGTAGCACATGCAGTACATTGTATAGGATTCTCCCTTCAGTGCTAAAGCAACAGAAACACAGAGACTAGGAATCGTAGGGTTAGGACCGCGGGGCTCTTGGAGGAAGGAAGCAAGAGGGTTCCACTTGCGATGGGGATGTGAAAACACTCCAAGGGTAGTTGACAAAACACTAAATGCTACTCCCTGACCCAAAAGATGATTATAAAGGTGCATCTTTTTTAAAAATTAATTTTTGTATGGTTTTCTTTATGTTTTACTCTTAACAAACAGTTAAAAGTTAAAATTCAGGGCATATCGTGAATTTGTGAGAAAGTAGTTTTGCTAAAAATTCAAAATATCTGTTTTTTTTCTTCTTTTTTGTAACAGTTATTTAAATTGATTTTCAAGGCACGGACTCTCTATGCTGCTTAGGCTGGCACTGGGATCGTGATGCTTTTACTTCTACCTTCTGAGTAGCTTACCACACGTTCCAACCCTCAACACTATCAGAAGGTAGAAACTGGGGAGCAATGTTCATGGTACCAAAATGTTGGCACAGTGGTATTCTGTCCATCACAGCTTGGGTCCTGAAACTTGACTATGGGGCAGCAAGGAAATAAGAAAAGACAGACACACAGGAGCCCACAGAAACACACAGGCAGAAAGGCTGGGGTTAGTAGGAGCAGGGTAGACTCTGATGGAAGGCAGCTACTCTACAAAAACCCTGAACATCAGCACATTTATTATGTGCAGTAAGTGGGGGAACGGTGTTAGCTAGTGTCAGTAGGAGGTCTGTGTAGGTGAGCCAGCTCAGTCTTAAATAACTGGGAGGAGGAGGCTACACTGGCTGGGTTTTGCACACACTGGTCAATCATTGGTCAACACTCACACCTATTCAACACTGGCTACTTTTCCTGACTAGTTTTGCCATTTCTGAGCTCCATTGAGAAGGCTTTGCAATTTCTATGAGTTTGAGGCACTGCATCCTTGACATGGCCACGGCTTTGTCAACAAAACACATTCACTCACAGCATCATCTGTTCTTTATACCTCCACTCAGGGCTTCACCACTCTCTACACAGTGGTATGTTGGCAAGCCAGCAAGCTTGTCTAATAAGCTTTTGATGTACCGTGTTTTGTCATTTTGATTCTGGCAATACCATCGCTCTGGCCATTTTGAAAATCCAAAGGGTTGTCCCTAAATTCAGAGACTGAAGAAATGCTGAATCTGCTCCTATGAGTCAGTGAGTATTATGAGACTTTTTAGGGGGAAAAATGTAGAGAACGAGGCTGGGATAGTGAGTGATAATGGTTGCTACTGTAGGGCACGGTGAGAGGAGCCTGGGAAACTGGATGATTTTGACATGAGTGAGACAGTGCTCTCTGCCTGTTTGTGATATTTAAACAGAAGACAGACATGAAGTAGAACTCTAGGCTCACGTGTGTCTGACTAGTACCAGGTGGATTGAGTCAACATGTGCTCTGCCAACATTCAAATTTATTGGATTATCGTAGGCTTACAAACTGACTTGGGAGACACAGAATAAGAATTCCCTTGCCCATTGCTCCCCATGCTTCTGAGACCCCACGACTCTGCCACACTACTGTATTCAAGACTGGGTGTCTGGCTCCTCTATCAAGTCTCTCAGGAGAATCCGTGAAAAGTCTGACTCTCTGGTCCCATTCCAGAACTGCTGGATCAGAGGATTTGGGTCAGGACCTGCAAATGTTTACTTCCCCAAAAGCAATTCCTAGAGTCCTTATACAACCAGATCACACACTGGACCCTTGGAAAAGCAAAACACTGAGTTCTTCTATAGCAATATACCATGGAGTGGAAGACTCGGCAGTAGGGATGAAGAATAGGAGTAATAGGGGCAAATTCTCCCATGACTGGCAATGGCACTCAGGATCTCCCCTATGTTCCAGGATACTCCAGGCACTCCAGGATCTCCCCCATGTTCCGCGATAGCCATTCCAGCACCCAAACTTCAAGCTGGGTTCCTAGTAGCTTAAACTTTCTATCATAAGAAAAATATTTTCAGGCCAACTCTACCACCACTCCTGGATGGTCACACTGTCATAAGGCCTTACAGCAGACTTTAAATTCAAGCTACACACATTCTGTCATGACGTGCAGAGGGCAGCAGAGGCTGTGAACTTGATCCATTGACTTTTGAGCCAAATCTTAGAAATAGCCTTCCATTGCCAAAGGAGACTTTTTGTTACCCAGAACAGCCAGGAATGGATTGAGAATACAGAAAAGCTTTTTCTCCTGGTTTCTATGAGGTCAAAGATTTCTTTCATTTTTTGTCTCTACTAAAGGTAACTGAGTGTATTAAGTATTCCGGCCTGTTTTTTGCACACAGTAGAAACAATATAGCGAATTCCCTTCCTATTTTCTGAATCCATAACACTGCAGACAATACTCTGAAGCTGCTTGAAGGTCACAATTATTCTGTGAAAAGAGGTGTTCACCACTCTGCACTAGGTGAATGATGCTTCCAAGTCAACAATGAACTGTGCAGTGGAATCTCTAGTTTTAAATCTGTGGATGAGCCCACTCAAGCACTCAGAGTGAGCAGGGCTGCTGTTAACACTCAGCTCCCATCTCAACACCACCAGAAAACGAAAGTTTTCCCGGCAACACAGGGTTTGGAGCTAGGGGGTCCTGGGTGTCAAGTCTTGACCTGTCATTTGTGATATTTGTTCTATCTTTGGAGCCTTCCAGGTTGTGCATGTGTGTACACCTGTGTGTATCAGAATGCACATGCAGGAATATATTCAAAAACACATGTCCTTGTGTCAGAGAGGCGCTGTTGACTTAATGTGGAAGTCTAGAGACATCTCTAGTACTTGCCCTCCATGGAAGCAATTGCTGTCTTTGTTTCTCTCAGTGAGCAAATCCTATGTCTTCCACTCTACACGGACTGACAGGAAGACAGATGAAAGCCTCACCCTTTGGTGGGAGCTCCAGGAGTGAGCCAAGCAGTGATTCTGTCTTCCTTTGCCATTTCATTATGATGACACTGGTCATTCCCAAAAGTAAACACCTGTATTATTCATATATTTAATCAGTTAGTGTGTGAGTATATGTGAGCATGTATGTGTGAGAGTGTGCTTGAACACATGTGTGTGCAGGTGCACATGTACATACGTGAGAGCACATATGTGAGCAGGTGAGTTTGTGCTACATGGAAACCTGTGGCATTTGGCTTTTTCTGTGTGGTTTTCCTGTTTTTTCCTCACTGGGGATTGAACCTAGGGCCTTGTAATGTTTAGGTAAGTGTTTTACCACTGAGCTATATCCCAGCCTTTTTATTTTTCTAGTTTTTCAGTTTGGGACAAGTTTTGTCTAGGTTATCTAAGCTAGACTTGAACTCCCCTCGTAGCCTACATAAACTTTGAACTTAGCCATTTTTTTTAAAAACTAGCATTTGTATTTCAAGGACTTTTAGACACTACAAATTTCCTATGTATAAAAAGAAAGCCAGTACTCAAAAGGCTCAAAACTATATTGAGTGACTCCCTTTTCCATGCATTGTATTGATGCTCAGGATTTAACAGCTGAATAAACGGCCCTGTGCCCGTTGGGGGCGAAACCAAAGACGAGGCTGCTTGCCTGGAGCCCAGGACGTCTGAGCGCGTCTTCCAGGAGACTGGAAATTTAACAAGTCTCCGTGGCGAGGCTTTAAACACAATCGCCCTGTGCCTTCTTCCTGTGCATCCATTCAGCTGACAACTATTTATCAGGGAACAACTCGGCCCTCCAAGCTAAAAGGCTTAAATATCACAGAGAGGGGCTGAGTTTGCAGTGGAGACGCTACCCCTCACCCTCGTGAAACTTTGCTTTATTGCTTGGGAGATAAACCACTTCCTGGACTGTAGGGCCATAGCAGTAGTCTACCCTGCAGGCCCACATGTAGTTACCGTGCCGTGAAGGTGCCTAATGTCTGTCTGGAACAATGACCATTTCAGACGGGGCCAACATGAAGGTGTGCCAGGCCAAGAAGAGCCGAGCCCTGAGAAAGGAGCCTGGAAAAACGGGTCGCAGACAATCGTAAATAACCCTTATGACTTTGACAGTGCCACTGGGGGCCTGGCACTTTGCTTTACAGATGTTATTATATTTAATGGGCATACCATATAGGTATTATTATAACCTGACATTAGCACATCAAGGATCTCCCTTACATTCCAGCCGGGGCAAAGAAGCTTAGAAAACAGAAGCATTCCCAGCAGGCAGTCTCTCTGGGCAGCAGAAAACTGTCCGAAGCAAAATGCAGATCCCGAGGCTGAAGTGTCAATTCTAGTTCTAACAATCGCATATGGACTTCATTAAGGCGGCTAAACGGTACCTATTTTCGCATCCCGCCAGCTGGAGGGGTTTGCAGTAGGAAACGTGAGAAGGGAACGGGTCTAGGAATCTCAGGTTCCCCAGGGCCTTCTGGAATTCATACAGATGAAGAGAGATAAGGTCAGCTGGAACCCCCTTCTCTTCTTCCTGCACCCCGCAAATGAATGGGACCAGAGCACCTGTGTCTGTCCAGAGGCAGAGAGAGGTTTGAGCTGCTGTTTTTTGCATGACTTTGTGCCTTGGAGCCTGAGTTCCCTTCAGGGATGGCAGGCAGGAGCAGAAAGAACCCATTCAGCACGGGCTCTCTGTGGGAAACGTGCATCTCTTTGACATGAGGGTTCTTTATTTTATGCTTCCTGTTACATCTTTAGCGGAGCTTTGTGCAGCCTTTTCCCATAGGTTAAGTATAATGACGGGTAACCCAATCCTGAAGGTAACAGAGTAATCTTAGAGGACACAAGGCTCTATTTAATTCTTGCCAAATGACAGAATCTACCCAGACTTTGAACAGGCTCCTGCAGAAACTCCAATACATTTTTGTGTCTTGTGAAGCTTGGAGCCAGAATCTTCGCCTGCTATTCTTTTTCCCACTCTTAGCCAGGATCTGATTTCACACCAATTGGTCCATAAGAGGATAATGGTATCGCAATTCAGGACAGGCAACCATGGAGAATTGTTTTATATGCTTCTGATACTCAAGACATTTCAGTGGCCAGAGCTGGGTCTCAGTTTTCAAGGAGAGTCAATTCCAGGGCAGGAGATGGCACAATACAGGAGGGGGAAAAAAGAAAAAAAGCCCAGGCTTCGGGATCAGGTTAGCAGGGGCCACAAACAGCTCCGTCCTGTGTTGGCGATGAGCTTAGCTGGTGTCTTAATTAGATAAAGGATGACAAGCTGGGAGAAAACTTTCAGAAACAGAATTATGTTTAGAATTTTATTCATAGTAAGGAAATGCTTTCACACTTTGCCTCAAGATCAGATCATTTATTTGAAAATGATGTTGCCCAGTGAATCCTCTTCCTGCTTAGATGTGTATGTCAGTCTGTCCTCCACACCCACCAAGCCAGTACAGTGGAAGACAATGATTTCACTGTATTCGGAGATCTCTATTTTCTGCCTGGACTCCATTTATATAACACCCATGCACACACACCCACACACACCTCTCTCTCTCTCTCTCTCTCTCTCTCTCTCTCTCTCTCTCTCTCACACACACACACACACACACACATATAAGAAAATATTTACTGAGGACCAAATCTTTTTCAGTCGAATTCCCAATGTTTTGGGTGTTGAAGGTTAGCTAAATAAAAACCACACTCTGTGTCTAAAGGGATCACAGACTAACAGGGAGCAGGTACTGCAAGGGATGTGATCGATGGATGGGTTGTCATAGGTCAAAGGAGGCAGGGGACTCGTCTCTCTGTGATGTGGAGTCTGAAAGCACTCAGGGGGAAACTCTTGGGCTGAGACATGAACTTGATTCACTGTTCCAATGGAAGAGAATCTTTGCCAAAAAATTCTAAGCAAAAGAACGAATTAGGCAAATCACACAAACTGCCCCTCAGTATCAATGAGGGGTTAAATATTTGTGGTGGTTGGAACTCAGAGGAGGAGAAAGATACAGACTGGATTGGAGAGAGTTAGAGAGAGTCCCTGAGCTAAGGTCTTGAAGGTTATGGAGGTCGATGACTTTGAGTACTGATTATTATTATTATTATTATTATTATTATTATTATTATTGATACGGTCTCACTGTGCCTCCTTGGCCTGAACTCACTATAAGGGCCAGACTGGCCCCAAATTCATAGAGATCCATCAATTCACCTACCTCTGCCTTTCATGCGCTGGAATTAAGGATGTATACTACCATGATCTTGTGTATCATTCTGAAATCCCTTTTCTGTACACAGGTGGGCTAGAGTAAGGAGAGGTTTTAACAGGCAAAGTGCTGTAAAGGAGACGGTTCAGAGGGTAAGGCCTGGGGTCCTCAGTGTGATCCGTGGAAGCCATGACTGAAGGAGAAAACTGACCTCAGAGAGCTATCCTTTCACACACACACACACACACACACACAAATGAAAATAGATGAAAGAAAAGGGCTTGCAGGATTAGCAGAGGTATTTAATACTCCCAGGTCCATGTTGTGGGAGTAGAGAACAGACTACCCTCACAGCTACTCTCTGACCAGGAAACAAGAGTTGTGGTTTGTACATGTGCCTACCCCTCCCCATACACTAAATAAATACATGTAATAAACTTTTAAGAAGAGATTGGGTAATTAGATTTTCACCTTACAAAAATCCTTTGTTTCCAGGGGCCTCTCCCAGGTGAGTTGTCTCTTTTCCTTGTCTTACTTGGGGTATGCAGTGTGTCTTGAGTAATTGAAGTTTTCTATCCATTTTGAAAAAAGTAAACATATTTATTTTATCCTATACATATGAATATTTTTTTCTGGCATGTATGCATGTGAACCATGTGTCTACCTGATGCTTTTGGTGATAGGAAGATGGCATCATTTGCCTTGGAACTGGAGTTACAGGTGGTCGGGAACTGCCATGTGGGTGCTGGGAACCGAACCCAGCTCTATTACATTATGAGAGCGACATGTGCTCTTGATTGCTGAATCATTTCTCTAGCCATGAATTTTTCACCCATTTTGGAAGTCTGTCATTCTCTTCCTAAATATTGCCCCCGCTTTATTTTCTCTCTGCTCTTTTCTTATGACTTAAAAAAAATGCAATATGTTTCTTGATCTTTTCTAAATTTTCCTCTCTTGCTTCTTTTCTACAATGTTGCATGAGAGAAAGTGGGGGAGAATCCTATCCTAATGAAAAATATCAACACATACAAGCTGATACAGCTGTGTGGGGCCGACGCCATCTCTTTCTGGCAGCAGAACTCCACAGCATCTTCTCCCTAGTGCTGGTTTTGTAAATACTAAAGATTCAAGGCTGAAGGCAGCACGGAGAGCAGCTGAGGCCAGGCGAGGAGTGACAGGGTCAGAGTCTGCCAAGAAACTACGAGCAGCTTCTCCATGAAGCTGCAAAGGCAAAGCTTAGGAATGGGGACCACAGCATGTGGGAGATGTCAGGGCCACGAGCCATTAACAAGGAAGGCTGAAGTGTGGTGTGGAGCTGGTGTGTGAGAGAGGCTCTGCGTGCTGCAGATGACAGCCCTGAGCATGGGGTGGGGCTGCCAAAGTCATTTGGAATCCAATCTCATTTGTAATTTTCCCTGATGAGTTTGTGCCTATCATTCCTTGCTGTGTCCTGCTTCTTCCTGTTTGGAAATAGGGATGCTTAGTCTATGCTCTTGCTTGTTGTGAACATGTAATTTTTTTTTTAAATAGGAAGTCACAGTTAAGAGGTCATCATGATTGTCAGCTGAGACTTGATCTTTGGGCTTTAAACAGTTTTACAGCCATTACAGGTTGTGATGACAGGGAATAGGAGGTTATGGCTTAAAAGTGATGTGTTTGGCCTCTTCCTTTCTAATTTGTATCTCCGTGATCTCCTGTAACATGAGGGCCAGCTTGTTGGGGTTTCCGATCCTGCCCGGTACCCAACAGCTGGCAAATCCCAAAGAGAATCACACACAGTACTCCATAAGGTTATAAACTGATTGGCTCATTAGGTCAGGCTTCTTGTTAACTCTTATGACTTATCTTAACCCATTATTCTGATCTATGTTAGCCACACGGGCTCAGTACCTTTTTCAGCTGTCAGCTTACATGTTGCCTCTTCGGTGGTCTGCGCAGGAATGGAGGGAGCATCCTGTTTTCCCAGAATACTCCCAGTCTCTTTGCTCCACCCCTACTTCCTGTCTGGCTTTCCCGCCTATATTGCCTGCCTGGCCAATCAGCATTTTATTAAAATATGATTGACAGAATACAGACAATTCTCCCGCATCAATCTCCTTCTGTTGTCTTATTGCTCTAGCTAGAACTTCAAGTACTATGTTGAATAGGTATGGAGAGAGTGGACAGCCTTGTGTTGTTCCTGATTTTAGTGACATCACTTCGAGCTTCTTTCCATTTAATTTGATGTTGGTTGTTGGCTTGCTATACATTGCCTTTATTACGTCTCTCCAAGACCTTTATCATGGAGGGGTGGGTATTGAATTTTGTCAAAAATGTTTTCAGCATCTAGTGAGATGATCATGTGTTTTTTTTTTCCTTTCAGTTTGTTTATATGGTGGATTACATGGACAGATTTTCATATGGGGTGGGAGCAAGGAAAGAGATATCTCGATAGAGGGAGCCATTAAAGGGCTTGGGAGAAACCCGATGCTAGGGAAATTCCCAGGAATCTCCAAGGGTGACCCCAGTTAGGACTCTTAGCAATAATGGAGAGGATGTCTGAACTGGCCTTCCCCTGTAATCAGATTGATGACTACCCTAACTGTCACCATAGAAACTTCATCCAGTAACTGATAGAAACAGATGCAGAGACTCACATCCAAGTACCAGGCCAAGCTGTGGGAGTCCAGCTGAAGAAAGGGAGGCGGGATTATATGAGCAAGGGGGCGGGTCAAGATCATGATGGGGAAACCCACAGGGGCAGTTGGCCTGAACTTGAAGGAGCTCACAGACCCTAGACTGACAGGGGATCCTGAAGGCAGCCAAACCAAAACCTCTGCACGTGAGTGACAGTTTTGTAGCCTGGTCTGTTTGTGGGACCCCTGGCAAGGGGACCAGAATCTATCCCTGGTGCGGGAGCTGGCTTTTTGAAGTCTGTTTCATATGGTGGGATGTCTTGCTCAGCCTTGATGTGTGTGTGGTGGAGTTGGGCCTACCTCAACTTAGTGTGCCAGGCTTTGCTGACTTACCCTTTCTGAGGAGTGAATGGAGGTGGGTTGGGGGAGGCACAGGGAGGGAAACTGTGGTTGGTATGTAAAATGAATTTTAGAAAGTGATGTGTTTGGGGTTCAAGTTATCAAACGGTGGAGCTCTAAGGGTTAATAACGGTTGTCAACTTGGAAAGGTCTAAAACCATCTGGGAGACAAGCATCTGTCTCCACTTGGGAGGGCTTACCTTGATGGAGTTCACTGGAGTAGGAAGGACCAAAGTAAAAGCAGGCAGCACCATGGCTTGAACTTGGCCCCTGGACCTGACAAGAAGTCAGTTGACTGAACAAAAATGTTCGTTGTCCTCTTCTTCCTGCAGTAATACCGTGTTGCCAGCTGCTTCAAGCTCTCAATGCCTCCACTTTCCCACCAAGATGGCTGGACCTTTGTGCTGTGGAGCAAAATGAATGCATCCTTTTTGCTGTGGTCAGGGCATTTTATCAGCAATAGGAACAGTAGCCAAATTTTTGGTAGTCACGATAAAGATCAGTGCAGAGGTTTCTCGAAATATAAAGTATAGAACTTCCACATGACCTAGGTATACCACTGCTTAGCATGGATTAGAGGGAGTCTAGCCTACCAAGTGATCCCTGTCCGCATGTTTGCTGTTGCTGCCGTTTTCACAACAGCAAGGAGACGAGTCAGTCTAGATAGCCAACAGGGGAAAGGATGATTAAAATGTGGTCCACACACACAGTGGAATTTTATACAGCTGTAAATAATGAAATCATAAACACCACAGGAAAATGGATAGTAGAAATTATTACTTGAAGTGAGGTAATCCAGATTAGAAAGCAAATATTGTGAGTTCTTATGGGAACCTTGTTTCTAATTTCTGTAAATGTCTACTTTGGTGCTAATAGGCATAGGCATCTTTCATGAATTGAGGGAGGGGATTAGGAAGTGGGGAGGTGGCTTTAAGGGAAGAAGCTGGACAGGGTGATAAAACCTGTAAGACATGAAAGTGGAAAGGAGGAAGCCAGGTCCAAGAGGTGGAGGTGGAGGATGGACTAAAGCGAAGAAGCGCCTATGAAGATGCCGTAATGTGACCTACTCTATACAGGAAAGGAAAACTCAGGAGGAGCTGACGAAGCTGTGCACTAGTCCTTCAATGTGTTCGGCCTCAGGACACACTCTGAGTTTTGGCTCTGCTGCCTTTCATCGCCAAGGATACAATCTTTCCTGCCTACTCGGGAGAAACAAGGCAAGGCTCTCGTTGTTGCTTTTGTTTGGAAGCTCTTAGATGGCTTGACCGCACCTTATGCACAAGGCTCCCTGGATCTGAGAATGTGTGGCCTCACCGTTACTTGGGGGGAAATGAGACCCACAATGTGGAAAATAGCCAACATCCTACAAAGGTTTTTAAGAATTATTGCTTGGCTACCCAACTGTGTATTGTAGATATTTTTGAGTGGGCTCTTAGGAAAGACCTGTTAATCACTGGGACTCGGCATGGATTAATGCTGAATCCAGCTCATTTCCTCTTTAGCTGGGATTAGTAAAATAATAAATTATATGTCTTAATGAAGAACCAGTTTGTAGGAAAGAGGCCTAAAGGAAACACTTTAAGAAAAAGTTAAATGACTATAGTCCTATTTTTATTAATGGTAGAGAATAATTAAAACTGAAAGCTTTAATTTAAAAATCTAAGATTTCAGAGGGCAATTGTTAATGAAGGTTTCAGGAGCACTTGCAGATAGGTACTCCAAATGCCTAGAAGTGAGGAAATACCCAGTCAGGTGAGGCAGTTAAGGGACAAGGTGAAAGAGACACACTTGGCAGGAGCACACTGAGCTGAGGCTTGCTACCTGAACAGGAATGAAGCCTTTAATCCCCAAATTAATAGGGGATCTTGGGAGCGAAGTGAAGCCTGACTGTCACGTTGGGTGGTAGCACCATAAAACAATCTTGGATGCTACTGAGTAAATGGGTAAAGATCCTGCCTCTACCAGGTGACTCCGTGGATCAAGGTGACCGCTGCCAAAGTTGATACCTTGAGCCCAACCCCAGGACCCACGTGCTGGAAGAAGAGAACCAATGACCTCAATCTGCCCTTTAACCTTTACACACATGCTACTGATTGACATTGGTCACTTAACAGGGACTACATGTCTTTGTCCCCAGTTAACCATTCATTAACTACTGCCATATCTTTAGAGATGCATTAGGACTCATGAGAATGCCCTCCCTCATTTGATTAACATTTTGCTACATAGAAGCCTTTTAATTTCATGAGGTCCCATTTGTCATTTGTTGGCACTACAGTGACCGGGTGCTATTCTGGAAGTCCTCACCTACGGCTGTATCTACAAGTGTCTCCTGATTCTTCCCTCTGGCAGCATCAGAGTTGCAGGTCTTACATTAAAGTCTTTTGTCCACTTTGAGTTGACTTTTGCGCAGGGTCAGTGCTAAGGGTCTGGTTTCATTATTGTACATGTGGATATCCAGTTTCCCCAGCCAGCACCATGCATTAAAGAGGCTGCCTTTCCTCCCATGTGTTTGTTTTGGAATCTCTGTCGAAAATCAGGTGGTCATTCTGTCCATATAGTTCACTGAGATGCATAGAGGGCGGGTCTGGCCAAGTGGTCATTTGAGTGGCTGTCTTTTTCTAGCTGTGGGATGTTTTGTGAGTTTATTAGAATAAAGTGATGTTTAAAATCTGATGGCCATAGTCATGTGGGGTTAGGTCTGGGTCCTCTATTCTACTCCACTGATGTGTACACCTGTGTTCATTATTATGACTCTGTGATGTAACTTGAAACTAGGGAAGGTGACATCACCAGCATTATTCATTTTGCTCAGATTATCTGGGGTCTTTTGTGCTTGCGTCTAGATTTTAAAATAGTTTTTAATATTTTTGTGGAGAATGTTCTTGACATGTTGATTGGACTGTTATTGAATCTGTAGACTTATTTGTGTAGGATAGTAATTTTTACAATATTAACTCTTCCAACACACAGTCATGCCATTGCCTTCCAGTTTTGAGTTCTTGGTTAGGTTTATTCTAAGAGGATTTGTTACCATTTGGGGATTATTATCATTATCATCATTATTATTGTTATATTATTACTAGTATTATATATTATTATTATTATTATCATCATTATTTTTGTGAATGGGGTTGTTTCTCTGATGGCTTCCTCAGTGTGTTTATCATTGGTACATAGGAAGGTAACTGGTTGTATGTTAATTTTGTATCCAAAAATTCTGCTGACAATGATTATCAGCTCTAATGGTTTTCTGGTAGAGTCATCTACGAATAAGGATGTTTTGACTTCTTGCTTCCCTGTTGTAGCCCTTGTATTTCATTCTCTTGTCTTATTGCTCTACCTAAGATGTCAAACATGATAAGAGATGAGAAAGTGTACAGCCTTGTCTTGTGCTTGATCTTGGTGTCATTTTTGGGGGGTTTCTCTCCATTCAGCACAACTCTGACTGTAGATCTGCCGCAAGAATCTGTTGTGTTTAGATGTGCTCCTTCCGTCATGTGTGTTTTGGGGGCTCTTATTCTGAAGAGATACTGGATTTTTGTCAATGTTCTTATATTTTTTAATGTATTGAGAGGCATGTGATTCCTGTCCTTGAGTCTATGTGATATATTATTATATGTATTGATTTCCACAATTTACACCTATGCATCTCTGGAGTAAAGCCAAGTTGATCATGTCTAATGATCTTTTGGTGTGCCCTTAAAACAAGTTCACAAGGATTTTACTGAGAATTTTAGCTTCTATCTTCATCAGGGTGATAGATTGGTAATTTTCTGTGTGTGTGTGTGTGTGTGTGTGTGTGTGTGTGTGTCTGTTTGTGTGGTACCTTTATCTGATTTGGTGCCAGGATGCTGCTGCTGGCTTTGTAAAAGGAGACTTGGAGGCAGTGCTTCCTTTCCTATTTTGTTGAATGATTTGAGAACAAACCTGTTGCTTCTTCTTTATTAGGGGTGGTAGAATCATACAGTGACTCCATTTGGGTTGGGACATTTTTCAGTTGGGACTTTATAAAACTACCGTTGCAATCTCATTACTTTTAATAGCTATGTTTAAATGATCTCATCTTGGTTTAACTTTGTCAGTTAATATATAGCAAGAAATTTATCAGTTTTCTTTAGGTTTTTTGGTTTTGTGGAATATATGTTTTCAATGTAAAAATATGGAATTTTGGGGGAATACATAGTAGAATATATGTATTTTGTTGGTAACTGTCACAATATCCTATTTATCTCTAGTTCTATTAATTGGGGTCTTCTTTCTCTTTCCTTAAGTCAGTTTGACTATACAAATTTATCTTGCTTATCTTTTCAAAGAACCAACTTTTTGTTTCATTGATTCTTTGTATTTTGCTTTTAAAAAGTTCTATTTCATTAATGTCAGTCCTAATATTAATGGCTTCTGTGTGTGCTGCTTCTGTACTTGACTCATCTTTTGCTTTTCAAAGGCTTTAAGTTTGTTTAGAATTTTCCTGACTTTTCTATGCAGACACTTGCGGTTTTTAGGGCTGCATTTATTGCATCTTGTAGGTTTTGGTGTCTCATTTTCTCTTGATTCTAGGACATTATTATCTTCTTCTTGATATTTTTGAAGGATATTATCATATAATAGTTTGTTGGTTAACATCCATAGGTGTGTGAATTTTCTGTAGTTTCTCTTAACATTGATTTTTTTTTACTTTATTTCATTAGAGTCAGACAGAATATAATGTGATGTTTCAATTTCCCTGTATTTCTTGAGAGTTGCTTTGTGTCTCATTATATGACCTTTTTAAAAGAAAGTTACGTGGTTTGCTGAGACAAATGTGCTCCCTGTTCTACGGATGTTCATTAAGCCCCTTTTACCTATGATGTCATTTAACTCTGACACTTCTCTGCTCATTTTTTGTAGGGATGACTTTTCTATTTGTGAAAGTGAGCTACTGAAATCACCCACTATCATTGTGTTGGGGGTTATTCTGTGACTTTATGTCCCTTAGTATTTGTTTTATGCAGTTGGATGCATCGTGTCTGTGTATATGTTTAGAATTGTTATGCTCTTTAGATGAATGGATTTCTTCTTTAGTCACTGTGAGGTTAGAGTTGTTAAAAATTCTTCTGACTAGTTTTGGCCTGAAGTCAATTTTGTCAGATATAAAATAGTGACACCTGCTTATTTCCGAGTTCCACATGTTTTTTTGGAATATCCTTTTTTTACCCTAAGGCAGACTCTATCTTTAGAGTGAGGTGTGATTTTTAGAGACAACAAGTAAATGCATCTTGCTCTTTAATTAACTATTGTGCTAACATATTATGTGTTTCCCTGACACTTTCTAAATGTATTTATCATTATTTTCAGTCTGAAGAACTCCTCTCAGTATCTTGAAGAGCTGGTTTACAGGTTGTAAAGTCCCTTAGTCTTTGCTTATTATGTGATTTTTCCCCCTCCATCAGTCATGATGATAGTTTTGCTAGGTACAATAATCTTGATTGGTAGCTGTAGTATTTTAGAGCTTGAGGTACACCATTTCAAGGCTCTCTGGCTTTTTAAGTGTCTGTTGAGAAATCAGCTGTTATTCTTCAATGACTGCTGTCACACATGGCTTACTGTTCCTGTCCCTGCAACATTCAGTCTTCTTTACTTTATGTATTTATTGTTTTAATTATAAAGTAATATGAGACTTTCTTTTCTGGTTTTATCTACATAGGGTTATAATGTCTTTTGTACTGGGGTGGGTCTCTCTAGATTTTAGAACTTTTCTGCAATAATTATATTGAAAACATTTTTATGCCATTGAGAAGGTATTATTTCCCATAATTGATGGAGTTTGTCTTTTATGATTTCCCAAAGGTCTTTCATGTCTCAGTAACTTTTAAAAATGTATATAAAAATATAAAAATAAAGCTAAGTAACTTTAAAAACATATTATGATGCAATTACATAATAATCTCAAAAATAGAATAAAAAGAAAAAACTTATAATTATCTTTGACCAGATGAACTGATACCTCTATATTGCTTTCAGGTCTTATATTTTATCCTCCTTGTGATCCATTCTACTTGTGAAGCTTTCCATTTGATTTGATTAAATAAGCCTTACATTTGATTTTGTAAAATTTTTCATTCCTAGCTTCATTTCAGTTTTGCTTTTTCCTACATGTTTCTATATCATTGTTTAATTCCATTTTAATATCCTGAACTGGCTTTCTCATTTTATTCACTGGTAGTTTATGAAGTTGAAATTCATTCCGGGGTTTGTGATTCCTTTCACTTCTTTAAATACTCATTCTTTTGACTTATTTGTCTGGGATTTTGTTGGGCTCGCTCTCATTGGGGGTTGGAATTATTCTGCATTAATAGTTTTTGGAGGAGACATGTTAGCTTGGCCTTTCATGCTACTCCTGTTTTTGCTTTGGGATGCGTACATCAGGAGTTTGGCTATTGGTGGAATTTATAGAGGTCACCTTTCTTCTTTCAGTGGGTGTGTTTGTGATGTTCAGCACGTTGAGGTTGGCTTGAGTTGTCATTTTGCTCTGCTTTATTGGTGTTTTCCTTTGAGAGTAAAGCACTGTCGGTCACGACAGACACAATCCAGGGCAGATCCACTATGAAAACAGCCATCTGCAGTGAAGAGACACCAGTGATGGTAATACTGAGTAGCAGGTAAGGGAAGAAAAATACATGGACTAGGGCTTAGCTCTGGGACGATAGAAAGTGGAGGGGAAAAAGCACATAACAGGGGGAACTGTATGGTCACGAGGGGGAGGAGAGGAGCATGGCTAGAAGATAGGGAGGTAGGCTATGGTATGAGTTAAAGTAGACCAGCTCCAGCTCTCAAGGGGCTGAGACACAGAGAGCCTGCAAATTATGCCAGACTGAGTTATTTGGAGGAGGAGACGTCAAAGAGAAAGTGTGTAGAGGAATATGCAAGGTGATACGGGGTAAGAAGAGGGTAGGATTGAGCTGCCATGCTGATATGGTATTGATGGATTAGACACAGAAGGACCGGGAACTGGGTGGAGAAATGGATTCCCTCTGGCCTCTCTTCTGGTCCCTCCTTGGCCTGTGGATTCCTACTGGCCACTGGGCAGTGTCCCTCTGAGATGAGCTGCCTGTTCTCTCTGAGCTATCCTTTGGATGGTCAGATAAGAGATGCTGTCCTTGTCTGTGGGCAGTGCTTCAAAGGTGGAATCCCAGATCTCTAACTGTAGTCTGTTTGAAAGCTCAGGTGTATACTCTGGCTGCTGACAGGTTTTCAGATCCCTGAATGCTGGGTAGATGCGACTCAAAATGTCTTTGCTATAGTCTCCCAGTAGTCTGTCTGTCAGGCTTCAGCATACAGTTCCATGACACTTACGCTGAGCTTTCTGATAGTATAGATCACAAGGGTAACAGGTGGCTGAGCCACAACAGCAACAGATGCGATTTTGAAATGCCACGTCATTACTACTCTGCTAGTCGCCAGTAACAATCAAGCTCCCAGCACCAAGTGGAGGTCTTTCCTTCTCCTACTAAGGTCAGCCTTCCCTGGGTATGGCCACCCTTTCCAGCAGTTTAGAGTGTCCATTGCCTTTCTGATAGCTTTACAGCTTTCCTGTAAGAAGTCAGGACCGAGGAACACTGGAGAAGGAGCCAAGAATTAATATTTTCTGACGATAACTTGACAAATGCTTGGGGTTTGAAAGAACATGGACCACATGATTCATCATAGGGGCACTTGCCACATTGGTGGCCACAAGTGAGTTTCTAATCTCATCCTAATGCAGGTCCAGAGACCTCAGAGGTTAGGATGAAATCATCCCAAGAGACATCATAGTGTCTGGAGGTACACAAAATCACTTACTGTGCTTATACCAGAGTTCACATACTCTTTTGGAATCAGGTAACAGCTGAGAAAAATATCCATGCAAGGAATGCAACACACTGCCTGCACACGTTTTCTTTAACACGCACGGCATCTGCTCTAAGAACCTAGTAGCTGGATTGTAGGAGCGACCCTCATCAGCGTAGCACAGACGGAGCATAGTGGAGGTGAAGTGTAGATAGGGAGTTGAGGGGAAATCAAAGATTATCTTCTTTTGGGGTGCTCTGTGGGTTGCATGAAGAGCCAGAAGGGTAGTTCAAAGAGGCTCTTTGTTATACTTGTGATGTTCCCCCTCCCCCAAAGTACTGAAAGTGGGGAGTTGAAAGTTAACCCATCTTAGTTAGGGTTTTTCTTGCTTTGATGAAATACCATGACCAAAGAGCAATTTGAGGGAGGAAAGTGTTTATTTTACTTAAATGATGGGGAAGCTCAGCCAATCACATTCTGTTTAGGGTGTGTCCCCCTGGGGCCAAAGAAAACAGATAAAACACCCAGATGCTTGCCTCTGCCCTTTTGTTCCCTGTGCTCCTGGGTCGATCGCTGGAACCCTGGTTTTGTAAGTTTCCTTTCTTCCGTTTTATTAAAGCTGAATCTTTTATATTAATCTAGTCTGGTTGATTCTAACTACCGATTGACCACGCCCATCACTTAAATTTTATTATCATTGTTCAACACAGGAACTCAGAGCAGGAACCTGGAGGCAGGAGCTGATGCAGAGGCTGGGAAGGGGTACTGCTTTATAGCTTGCTCCCCATCACTTGCTCAGCCTATTTTCTTACAGAACCAGCCAGGACCACCAGCCCAGGGATAGCATTACTCACAATGGGCTGGCCTCTCTTTCATTGATCACTGCTTAAGAAAATGCTTGACTGCTGGACTTTATTTCTCAATTGAGGTTTTCTCTTTTCAGATAACTCCAACTGTTGTCAAGATGACATAAAATTAGCCAGGACGATTGACCCTTTGTCAACTTGACAAATAAACATATCACTGTTAAACCGTAATCTTTCCTTTCTTGTTTCATTTCCAGTATCACCCATTAGCATCAATATCACAATACAAAACATTTTACAAATTTTAAAAATCCCAGTCTTTCCAAATTCAAACAATTTAAAATTCAGTCTCTTTAAAAGTAAAATCTAAAGTCTGGAACTGTGTCCCATTACTAGCAGGGGTTTGTGTAATATGCCCAACAAAGAGTTGGTATTCTGCCACTGACAAGAGAAGGGTCTGGGGCAACATCTAGCAGGGTGAACTGGACACGGAGTGCAGAAATGACGTATTACTATGCAGAGCCTTTTATCGAACTCTAGACTTAGATCAAGTATTCTACCTGTGTTAGTTCTTCCTGCTGCAAAGAAGTGATCAAGTCAGATGCCTGTGTATTAGACATAGCAGGCTGATGATGACTATCATGGGAGAATGGTCAAAGGTCACCAAAGTGAAAACAGATCCACCTTGCCCAAAGAATCTCTGTCACTCAAGACCAAGACCAGAAGCGACCTGTGATAGAAGGGAATTCAAGGCAGTCTAAACACAAGAACTGACTTTGTTTTTGGATGTTTCTATGGTCCACATTCCAGTGGGAGCTCAGACAATAGCTGTGGAAAATATCCGTGTAGTTTGTGTTAGCTGATGGTGTTTTTGCCTGGATTACAAACTTCAACAATTTATGCAAAGTGGTGATTATTCTGTAGACCTTATCTGTTAAAGTTGTTAAAGGAAAGAAAGAGAAACCCTCACATAGTCTCTCAACTGGTTCCTAGCTAGAGAAGCTATTTGGGCAACGAAGAGTCTAAAGATGCTAAGAAGAAAGAAGCCTGGGGTGTCATAAGAGGCAGATGAAAATGTCTGGAAAAGTTTGCTGGGTTTATCCTTATCCCAAAGTTTTATGGGTGATGTCACAGATCAGCAAAAACACCACAGCCAGGAGCTAAGGATAAACAAGGGACCCATGAAGGTTAAATCTTGTAGGAGCAACTTCTATTGTACAACAGTGGCCGCTACTTGTTAGAGAGGCTGACTCTGTGCCCCTGAATGTGGAAACAAGAGACAGCAGGCTATCAGGGTAGAAAATACAGGGAATGGTGAGGAGATAGACATGACTGATACTGTGTTGGAACCCCAGGAGACAATAAATTTTGAAGCCTGTTAAATAGAAATCAGAACAGGAAGCTGCAGTAGGGACCATGGCTCATGCAGATCCCTTCAGAGAGCTGACATCATTAACACAGCACAAATAAATAAACCACACACTCTCAGAACGTAACCTTAGCCTCTGCCTGAGTTTCTGTGTCACAAGAGGCAGGAGTGACCTCAGCATGCTTTCTGTAACTTCAATTGTTCTGTGTCTTGAGGCCGTACCAGAAAGAGTTCTTCTGATTCCGGGCTCTATTTGAGGGCTCCAACCTGATGGAATCTTTGGAGGCATTTGGGGGTCCAAGGCTGTGGCTGACAGAGTATGAACTGGGAGAAAGCCATAGCATCACCCTCCTCTCATCTTCCTTGTTCCCAAAAGGACTGAGCTCGGAACATAGACAGTGCATGTTCTCTGCCCCATATAGAGGGAAAGTAGGGTGTGTGATTGTTTTGGCAACTCAGGGAGAAAGAAAGAGAGGTACAGTTGTTCTTACTGTAGGGAAGTCTATATAGATATATGTCTTGAACCATATATAGATATATGGTTCACCCTTTCTCAATCATTTGAGAGAGAGAGAGAGAGAGAGAGAGAGAGAGAGAGAGAGAGAGAGAGAGAGAGAATAATTAGGGGTGGTCACTGAAGGCAGGCATCATTCTGGGTAATATTACCACATTCTTCCAAGCCACACAGAGGGCAAAGAGCGTCACCTCATTCCCATCAAGGCTGCTTGAACAGGCATTGTGGGCATGGCAAAGCTTTCCAAGTATCAATTTGAGTAAATAATTGTTCACTTAGTGACTATAAAATTACATCTACTTTTCCTGTGTTTAAGAAAAAGATATGGCTCTCAAGTAACCCAAAACTCAGCAGCCAAATAAAAGCAGAACTAGAAACACAAAACTGGCCTTCTACTGGGGATGATTAAATTGTAAAATACCACGAGTACCAGACTATCCTTCTCAAGCCCAGCAAAAAGGGAGCAGTAAAGAAATAACAAATGAAGTTAATTTCTTTAAGAGCAAATTAACGTTCCATCAACTGTCTTAGTTCCAGCACTGCCAGAGAGAGGACCCATTTGTCAGATCCATAGCCTTCTGACTTTAGACTCAACAAATATTTATTGATGCCTGTGTTTTCCCAGGCGTGGGGGACATAGCATAATTAAAACGTCAGCATATTTGTGAAAGACATGTTCTTTCAGTAATTCCATAATGGTCACATGGCTGCTAAGTCATCAAGCCAGAGCTCAAAGGAAGGATGGTCCCCAGTCTGTTAATGAGTCCTTTGACAAGACAGGAGAAGGAATGGGTGATAATGGAAGTTATTCTCAAGAAATTAATTAAAAATGACTCTTACTAATTGAGGAGTCTGCCATAACCAGAGGGACAGGAAAATCTCAAGGAGCTGATATAAGCTGTCAGCCTCAATCTCGTCTGCTCGGATACGAGCCACTTCTGTGATTCATGGAGAATGACCTCATTACAGAACCCAGTGAGCTACCTGGTCCCTATCTAGCCTCAAGTTTGAGTTTAATTCTCGAACACTCAAAACATCAGAAGATCATAGTTGACTGAGATTAGAAAATGTATAAGTAAATAGGCTGGCTTCCTCTTTTTTTTTTCTGCCAGCAAGCCTAGAGTGGTAACATCAGCTAGTTCTGGCATTGAAAGTGTGGTGGGTGGAGCTCCCAAGACCTGAGACTAAAGCTGGGTGTGGTCTTCACATTTGTAAACCCAGAACTTAGGTAGCTAGCACAGGAGAATGGGGTGCTGAAGGTTATTCTGGGAGACATGGAGAATTTAAGGATAACCGGTACACTTCTCTCATAGTAAACTAATACAGAACAACAAATCCCTATAAATCCCAAACACTTGAGGATGGTGACTAAAGGCATGGCCTGCTGGGAGGACCGGCCATTATTAGCAACACAACAGTGAATGTTATCCTGGGTCAGGTCTCCCAGGACACTGAGTCTAAGACCCAGTCAGAAATCTCATAGTGTTTTACTTGCAATCTGTAAATCTCCAATATTTAAAATGATTTTTGTGTCTTTCACAATAGGCTGCAAACTTTTTTAACACAGGTGTTAAATTTTGCTTCCCAAGGCTACTTTTCAAGAGATTAATTTGCTTTAAAATGAATTTTCAACTTTTACTGTGCCTTTTAACTTTTACTTATTTTTATATATGTAGACATTGTATATATTCATGGCCCAGAATAAATAATTCCATAATACAAAAATAATGCTTATAAAATGAAGTTTATCTATTTAAAGGTAGAAAGATGCTTATTTTTATTTATAATACTTTGACCATATACAGTTATTTTTATTAAAATACTTAAAACTATTTTTACATGGAGCTGAAGAGATGGCTCACACCTACATGGAGTGTCACAAGTCCTGCATCAGCAGTTTAAGGGCATCCAGCATCCACATTTGGCCTCTGTAGCACCTGTATGAACAAGATACATATACATTGAAGTCACAGGCATTTACTCATAAAACGCTTGTAGTATCATAATGTCCGAGTTCCAACTTCTTCTCACAGACAATAATTTGGCTCGCAATATATTTTATTTCAACCAATTGTCTCAAGGTAAAGTTTTATCTTAAGCAGCACTACATGTAAAATTGCCATTTAGAATATTTAAAATCCTCTCCAATGAAACTTGGAGAGGCGAAAGATGTCACAAGATATTTAAAAGAAGCCTGTAAATGAAGTCAATCTTTAGAGCTTCTGGTCTTCATTTATTTTCTGTCTCTGTGATAAAAGAGTCAAAAGCAACTTATAGAAGAAAGAAAGGGTTTATTTATTTGGGCCACAATTTGAGGTTACAGTCTGTCACGGCAGGGAGTCACGAAGGCGGGAGCTTGAGGACATGGTACACATTACATCCTTGGTCCAGATCAGAGATCTATGAGCTAGTGCAGGTTGATGAGCTGCACATTTGCCCCATTCTTACACAGTTTAGGAGCCCCACCTAGGGAATGGTGTCGCCCACAGTGAGTGGCTTTTCCACCTCAATTAATACAATCAGGGTAATCCCCTACAGATGAGCCCAGAGGCCCATCTCCTGAATCATTCTAAGTTTTGTCAAGTTGACAACACTAACCTTCATGTTTAATATATTTACTTTGAACATTTTATTTGACAGATAGTTTTAAAATAATATATGTAATATCTTTTCATAATAAGCAAGTATGCACAAATCTCTTCAAATATTAAAAAGCACAATAAAATTTGTGTGTTTTTTATTTCTCCTCTCTCTCCTGGTGTATAAAGATTAATATATATTTTCCTACACTTCATCTCTGTTCTTACATCAAAAAATTACACCTACTTATTTCTTAATGAACCTTTCCTATACATGTTAATCTGTATGTCTTGACATTACTAATTATATACACCTACCATTAGCTTAGCTGTGAAAAGTAACACCTGTATCTTGCAGGGTGAAAAATTAGAACATGTAAAATGAACACAGAAACTTCCAGTGCCCTAATTACTCAGAGGTACTCAGATTTCATGTGTCCTCAGTTGCATTTTTCTAATGTTGAAGTAGTTTAAAACTGAGAGAAGGTGTGAAAACAGGGTCTAGCATTCCCATGAGCCGTCTCCTCGCAGCCTTCTTCACTGACGCCTCTCATGCCGACACAGCACTTGGTCAAAATCGACACATCACCAAAAGTTCAGGTCCTGTCACTCCACCTCAGAGGAGTCCATCAGTTTCTAGAGACATTTCTGCTTGGGAGCATATGTTTCTCTGAAATTGCATCCCGTGTCTAGATTTGAGTAACCCACACTAGGATTCAGATTTGTCCCCCCCCACCCCCAACATGAAGAAGCTGCTTTGTGCTACCTTTCTGTCACACTCACCCTGGCCTGGTCTGTTCTCCTTGCTTGCTGGTCTGTTCTCATGGCTGATGCTACGTTGTAATGAGATTGCTCATTTTCACTCTGTATAATATTCTTGAACTCTATCCAAGTTGTGTGTGTGTGTGTGTGTGTGTGTGTGTGTGTGTGTGTGAATCATTTATAGCTTTAATTTCTAGGAATAGTCTCTGATATGGCTGTACTGCAGATTAGCCACCATCTTTAGAAAGTCATTCAGGTTGTTTGAAGTGTGGAACTGTTACAATAAAACAACAGTGTATAAATTTTAGTGGCAGAATGCATTTCACACATCAAGGATAAAGCTCCAGCAATATGAGAGCTGGACTTTGTTATAATGTATGATCTATAAGAAACTACTATATTCTCTGGCATAGTGGCTATGCCATTTTGCATTCTCATTGATAATGTGCTAGTGTTCTTCTTAAATACAGACCTTTCACATAGAATTAGGGGCGTAGATATAATTAGATATAACTTTATATCACATTCCTTGAACATTATTTGGGACCACAACGTTATTGCCTGCAAGCAATCCTGTTATGTGGATATATCATATTTTATCAAACTGCTTAAGTTTTAAATAATATTTAAGAAAGCCATTCCTATGATCATCAAGTCACAGTTGGGCTAGAAATGAAAACCCACTGTGGGTATTTGAGATGGGATTTAACATAGGGAATTTGTGATGCTCTTGGGGAGAGAGCTGAAAAGGTCACAGGACAGGGATATCCAGCATCCGGACAGGATGGTCAGTTGCTGCTGATTTAAGGGTGATGTGAGGAGCTCAATGTACATCTCTCTGATGGGAAGGAGAACTATGGAGAGGCTGCTCAGAAAGGGCTGTACCCAGGAAGGGAGCTTTGTCTGCTGACAGGAGAAACACAGGAGAGACCAAACTTCCTTATCTGGGCCACAAGAAGCAGAGATGGAGTTCAGATTACCTTAGGGCTATCCACTCTGACTTCTACCGGTTTTCTGTCAGCATCAGCAATGGCTAAAATCCATCAGGATCCCAGAAAGAAGTAGACTAGAAAACGTAGCTTCCTCTGATCAACTTGGCATGCTGTCAAATTGCCTTCTAAATATTTATGTTTGGACGGATAGTTTAGCAATGCTCTCATCCTCGGAGCTTCTCTTTGCATCTGACAGAGGTTAATGCAGAAACTCGTAACTGCTGCAAGACTCTCGAGTGCTCACTCCTACATGAGAGATCTATATCAACTCTCCCCAGGTCTAGAGGACATCACAGAAGAGGTGAGGAAAGAATGTAAGAGCCAGGGCATGGGAAAGAGGGCAATGAAGTGCTGTCTTCTGGATACGCCTACTGTGCTCCTGAATTCACAACCACTGTGGTTATTGGGACACGATCAAGCCAGGCAACACTCCAGCATGTATGGGAGAGAGTCTTAGGAGGCTTCACTCCTAGTTGAGGAGCTATTGACAGTGGATGGCTGCTGGGGAAGGGGGAATTATTGTTCTCCAGAGTTGTGCCTGCAGGTAGACTGTCCATGCTCTGGTGGAGGGCTCCAAACCCACAGGCATGCAGGAAGTGCTAATTGTACTCAAGAGGAGGAGGAGCACAGGGAGTAGGAGGAGGATGTCCATGATTGCCATGATGACCACAAACGAAGGTGTGGGGAGACAGTGTCTGGGGAGGTCCAGGATTAGAGGAGAGAGGGAAGGAAGAGTTGGGTCAAATATGATTGAGGTACATTGTATATATGTATGAAATTGTTAAAGGATAAATAAAAGTTATTCTAAAACTAATCTGATAGCAAGCAGACTGCCACAGACTGTGATAGACTCACATAGACATGCTGATTTTGTCTCCTTTCATCTCTCCTTCTGCATGCTTGCCAATGGGGCAGCATGGCTCGGTGGTTTTTAATGATTGGTTTCTCCTTAACACATTTGCTTGTTGGCATACTTTCTTTTCTTTTTATGTCTTTCCATAGTTTAGGAGCAATTTCATTAAGGTATAATTGGCACACAATAAGTTATAAATATTTTCACGATAAAACTTGATATGCATTCTCTCACTCCCATGGTGTCCTCAAGTCCTTTTGCTGCTTTTCCCGCTTCTCCCACCCACACCCACCACCCATGCTATCGCCAGGCAGCCGCTGACCTGCTTTCTATCACTTTCTATTAGTTTATATTTTTCTAGAATTTTATAACCAATAAAAATAGTGTCTCTTCCCAAATCTCTGTTGGTCCCTGCACTGCTGTCTGTCTTTGTCTCCCTAATTTTATGATCTGAGTTTCTTCACTCGGCATCATTAAGTGCTCATTCGTGTTCATGCAATTACATCATTCGTTTTTGTTGCTGTGTAGTATTCTTTTCTTGTGGATGTACCACCATTGGTTTGCCCACACGGCTTTTGATGGGCACCTTCCAGCGTCAGGCGAGCACAAATGAAGCTTGCTATGAATAACTCTGTTATTAATAACTAGCCTTTCTATGAAAAACTCTGTGATTCTTCTCTTAGATCAGACGAGGCGAGTAGTGCAAACAAACACGTTCATTCTAGAGACTACCGATTAGTCGTGCCAAGGTCTCTGTCATCTTTCACCCTCTGTGCAGGACCGCAGAGTTACAGCAGCTCCTCTGTTCACCAGGATAGGTTTTCAGCTTCCATTTCCAGCACATCTGCTTTCAGTGACGCCACCCTCTTTCCTGGTGCTCATTTTCCAAATGTACTAACACTATCTCTTCGGTGAAATTTAAACCCCTGGGCTACTGGGTTTTGAGGGCTCTTGATCTAATCAGGAAATAAAACTTTTATCAGAAACACAATTCCAACTAATCCTCCATGTCTGTGTGTCATTTTATTTAAACAGTGTCTATCAGGAAGCAGACACTATAGCAGTAACGGAGCCTATGATTTATTTATTTATTCTTCTTAATTTTCTTTTTTTAACTGAATAAATAAATAAATAAATAAATTCTTCTCTTATATAATATATCCATCCACAGTTTCTGCTCCTTCTATTGCTGCCAGCTCTTCTCTCCACCAGACCCACACCCCCTCCAGCCTGTGTCCTTGCCTGGGTTCTCTAGTCTAAGGGCTCTCACCCACCAGGAAGAAATTCCTCATTCCTCACTGAGTTACTCCGTATATTATAAATACAAATTGTATATGTAGCATTTTCTTCCTGTATGTTACAAACTTTTCAGGGTGTGTATGTGTGTTTTGTATGTGTGTGTGTGTGTGTGTGTTATGTTTGTGTGTGTATGCCAGTGTTGGGCATGTCCAAGGTCCAGGCTTTCATCAGTTTCCCTTTTATCATGGTTAACCTTATTTTTTGAGACAGGAGTCTCTCAATAAACTCGGAGTTCACCAGTAGGCTAGGCTGTGTGGCCAATGAGTTTTTGGATCCATCTGTTTCCATCCCCTTAACTCTGGGGTAGGTTTTGAACTCAGTTCCTCATGGATGCATGGCCAGCCCTTTATCCACTGAGCCATCTCTATAGCTCCACAAACTTCTCACTGCTTTTAAAAGTCTTTTGCAGCTTTTATTTGGTTGTCTTATTTTCAGTGTGGGATGGAACATTTATTAGACTTTTCTAAATTTACCTCAGTTGCAACCAACAAAGTATTCCTTGTTCTTTCTGGGGGGTCCCATGAAACTATGTGTATCCTTCCTTTGAGCAAAGTGCATTCCCATTAGCTCCACGGTTCCTGAAAACAGTAACAGCTTTTGGGTGGGGCATCAGAAAAGCAAATAAATAACAATGGAATGCTTGCCCTGTGTCTTCTCCACTTTTTAATGACATCCAAATCTTTTAGCCATGGACAACTGCTACAAACCCAGATAGGCCTTATAGGTGCTTACCTCCACTAAAGTCTATTTTTCAGGCAGCATCATCCACGTGGAGAAGTTGCATTCACATGTAGCGTTTGGTGCTACATCCAAGCAGAGTGTGTCTTCCAGTTTTCACAAGGATGCAGTTTGCAAGCTGAGCATCAGAAATAGTCACTGTCTACATTTCCGGAGAGCTGCTCTGCAATGTAAGTAAACATCGAGGCTGTTCAGTGAACAACCAGGGCTTCATCTGTTTCCAAAACTGTGGACACTGGTTAAAAAACAATATATCAACTTCCTAGGCAGCGGGGGTTTACAGTTTTAACAAATGGAGCTGAGGCTCAAGGACTCATTGGGTTCTCCAGCTATGATTGGCTCTTGTTCAGAAGGAAAAGTGTCACCTAAAATAAAATTTCCCTTTACCTTTAGAAAAACAGGCTTGTGGGTAAATCAAGACCCTGTCTCTGGAAGCACAAACTGAAGAGGACCTAGCTCCTTCTCCAGTGTCCAGATGAACAGGATAGCATTACCTAATGAAAAATTGACAGTTTTGGGAATTTATGGTATGTAATAATTTATCACTTAGCAAAATTTTACATATAGACACTGTTTTGATTTGTTTTTTTTTTTTTTGTGTGTGTGTGTGTGTGTGCCTATAGCAAAATAGTCAAGGTTGGATATTTTTTAGAAATGTAAGTCCATTCTGTTAAGGCCCAAGTCTGAGAAGTCCAAGAGCACTGGCTTGTTGGCTCTGCCTCTGGAGAGGACGTCTTGCTTTGTCACTTTGGGACAACTTTGGGAAGAATAAGTAGCCCCTGGTGAGATGTCTTTTTCATGAGGACACTAATGTCATCACAGGAGGTCACTATATGGCCTCAGTCTATTTGATTATCTCCTTAAATATATGTTTGAGGATTTTCTAAAAGATAAAGTTTTGATGGGAACATTCTAGCCATAGCAGTCATTTTTGGGACACAGCCTTGGGCCTCCTGTGACTCAGTAACCAGAGGAGAAAGGAAGACATTATTCATATGGAGATGAGAGTTGGTGGGAGGATGTGCAGTCGTCCAGGAAGGTATCTGAGGGACCTGCTCCATCCAGGAGGTCAGAGAAGTTTTCCACAAGAAGAAAAGTAACATTTAATTTGAAGACTAAATCGTAATGACCTGAATGAAGAAATGAGGGAAATATTTTTGAGACATGAAGGAAAAAAAAAAGAAAAGGAAGAAATGCAAGGGTCAGGGATAGGAACAGCAGGTAAGAGGGAGCTAAGAAAGGAAAGTGGGGGGAACCGAAGGCAGGGGACAGGCCTGGAGGCTCTGTGTGGAGAGGAAGGCAGGGGCCCTGGTCCAGAGGCCCTGGCAGGGCCAGAGTACATGGAGGAGAGTCACAAAGCACCAACCTTGACCTGGGTTTCTAGCTTCATTCAGCAGCTGTACATTTATGCAGTAAGGGACCCTCAGAAGAGCAGGTTTGAGAGTGAGGGTTCATTTCCGGATGTGGGAATTGAGGCATCTGAGGTGAGGTAAATGGGCCGAGGAAGGTGTGGATCAGGAGCTCAGAAGACCAGCCTGCTCTGGAAGAATAAATCCAATCTGTCATCACATGACGGTTAAAACTACACAGCTGAATGCCTGAGACTTCACAGCCCTTTCAAAACAGACAGTAGGTTTTAAACCAAACCATACAAGGTCCGTTTTAATGTCAGGGCAGTAAAGTTCAGAAGAAGTGTCTGCAGAGAGGAGTGAGGTCCTGAAGAATGCGGTGTCTTATCTTTATGTCGTTTTAACAGAACACTCAAGGCTGCTACTGTTCGAAGAGTAGAGAGGTCTGTGTAGCTCCTAATTGGAAACTGGCATGTGGGGGCCCACAGAAGTGGGTCCACTCCACCTTGACCGAAGGTCAAAGAGTTTATGCCTACTCTTGCTCTTTCATAGTTATTTACAAGAGGTCTGACTTAAGGTGTGGCTACAAACAAGATATCTTGACCTAAGGTGTGGTTACTTAGTGCTTTGGGTATTGAGATGGCCCACCTCTGTGGATCCATTCCACCTTGACTAAAGGTCAGAGAATTCAAGCCTATTCCTGCTCCTTTAAGGATATGACAAGAGGTTCGACTCAGTGAACGGCTGCCTACAGGATACTTGGTCTAAGGTATGGTACCTATATGTCCTGCCTAAACCAACAGAAAGCTTAACTCAGGATATAGTGGCTTGATGCTTCAAGTATTGAAGCAAGTAATTGTTCTGTTTGTCCTTTGTGTGATGTTAAAGCAGTCTTTTGCCTTCTTCCCCCCTTTATGGATTGGAGTATATAAGCATATGGAAAACAAACGCAGGCTTATTCAGTATTTACTGGATTGCCCTCCTGGTTCTATCCTATGTCTCTGTATTTCTTCTGTATCTCTATTCCTCCTACCTAATTTTTCTAATCCACATGCCCCTACCCTGGAATGTGCGACCATCGTCGAGGTTAGCCCCCACATGGCTCTGGCATTTGGTGATAGCCTTCTTGCTGTAGAATAACGCAGTAAAGGGCATTGCAGAGTGGCATGGAAAAGGTTTGTAGTTTAGGTCTACCCTCTTCTTTCTAGAGAGCTACTAACGCCATCTATTTGCCCCCCTGAGTCCCCACTTCCAGACAACTTTAGCATATGAATTTGTGGATTAAATTTCCACATTGAACTCAGGGGGATGCATTCAAACCACAGTCAAGGATGTCATGAAATTTAAGAGGGATGTATGTGATGAAGGGACAGTTCCCAAGAATCAAGAATTATAATGTCTGAAAAATAAGTTAGAATGAAAATAGTTTTTATTGAAGCAGAGAAGGTTGTCTACCAGCCTGTCCTACAACTCGCTATTTCCTCTGATTCTTCCCTATGGAATTTTTTTTTTCTAATTTTCACATTGTTTTAGAAGGGCATTTAATCTGTTATTTCTGAGCATCAAAGAATAAAAGAAATTTCAAATTTTTGTACAAAAGATGAGGAATTAAGCAATCTCTAGGTTTTATTCTTGTTTTATTTTTTCTTTTTTAAAAAGGAGTTTGATAATTTGTAACTATATGTATGTGTGGCTGGTGTTTTGCACATATTAGAGCAGGTGCCTGCTCAGGCCAGAGAGGTGTTGGAACTCTTGAAGCTGCAGCTCCAGGCAGTCATAGAGGCACCTGGCGTGGGTGCTGGGAATCAGACTTGGGTCCTCTGCAAGAGCCTGAGACCCTCACAAGCACTAAGTCATCTTTCCAGACACTCTCATCTATTTTCAAAACAAGATAGTGCTTGGGATGGTTTGCTACCTTACACAATTTTCATTTTAACAATGTGTATAATGCATTTTACATTTTAGCCCCTTTATAAAACCATTTACAACCAATTAGTATCCATGGTGTGGGGAGGGGAGGCTGTTTTTATTACTATGCCCTTTCCCAGACAATTTATTGTATTTGTTACCTTCCCAGACCATGGACTGTAGCCTTCACCTTCCCAAACCCTGGACTGTAGCCTTCACCTTTCCAGACCATGGACTGTAGCCTTCACCTTTCCAGACCCTGGACTGTAGCCTCTGCCTTCCCAGACCCTGGACTGTAGCCTTTGCCTTTCTAAACCATGTATTGCATCCTCTGCCTTCTTAGCTTCAAAATTCACTCATATTTCACTTAGGGTATTGACCTGACTTACTTAAATTAAAAAACTAAGTTTTGGAATATGACATTATTTTAGAAATAAACTCAGTAAGTAAATATGAGAGTCCCATTGGTCTCCCCATGGAAGGGCCCCAGTTAAAGCCCTTGGTCTTGTCTCCTAGTTTTTGTTCTCCTTGGCAACTGGGGACACTCCTTAATCTCAAAATCCATGTTCCCAAAATTCTAGCTGTCAGACTTGAGAAACTCTACTTTGATCATTTCTTCCCGCGTGCTGCTTTCTCCCTGCAGGGCCGCTATGGCTGATAGCCCAGTCCACCTCGGACATGAGCCCATCAGCTATGAGACTTCCACCCCTTCCTGTGGGTTCCCACCTTTCTCTCCAGTCATCATCTTAAAAGGGCATGGGTAAGGAAGCAGGATAAGCACATGGGTAAGGAAGCAGGATAAGCACAGATGTTGGTAGCACAGCAGCCTTGAGATACCAACCCCAGTGTACTGGGGCGTCAGATGGTCTGAACAGTGGCAATCATAACCTTTCCCACCTGCATTGCTTTGTAGAAAGTTAAGCATGAAGAGCCTTGCCACCCACGTGTGGCTGGCGTGTCTCTGCTTCAGGAACAAAAGCAGAGATGAGTGTTTTTCCAATCAGGTCTACCAGTTGGGGGAGAATGGTCCAACTTTGGCCACTGTATGCTTAGAAACCTCAGCATTCATGCTGCCTAGCTATCACTGCTCATATGATTGCATATGATTGAAACTCTTAGTGGTTTTTTTTTACAATAATTTATTTTTATTTTATGTGCACTGGTGTTTTGTCTGCATGCATGTCTGTGTGAGGTTGCTGGTTCCCCTGGAACTGGAGGTACAGACAGTTGTGAGCTGCCATGTAGGTGCTGGAAATTGAACCTGGGTCCTTCAGAAGAACAGTCAGAGCTTTTAACCACTGAGCCGTCTCTCCAGGTCAATTTTTAGTAATTTTGATACTCAGCTATTTTGACAAGCTACCACATAGGTATTATTTTTATTGAAAATTTTAAGCAGTGTTTGCTGACAGAAGTGACACATTATTAATCTCTTTTTTATTTAAAATATAGAAATGGAAGATGTGGAGGGAAGAAAGACGCCAGGCTCCTACTTTAATATCAGGATCTTTTCACTGTGATGGTGACTTTCTCTAGTGTCCTGGAGTTCCTACCAAGAAGGGGAAGTTAAATTCCCCTAGAGCTAAGGCATACTTTATGAAGTAGCAGTGAATGGGCCTGCAAATCCATCCCCAGCACTCAGGGCTTGCGTTCTGTCACTACCGTCCTGCTGGAACCAATAAACTGTTGATGAAAAACCTTGTTACTCAATACACAGAGTAAGCTTAAGCCGCGCTTTAGAAACCTGACCGCTTTCATGTCACTAGCTGCAGGGACGGAGACAAAAGCTGTGGCTAATTATTCACAACTTTACCAAGCCCATATTGAGTTTCTGATGCATCCCAAACGCCTTCTTCTCTGCTCAGTTCCTGCCTCCCTCCCTCTCACACACGGCCTACCTCGGAGACTCCAGTGTTTAAGATGCTAAGGTTTCAGGGACATTGGAAGCAGTAACCGACTCTCGGTCATTTTGAAACAGCCTTGCTCTCAAGTAACAGCTGGAGGCAAGCGAGGATGATTTCCCGCTGTGGACGGCCAAGGGCACCCCTGCGGTCCACCTGCTTCAAGATGGCTGACTCCCAGCTGCTGCATAAAGAGCAGGAAACGGGAGGAGCCCCACCTTGTAAAAGTGGCCATCCAGGTACAGATACTCTTTACCTCACAGAGTAGGGTAAATTCCCTCCCGAGCCCCGGAACCGCATTTCCAGTCGCCAAGTGGATACACATCTCAAGTACGGAGGACGACACCAGTTATCTGTAGGAGAAACTTGTTTGAACGCCAGGGGCTCCGCACAAAGATTTTGAACCGAAAGCCACTTCTCACTGTGTCTCCGGGGCATGCCCTGGGAGCAAAGGTGGCGGAATTAAGGCTTCCAATTAAAGTGGCATTTATTGGTGAAAGCTCTGACTTCTGAGCTCGCGACCTCGTTTGTCACGCAACTGTCTGCTCAGAAAGTGCATGTTGGAATCATTACACGTCGAATGGGGTCTCCCTGGTTGAACAAGGTCTAAGGGCAGGACAAAAAGATCATTTTCCTTGAAATCTGCCTAGCTCATTAGCCTTTTCATGGGTGATGTAACTTCTTCCCTCCGCACACACATAGGTCCCTTGGCTATCAACTGAGCGAGTCAGTTCCATTATTGTTACAAATTATGTGCCCAGTCCCAAGGGGCCCTTGTCCCAAGGTACAGATCCCTGCTGAAGATGAACTGCTATATGACAGCGCAAGGAAAAATAAACTCGAGGAAGTAGAACTAACACACATTTTAAATAATACGCCACTGCTAATTTGTCCAGCCCGTGTAACATGGGGAATTTCTGTGACGGACAATGAATAGTTCCCATATTTTATTCCTGAAGTTGCAAAAAACACATACACATGGTGGGGGGGGGAGTGATCCTATACTTTTCTTCAAATAAACAAGCCCATTGAGTTAGTGCTCTAATTTTTTAATTCATGGTTTTGTTTGACCTCCCTGCCTTCCCTAATTTCCGAGTTATTTTTGCTCACATACCATGACTCCTTGAGGATCTGAAATGCAACAAAGTTAGACATTGGCTTGTTGGTTAAATAATGTAGATGGTATGGAATTACGTTGTCATAATTTTAAGGCTTTTATACCTAAAATCTCAGACTGCCACCAAGTAAGAATGGCCTCGCTATTAATCTCCTGACTATTGCACACCTTGGTCAAATAACCAAGCCATCTCTGCCATTTCACACAAGTTATCTGTTTTGGACGCAGCTAATTTGACGGCTTTCCTCTCTAATAGCAATTACTGCCTTGAAAGTATTTTAGACAAATCTGAGCATTAACAAATGACATCACCATCTAAAGCTCATGTTCTTCCCAGTTCACACCTAACCTAAGGGTGGTCCTTCCTCTCATGCACTGGTATGGGAGAGGAGCTTGTTCCTAAGACTGGGGTCTCCTCTCTGAGCAATACTGGGAAAGTCTCTTCCAAAGACACCGACACCCCCAGATAGAGCCTAACATTGCACTCACGAGAAAGGAACAGTGGTGTAAATGGAGAAGCTAAACACAAGAGCATAGAAATTCAGGCCTTGCACTTTACTGTCCTGGTATCTCTGCAAATGTAAGTTCTTATAAATGGGCAGTTACGACACAACTGTAGAGAGCATAACACATGGATACACCACACGGAAGACCATCAGAAAACACGGCTATTTACAGTATGAGTCATAGCAGTAACAAAATTACACGTATGAACTAAGAATGAGAATAATTTTCTGTTTGGAAGTCACCACATTATGAGGGACTATAGTAAAGGGTTGCAACATTAGGCAGGTTGGGAACTGCTGATATAATGTATTCCAGGCAAATCTGGACCACAGACTGACCTCTCCTCAAAAACAGGTAAGGAAGAAAGCAAGTAAACAAATAAATAATATGAGTTGGGGAGGGACAGGGAGAGGAAGTGGGTCAGATTCTAAGACAAATGAGATACAAACATACTACGTGCCTTTGATGAGAAACGCTGCAGACTCGAGAGAGTTAAGGAAAATATCCACAGTCAGAGATATGGGAGAGTTACACCGACAGGAAGCAAAATAACCCTGAGGACGGCAAGTAAGACAGAGATGTCACGTGGACAGATGGATCGATTCCATGGCACTAACCATTGTAGGGCTGTGTCTCTAAAACAAAACCTCAAAATGATTCCTCGGCACTGAAAACAGCTACGCTACTAACTCTAACAGACTTCCAGGCCGTTTCTGTGATGGTCTCCGAGCCTCATCTGTCATGTGGTAGTTATATCAATAGCCGGGTGCCCACAGTAATTGGTTTTCTGGGTTTTGACCACTGAGGTTTTTCTGTAATGTTCTCCTTCTGTTCTTTGATGAGGAGTGAGAACCACATTTAAGGATATAAAGAAAGATATTTAAAATGCAGTTAGGAATTAATCTGGTTTAGTAAAGCAGAGGAGTGATTTCCTCGCTCCAACACGTGACCTCACTAGCCAGGGCTGATTGGCCACAGGACTAGGTGTGAGTTCCCTCCTGGAGAGTGGGTTAAGCACATTTTAAGAGCTGTTTTAGAAACAAATATGTCAGGTTTTCAGACACTAATTAGTTAGAAGGGAGTGGCATGTTTCACTTAACCTGAGGTTAGTTTTTGTCTGCTATGAAGGTCAGGAAGAAAACACAATGAAAGAAAACTCCAGGCTAAGATTCTTCACAAATAGAGGAACAAAAATCACAAAGAGAAAACTAACAAATCAAATTCAGCAATCTTGGGGAAAGGAAGATATACATGACGAAAATAGATTTACCCTATGAGCAAAATATTGTTTTAACATTTGGAAATCAGTCAATGCAGTACAGCAATTTTTTAATAAACCACATAGTTATCCAAACAAATTAAAAATGCCAACTCTATTCATGATAAAAGTTCTCAACAAACCACAAAGAGAAGGCAGAAAATTTATTAAAACCCTATAGCTGAGAGAGTAAGGCCTGGGCACTTCTGTTGTGGAATATTACTTTAACTGTGTAAAGGTGTGCTACATTTGTTTATGCTGAATTTATTTATGTAAAGATGTGTTGCTGTTTCACCTTGCCTGCCTAAGGCACCTGATTGGTCTAATAAAAAGCTGAATAAAATAGCTAGGCAGGAGAGGCATTTGCAGGGCTGGTGGGCAGAGAGAATAAGTAGGAAGAGAAATCTTGAGTAAGAGAGGAGGAGAGAATGGGGGAAAAAGAGAGGGACATGCCTGGGGCCAGAAACCAGGCAGTTTCTAGCCAGACAGACGCAGAAGCAATGAAAGTAAAACATACAGAAGGATAGAAAGGTAAAAAGCCTCAAGGCAAAATGCAGACAAAGAGAAACAGGAAAGTTACAAGACCTTAAGATAAGACTGAGTATTGATAACTAATAAGAAGTCTATGTGTCATGATTTGGGAGCTGATTGGTGGCCCTGATGAAAGCCTGCTACACAGTTCCCCTCTGTGGCTGGAGGCAAAGCAAGGAGGGCTCCTTTGTCATTTCTCTGAAAATATTATATGTGTGAATCTATCTAATATAGTAGGACAGGAAGAGAAAGATGGAAATGTGGATTTAAAAAAGAAAACGAAAATCATGTTATTCATAAAGCATGTGATTCAAATGTAGAAAATTCAAACAATCCACCAAGGCTACTTTTGAATGAAAAAAGGAATTCAGCAAAACTATGGAGCACAATATCAATACATACATATCAGCCGTATTTCTATAGGTTAGCGATGGATAATTTAAAGGAAGGAAAGAAGACAATCCAAGTCATAGTAGCATAGAAATTCTGAAGAAAATTAACAATTTTTAAGATTATTCCACTGAAAATTATGAATTTCTTCTGAAGCAAATGAACACTATAAGTGGTGGAGGAACCAGGGTTTGTGCAGGGATTGGTAAGACTCCGAGTTGTCAGGATGGTGATTATTGACGTGACCTACAGATCTGAGACAATCCTCAAGAAAATTCTATGGGGAATAAGCCTGTCAATACAACTCTGTATCAAAATCTTGACAGGCTTTAAGCAGCCCTTGCCAATAGATCATAAAGTCCATATGGAAACACAAAAAACACAAAGGATCAAGGACAGCCCAGGAAGTAAGGGAGCCCAGTGGTAGATGCTTGGAGTGCTTGTCGATCATGCATGACGCCTTGGGGTCAATCATCAGCTTCACAGAGAAGAGCATGAAAGAAATTGATGGCTCCCTTTGCAGTGGAGAAGCTGAAGCAGGAGGATTCAAAGTTTAAGGTCAACCTGGGCCTCATAGGAAGACCCCGTCTCAAAAAGAAACAGACATATCAAATAATCTCCTTTGGATTGGAGGACTTAAACTACCCCTTTAAAAAAAATTAATGTAAATCCAGAGATGTAACTTTCTTATTGCTAAATACTTATTCAAGAGAAATAAAAACATATAATGTCAATAAAGGCTTGTCTACAGTTAGTCATAACTCCAAAATACATCATAAGCAAACTCCCAAATTCCACGTGATGATTGGTTAATCGGTGAGTGAGACGAATTGTATTCATACAATGATTTATAATAAGCAAGGAGTCTCACAACAGTGCAGGCAGACTTCTAGGACCATATGCTAAGTTAAAAAGTATTCATGGCCCCCTTGATATGAAATTCTGGAAAATTAGCACCTATACAGATGAATACAGAAAGCAGATCCCTGGTCCCCAGATCTAGGGAAATATTAGCTGGAAATATCACAATCTCGATTTCATGAGAATTGTACAATTGTTTACAACTATTTAAGACCATTGTGGAAGTCCAAATGGCCAACATATCTTTGAGAAAAAGCCACACAACTTCAGGGACTGTCAGGGAAATAGGAGTCAAAACCACAGTGAGCTATCATCTCAGCCCAGTCAAGAGGACCACCATGAAGATGGCCACTGGAGAGGGTGAGGGGAATATTCTGCTGGGGAGAAAAATGAAGGGAACTAGCTGCTGTGAAGAAGTAATCTATGTATAAACAGGACAGTCCCTGGAGCGGCCTATACCTCACAAAGGGCATCTGCATTTCAGAGGTTGTGGAGACTCCAGGCAGATACTCTTAACCCAGCCAGATGTCCTTTGGACCTCAGCTTATTTATTTATAACGTGGAAGATTGGAGCTAAATTATACTCTTCTAACCTTCCATCTGTAATATTTGAAAACTTCCCATCCACAAGAAGAGCATGCGTATGGAAACTGCCATTCTTCCTCCTCCTGCACCAGTAGCAGCTTGCTCTTCTTCCTTGGCCGTCAACATGTGTTGTGACTGGACAGAGCCCGCCTCTGGCTCCTGGAATTGATTCAAGGGCTAGCACAAGGCACAGGCCTAAGCCATAGGCTTATTGCTTGCTATTCCATGGACCAGAAAACTGCATCCAAAGTTCTGGATGCTCCTCTCTACGACTTTCTCTTCTGAGCTTCAGCCACAAAGCTTTTCTTGAGTTGCCGCTGGCAGCCATAATCCCTGTCACTGGAAGGCAGTTGAAGGGTGAAGTCAGAGAGTTTGGAAGAGCAGAGCAGAGAGACCCTGACCAACCCATGCCTGAAGCCAACCTTGACGCCTCATTCCTATGAGTAACTGTATACCTAATTCTGCTCAAGATCATGCACCATGACTTGGATGAGTAAGTAGAATGGCTGACAAGATGGAGATACCCCACAATCAAGTCTTGGGTCACTATGATCTTAGCTGAGAATGCTGGAGGATGATATGCACTTCCAAACAGTGCCCTGGGTTTAGCTGTCTGAGATAGGACTGAGAAATGAAAGAGTGAGTGAATTCAGTCGAGACTAAACCCAAGTATTTTGGATCTGTTTTTAGATGGCACCTCCTAAGAGAAAGGAGGTCACTTGCATATTAGCCGGGCCACAGCAGATATGATGGTCTAGTTCACATATGCCTGCTCTGCTCCTAGATTCCTGACTTGCCACAGGAGTCAACAGGTATTTATTGAATGAGTGAATGAAAGCTGGTACAAGGGAATGGGATTACAGAGGGTGCACAAAGTATTGTGTTGTATCAACAGGCAATGTTGTAGTGCAGGAGTGGAGCATGGAGCAAGCCAACCCAGAGACCCTGGGGATCCACTGCTGCAGCTGGGGTTGCATTGGTTGGTCTATGTGAAACTAGTATTATCTCTCTCTCTCTCTCTCTCTCTCTCTCTCTCTCTCTCACACACACACACACACACACACACACACACACACACACGGGCTGGATAGGCAGCTCAGAGGTTAAGGGTACATACTGCTGCTTAGGACCTGCGTTAGATTCGCAGCTCCCATGCCAGGAGGCTCACAGCAACCTGTAACACCATGCTGGGGATCTGATGCAGTCTCTGGGCTCCCCAGGCACCTGCACTCATGGGCACACAATTCCACACAGACAAAAGACTACACATACTTAATAAATATATAAAAAAATCTTTTAAAAAAATCATGCTATCACCTTTAGGAAGATATTTTAGACAATGGAGCAATGTGATGAGCAAAACCAAAAGAAGAAAAGTTTGGTCCAGCTAGGCTAGGGTCTTTGGTAGGAAGTGAGGGACGCAGGCAGTGGTTAAGTATTGTTGACATAGGCACAGCCATGCCAAGGCTCAGCTTTCCCTGGGTGAGGCTCAGAAGGATAACAAAGTCTTCCTGGAATCCAAATGTGAATACTGACACCGTGTGCAGAAAATATCTACTGTAGCCTTTCCCCCCACAGTGTTTACAGCATGAAGACTCTTCCCACCACAGAAACCACCCCTGCCAAGTCTAGCTAAACCAACCTCCTTCTTCAGCTGTATATAATAACCCTACCCCTGCGTTCAGCTGTATGCAGTACTGCACCGCCACCATGTTTGCCTAGATATAGCAGACACATTGAGCTTCTAGGGAGTGGTGCTTCTCCATCAGCGAGGCCAGGCCACCACACCACAGCTTTTCGGTACCTTGTCTGCATGTTTGCTATTTCTTCACTTACTCATTGTCCCAGTGGCTTCCAGGACATACGTTGTGCAAGGGCCCCAGCAGTCTTTAGTGGTAAAATCTTCAGGACATTCTTCTGAGAGCCTTATCCCTGTCCGCCATTCACTGAGGAGCCCATCACTGCCTCTCACTGCATCTTCACATAATCCTATCTCTGGCCTCCTCAACTCAGCCTCCCACCTTGGTTTCCACGGCAAGCATTAGCACAATTCATTCAAGAGCCCATTTGTTTATTGCCTCTGCTTGTCTCCTCTCATAAACAAAGGGCCCATTTGCTTCAGAAACGTCCCATTTGGCTGTCTGGCAACATGTGTGAGCTAGCCTCACAAACTGCTGTAACCAAAGAACTTACAGACATTAGCAACAAGGCCACACAGGTGCCACTGGACACAGAGATGCATTTCCAAAGAACGTAACCATGATGTTTCGAAGTGTGAAGCCCTAAATTTAAAGTCTTGGGAGGAGAAAGAGGAGGAAACAATTAGACTTATCAATGGAATCTGGGCTGGATGACAGAAAGCAACAAAATTTTACAGCCCTCAGTCCCACTCTGTCTTCACAAAAGCCATGTGCCGAGACATCTTGGACTCACTTTTGCTTTTGTCGATCAAGAAAAGAAACACGATGCCCCTGGATTCATTTCTGTCAAGCATTCGAAATGGAGTGTGTTTTGAAATGTTAAAAAAAAAAATCCAATATAAACTTGGTATTAAAGTAATTTCTTTCCAGAATTACCCTTTCTTCAACATGATGTCACTTGACTTTTCAGTACAGTCTGATAGGGTATCACGTAATGCTTTAGCTCTGAAGGCTCGTGTTTCATCTAAGAATGGAAGTCGTTAATAAACAAAGCTGGATGTTTTTATTGCAACGGAGCAGAGTAGTAAAATGTAAATGCTCTAAACTGAGCCTGGGCCCAGGGCTTGAGAATTCACACAGGGACTAAGATGTTGATTCTCCTGCTTTCCTGCTGGGGAGAGACAGAAGCCCCTCCCTTGCTGATGAAATTAGTAAATTCAGAATTATTCCAGCTGCCCCAGGATCGCCATCCACCTTAGTGTGACAAGGTTTGCTCCCCTGCTTCCGGTGCAATGAGCTAAGCAACATTCTGTAATTTTCTTTTGTTGCCGGTGTATCCCAGGGTTGGGGTTGGGGATGCCAACTGAAATCCAAGAAGGAAGACAGAAATAAGATCTCGGCCGTGAGAGACTCATTTGTGATTGCATGCGGGCAGATGTCGGCAGAGGCCACGCGCACATGGTCGGAGCGGGGGTGATTCCCACCTCACTTCTGAGGAAGTCTGTGGGGTGGTGTTGCATTAATTCGCGTGAATGAAAGCCTTCAGTCTTCCATCAGTAGCCCTTGGCTGCCTCCTGAGAGATGAGCAGAAAGAATGAAAGGTGATGGAATTTTCTGGAAGAATTCCGGGTAACAAACTGCCCTGAGGTGAGTAGGAATATGTCTTTGTTCACAAATCACTGCTCATATCAGGGTCTGAGGTGGACCCAACCGTCTAGGCAGCAGAGCAAGATGAATAGGGCTTCCTCACCCCAGTTCCAGGCCTTTCCACAACTTTGTGGTACTTTGCCCCTCTGATACCACCTATTCTATGCATACTGTGAGAAGTAAATGGGTGAAGGGATGCCGTGTTTCAACCAAGATGAGCTTAAACCTGGAATAGAAAGTGACAAAAATTTCTATGCACAGCAAGCTCTGGGCAGCCAGTGAGTGTATAAGCAATATGAGGTGTATGCACGTGTGTGTGTGTATGTGTGTGTGTGTGTGTGTGTGTGTGTGAGAGAGAGAGAGAGAGAGAGAGAGAGAGAGAGAGAGAGAGAGAGAATAACATCCCATGCTGGGGTCAGGCTCCTGAAGCTCAGGAAACAAGTGAGCAGCACTGTGCAGGAAGCTGAGCCTTACAGGATCCACAGGGAGCAGGCCCTGTGGATATAAAGGCGATGGCAGCGGAGGAAGGAACTCTGAACAGCTGCCTAGGAAGGACTGTGATAAACTGAGTGGTATGGCAGAGCTTCTTGCTCATCATGCAGAGAATTCCAGGGTCCCAGCTCGTAAGAGTCCTCCCAAGCTGGTGTGGGCTTTGGGTAACCTAGCTGCCATTCAGGCTTCTGCATGTAACCCTAGGAAACACATTGCTTCACCAAGGTGGACCCGTGGTATAATGCTTACTCTGCTATGTCATCGACTCTATTTGTGGTGAGTAGACATTTGTTCATGTCTCTTGGGAAGGAGTGTCACACGAGAGCATGCTCCAATACCTGCAGTCACTTTTCTTCCGTAGAAAGTCAGCCTAAGCAGAAGACACACATTGCTTAGGGCGTAAGTCTTTCCAGCTCTTCTCCTATGAAAGGCTCAGGCTTCTTATAAGTAGATTTTCTTAAATAATATTGGGTTGATATAACTTCAAATGTTGGAATGGATTGACCAAAATGTCTACTTTTGAAGGTTTGAAGCATCTCATTCTTTCTAGGGAAAAGCAGGTACACAAGGGGAGACAAATGGAAACAGGCAAGCAAGCACACAAATACAACAGAAAATAATGATGCTACGAAATTGCTTTCTTGTCAGACTTTCTTTGAACCACCAGCCCCCAAATAATGAAATGGAGGGTTATTATTAAGTGTGAAAGCTTGGCCTTAGCTCTTATCATTTAAATTAATCTGTTTTTATTCATCTACATTTTACCGTCTACATCTTTACCTCTCTTCTGTACCATGCATCTGACTTGCTCCTTGTCTTGCTGGTCAAATCCCGTGCAAAATCAGATTCTTCCTGAGTTCCTGTCTCTTCCTGGAAGTCCCACCAATTCTCTTCTGCCTGTCTGTTGGCCATTCAGCTCTTCATTAAACCAATCAGAACATGCCTTGGCAAAGACACATCTTTACAGTGTACAAAATGATTGTCCCACATTCAATCCACATAGCAATGCTAAGGATTTGAAGGGGATCTAGTGAGGAAGATTTGAGAATGTTTTGGAACTGGAGAATGAATTCCCCTTTGCTTTTAAGGACCAGGAGCCAGGGAAGGGACTATTTTAGGTTTTCTTAAAAGTTTTTACCTAAGACAGGGAAGATGACCCAGTGGGTAAAGTGTTTGCTGTGTAAGAAAGCAGACCTGAGTTCAAATCCTGGATGCATGTAAAAAGTCAGGTGTGGCACATGCTTTTGATACCAGAGTTACAGAAGTGAAGGCATGCAGATCTCTGGGCATTTCTGGCCAGACAATCTAACCCAATAAAGGAACTCTAAGCTAATGAGAGACTCTGTCTCAAAAACCAAGTTGGATGACTTCTGAGGAACATACCAGAAGTCATCCTGTGATCTTCACATGTACCTGCACATAAATGGACACACATATACATGCACAAAGCCTAGACTCAACCAATGTTGGAATAGAAAAAGCTAGAGAGTTCATTCTGGCATTTGGAACCATTTTATTAGTAGAATCCCCTCCTGCAGCCATGTTTGAGGAAAGATTATATTGAGCAGGGAAGTGTGTGTCTCCTCCTGGCATCAGGGAAGGGCACAGTTGGGGCTGGGCAGTCATTCTCGTGACTCTCAAGAATGGAACTGCATAGAAGGTGAAAGGGTCCCTAGTGCCAATCTGTTCAATAGAAATAAAACCCCAAATGCAATGGAATGGATTGACACTTTTCAGAGATATCATATATGGATCTCACCTTCAAGGACCCTTTCATCTAGCAGGTAGGAAGAGGCGTGTATGGAAATATGCTATGAGTTACACAGCGATCCAACTATAGAATACCCAGGGACCATCCTCTGGGAACACATACTAGAAGAAAATTTCATTCTTATCCTGGGAGATGAAGGATGGACTTGTTTCTTAGTGCGGTGTTTATTTAGCAGAATATCCGCAACTGTGTTGTTTCTGAAGAATGGAGGACATTTAAGTCACTGTTCTGGAAGTCTGAAAACTTGGCTCCAGCATGTGTTAGATTTGGAAGAAGGGAAGAGGGTCTATGCAAAGAGTATGTTTGTGAGGGGAAATGGGCAAGGCTCGCCTGCTTTGAACTCTTAAACATTTTTAAAGATTTATTTTATTTTGTGTGTATCAGTATTGAGTATTTTGCCTGCATGTATGTATGTGCACCACATGCATGTATGAGACTTGTGGAGGGTGTCACATCCCCCGGAACTGGAGTTATAGATATCTATGAACCAAGATCCTCTACCATGTGTAATCTACACGTGCTGCAACTAACCCACTCCTCCGAGGCTTTATCTAGTCTTGAGAGACCTACTCTAGTTCGTGGTGAAAAATAGTAACCCATTCATAAGTATAGAGCCCTCATGACTAATTGCTTCTCACTAGAAAGTGCCTAATTGTTTCCTCACTTAATGTACTGCATTACTTTTTCCTGTCACTTTGACACAACCTAGAGTCATGAGGGAAGAGGGAACCTCAGTTGAGGAATTGCCTGGCTCAGACTGGCAGTTGGCCATGTTTGTGAGAAACTCTCTTGACTGATGGTTGATATGGGCGGGTGCAGTCCACTGTGACTCTCCCATCCCTGGGCAGGTGGGTCTGAGCTGAGCAGGAACTAGTTCACGGGTCACTCAACAGTCTTCATGGTTCCTGCCTCCAGATTCTTACTTGAGATCCTGGCCTGGTTTCTCTCAGTGATGGACTGTGACCTGAAGGTGTATGGCAAATAAACCCTTTCCTCATCAAGTTGCTTGTGGGCATGGCCTTTACCACCACAACAGAAAGCAATGTAGAACACATAGGTTCCTATTACCTCTCAATATTGTCGCAAGCTTCTGGCACATGAGCACCCTGGTGATAATCAAAAACATCATAGCACCTTTCAACAAAGCTTGATATCACAGGCATTGGTGGGATCTATGGTACATGAAGGCCTAGTTTGGAAGGATACCCCAAAAGAGTAAAAAAGTAAAGTGTGAACACCCTCTCCAAAGTACAACAGGCTATTAGAGTTTATAGGCTTTTTTTAATTGTTGAAAATAGAGTTGTGAAGAGGCTCAGTTCAGATAACACGACCTCATAAATGTACATTTAAGTAGTTTGATTTGATTCTGTTTACACATTATTGTTTTGAAAGGAGAATGGAAAAATAACAGAGCTAAAGTTTAGGAGGTTTATTTTTTTTCAATGATGGATAGACTTGGGGAGAATTAAGTAGTGAGGGCATGTGTAGGATCAGTGGCCTAAGAACTAGCCCATGAATCTGTGATCCAGTGAAAGGCTACCCATGAGACAGCCCATTAAGTTTTGGTGCTAAGCAAGGCACAAGAGCAAACAGCCCCAAGGTCAAGGATACTGCAGCATGGAAATTTGTGGTTCTAAGTCTCAAGAGCTTACAAGGTTGGGCCATGTGACACCAAACATGGCTTCCTGTGCAATGCATGCCCAAAAGGCTACCAGGTTCATCCTCTCCTGAAACCTATTCTCAATGTGCACGTTAGTTTTAACCATTACTGCACACAGTCTAGAGCCCACTAGTCCTGGAAGAGGAACCTAATGAAGAGTTATCTAGATGAGACTGACCCATGGGGATTGTCTTGATTGTTAATTGATATAGCAAGAGCTATACCATTATGGGTGGCACCATTCCCTAGGAAGAGGATCCTGAACTGTATAAGAGAGGAGAAAGCTAAGTGTGAGCAAGCAAGCAAGGATTCAATTCACATGTTTCTTCTTTCTCAGTATTCTTTTTTTTCTTCACCAGATAAAGAACAATAATATATCATTTTCTCTGATAAATTTATAAGAAAATCATTACTTAAAAATTAAAGGTAAGCTAAAGAGACTAAACCTAAAAATTTACAGCATAGAAGAAGTTAAGATGAAATCAAAGGCATTGAGAATCTGTTTATTGATAAATGTCTCAACAGGTTGCTAATGGTTTTTAGACCACCAAAGGGAAAAAAAATCCCAGATCCCAAAAGCAGAGCTACTTGGTCTAAAGTGGACACTCTGAAAGCACTTTTGTGTGATCCTGGAAATAAAAATGCATGAAAGGGGCATACAAATAGAACATCTATGATAAGTCATAACTTATTTAAAAATAATTACTTGATACATAATCATCAAATATTTTGATATATACTTTTACCATTTATGAAAGACAAGAAAAATTTGCATACTAATGAAAAGGATGTGATTATCTTTAACAAAAATAATTAAATAGCAGGTGAATATAATCTATTGAATGAGAATATTTGCTTTAGAGTTGATTGATATTTTTAAAAGAATTTTTAACCCTGTGTGTACATGTGTGTGCATATGTGTGTGGTGTGTATATTTTCATGTAGGTATGTGGACATGGGTGTAAGTGCCTGTGGAAATCAGAGACACTGGACTCCCTGGAGCTGGGGTTACAGGAAGTATTCCTGAGTGGTTAGAAGGGGGTGCTGGAAACCAAACTTGGGTACTCTGGAAGAATAGTAAATGTTCTTAACCACTGGGCCATCTCTCCTATCCCCTTGATTGACATTTTAATTTAATAATTGTCAATATTGAAAACAGGATTTTGCAGAAATTTATAGAACAAATTTCAGAAGCATCTTTAAGGCCATTTCAGAAACCATTGAAAATTCTCTAGGAAGGAAGCTGATTGTTGGTTCCTGGCTACTTAGCCCTGAAATAATCATACAGAAACTATATTATTTAAATCACTGCTTGGCCCATTTGCTCTAACTTCTTATTGGCTAACTCTTATATCTTAATTTAATCTATTTCTATTAATCTGTGTATCACCACGTGACTCTGGCTTACTGGCTAAAGTTCTGGTGTCTCTGGCAGGGCTACATGGCTTCATTCTAACTCCACCCTTCTTTCTCCCAGTATTCAGTTCCATCTTCCCCATCTACCTAAGTTCTGTCCTGCTATAGGTCCAAAGCAGTTTCTTTATTCATTAGTGATAATCACAGCATACAGAAGGAAATCCCACATCATCTTCCCTTTTCTGTTTAAATGAAAAGGAAAGCTTTATCTTCAACATCGTAAAATTACAAATATAACAAAACAGGTATCAAGTAAGAATTACAGTTACAATATCTATATCTATTTTATCTTTTATCATAAGTAAGGAAAACTATAACTATTAATTCTTCAACTCCATCAAAGACTCCAGAAGGATATAGTATTACCTAAGTAAATAGGAAGTACATTATAAACAACTTCCAAAACTCTAAAAATGACAGAGACATCTTGTTGCCTGCCCAAAGTTCTTCTGTATCATTGGGACACTCATCTTTAGCCTACTGGCCCATAGTAGTCATCAGACTTTTCCATTAAGAAGGAAAATTTAAAGACAGTCCCACCTATATTGGCAGTTTGTCAGTCACTTTCTTCTGTGTCCTGTAGAGTGTCTGACAGACTATTTCATGAAGCAGGAACCCTGAAGGATGATCTCATCTTTAGGCAAGTTCAGCAGTCATTTCTTGGTGGGTCCAGCATGTCCAGCTAAGCAGTCCAGGCAAGAACAGTTTCTTGCCCAAATGGCTAGGAAACTTCATAAGGAGCCTCTTCAATATTCATCTTTCTCTTGAAGTAGATTGGTGCTGCCAGGAGCAGATGTGTCTCATTGTTGTGAAAAGTCCTAAATTCTTAAACATTTTAAATGCCATATTCTGTAGTCTTTGAAAGGTTTGAAGAATACCTATCTGTCTGAAATACATCTCTGCACATCTAGAAAATCTAACTAACATGGCTACAAGCTTGACTATTATAGATTATTATCTATTAGCCTATATTTCTTAATTATACATTATTTTTTTAAATGAGCTGAATAAATGCCTTAATCAAGATCAGAAATACATATACACAGTATAACAAAATTGTCTTTAAATTTGTATCAATAAACCAAGGTCCATACCAATGCAAATCTCTATAGCATATATCCCTTTAAATTTAAAGAATCATTTATAGACAATATTTGGGAATATGGGCATAGTTCAGTCCAAATTTCTTCCTGCTGTTAATTGGGTGAAGTAATTTTTGAGGGGTATTTAAGGCAATCTTTCAGGGGGTCTTGGTTCATCAAGCCACAGTAGTCTGAGAGGATTCTACAAGTTCTCATCCTCTGTGGAAACCAAAGGAAACTTCTTTTCTAAAGCAATATATCTTTAGATCCAAATTCTGAAGTCAAGATACCTTTAAAATATACATGCTGGTTTAGCTTAGTGGTCCATACAATGGAATGTCTCTCTGTATTTAGTTCCTTCACAGTCAAAAACTTTAAATAAAACACAATGATATATATAATCCAGACTCTTTGAGAATTTTCCATTTTTACATAACTTATTCTTTTTTACTTCTTTTTATCTATGACTGTTTGTACTCTCTCTTTAAAGGCTTTGTTTTATTTTTTAAAAAACCATTTACTTCTTTTTTATAACTCTCTATACTTTTTTTCTTCTCTCTCCCAAGCCTACATACATTTATCTAACACTGTGACCCATTTAGAGGTCTTTCATGTGTGACTCTGTTTTATTGTGTATATCTAATTCTTTACTGTCCAGGAGCATTTCTTAAAATGCTAAGCACTTCTTAAAAACTTATGCTGTGGCATTACTAGGGTATATATGGTACTTCTTTCTTGCTTGGCACAGTCCAGCATGGTGGAGCTGCTCACTGTCTCCAAGAGCCATGCACAATGCCCCATCTCTAGGCACACAGTGGGTCCATGTTGTCACCAAGCAAGCCATAGCACATTGCTCACAAACTTCATTCAAATGCTTGGTCTCCTGAAAGAGCCAGAGGTCGTGCTGGCATCATAGTCCAGAAAGCCAGCATTTCAAAATGACTAGTATTTTGTTTTGTTTTTTTCTACCACTGAATCAGGAAGACCTCATTTAAAGGAGCTAAAATGTGCTGCCACTGAGCAAAGCCCATTCAGAAAAAAATGCAGCTAAACTTGATTTTTAGTGTCTAGAATTCCTTTCCAAGACCTCTCAGGTTTTACATGGATTTAGTCTACCATTTTAGCATGTATTTGTAGAAAGGAGGCCACTTGTTGGTTCCTGGTCACTTAGCCCCAAAATAATCACACAGAAACTATATTATTTAAATCACTGCTTCGCCCATTAGCTCTAGCTTCTTATTGTCTAACTCTTATATCTTAATTTAACCCATTTCTATTAATCTGTGTATTGCTACGTGGCTATGGCTTACTAGGTAAAGTTCTGTCTGGCTTCATGGCTTCTCTTTAACTCCATCCTTCTTTCTCCCAGCATTCAGTTTAGTTTTCCCTGCCTACTAAGTTCTGACCTGCTATAGGTCCAAAGCAGTTTCTTTATTCATTAATGGTAATCACAGCACACAGAGGGAAATCCCACATCAAAATTCTGTCCCACTCCCAATTCAAAATTAATGACACTTAAAAAAACAAAACTTCAGTCAGCAACACAAAAAATCATTTTAGTCTAATAAAATCCCAAATATATCTATTAGATAGTCTTAAGCTAAAGAATGACAATAAGAAAATGCTAGAAGTTTTATTTTGTTTTATATAATTTAACTGCTGTGTTTTTATAATTGCAAACACTTGAGTCATCAAGATAGCTTAGTGGGTAAACACCTACAATCAAGCCTAATTAAGATCCATCCCTGGAACCCACATGGTGGAATGAGAGAAAGAACAAACTTCCAAAGGTTGTCTTCTGACCTCCATGTGTACACCATGTGTGTACACCATATTCATACACAAACCAATAACACAATAAGACATTTTAAAAGACTTCCAAACAACAAACAATAACCTACAATCTGAGTGGAGGTACTCCAGACCTTTGCCACTGTGGCTGGAGGCATTTGTAGTACTGTGTTTGTGCTGTGTTCGAATCCAATGCTGCAGTGCCATTCACCATGCCACACTGGTGAGCAAAGCCAGAATGGTCTCATGCTCAAGACACGATTGATTTGGAGTTGGTTTTTGACTGTGCACATTCATATTCTTTTACTGTTATCAAATATTTCGTGACCACACATTCAGTTACACGACCCTACGTGGGGTCATCACCCAGTGTTTACGAAGCTGGAATGTAAAGAATAAAGAGAGTCAGGCTTCTGTGGTTGACATCAAAGCTTGGTGCTTTTTCCAATGATTTATATGGAAATGTGAAACGTAGAGATATGTTTAAATCTGTTTTCTTCGACTGCCTTGCAGGTTTGACAGGTTTCTCAGATAGAAGAATCAATGAGGTGTTCTATAGTCATTCTTTGTGAAGTTCCTACTTCCTCTGCACTCCCCCTATGTGCCACAGGGAAATTTCATCATCTCTCCCATGGGGTTATGCATTTCCTGCAAGAATATCACAACCTGGGAGGCCCTTCAGCTGTGAGCCCTTCCCCGTTGCTCTGAGCTGCGTTATCCTCAGCAACACTGCTCAGTTGTAGCATTAGCTACACAGTACTTCTGGGTGTATGAAAGATGGAGTCCATGTTGGAAAGCTTGTCCCAAATTTCACAGACAGTCAAAAAGAAAAAGGATATGAAATATCTCAATAATGTTTGAATTGATTTTATGCTTGAGTGATATTTTGGATCTATTAAAGTCAATATATTTATAAAGTTAATTTCACTTTTTAATGAAATAACACAAGACAAGGTTTTAATGAGATCATAAAATTGTACTGCTCAAACTTCTTGATCTATATTTATTTCCTCTTTTCCTGTTACTTTTTAATGGGATATCTCTCATTAATTCATTTTAATTCTTCTTAAAGTTTGAAACAACTATGTGTATTTATGGCATAAGATGGAGATTTGCAATGTGTGTATGTAGTGGAATGTGTAAGTCAAGCTAATGAAAATATCTCCTTCCTTCTTTTTATTGCTTCTTCCTTTCTTCCTTCCTTTCCCTCTCCTTCCCTTCCCTTTCTTTCCTTCCTTCTGTCCCTTTTCTTTCTTTTTGCCCCCTCAGGATATTTAAAATATCCCCTCTTAGCCCCTTTCAAATACACAATACACTGTCATAAACCATAGTCATCATGGTTACAGTTTGGTTCTTAAATGGTCCTCAAAGGTCATATGCCAAAGGCTTGACTGCCATCCTGTGGTGCTATTGGGCAGTGCTGGGAGCTTTAGATGGTGGGGTCTCCCGGGAGGAAGTTAGGTCATTGAGGTGTCCCTGGAAGATGATATTGAGACCACAGCTCCTTCTTTTTTCTCCTTGCCTCCTTGCAGCGTTAAGTGAGAGGCCTCCGCTTCTCCCTTCTCTTGCTGTGACATGCTGGGCTGCTACAGGCACACAGCAGAAGACCCAAGCAACTATGGTCACTGAAGCATGAGTCAAAACGCATCTTTCCTTTTTATAGGCTGATGTCTCTTGAGGATCTTCTTTCCACAAACATGAAGATGGCCCCATAAGATGCTACCATCTTATGTTGAGGCATGTACCTTATAGTGTCACACTGCAATAAAACCACCTAACTCTACCCTTTTCAGCTTCTGTCCCTTGATTAAGCTGATGCATAGTCCTGGTCAGTTTCTTGTTAGGCACAGATACTGGATATGAAAGGGTTTCCTTAGGTTTGCTCAAATGATTCTGTGGAGCTCAGCTCCATACAAAATAAAAATGCAAGTTCATTTCCAGAAATAGATATAGATCTCACAACTTCACCCAGCATCAATATTCTTTGGTGATCCATCAATGGATTGCAATCTTCATGCTGGCACATGCATCATATCTGGATAGAGGATAACCAGAGCCTGCACTGGAGAAATGACAGGGCATTCATGAGATTCCTGGGAGCAGAAGGTAATGGCCGAAGGGGGCTTCTGTTGACATAGTCTGGTTGGCACTTAGGTGGTAGTGACTAATGATGGAGGGGTAGGGGAAGAAACAGAGCCTGGAACCAGGATGGACAGCCCAGAGATCCACACATAGCCAGGGGAGGCTGGAGATTGAGAGAGGTGAGACTGAACGGGAATCAAAGTTCTAAGTCACCAAACATTGTTGCCTGGCTCCTCCAAACATTATTTGCAAAACAGTAGATCAAAGATCAAATTGTGAAGAAGGTGTTGATGGCTACTGCCTGACCCTTATAGGATTCCTTCTGAATATGGGTCCTATGTGGCTCTACACAGCTGAGGTTTCCTTTTTAAGTATTTCTTTTCAGTTCTTGCTCTCTTCCCTCCTCCCCCTCCTCACGTGTGTGTGTGTGTGTGTGTGTGTGTGTGTGTGTGTGCATGCCATGTGTGTTCAGAATTCTGTAAAGGCCAAAAAGACAGTCAGTTTCTCCAGATCTGGAGTTGCAGGCAGTTGCGAGCTGTTCACCATAAATGCTAGGAAGCCAACCCTAGTCCTCCGGAAGAGCAGTAATCATTCATAACCACCAAACCATTTCTCCAGCCCCAGAGAGGAGCCTGTGGATTTTGGCAGGACCTATTTTCAGGAGAAAGCAAGGAGGATGGCTTGTTCTTTAGTTCTTGGCCTAGCTGGTTTCAGGTCAAGCACAGAGATCAGAGGCTACAGGTGACAGTGAGTGGACCATGCCAGCTGCCGCAGTTTTCTTTTGAGCATGTGACCCAGGAGCCGAGGCCCCACTGTGTGAATAATGAGAGCAGCTCAGACAGGAGGCAGGGAGGTCTTGAAGGACAAACCATCTTTCACTGTGCCGAGAGCCGCAGATACAGAAGGTGATGTCACTTGATCCTGGCTCCCTGCTCCCTCTCAGGTTTCAGTGAGCTGGGCTCCTGTTCACCGTTGAGGGATCTGTTTCATCCATAATCTTGCAGTAGTACATGGGGCCATTTTTCTTCTTGCCCATCAAAGCCCTTGTGTTCCAGCTATGCTTTTTCTCCCCCTCTAACTCCTCCATAGTCCCTCAGGTATTTGCCCTGGGATTATTGTAGAGTTACTTTGTGCTTATTCTCCTGGGAATATGAGTAAAATCTTGCCTGGGATTTATCTGCAACAGTTTACATACAAATGTCTTTAAAAGCTACCAAGGTAGTCCGCATTGGGTCTTTGCAATACGAAACAAACAGCTCTCTGCAAGCTTCCGTTCCCAGCATATTACACAGATATTTGTTTCTATTTGTTATTAAAATACTTTCCTGTTATCTCATATGGAACAGCTTTTGAAGATTTTTGTGAGCCCCGGCTGGAAAATTCCTTCTTTGAAGTGCCCATCTATTCATCTGTTGTCAAATGGCAGACTCTTTGCACACAGACATCTTATACTTTCACAGTTAGTCCAAAATCTATTTCATTTGACATAGAGTCAATTCATCATCTCGAACACATTCCCCTTTCTCTCTCCCTTCTTTCCTTCACTTTGGTGTTCTGCTAAGTTCATCATGGTACTTGTATTTCATGCTGTACTGAAGACCCCAAAAGATCTCAAAATCCCATTTCTTCTAAATGCTCAGATCTGCACTTTTCCCAAGATCCCTGCTGGGCCAAAATGTACCGGAGAGGACTAAAAAAAGTCCGAGCTTCCAATATATTAATCTGTGTGATAATAAACTCCGCTGCCCTCAGATATAAGTCTGAAAGTGAGTGGTCCATTGAAAGCTTCAGCTTGACTCCATTCTGAATTAAGCAGTGTCTGGTCCACTTGGCTGCTAACTAGTTTTCTCCCAGGCTTTCTTCATGGACCAATTCACAACACAAGCAAGTCTTGAATTGAGTTTTCTTGGTGGGAAAGAACAAATGAGCACAAATGTATGTTTTGTTCAAAAGTCATTTTAATAGAGAATCATAATTTTCATCTAACTCAACCAGTGGGACAAGACATTCAGGGCACCCACTGCTGGATGCCCAGAGATTCTCTCAGATGGATGTGACAGGAGCCACATACAACCTAGTTACAGCTGTCTACCTGCCTGCTGGCTCACGGCTGTTAGAGACACCAACGGCACCTAAGCTTGTATAAACTTGTGGAGGCAACGAGGACATCACGCTGTGTCTTCAGAACTCCTCAGGGGTGTGTCAGTTCATGCTGGAAAACTTCTTAGAAGAATCGCTAGTCACAGCTTGGATTAATGTTGCATTGTTTGGTAAGCTTGTAGGAACTTCTGCCGGTGTTTGAGAATTACTTATATTATTTATAATTCAATATATTCTAAAGCAACATTCCTTAGTTTATTAGTCTTTCTGCATTACTGCTGTTATTTCCACAATAAAACAAATAAAAAGAGAGAGAGAGATGATTCAGGTTTATTGTTCTAAATGAATGAAAACCCAACATGACAGCCAGGCATGGCAGAAAGTGAAAGGCATGGGGGACAGAAGCAGGGAGCTGAGTGATCCCATCTTCAACCACAAGCACAAAACAGAGAACAAAGTAGAAGTGAGGCCAGGCTATGACCTCTCAAACCTGCCGCCATGATGTACCTCTTGGACCAAGGCTCTGCCTCCCTATCGTCTCCTCAGAATAGCACTGCTGACTGGGGATCAAGCTTCCAAACATCCGAGCAGACGGGGAACATCATTTACATCCCAACCACCGTGCTTGGATCAATACTCTTTACTGCATTCTTTTATTTATTTATTTGGTGTGTATAACATAAGAGCTTGCCTATTCGCATGCATGTGGAAGCCAGAGGCTGACGTCAGGTTCTTCCTTTATCACTCTCCATGGTAATGTTTGAAGCTGTGCCTCTCAATGACCTGATGCTCATATGTCACCTAGGGTGGCTGGCCAATATATCCTTGAGATCCTCCCATCTCCAACCTCAGATTTCAGGTATGTGTTGCCTTTATGTGTTTGTGACCCAGACCTAGCTCCTCATGCTTTGGAGCCAACATTTTACCTGCTGAGTCATCCCCATCTCCCAATGGTTCATTTTGTTTCTTATTCAGTTATTTCATTGTATTGTCTGTTTGATTTTTTTGAGACAGGGTCTCATGTAACTGAGATGACCCTGAATTTCTGTGCCTCCTGCCTCAACCTCCCTTGTGCTGACATTACAAGTGTGTGTCACCACGGTGGGCATGCTGACTGCTTCGTGTCAGGCTGACACAGGCAGGAATCATTTGGGAAGAAGGAACCTCAATTACAAAAGAAAAAAAATGCCCCCTTCAGATTGGCAAGTGGGCAAGCCTGTGGTACATTTTCTTAATTAGTGATTGATGTTGAAGGCCTAGTCCACTGTGGGTATTGCCACCCCAGGCAGGTGGCCCTGAGTATATAAGAAAGCAGACTGAACAAGCCATGAAGAGAAAGCCAATAAGCAGCACCCCTCCATGGCATTTGCTCCAGTTCTTGCCTCTAGGCTTGAACCTTGAGTTCCTGCCCTGACCTCCCTCATGATGGACTACAGACTGTAAGCTGAAATAAGTTTAGTCGTTCCTCCCTAAGTTGCTTTGGTCATGATGTTGTAGCATAGCAATAGCAACCCCAACTAGGATACCTGGTTTCACAGAATGGCGATTTTGTTGATTTATGTTTGTTTTTTGCTTACTGTGATTGCCCATATCTGAATATTCATAACTTGTATCTTTTGTGTGGATTGGAATCTGATTGACTTTGGGGTTGTTAGAATAGAAATGAAGAGTATTCAGATCTGTGAGCCCTGTGAGTAACAGGAGGCCATGGAAGTAGCCCATCAAGTTGACCCTTCCTGAGTCAGCAGGAAAGTCCCGAGAGTCTCCTGAGAGTCACACATGTAGTCTGAGGATAGAACATGTGGGAGTTTTAGAGTTTAGAATCTAGGCTAAGTTTCTCCGACCAGCACCGTGTAATTAGGAAATTTCAAATTCCGACTTATAATATGTATTAATTTGGAAGCCAGATCACCTTATTTGGACTGAAAAATAGACTTTTTCTTTAGCTCTGGTCACAGTACTTGGAACTGGGATGGGGTCATTTCCTCTGAGTTGCCAGTACACTGGAACAGGACTCTTGGAGTCATGTGAGTGGCAGTTTTTGTCAGAGACAAAATACACACAGGCAATTCTGACACACCTTAAAAATTCCCCGTGCCTGGTTCGACAATTCTGCAGGTGGGGGCACTTATTGTTAGGCCTGACAGCTGAGCTCAGTCCCTGGCACCCACATCGTAGACGGAGAGAGATAACTCCTGCAAGTTGCCTTCTGGTCTCCATTCACGTGTCATGGCATTCTTGTGAGTGTTCTCCAAAGCTTTTCAAAGGTGGTGAGTCTCTCAAGAGACCAACTGGGAGTAGAAAGCCAATGCCTTTGTCAAGGGCATTCAACCCACATTGGAGGGAAACAAAGCCCGGGTAATCTCACTGCCCATACAGCTGGATCAGGAGATGGATCTGAAGGTTGGAATTTTAAACATCCAGGCAATCCCTTATGCTTGTCTTCCCTGCTCACACACTTGGATTGAATGTCTGCACCTCACGCACACCAAAGGGAACCTGCTCTGGGCAGGGCTTGCAGAGGAAGCCCATCCTCTCCACACACTATTTGTTACACGGAGAAATCACTGAATGGCCATCTGTTTCCTATAAATGTGTTTATTTGCGCACCCTCGTGGGGCAGGGGCTCGGCCAAGGCATCCGGGTCCCATCAGGGACCTCATGGTTACCATCACACTCCTGGGCCCTGCTGAGGAGAATCATGCTGCCAGTTTCTTCACTGTATAAATCAAGGCATGCACGCCTCACTAAATGTTTGTTCGATGACTCATGTCTGCACATGCAATGTCTTCGATTTGTTTTTCAATCTCAAAAAAAAAAAATCCCCAACATAAAAAGTGAGTATTTCTAAGAATGATATGTAGCCTTGACTTACCAAAACAATTGTGTTAGAAATGAAGCTCTCACCAGATGTGGTAGGACAGACCTGTGATCCCAGCACTCAGGTGTGGAGGCAAAAGAATCTGACGTTTGAGACTAGCCTGGGTTACATAGCTACCTCCCCTGTCTTCATAGAAACAATGAATGTATCATCATCTACCAAAATCCAGGACACAAAGGAATGGGCTTCTCAAATGTGATCTTTGGACAGTGAACTGGTCTTACACTCTTGGTAGATAATCTAAAAACCAAACAAGAGGGTGAGAGAGATGGCCAGTCATCAAAGGCTAGGCTTATAACCAAAAAGAGAAAAAACAAAACATGTCACAGAAAACCCGATACAGAGGCAGCGATCTACAGATGAAAGCTCAGGGCAGGGGTGACATGGCCAGGACATGAAATGAGCAGAAATGGTGAGCTGTGTAAGCCTTTGTCCAAAGATGAAAGGCGAATGGGGACATGGCGGGCTCCACTGTCCCACGGGCTCAGGCCAGTGCCGACATTTCATTAGAGATACAAACCTTACTTGAATGGAAGCAGCGTTCAGTCTGCAATGGAAAATTCCAGTGTTCAATGAATAAGATCAAATCTTTTGAGCAGAAATGTGGCTGTCTCTGCGATAAAGATTAGTAAATCATGATGGGATGTCTTCTAATGACAAGACGTGACAGAACGGATTAAACATAGCTATTTGAAAAATAAAATTCTTGCATTTTCACATCTCAACAACCTAAAATGCCTCATTTACAACCAATGTGGTTATTGCATACTTTTCTGAAAATTATAGTGACATGAAACAGGAAAACAAAAATACTCCCAGCATAAAATATAAGGTGAATACCTGTCCCTAGAGAAAGTTAAGTAAATGACGTAATTTTGTGTGTGCTTCTAAATGAGGTGGCTATATCCACTAGCCGAGAGGTATATTGCTCAATAGAATGAATCTCGGTAAAATGTAGTATATGTCTCACGGAGTAGGAGCAACACTAGAGAAGCTTCCTCCCACATTTGTAACAATGAGCATGGGCGATGATGACAGGAAGTGAGCATGGAGCCCAAGGGAGGCCAGGGACAGAGGGGTTTGGAAGACAGCCGGGCTTTTTCCTATGCATCCATTCTTCCAATGGCTGCAATACATTGGTGAATTTTACTTCTCAAGAGTTAAAAAGATAATGAATGCTGCGAAAACTATGCAGGCCGGTGCTAACAGAAGCAAGGAATACTAACTTTGTAAAAAGCTAAAATAAGCTGGAAGTGCTAAATGTTTGCTCCCTGGGATTTCCCAGCAAGGGGTGTCGGTCTTATCTGGGGTCTGCTTCAGGGCCCGTCGCCTTCTCCTTTAGACTATCTAGTATAACGAGAGATTATTGACATGATGACATTATGGCACTGGTAGACAAAATTATCGGTGGAGGCAAAGAAGATAATTTGGAACCTATAATTCTTCAACTTTAAAGTTTGCGTCTGTGAATTGCATACCTGTGTCGAGAATATTGCTAGAAGCTGGGAAATGAGGAGGCGGCCCTGCCCAGAGACTGGTTTTTACAAAGACTCAATACAGCTCCAGCGTTTCTGCTCTGAGCAGAACTGCGTGTGCCCTCAACTGTCAGTGACTCCACTTTAAAGGTTTCCATGTTCTCTGCGTTCACTCCCAGTGAGATCTGTCGAATAAAATAAATAAATCCGTTTGCTTCCACACATGAGCATTAATGAATGAGCTACTTTAAATCATAACCACAGCAGTGCCTGCCTGAGGCTCCAGGAACCGCGCCCCTACCCCCCACTCCCCACCAGGCTCGGTTTCCCAGCATTCCATTTTGAACTTCACCAAAGACTCAGCCAAGATCACTGATCCTGGGGCTCCAGAGTGGCAGAGTCAATGCTGAGCCTCATCCCCACCCAGTACCGGCCAGGCACCCCTGCAGCGTTAATCTATTTTGCTTAATTTCTTCTCATCCCTGTGACCATGACTTCCCTACAGGAGTCTAAGAAACCTAAATGCTATTGTCTGGATATTTTCCATCAGCGTTTTTCTCTTGCCATCCTTTCTTTTAACAGTAGAGCACAAATGCTTGGTGATAGTCTAGTCGGGAACTGTCGCACAGTGGTAGAGCACTTGCCTACTATGCATGAGGCCCTGGGTTCGATGCCCAGCACTGGCAGGTAGGGAAGCTCACACAGGTAGGGATTCTCTTCAAAGTCTCCGGAGTTACATATGTGTGTGGATATAACGCTCTTGTTCTTCACATGGCTTGTATCTGAGGGTAGGAGAGATTCAGTAATCTTATAGGTTACACAATGAGGATGGAGCATATATTAAAAGAAAACCCAATAATGCTCAATTTAATGCTAAATGTTACAGTTTTATAAATGTATTAACTACTTCCTAAAACAGATGCACCCCCAAACAGGATACAAATTGATTTTAGAACCTTCTTCTGTGAGAGTCTCACTCTTCCAGAGATCTTTGTCCTGGCTATCAGTTCGAGGAGTCACCTCCCAGACTTCCACACTTCCCCGTGCACACCCCTGATCCTAAACTGACCAAATCAGAAGGGCTCAGGCTCACTAACAGCTCTGAAGTGACCGCTGCTCCGATGTTCAGCCAAGTTTGTGAGCCACTGCTACAGATAGCTCTTGCCCTATCTTTGTTCTGCCCCAGGTCGTTCCCGAGTAAAACAAAGCTGTCTGTGATGTCCTTAAGAGCAACCGGGAATTTTTATAGACAGCAGTGTGTACACTCGTGCTAACTCTTCCGCGTCTTGCTCTTGGGTCTTCGTGTTCTCCCTCTGAGGGGAAAGGGCAAACATGGCTGGAACAAAGGAACTATTTACCCAAAGATGAATTATGTCACTAGCGGAGAAGGCAGACACAGCTGCAGCCAGTTTTTGTTTGAACAGCATCCCCCCTCCCTCCGTTAATGGTACATATGGAAAAAGTTCTTTAAACCCCTTAAAAACACAGGGCTCTGTACGTCTTAAAGCATGTGCTGTTTGTACAATGCCCACCTCAGCCTCCTTTTGCCCAAGCAGTGTGATCTCCAAGGGAGTTGTTGTCACCGCAGACACAGAACACCAGCTCCTCCGACTCAGGCCCAGGGCGTTCCTGCCGTGGTTCCTGAGGCTGGAGAAAATGAGCTGTTAACTGTGTTTGATCTTTACCTCCTCAGAGCCCAACTCCTCTGCAGGTGTGAGAGGAGACCAGGCACGGCGCTGACCCACAGGTGTGAGCTGAACTCCACCAACCTCACCTCCTGGCACGTGTGCTCGTGCCTGGGTGTTTTGATGGACAGTTTTATGGGAGACTGGACAGGACCATATGCCAAGATGCATAAGCCTCAGTAGCCCGTGCTCAGGCGGTCACCCACAAGTTAGCGAGAAGAAATAATATTCTCACCCCCTCTCTCCAGGTGCTTCCAAAGACTCCTAAAGATGTCAGCGAGAGTTGGGCTTGGTGCTTTGGGAAGCTTAATTACCAAAGCAGCTGAGGACTCTGTAAATGGCAAGTTTGGAGTCCAGTGCCTCAGAGGCAGTGGCAGGTGGATCTCTGTGAGTTCTAGGCCCTTCTGTCCTACCTTGTAAGTTCCAGGACAGCTGGGGCTATGTAGTGAGACCTTATCTATCTGTCTGTCTGTCTGTCTGTCTGTCTGTCTGTCTGTCTGTCTATCTATCTATCTATCTGTCTATCTATCTGGACAGGATTCCTTCAATCTACTAGACACCTGTAGCATCTGCATGGACACTATAGGTGGTAGGTCTTACAGAGTCTTGACAGAGGCAGGAGTTTATTTATTTATTTAGGCAATCAGTTCTCAGCCATGGCAGAATCTGTTGTGCTGTAACTGTTGGGTGGGAATCCTGGTTTTCCTTTTTTCTTTTTTCTTTTCTTTTCTTTTCTTTCTTTCCTTCTTTTTTTTTTTTGCAGACTTTTGAGTAGACTCAAGATTATTTCTATTAAAAAGGGGAGGGAAACCGTTCACCTACTTTCCATTATGTGACTTTGAACTTGACAGAAGAGCAACAAGTCACCATGAGAGCCCAGGGGTGATGCAGGGTGTACCTGTGGTAATGGGTCCCACGTGCCATCTGTCAGGCACGAGGCGGGAGGAAGGTGGGAACTGCCTGGATAATTGCTGGGTAATGAGCATCAACGTTAAGGATGGCTTAGGTGAAATCACATGGACACTCACTGAGAAGATTACCAATTTTCTTTTATCCACCTAACAGGAACAGTCTTTGAGATGTCTGTGCTCTCGATTATGGCTCCTATGTATGATTCCAAAACAAAAGTCAGATTTTCAGTGGTTTAACTGCCCAGCCTAACCCATGCATCCAATGGCAAGCACTTTGCATGGCCAGGGCTTGAATTTATCAATGGACTAAGTGCATAAAGTAGCCTATGGTATGACATGTGGCATGTGGCAAGAAGAGATGCTCATCCCCTAAGTACAGAGCAGATGGATTTCTTTCCCCATTTCCCTGCCTTTTTCCTACCCTCAGGAGACAGACAGATACCATTCCGAAGCCAAATGGTAAGACCTTTGCACAGTGGTCCTAAGAGTCCCAGCCCCTGAATAGTATAGTATCAAAGGTCTAGTGGTGGCCGCTGGTTCCTGCCTAGGACCTGCTAGCACAGCGGCTGCTCTCCGGAATCCCTTCCCTTCCTGTAGCATCCTGCAGATGATGAACCCAAGCTTCTTTTAAGACGTCCAAATTACCCACTTTTCTGTCCTTCAGCTCTCATGGCTTTGTCCTCTTCCAGACTTGTGCCACCCCCCGACCTCTCCTTTGTCCCCCACACTGATTTTCTCTCTCTGTTTCTCATTATAGAAGGTCTCTAGAGTTTCCGTGTAATCACCCATTGACTTATTGGTCCCAGGTTTTCCCAAGAGACCTTAGGACTCCACCTGCCCCAATCTCTATTCCCTGAGTGGCAGGACTCCTAAATCAGTATCAAAGATATTAATGGGGCTGCAGATGGATCTCAGTGGTAGAGCATTTGCCTAGCATAGCATTTGCCTACACAAGATCTTAGATTCTATGAGAGAGAGAGAGAGAGAGAGAGAGAGAGAGAGAGAGAGAGAGAGAACATTATTGAGTCAAGTCTCTATCTCCAAAGGTATATTTCTAGTTGGAAGACATGCCATCTTAGAGAGAAGGAATTCCCTGGGATTCTGTCAGAGGAGACACTGGAGTATGGAAGAGAGTTCAGCAAAGGGATTAGGCTCTTCTCCAAGAAACAGCCTGTGTGTATCAGAGGCTCCTGTTCCTGCCTCTGTAGCAGGACTCTGAATCAGAGCAGAGTGCACAGTCAGGAAGCCATGACAGTTGTGATGGGGAGGAAGTATGTTCTGGAACCCAGATCTTCCTCTTGCCCCTGCCAGCAGCCACCTTCAAGGATGTGACAGTGAGCAGCAGACCTCTGTCTTAACTCAAGGGGGGCAGCTGATAGAGCTGCTAAGAACGGAGCAGGTGCTGGAGTCGTCATGGGTCACTGTGACACGAATGGTCTGCTCTGAGCACCTCAAAGCCACCTGAGAAACAGGCTGACTGTTTTATACTGCCTTCCAAGTCTCACCTGTTTTCTCCTGTGGCTCCTCCAATGAGGAACTGTCCGGGAAGAGCATCCTGAGGAAGAGGGCTCCAGCATCATCACCTTGACACCATGCAAAGCCTCCTCACCACGTGCTGTCGCCTTACCCCAGTATTAACCTCCTTATGAAGTGTCTTATTTTGCACCATCCTCTTCAAAGTCTTGTATCAATTTCCCACAGCACAAAGCCCAACTTGTTTTGTTTTGTTTTTTTCATACCGTGTTTTCCATAGAGGGACTGCTGTGGTTCTGGAGAAGATAGCGCTGCATTGCAAACAAGAAGAGCTCTGGGCCCCACATGGCTGCTTCGACCGGAACAATTTTGCCTTTATCTGATTTACACATGGACGTTCTCTGTGAAATTCTGTTTGTAGAAAATGCACTTGTTAGTCTTTAAAGAAAAGGAAATAGGGCACTGTTATAGAACTATCCTGCAAGCCAAACAGCTGCCATCTTCAGCTCTTCTGTGCCTGCATGCAATAGACCACCAGGAGCAGGGCTGTTGACTGAGGCACCATCAGAGGAGGAGAGGGAGGGCCGGTCTTCACTTGAGAGTCTAGCCATTGCTCTCAGTCGTTTATGTGAAACTGTACCTCTAATTGAATGAGGATCCAGGGAGCTGGTAGTATAGATAGGCTGGGAAGAGTTACCTGGAGGGACGCCATCTATGCAGCCATGAAAGTCATCATCCGTACTGCGTAGACTGCTAGGGCAGCTTCTTTGGGGTCACCCATGCTCCTGCAGTGTCCCCCCATTCATGCTTTCCAAGAAAGTCCAATAAACTCATTGGTTATTCTTTTTTTTTTTTTTTGGTTTTTCGAGACAGGGTTTCTCTGTAGCTTTGGTGCCTCATTTGTTATTCTGAGAGAACTTTGATGAAGCTGTGTGAAGTATTCTTTGGTTTGTCCCTGCGAGTGTATATGGAGGGTAGCTGTGGTTTACAACTTCCCAGGAAAGGCGTCTACTAACAGGTAGGGACGAGGAAATCAGGGAGGAAGAAGAGAAGATGGAAGGAATAAGAAGGAAAAGACAGGGAGAGGGGAAGGAAATGCAGTAGGGAAAGAAGGAAGATAGGAGTAAAGAAAAACGGGGATGGAAAGTAGGAAGGAAGGAAGCAGGGAGAGAGGAGAGAGAAGAAAGGAAGAAGGAAAAGAGGGGGAGAGGAAGCCCAACAGTGTGAAAAGGTTCTTCATTCTCTCACCTCTGCTCCATGTTTACGCAGCCTGACTGAGTGCGCTGGTCATTTCTCAAAAGACTGTTCATCAATAGTCCTACGCTTTGCGTTGAAAGGTTTCGGCCCAGAATGGCCAGTCTACTTTGCCTGTTCCCTTAACAGCTGTAGTCTAATAATGTCTGTGAACCCAGGGAAAGAGGGCAGGATGACAGCGAGGCACCACTGTCTATAAAAAAGTCCGAACACAAGTGCATTTGCATGGCTAGATAATACATTAGAAGTTTATGCAGACACCCATGTCTGTAAATTTATATGTGAGTAGTTCCATCTCAGGTTAAAAAGAGATGAGAAAGTGTTTAGAAGTAAGGAAGGAGACCCTTAGCAGTTATGGACAGCTGCCTAGGCTCTGGGTCTTACAATGATCACCTTTATCTAGTTTTCCAAAGCAACCGAAAGATGTAGGACTCATGAGCATAATATAGTCATTTTATTGAGAAGTCTATTTTCTGTGGGACAAACATGAAACATTTATTTTTTTTCTAATTTTCTTGCTGGCCACATTCTCTATTCTGGAAATGGCATATTTAATGGTGTCTCAGCTTGATTCTGTAACTTTTTGATCCCATTTGGTTTTTTGAAGTATCTCATTTGGGTTCTTGAGACTCCATAGTGTTTGTGCAAGGCCTCTCATCTCATTATTAATACCTTCACTCTCCTCCCTCCCCTCCTGCCTGGGTGGCCAGGCCTGTGGCTGGAGTGGCTTTGAGGGAGGTGGACTGGGTGGTCTATTCAACACAGTCACTCTCCCCCTCCCTCACCCCTGCCCTCCTTCTCCCTGTCTGCTTGCGGTTGGAAGGAGGCACAAAAGACAAATATCTTTTTATTGAACGTTCTTAGTGAGATCATAGCTGTTGTCTGGGAGGGCTACCCGTGCTGTTTCAGCTCGCTTCTCTGACTGTATATTTATGACTCATGACTCCAACTCGCCTGCTGGACAGGAAAACTTCTCCAAGCACCTTTTGTGGGTGCTTAGGGCTCTTTGTAAGATCTGTGCCTGTTTTTCTGCAGACATATATGCTTAGATGAGACTGTCCCTAGTGAGTGTGTATTGCTTCTTCTTTCCTCCACAATTAGCTGTGGGTTTATATGTTTCTACAGCACATAACTCAGTGGACCTGAGAACAGGAATGGGGCGTGCTTGTGTTTTCCCCGAGTTTATATGTGGGAACAGGATTTCCAGTGAAGGTATTCATTCAGTGAGAGGTAGGGACTGGGAAAGAGTTAGATTATAGTCATGGCATCTTTATGCCAGGGATTAGCAACTGCATAGAGGATGTTGTGTGTGTGTGTGTGGGGGGGTTTCCTTCCCTCCACCTTGTGATGATGTAGAGAGGAGGCACTATCCGTGATCACCTTGATCCTGGATTTCTCCCTTTCCAGAATGGGGACACATATATTTCTGTTGTGTATAAGCCTTCCAGTCCAGAGCATCCTGTTACAGAAGAGACTAAGATGGGTCAGCATAAGTAACAGACATATGGAGATGCGCCATTTTATGGGATATTTACAGTGCGGTGCCTGATCACCTGACCTCCACCATTCTTTTAATTTTTTTTTAAAGTAATCGTTAATTTTATTCAACTGCAAACCCTGTGGGCTACAGTAATGGCTGTCCTGTCAAAATATACTGTTGGTGCATTAGTGACTGTGCTGGTTTAAATAGGAATGCCACCATAGGCTTATATATTTGAATACTTAGTCACCAGGGAGTGGAGCTGTTGGAAAAGATTAGAAGGATTGGAGGGATATGGCCTTATTGGAGTAGCTGTGGGTTGTTGGAGGAAATGTCACTGGGGTTGGGCTATGAGGTGTCAAATACTTACTCCAAGTCTAGTCTCTCTCTCTCTCTCTCTCTCTCTCTCTCTGTATGTGTGTGTACCTACAGGGGATGAAGCTTTCAGCTATTGTTCCAACACCGGCAACATGCTCTCTGCCATGATGATAATGGACTGAGTGTCTGAAACTGTAAGCAAGGCCGCAATTAAATGTCCTCTCTCATAAGAGTTACTGTGGTCATGGTGTCTCTTCCCAACACTAGCCCACTGACTAAGATAGTGACATGAATGTCATGGGAGTAGCTAACCAATTTGTGATTAGATTTCAAGCTGCTTATTAAGGCAGGATCCATACTAGGCATTGTTAACCAGGCCAAGAGTCTAGAGAAGTCAAAGATCCCAAAGGAGAACCTAATAATAATATTTTGCTAAATGAAAATAGCAAAAAGATGACTCCTAATGACTTACTATTCTACCCATAGATCAGTACATCTCTCAGCTCTCTTCAGAGAAGCTTCCTCTTAAAGTAAATTGCACTTAATATAGAGCCCCACAACCAGTCAACACACATAGTTTAATAGAATGCAAAGTACACCTCCTTCAGTGAACATCTCTATCATACCTCTCCCTTTAAGGCTCAGGGACCTCCATGGAAGAGGGTGGAGGTATCGTAAGAGCCAACGGCGGTAGATAACGTCAAGGGAATAGTGTTTTTAACACACAACAGGGCAGTTGCTCATGTGAACTCACAGTGATTGTGACAGCATGTGAATGACTTGTATAAGCTTAAACCACACAAAATAGTAGCTTGGGGGTAAGGGGACATGAAGTCTCACACTTAGCTGGGAGCTATTGACGGGGGGGGGATTCTTTAAGGGCGTGACCCCTTATAAATCAACCAAACTCCAGGGAATGTCCCATATCCAAGAATATCTGGGTAACACAAATTAGAACTGGTGGATTAAAAATAAGAAAGAACACAAAGTTCTGTTAATAGGGAGGTGAAATGTATCCAGTAGCATGTACAGAAATTTCTGGCCCTATGAAAGCTGGTCAATAGTGATGAAGCTTCCAATAAGTACTTGCTTTATTTTTCCATACCTTATGACTCAAATATGTGGTGTTTTGAGCATTATTGGGTCCCTTACTATTGCGTTCTGGAGGGTAACCAAGAGCAACGGCAATAGTCTGTAACAGTTGATACTGACTTCACTTATTATCACTTCAAAGAGGTTACCTACTCCTGGTACACATGGTGTCTACTTGGGGAGTTATCTTTCTATTATAAGGTAATTCCTTTAAGTTCTTTTTATGTGTCCACATGTATGTGATTTAGGAAGCTTCTACAGGAGTATATTTCCTTATGAATTTTTTAAAAGATCACCAGACCTTTACTGCTCTTTCTTCTGTTGAAACAAAGGGGAAGATGTATAGGGTGCTGGCACTTCTAACACCACTCCACAGACTCAAGAATGGAGTTCAAGCCACGCGGTGGTGGCGCACGCCTTTAATCCCAGCACTCGGAAGGCAGAGGAAGGCAGATCTCTGTGAGTTTGAGACCAGCCTGATTTACAAGAGCTAGTTCCAGGACAGTCTCCAAAGTATAGAGAAACCATGTCTTAAAAAAAAATGGAGTTCAATAGTCATTCAGCAAATAGATATAAAATGTATACCTGCAGTATATGTAATATACACATTTTTAATGCGAGTATGGCTAATTATACAAATAAAACCTCACATGTGTGTAGAGAGGTAAATGTGTCAAAACTCCATTTTGATGTGCAAAAGGTAGGAGTTTTCATTCTTTTATTGGTATAATCTTTCTTAGAAGCCCTTCCCTGTTGAGTGCTAGTTAGGTCAGATGGAAACCTCAAACTTTTCCAACTAACAATTTTTACTTTAGCATGTTTTCTTTTTTAATTTTTAAAAATTTTTTTTATGTGTGTCAGTGTTTGATCTGCATGTCTGTGTGAGGGAGTCAGATCCATTGGAGTCAGATCAGCTGTGAGCTGCCATATGAATTCTGGGAAGTGAACTCAGGGCCTCTGGGAGAACACACACACAGGGATGAACATCACAGGGATGCATAATATTCTAGAATTCCATATACATATACATATATATGTGTGTGTATATATGTATATGTGTATATGTATATACATCCCATATGTATCTGTATGTATTTATATATGTCAAATTCCAGATTCACATATTCATTGTTGACTCAAGTTTGTTCAATTGCTTGCATCTACCCGTCAGTGCTACACCAACAAAGATCTTGCATCTAGAAGTTCCAGTCTTTGTAAAGCACAAGGTGAATACCTTGGCTTTTATGCCTCCTCTTCAGATATTAGCTCTCTCTCTAACACCCTCCCTTCATGAATCAACCCTGTGAAGATGGAGGAGATTAGTACATGATCTGTTTGCCCAACATCAGTCGCTCTTCTCTTCCGCTACCCCTATAAACTAGAAGTACCCTGACTCCCACTTCTGCTAGGTGTGGCTTCCTCATTCCCCTCTCTTTTTGAGAAAAAGAATATCCATCTTTCCTTTCTCTATTGTAGGATGTTATATGGAAGAGGAAAACAGCTTACTGGTGAAGGTGAAGAAACATATCAGGTGAGGGAGGGGTTTATTTTGTATCATTCTGTATCAAAATCATCAGGACTAGATATCCAGTCTGATGTTTTAGAAGTTTCAGAACTGCTGGACCCCTGGCGCAGGGGAAAGAAAACTGCAATCAAGGACTAAGCAATTTCAGAGATCCACTCAGCTTTTTTTTATGACACTACCAGTTGTCACTGAAGATTCAAAATCTTTGGTGTAAATTTTATTCTAGTCTAGCCATAGGCATTTACCCTCATGGTCTGAGCCGCTACTGGGCTCTCAGCCCCTGCAGTATGCAGACAGCGTTGTTGAATCACTCAGCTCATATTGTGTAAATCATACCAATCAATCCCCCTTTGTAATATATGTTCATTCTGTCGGTTCGGTTCTGTTTTTGAGACGTCTGATCTTCAGAATCAGCAGCCGATGCACCTGAGTTGTGCTAAGATTCTGTCTATGAAGAGATCACACTGGTATCTACTAGTTCATAAGCTAATAGGGAAATACAAGTTGAATGCTCCTGGATGGAGGTATCATATTTGGGTGGATAACGCTGATCCCAGACACTGTGGATAAAGTATATTTTCCTAGAAGTTGTTGGCAGGAAAGACTATACAGGTCTCCAAAAGCACACAGTTATGACCACTGCTCTTTGTGACCATAAGAACTGAATGGTTAAGACCATGTTGCTGAAGACACCTCACACTTGGAATGCAGAACGCAGAGAAAACCATATTGGAATTGAGCCGGAAGCTCCCTCACTGATAATAAAAGTTTCTGTGTAGACAGGTATGTTATAAAAGCCAGCAATAGTCTTTCCTAGCTTTGGACCTTGCATATGGCAATAATATTATTTTAGGACAGGTGTACTTATTGGTGTAATAATGACATGGTTCTTAGGGGAGTATATTAATTGCTTCTCTGTTGCTTTGATAAAATGCCATGACCGAGGCAACTTAGGGAAGAAAAAGTTTATTTGGATTTATGATTCTATAGGGTTAGACTACACAATGGGGTCATAGTCACTAGGGGTAAATCCACTCCTTTTGCTTCACCAAATGGACACGTTGTTACACTGCCCCCGCCCCCTAAATTTTTTTGTTTATTCTCATAAGACAGGGCCACTTTCAGCCTTGACCAAAGAAGCATCTCTCTGTAGCAGATGCTGGCTAATGCAGGGAGACTTGGGGTTGGACAAGATGCTGAGAACAAGCAACCATTGAGTGATCAGTCTTAAATAGGACATCTGTATCACCCCTTCCAAAGCTCGTGGAACATAATACAAGAGGGTGGAAAGAACATTGGAGCTGAATGGCAGGCCATGAAATGCCACCTTTGGGCTATGACATGAACTCCCAGCAGATGTGATGACTCCTAAGACTGAGATGGCAGATGTTCAGTCATAGATGGAGAAAGGGATCGTGGGGTCCAGGTCCACCCAGGAGCTCAGAAAATTGTGACCTTCAGTGGTTTAGACACTGGTGAATTAACCATGCTCCTGAGGCTAGAGCTACACCTATAACCATGTAGGTGGTCCTGGATAATCCCAGTGGGTCACACATGCACAAATCGAAAAACAGATATGTAAACGGGCTAGGAACTTGGTGAGAGGAGGCAGGAGAGGTAGGAGGTAAATAACCGAGGGTGAAGTAAGGAGCAGGATCAGAATGCAAGTGTGTGTGTGTGTCCGTGATTATATATATATACATATATATATAATATATATTTATATATATAAAATACGTGTATGTATATGAAACTATCAGAGAATACATAAATTTTTTTAAAGATGCTAAGTTGAAGCAATTTGTTAGCACATCTTTAGGTCACCTATGGGAGGGCCAGTTAATACTGGAAGTAGACCCTTATTTTCTACATAGTTTTGCTTGCTTGTTTCTGTTTTGATACAGGATCTCATGTAGCCCAGTGTGGTCGCTGACTCACAATCTACCTGAGGATAACCTTGAACTTCTGATCCACTTGTCCCCACCCCCTAAGCATTAGCGCCTGCTGCTTTATTTCCTGTATCTAGTACACTCCCACTGATGTTCATACAGCCATCCTCTTCTGTTGTGATGGAGTACAGCAGAGAGGGAGTCCCTGGGAAATCACAACTACAGCCCAGTCACTCAGAAACATGTTCAGCTTCACTAGCACAGGGGAGACTTCTGTTCTGCCTTCTGTCTGAAGACAAAGGCTACCCCAAGATCTGGGGACCTTATGGTGTTTGACACATAAGAATCATTGAACGTGTAACAGTAGTTTCTCAAAAACCCATTTTAAATTTATGCTTTTGAGAATTCTATGAAAATATTAGGACATACTTTTGCTTGATATATAGATGAAATCTGACGCTGTTTTGCCCTGGATGGCTTGCATGGCCTGGCCTCTTCATGGAGTAGCATTCCACATTTTTAAGTCAGTGCTTTACAAACAAGCATCCCTGCAGCCTCCTCAAGGGCATGAGTGGGTCTACAGATATGTTCCTGGGGTCTTAGGTATCTTTACACACCGACAGAGCTCGGGTAATGCTGAAATATATACAAAAGTTGAATGAACAATAAATAGATGAAGAATAAATGTTTCCCAAACAACCAAACAAGCTGTGAGTTTGGCGAGGAAAGTAAGTTGTGAACCAAATCCTTCGGTGATGGGTGTGTAAATCAAAGAGCCAATTCATTGCTAAATGTTTGCATCCCAAACTGCAGCAAGCATGTAGATGCGGCTTTGAACCCACGCCCCCCGTGTTTTTTCTCCACGATCCAGAGAGCCACAACAGCAGCGAGGAGTGGTGTCTCAGCAACGGACTACATCTTGGACCCATTACCTGTCCCAGCTGACAAAGGAGTTAATGGCAGCATCCCCCACTCAGGCTCCTAATGGACTGCACATCACTCCTTCAGCACACCTGAAAGACTGTCTGGGCGCGTCTCCCCAGCACCTGATGAGAGAGGGGTGGAGGCCCAAGAATAATGGCTGTGTCAGTTCCGTGTGATTTATTGCAATGGGTAATTATGTCTACAGGGCACCATCTGGAGACCCAATTTGTGCTCTTTATGAACAAAAATTAAAGTCAACACACATTTTCCTCTGAACCCAGCTCTGGACTGCTCACACCTAGTGCCCTTCTGGCTGTTTGAGCCACATGCCACATGCCACATGCCAGTTGTTTCCACTTAGCGGGTCCCAGCCAGGCAGAGGGATGCTCCACAGACAAGACGGGCTTCCTCTCCTTACGCTCTCCTCTCCAAGGGTTAGACGTGGGCAGCGTTTGCATCATCCCAAAGCCTCCCAGGGCAGCGCGGTCACGTTCTGCTCCTGAGTTAGCACCCACAGGCCAGCGTCGAAAATCACCTGCATTTAATAGCATCTCCCATCCCACGCCCCAGCAATTATCCGGGGGCTAATAATTATCTCCAAAATATTTGCCTCAAAAAGAAAAGGGGTGCTGGAAAATGATGAGGACTATTTTTAAAATATAACTTGGCTTTCAAGTAAGTTTCTAAGCCATCCTGGGAACTTTTTTTTTTTCTCAAACCTAACTTTGCGGACTTGGCTTAAGAAATGCTTATTCCTTTCAATTAAAACCAAGAGCATTAATCAAATGTTTGACACTATAAATGTTTCCAATTAACATTTAGCTTAAAACCACATGTGTTCCAAGGGAAATTCAAAAGATCTATCGGCACAGGTGACCCCTGAGAAACCATTAACACATGGCTGGAGACAGCAAGAAACATTCTCCATTTGTGAAAAAGATAAAGAATCCGTTTAGGGCTCATTACTACTTCAAACATCACGTTCAGATGGGAGACTCCTAAGCTGGAAGTTAGAGATTCATCAGTGAGTCAAAAGGGAAATAATAAGATATCTACAATCACACCCGAATGCAGAATGACTCCCAGTCCTAACAAAAACCAAGGTTTGTTCACGATCCAGAGATGTGAACTGTTTAATTTAGGAGTTAATCCCAAGCTTGCCTTCTTCTGTAGAGGATGCGTGCTCAGATACCTGCCCACCCCCAGCAGATTGCAGCAATGAAGGGAATGGGATGGTCCAGTGTACCAGAGACCCCAACAACTCACCTTCTAAGGGTAGCTTCTCCATTTAATGCCAGCCAACTTCTGTCTTCTGAAAATGGAAGTCTGATGCTCTAAGAGAATTCATGGATTTTTCAAGGGGGCAGTTAATTGGCTGGAACACAGGACAATAAACATTGACCTTTTTCTCTGCTCAAGACCTTTGCATGTGCCCTGGGGAGGAAACAGTGGCCAGGCTGACTTGGTCCCAGGGTGGGATGACAGTGAACCCTGTTCAGTGATATGTCAGCAAATGGCCAGCCTTGGCAGGCACTTTTTGGCTGTCTCACATCGAATCCACCCAGCTCCTGGCAGAAAAGACTTCCCAAATCATTTCTCAACTGATCGGTCAAAGTGAGTTAAATTATTCCAGGTGTGCTGTGCAGGGGGTTATTATGGCCATAGGGAAATGGTAACATTAGGGCAAGTCCATCGCCCACTGAGCTGATAAATTGCCTACTCCGCCTGTCTCTTCATAACCCTTCAGCAGCTGGGCTGCCAATCCCACAGTGAGGGGCTGCCAACAAACACCTCGGGCTAGTCGGCTGGGCCCAGAAAGACATAGCTCTTTCTCGTGTTTCCCTTCAAATATCTCCTAAAAGACAAAAGATGACTTCAAGAAGATAAGGGCCTGGATGGTCACACAGAACAAAGTATTTGACATGCAGAAATTACTTCAAGACCCGGAGAGCTGTTACGCTCATTTGTGCAGAGACTTTATTAATCGTTTTTTCATTTTCTTTGTCTTTTTTTTTTTTTTTAACACAAAGCAGTTCCAACTGTGTTCTGACTGAAAGTTGTTTTATGGGTTTTAAAACAAACAAACAGAAGATGCCAGTGGCAGCTTCCTTCAGGGGTCACCCAGTGTGGATCCTGGATCGTTGCTCTGCACTTTATCTAGCTGGACAACTGCTAAGTGATTCACATTGCTCTTCTCAACCTTGGTTTAAAAATTGGTCAGAGGCCGGGTGGTGGTAGTGCACGCCTTTAATCCGAGGACTCAGGAGGCAGAGGCAGGCAGATCTCTGTGAGTTCGAGGCCAGCTTGGTCTACAGGAGTTGGTTCCAGGACAGGCTCCAAAGCTACAGGAAAACCCTGTCTTGAAAAACCAAAACCAAAAAAAAAAAAATAATAAAATAAAAAAGAAAATTCTAGAAAAGCATAGTTAAGTGTTGACCAGGAGTACACTGATGAAAGTTAGCTTGGGGTGCAAGTTGCAAACACCACCTTGGTTCTTGCCTGTGGATGATGTTATATAACACCCCCCCCATGCACATGATGACATTTATTTGGGATTTTTATTTTTGTAAATAACAGAAAAACTAATTAAAATGAACGTAAATCAACAACAGGTCTATTGACTGTCGTAACTGGGATGCCCCCGTCCAATTCCGGACAATGAATTTGACACAACAGCCCCCTCTCCTTCACCTCATCTTGCTGCCGGCTTTGGCTCTCCAGCTGGAAGCCAGTAGCGCTAGAGCCACACCCACTAGAGGTGAACGTGCCTCTTCTTCAGTCTCAGGATGGGAACTCAGTAAGGTTTGATTTAACCATGAAGCTGAGACGAATGACTTAGCCAATCTTTGTATCAAAGTCAATGTCAGGCTCTGTCAGGGCTATGGCACACACCACCTTTGAAGCTGCATAGAAACGAAGGGCTGGGTGTCTTGATACGTGGGGTTTTTCCTCAAATCTAGGGGACAGTAGGTATCTATTATGGTTTTTTTTTTCCTGTATACATGTGGAGGCCAGACAATCTTGGGTGGGGTGTCCTTCCTCAGAGGCTGTCCATCATTTTCTTTTTGTTTTTTGTATATTGGCAGAGAGGAGGTGGGATCTTTCACTAAGCCTAAAACTCACCAAACAGGCCGTTATGCCCCAAGGACATGCCTGCTTCTGCCTCCCTAGCGTTGAGATGACAACAGCGTGCCGGTCAAAACTTTGAAGGGTGGGTTCTGTAGCTCGAACTCAAGTCCTTGGGTTCGCAATGCCAGGACTTTACCACTTGAGCTGGGTCCCTGGCTCATTGTCCACCATTTCCATGAACTGTGATTTCAGTTGTACATATCTGTGAGGACTTCGAGATAGTTCAATAAACACATGAACTCTACAATGATGCAGTTAGTGTGGTTGGCACTTCCATATCTTAGGTGTTATATTTAGGGATGCTCCTCCATTCTCATCCTTCAGAGGATGTATAATAATAATAATAATAATAATAATAATAATAATAATAATAAGTGTTGTGAGCCAAGCCACCCTACTAGGCTTTGGCTCACTGGGACCTGATCCTTCTTCCTCAGTTTTATATTTGTATGCTTGCTTCTTGTGATGGGTTTGATATGTATAGTTCACCTCACGCTTCAGAGCTTCTAATAATTTCTATTTTAAAGTCAGATTGGCTTATTCTTAGCTTTCACATCTGTGTGTTGTTGTCCTGTGTCTGGTTAATTTAGAATAATGAACTCCAGTTGATCCATACTGATGGAAATAATAAGACACCATTCTCTTTGTGGCTGAATAATATTTCACTGTGTATACATACCACATTTTGTTACATTTGTGTCCTTTGATTGATATCTAGGCTGATTCCATATCACAACCATTCTATTCTGGAACATAAAATGTCCATTTTGTTTGCAAGTCTCTAGGTAAAATTAATGATTTTGACAACTTATGCATCAAAAATACATATTAATAGAAAAATCTGCTCTCTTAAAGAACTTGTGTTTGCCTAACATTCCTTTCTTTGACTACTTAGAAAAATTCTAGAATGACTTTCTCTGCAACTTTATTTCCTTAAACATTTCTTCCTGCATTAATGGGAATAGTTTTTCTCATTGATAACAAGATTTCTTCTCGTTTATGGAGAAACTAACCCTTCCACAGGGCACAGTTCACTTTTCTGTATTCACAAGCTGGTCCAGACATCCACAGAACATTCCCATCAGCCAGGTAGAAGTGCCAGCCCCAGTTCCTCTGTACCTTAGTCCCTCAAATCTACTTTCTTACTTTCTGTCTCCGTAGATCTGCTGCCTAGTGTACATCAACTGTGGCTGTTCTCAGCAGTATGTGAGGCTTTAGCTAATCCTAGAGGGCCTGCCCCTCCCAGGATAGCACTTCCTAGCCACAGCGGTAGCTTAATGAATGCAAAACAAGCCACAGCGGTGGCCCCGCCCCTTCCATTGGGAGGTCCCTTCTTGTACTCTAGGCCTCTGCTCGCCTGCCTAACCACCCAGGCACAGACTCCAATAACGAGGGACATCCCGGAGACTCTAGAGCTTATGGAATTCTGGAGCCAGGCAGCTTTGAGCCTGCTGGTCAACACTGCCTTATCAGTTTCTTCCCCTAGAAACTGATAACTGCTGTTTACATGACCCCAGCCTCTTTCTTCTGGGACATCCCCATCCTTTGTCCCCTTATGATGTGCTGTGCCCCTCCTCTGAAGGACTGAGAATAACTAATTATGTTCTCAGCGGTAGCAAGCGCCTGCTGCGTTGGTACTCATGTACCTGAGCATCATCTGCTTGGAGTCATTCCATGTGTTTGCTTCGGGCTTCTTCCTCTTCACATGCTTTCATCCATGCTGCAACATGCGCCTGTAACCCATTTCTTTTCACAACTGAATAATATTCCCTGTATAAATATGCCACACCGTGTTTACACAGTCATCAACTGACGGAAAGTGGGTAAATATTTATTTCCAGGTCATAAACACCACTGGCTTGAGAAGCTGGGAAGTGTAAATAATTGTTTTGATGGAGACATGAGGGCGGAACAATTGCGGTGGAATTATGCTCATAAAATCCCCAGAGACCATTGTCAATTCCATGTTGGCACATGAGGGTAAGACTGCCGGAGACAGCAGTAAGAGGCGGGCTGGCTGCACAGCAGGATGTAAGCTCTCACCAGCTTGTCCATGCCGGCATCCCCATCTTTCTCCAGAGCTGTGGCAAAGAAAATTTCTGTTTCTTAACCAACAACGCAAATCATGATGCTTATTCTGGCAAGCCATGATGACTAATGTGCCTTCTGAGTGGGCAAGTTCTCATCGTCTGCTTTGGCGAGTAGGAGCTTGTCCTGCATACAGCCGGGGACTGGTAACTGGGAAGTTTGCTTTCCCTTCGCTCCTGGGAAGGCCCAGCCTTGCACATGCTCATCGGCTTCCCTCACCACACATCTGTGACTTTAACACTGTCATCTTTGACTGTTTCCTGAAACTGTCAACTAACTTAGGGGCTCCTTGACCCTATCAGTCTTAACCCTGAGCTGTGAGCTGGCTGAGAGCTACCTGATCAGTCTACAGTTCCCAACAACACCCAGGAACATACACGTCCCTCTTCTCATCCCAGTACTGTGGGGCCCCTTGTGCTTGCTGAGCTTAGGCCTCTGCAGCGTGTGTGGAAGGGTATCTCAGGTGAGCACAGTGGATCTCCACTGACCCTGCTGCATTTGCACACTCCAGTGAAGTGCCAAAAGCAACGTTAGCTCCCTCATCATGACCCCGGAGGAGCACACCCTGTGGTTTCTGCTGTGCTTGCATTATTAGCAAGATTGTCTTCAGTCTGGCTAAGTTCATAAGATCTTTCACAGCTATTGGTGATATCGTGGAAGGCAATGGTGGCTCCCTGGTCCTTGTGATTACTGTTGAAGTAGATGCACAGGGAGTAGACAGGGGTAGAGTTTACTACACAGTAAAGTGGGCTACTTTCGAGGGGTGATGATGCATATGGCCACAGGGATCACTTACATCCTCTGCAACATGGGTTACCACACAGGGAGAGATGGTGCTGGAGAGCTAGCTGAGAGTTCTCCATCTGGATTCACAGGCAGCAGGAAGAGACAGTGAGCCGTCTCTCTCACCTCAACATCCACCTTCTTAACATGTGTTGTAGTTGCAGTGTCTTTGCTGTGAAGAGACATCATGATTATGGTAATTCTTATAAAAGAAAACATTTAATTGGGGCTGGCTTACAGTTTAGAGGCTTAGTCCATAATCGTCATGGTGGGAAGCATGGCGGCACGCAGGAAGCCATGATGCTGGAGAGCTAGCTGAGAGTTCTACATCTGGATTCACAGGCAGCAGGAAGAGACAGTGAACTCCTAGACCTGGCTTGACCTTCTGAGACCTCAAAGCTCACCCCCAGTGACAAACTTCCACCCTTGAAGTCACACCTACTCCAACAAGGCCACACTTCATAATAGCGCCACTTCCTGTTGATCTCTGGAGACCATTTTTGTTTAAACCACCACAGCATGTAAGACCAAAACCAAAACAACATGATTAGCATACAGCATAGATGAAAAGGACTAACATCTTCCTGGGGGGAAATGGGGATCCATTCATAGATCCATTCATAGAAGAGGAACCCTCAAGCCAATTTGTCAGGAAGCCTTGTATACTACTCCTTGATCCCTAAGCAGCCTGTTACAATGACATATAATATAAAATGATGCAAACTTTCCAGGGAATAAGTCCCCAAAAGTCTTCAACATCTGAGTTGGGACTGGCTGTAGCTCAGGGGCAGAGCATGTGACCAAATTCTGGATTCTGTTCCCAGGACAGCAAAGATAAAACAAAACAGATCTATAGCTTTAAATTTTCACTCACTCATTTTACTAGTAAGAATTTATCCCAGGGAAATGCACACAGTTTTCTGTTACAACATCATTATCAGAAAGGTCACCAAGAATCATAATAATAAAATACTTGATAATTGTTATAGCCCCTGGGTAATGAGGTATTTAAAAGCAAATCACTTGCCGGTGCCTGTATTAGTTACTGCCCACTGTGGTGGCTGAAGTTCCTGGCAGTGGGAACTGAAGGTAGAAAAGTTTGGCCTGTTTCAGACAGATCAGCCCATGGCCATTGACTTCCTGCACTTGGGAGCGCATCGTGGCAGTGGCAGAGTTTGGAGGAGGAGGCTGATGCTAGGCAGGAAGGAGAGAGGTGGATTCTAGCCCTTGATTTCTCCATTTTTATTTTCTCTAGGCACTTTGCTGCTCACACTCAGAGTGAGTCTTCCTCCTTTACAGACAAGCCTAGAGGCCTGTTTACTTACCTCCTGGAAGCTTATACATCCCATCGGCTTGACACTGACTAGGAACTTATTATTGAAAATTGTGTTTCACCTGTGCATCATGGTGCATGCCTATAGTCCCAGTACTTGGGAGACAGGAGAAGGAGGATTAGAAGTTTAAGGCCAACCTTGTCTATATAGCAAATGTCAGGTCAGGCATAGCTACATAGAGAGATCTTGTCTCATAAAACCCCTAAATGTACTTTAGAAAAGAGTAAAATAATGTGTCATAGGAGGAAAAAACGTCATAAGGTGTGTCATGGTACAAAAACCATGTGAAGTGACAGATATAAGACACATTTGTGATTTTTTTAAGGTTTCAGTATGGAGAGGTTGGCACCAAAATGTTGATACTCTAAGTACTGAAAAATCCTACAGTGGCAATTTTCTATTTTTTTCAGATGCATTTTCATGTCCACTGTGAACCGGCTTTTAAGGTGACCTTGAGGGTCACCACGTGAATCACTGGGCTTAGGAAGATGTAATGAAACTGGACTTTCGTTTCCAAACCGTGGCTAACTGGGAGACTCTCCTTGTGCGTATTACCACACACACGTTTCAGCCTAAGAAGGACACCAACCTGAAGAAGGACCATCCCTTGTCAGTGATGCTCACTCGGTATCTTTACTTTCTCCTGACCTGAGCTAAGCATGCTCACCTTCTGCTTACGCGGAGCGGTGTCCGGGCTGGAGCACACCAGCGTGTTTAACAGCGCCGCCCAGACAGAAGTGTGGCTGAGCAGTCAGCGGAAATGCAGCTGTTGTGGTCCTGTGGCTAGGCGGATGCGGACTGGGTAATCCTTAGAGGGAAGCAGACAGACTCTCCATACCTCAGGTTCCAGTTGTGTAAGCAGCCTTGTGAAGGGGAAGATGAGAGCGACTGCCCGGGGGGTCTGCTCCAGTGTCCTGATTTAGATAACAGCATCTTGCTTGCTGCTATGTTACTGCGCAGCTGGTCAAGTTATTAACAGGCAAAATTCAATAGATAATTATTAAACAAGACTATTCAAGTTTACTAATAAATTCATGAAATAGAATGGGAAGAATGGGGCAGGAAGATGAAGTGGAAGGAGGAAAGGGAGACTGCGAGGCTCTAGAAAACACTCTGTGTGACCAGAGAAGGGGTACCACAAAGAAGAGTTTCCTCTTTGGGAGTAGATGGCATACTGTCAGTCAAGCGCAGGCTTCAGATAATCTTTTATTCTCATATTCTTTCATTTGAATTTGTCCACTCCCTTTCCTCCTTCACTCCTTCCTCACCTCTCTCCCAGCCTTCAAACCTCTCTCCTTACCCTCATCCCTTCTTCCCTCATCTCTCTCCTCCTCTCTCCCACTTCACATCAATTATGTTTCTTTTCTATCTTTCTACCCCAAGTGCCTCCCTCTTAAATACATTTGAAGCCTTTCACATCCCAACCACAAGCTAAACATTGTATTTCCTCAAAGGTTTGCTCAAAGATTTGAGGGGAAATTATGCCACAATAAACACTGATATGGTTTACATCAAAAGAAATAATCATTGTAGAATTCTATTTTAAAAATGTATCAGTAAATGTCCTATTTTTTCAAGTGTGTCCCACACTGTCCAGTCTCTAGAAAATGGCTTCAGAACTCTTAGTGTTGGAGAGAGTTGGGACTTTGGAGAATCATGCCTTTTCCCTCTTTCTGCATAAACTTGGAAGGGCAAGTTTAGGCTGCCTGAAAGAGTCCAGATCCATAAAAACATTTCTAGCTGCAGCCCTTAAAGGATGGATATCAAGCTGAGCAGTGGTGGTGCACACCTTTAGTCCCAGCACTCGGGAGGCAGAGGCCGGCGGATCTCTGTGAGTTTGAGGCTAACCTGGTCTACAGAGCAAGTTCCAGGACAGAATCCAAAGCCACAGAGAAACCCTGTCTCAAAAAACAAAAAGGAAAAATGAAAACACACAAACAAAAGGATGGGTGTGAAAAGGTGAATTTTGGCTACTTACCAATCAATTGTTCATTGAAAGAATAGATGGGAAAAGAAAAGACTACATAGGAACTCACAAGCCATGGATTCTGTGCTTAAGATGGACTCATTCTGGTATACACAGACTAAAGAAAGGGTTCCATGATACTGACTGAGTTAACAGTGATGGAGAGATGTGTTTATTGAGTCAGTTGTAATCCCCTCTGAATATCATAACGTCACCACATACGAAGTGGAACCGTGAAGGGACAATGACAAAGACTTGGAAGCAGGCCACTGGGGGCCACATGGAAAACTCTCAAACCACTATGCTAGTTGAGTAGCAAGGACCTTATTGGATCCAGTTCATGTGTGATAGATGCCTAGGGCTTTTTCTTCTTAGTGACCCCACACTGCCAACCATACTTGCATCTTCCAAAACATCCAGTTCATCATCGTTTTAGCAAAGGAAGGGACACGGAGAAGGCAAGTGTGGGCTCTTGGGAGCTGCCACTCATCAGTGGTATGTGACCTACACCTGGAAGGACTGGGAAAATAAGAACATGTACCAGTGAGTCATGCTTTTCCTTGCTGGCTACAGAACTTGTCATTTATAGGGAACGAGAAGCTCAACTCCTGAAATCAGTGCAGCTTAGGGAAGGGCCTGCAGGCATGTGGAGGACTGCATAGGACCTGGGAGACGTTGAAGGGCTCAAGCATGAAGACTCGAGACCAAGTTAAAGATTCATAAACTACGACACTTGTGTCCCCAGACAGGGGCAATAGCTCTGGCTTGGAAATAGTAAACAAGCCAGAAATGCATAAGCACCAGGCTACAGGAGATTCATATTCATAGCAAAGAAATGGGACCCACAGGCGAGCTGAGATGCGGGTTTTCAATTTCTCTCACTCAGTTCAGTGACTCATGATCCTCACTTAACCAGAATGAGTGCAACAGGAAGCCCCGTTGGGTCAAGTAAAAATCTGGACAGCAATGGCCGGGGTATTTGTTTCCACATGACGAATGCAGACATTCCGACATTATCTCATGGACTCTGCAGTGATCCCGTGGATATTCCCTTTACAGACGAGAAACCTGAGGTGGTGCTTATGGCAAGATTGTACCCAAGGCTGAAGAGGACACTCCCATTTTTACATGAAACCCAGCCCTCAGTGGGAAACCCAGGTCCCAGTGGCCTTAGAGTCTCTCATTATGGCCTCCTGTCATTTCCCTGTTATTCTCCTCAGAACTGTGCAAGATGACAGCAACAATATTTGATAATTTAGAGTCTTGGTCACAAATTTTAGCTTGGGGTAGTTGACTGGGATGATAGAACCTTCCCGTTTGATTTAGAACTGTTAGGTCCATTGGAATGGTTATTCCGTCTTCCTTAGCTTTCTTAACTTATATTTTCTTTGCTGCCCCCTCCCTCCCTCCTGACCTCCCTTCCCTCTCCTCCTCTCTTTCTTTTTTCCTTTCTTAACTTTCTATTTCAATTTTAATCCTAGAAGCAACAGGATAATAATAATAATAATAAAACCCTAGCTTTCCTGAGGACTCTTGGGGAGGTTTTAGAATGTCAGCTGTACAAACACGATGCCATCTTTGACAAACTGTCTGCAAAGATCGGTTGGGGGTGACGCCAGCCCCTCTGTACCGCACACAGATGTCATGTGTGGTGTCTGTAGCCAAGTTTATTAGCTGACAGATACAGAGCACAAATATTGACTTTTTCTATTTTTATTGTAACAGCAGTCATAAACATTGATTACTACTGGAGAGGTCAGGCTGCCCGGGAAGCCATTGTCTTCACAGCCCAAGAGGGCCTCTGTCTTGCCTTAGGGACAATTTAGTAGAAGCGGTGTGGTGTCTAGGACCTTTGTTGGTGAACAGACCCAAAAAGAGCAGAGTGGCGATGCTGTGAATAACACCACAGTTCTGAAGAGCATGAAGAAAAAAAATCCCTGTCGGGTCTCTATTGCATCTGTGTTCATTTAGGTCTAGAAAAAAAAATCCCTAATAGAGAGGAAAAACTTAAGAGAGCTCAAAGGTTCCCCGTGCAGTGCCCTCATTGGATCCAGACAGATGTCTTTCCATTCTGATGGCAATGCTCCACAGATAACTACATTTTTCCACTGCCTTCCCGTGATTGCCTCCTCAGCAAGGGAGATAGTCCGTCAACCATCAACGCTTTGGAGGTCCTTTGAAGGGAATGAAGGGGTGCTTTATTTGTTTTGATAAAAATACATTCATTTGGCAAATGTAAGAAAGCAAGGAAAAATTTCTGATCTGCTGTTTCGTTTCATAAATTCCTATGTGGAATTTCATAAATTCACAGATGTGGAGCGACCCTCATCTCCCATTTGATTGGGATATTATAGGATGTGCAGGAGGCAGGACACAGGGCAGGGCTTGTAGACAGAGAGGGACTACAGGGGGATGCTGCTGGGCTTCTGTGTGTGTTTCTGGGCTGACGGGCTTCTAGACAGACCGAGCGTCTGCCGCACAGAACTCACTTCAGTAGAGTGCAGCGTTACAACCCAGCGCTTGGAAGCTTCTGTAAGTTCAAAGTCAGAACTTCTCTTCTTTCCCTGGTCTGGATCAGAGTGAATTAATCTGCACTGTACTTAGGTATTTGAGGATAAGATTCAAGCCAAATGAGTCATGGTTAAGGATCGAAATTCTTTCAGGTCTGTGCAGAACCAGGCAAAGAATTCCGAGGGGTTGTAGAGGCTGTAGTGCTGTGTGATAGTGAGCGCCCTTATTATATTTATTTCAACATAATGAAGCCATGTTTTTCTTTTTAGAGTCTAAGCACTGGAACACTGAACATGGGAAATACATTTGTAATAGCGACTCAAACACCACGTGCTGGTTGAATCTGCCTTTGGAAGAACCATCCGTAAACCGATCCAATTAGCCTGGAGGAGGGGTTTTTATCCTTGGCAAGAGGTCATACAAATACATGGCCCAGAAAGAACAGCCTTTTTGGAGCCAAGGTCCAGTTGAATGGACACCTCCATGTGGGCATTTAGATCTTGTGGATACTAAGAGTCTCTGTGTTTTCCAAAGTCCTCTTTCCATTTTCCGTTAAAGAAAAATTAGCACAGCCACTGCTCTGCTGGAAGAAACAGCGGCGCACGGTGGCTAACAGAGAAGTTTCTTTTTCTTCGTTTCCATCCTGTGGTCTGCAGAAAACATAAATCAGCAAAACAAATAATGGCATTAATAAGTAGCTTTGTAGGGTGGTGTCGGTTGGATTGAGTTTAAATTCAAGAGAGGTCCTTCAGGGGTGCCGTTTACAAGGTTTTAGAGAATAGGTTGACATGACTTATTTGTCAAGACCCCTGTGGAAGTAATTGGCTTGTTACTAATTATTTGGGAAGGAAATGATTTATTTGCCTCATACTTCCACGTCACAGTCTATCACTGAGGGAGGTCAGGGCAGGAACTCAAGGCAGGAGCTGATGCAGAGGCTGTGGAGGAGTGCTGCCTACTGGCTCGCTCCCCCAGGCTTGCTCTGCATGCTGTCTTTGGAGGAGTGCTGCCTACTGGCCCGCTCCCCCAGGCTTGCTCTGCATGCTGTCTTGCCCAACCCAGGGCCACCTACCCAGGGCTGGCACTACCCACAAGGAGCTGGACCTTCCCACATCAATCATTCACCAAGAAAATGTCCCAAAGGCTTGCCTACAAACCAATCTGATGAGGACGTCTTCCCAGTTGAGGTTCCCTCTTCCCAGATGACTCAAGCTTGTGTCAACGTGATGGGAAGCTAATCCCATCACAGGTGTCAGTGTGACGTTCTCCACCACTGGCTGTATAATCCCTCATAATAGAGGGTTTTATAGTCCCTGCTCTGTGAGGTTCTGTTTAAGTTTTGAATTCAGGGATATGAGTTTGTTCTGTGGGTCATCAGTTAAAAATAAAACCTCTACCTTCATGCTGGGATTTTCTGTTTGGCTTGAACATACGTATACTGTTACAGTTGCTGTGAGTTCAGTTCCTGAAAGAGCTGTTTACTTCAGTTGCCTACCCTCTTTGACTCTAGCAATCTTTCCACTTTCCCTTTTCTGGGAACAAACATCTCTGGGCTCCAGGAGCAGGGTGTTGTATGTATACCCCGTTTAGAGCTGAGCACTCTACAGTCTCTGCACACTGACCAGATGGGAGTCTCTGTGTTAATTGCCAGCTACTGCAAGGAGAAGCTTCTCTAAGGAGAGCTGAGGGATGTAATGATCTATGAGTATAACAATAAATCATTAGGAGATGTTTTACTACTGTGCCCATCTAATAGGATAATAGTGTGGATTTCTCCCTTAGGGCCTATCCAGTGGTAAGTTCTTAGCCCCGTTTGCAATGTCATGTATGGGATCTATTTCATAGCAGAGGCCTTGGATCCAAGCTGAAAATGATTGGTTACTCCCCAACCATTAATGCCACTACTTTAAAAGAAAGATTTAGGTGTTTTTATTTTAGGTGTAAGAGTATTTGCCCGTGTGTACATATGTGCCCCATGTGCATGCCTGGCGCCAGAAAAGGCAAGAGTTGGCATCATATTCCTTGGAACTGGAGTTACAGATGGTTGTAAGCCACCATATAAGTACTAGGAACCAAACCCAGGCTCTCTCCAAGAGCAGCCGCTTGTGCTCGTAACCACTGGACCATAGTTTTGGTCTCAACTGTGCCACTATTGTGCCAGTATGGCACACATTAACAGACTAGTCATTGTTACAGCTCACAGGTGTTCAGAGCTGAGTGGTACCAATGACGACATTTCACCTCTAGGAGAGGTCACGGCACCTTCCAGCATCGTGAAAGCTGTCCAAGAGGGGCAGAACTTCCAGGTGAGCACCAGCTTGATTCCTCCGTGTTCTGTGACTTCAGTATGTGACATCTTCAGCAATACGGTCTTGCCATCAGATTCTGGATCATTATACACATTTTAACTGATAAGAGCAAGCCTATTTTTTCCCTTAATGGAGGGGCTGTAGTTGACAGATCTCATTAGGACATCTGGTCAACCAATTAAGCCGGTCATCACATCTTACCCTGTCTGGGCAGAAAAGAGACCATTGTCTTTCAGAGAAATCAGCTCCATTTGGTCAGAGCTCTGGCCTGGCCCCTTGGCTTTTGATCATGCACCAGCAAATGCAGGAGACCTTGAAAGCAGGTATTGATTAATGAATTCCAAATATTGATGGGCAGAGGTATATGCCATCCTATCAAGCAGGACCAGAGAAATTCACACTGTAGTCATAGATATGCGAGATCACTGTGAACTAAAGGACCCGACTAGCTGGGGTCACTCATGTCCACGTAGTTAAAGCAATGCTCTGTGTAGCATCATCCTGGAGCCGTGCTTCTCAGTAAAACACAGGATTGTGGGTGCTGCTGAGAGTTTAAGGGGATGAAAGTTGTCACTGGGCAGTGGAACACGAGTGCTTAGGACTTAGGGCTGTCATCAGACTTGCAGGGTTTGGGGGTAGAGGAAACCCATGAAATCCTGCGTGGGCTCTTGCAGGGGTGTCTCTCAGTCAACCCCCTGGGTGGAATGCATTCCAGAAGAGAACAGCATTTTCTTCAGCAGTGTGAGCTTCGGAGAGATGGAGTCTTGAGCAACTCCCAGCAAACCATTCTTTCTTGGTCAGCTTATGAGTCATCCCGCCTCAACAAACAAAAACTCCACCTAACACGAATTAGATCACGTTGCCTTTCTTAGTCGCATGTCATATATTTTCTTCCCCACTTGCCCGGGTTCCATCAAAGATGAGAAATGTCGTGCAGAACTCTTGAAAAGCTGAGGTCAGCTTGGAGCCAGCCTGACAAGCTCATGGGAAATTCTTAAAACATCCCAGCCCCAGCTTGGGGCCTCTGTGGAAATCTTCAGATAACGATCTCTGCTTTTTCCAGCTTGCCCATCACCTCATCTATAGTGTTTGCCCTCATGGTTTGTGTCAAACTCCAAGGAGATGGGGGCGGGGTGGGGACATGGGGTCAGATGCTTCAAGAAAGAGTCAAGGTTGAGAGACAGCTCAGTCTTTTCTCAGTTTCCACACTGCAGACTTAAAAAGAAAAGTCTACATTCAAAATAAAGAATGCACAAACAGAAAACTGCATCCTCCTGCTTTCTTTATGTCCTTTGCCACCTACTACTAACCTCGAGGAAGGGCCACACATTCACGTGGAGAGCTCACTCCGGAGTTCCTGAATGAGCTGACTGTTCAGTGTTCGCCTGGAAGGTCTGTGTTCTGTGCTCCGGTATAGAAGGCAGCTGTGTGATCACCACTGTATATAGAGAAGAAATGTTTAGCCACCTCTGGGCTATGGACTTGACTACTCTTTAGGGAGATCTCACCATTCAGTGAAGGCAAGGGAGCTCCCTGAGTCTAGCCAGCTGGCTATGCCCAAGAGGCAGCCGGGGAGAAGCGTGAGGGCAGGGAGTGTCCTTTAAGTAGGCTTCTTAAATACCACAATTGCTTACTTGTTCTCATTTGCTGCATTTGTTTTGACATTCCAAGTAGCATTAAAGAAGCTTCTCTATTCTATTTCTGAAAGCGAGCACAGCGTTGAATGGCTGGGGAGTGCCGCTGTTTGAACTAAGCCCAGAGCAAAGACGGAGACAGCACTTCACTGAAGCTTTCCCCAGCAAACAGTGCCCCCGACTAAACGAGAAAAAGACAATACAAAAGAACGTGCACTGTAAAGAAGAAAGCTCAAAGCCACGCTCGGCGTTCTTTCCCGCTTCCTAGTCCCATTCTTCATCCCTAATCTGGCTTCAGAAAAATGCTCTCAGACCCAAAACCTCTTGACCAGGCATGAGGCCACAAGAGGTGATTTCTGCACCTGATGTCACTCCATGGATGGCAGTCAAAGTCCAGGGACAGCAAGGGATCTGATTAAATATCCAGGCCACTTGGTTAAGGCATATGCAAAACATAAGCGAATTCCCTGTTGAGGTTGGACTTCTTCCCTGAGAGATCACATTGTGAAGAAGCTAAGAGTCCAAAATTAAAAGAAATCCATGGTAATTCAGGTCTGAAACATTTGAAATAATGGGTGCTCAACCTGTTAAAACTCCTCTTAATATCATCTCTATTAGGGACCAACTTAGCTTGGTAAAAGCGACAGGAGCATTATATGGCAGTACTGACCTCTAATTGTTTGTACTGAAAACACCACGATCATGTATCTGAATTAGAATTCCTGGTTTAGATTCACATCTTACAACTCGGGACTTTCTCCTTTTACAGACGAAGATTTGGAAGAGCCTCGGGGTGACTCCCCATGCTAATCAGAGTGGTGACACCTTCTCCATGTGATGTCCTCATGCTTGCCTCCCAGAGATGCTCCAAAGTCAGAAATGGGAAGTGAAATGAAATAAATACCCAGTTCCCAAAAGTTCCTGTCGTTTGGGAACTTAGGGTGAAAGGAGGACAGAGGTCACTTCTCTGAAGCTTAGTGTCCAAGATAACTCACTTTAACCCCAAACATGTCAAACAAAGTACTTTTCCTATAAATGTCCTGACTTTCCAGTCCTGTGGAAATGTTCCAATGTTCTCTCAACTGTCCACAGTTTCTAAAGAGGTTGAAGTTGCAGTTAACTCTCAAGTAGAATGAAAGGAGAATCAAAGACAGAAGGAACAGGCTCATGAGGAAAAACCATGACTTTGCCCAATTCACATTATGGCAAACTGTTAGACATTTAACCCACAACCAAAGGATAATTAGGCAATGCCCCTGTCTACTTGATGCAAGGAAAGCATTATTTTAGTTAATTAATAATTCCTAAAGCATTCTCTTAATGACACTTTGATGACAATCTCTAATGGAAACACATCTTTGTACACACAGGGAAATAACTATTGGAATAGTGTGTGCACACATGCACACACACGTCGCAATTACTCATGAGTTTGTCGCTTGAGGTAACTGGGAAATAAAGGCCAGACTTACAAGCCACATATGGCAAGAGCACCGTGAGCCCCAGGGAGAGAGAAATATATTTGCCTATCTTTCAACAAAGTTTTTTTTTTGGTCATAAATAGTACACATTCCTCTTTTAAGGTATTTTCCCACATTTATTTGTGAGAAATAAAAATAAAAATAAAAGCATGACGCAACACATATGTGGGGGTCAGAGGACAACTTGCAGGAGTCATATTTACTCTTCTACCTTGTGGGTTTAGAGGATTGAACTCAGGGCTTCGGCCTTGGCAGCGAGGACCCTTGCCCTCTGCGCCGTCTCATTGGCCCCTGGCATAAACCTTCTTGGGAACTTAACTTGGTCACACTGAACTTCAAGTTCAAACGGACTAACTAGATTGCAGTTTTCCAGTGATTGTGCATTGTCTGAAGGGGAAAACCATTAGGAAATGGCTGGGCACTAAATCTCCTCCTATTTATCTCGGGTAAGGAGAGTTAGAAATGTGCGTGTGTTTTTCATAGGGAGCTCTGCTCACACGTACAAGGAAACCCAGGCCCTCCACTCCAGGGGAGGCAGCCAGGTCTAACCTGCAGTCAGTCGTCTCCCTTCAGCGAGTCCCCTACACTTTCCATTCCCAGGAGGCTCCTATACTGTTCTTCCAGCGTCCAGACCAAGGTTGGCTCACCCTTGGGCTCCAAGAAGAACACTTCAGCTGATAGATGCAAATTCCCGCTGTCATATCATTTAGAAATGCCGAAGGCACTTTAGAACTTTGAATTGATCAGTTACGATAAAGACAGTTAAGTCTAGCCCAGTCTCATTCATTTCCCTGGTGTCCAGTCCCAGTTCTGTTCTGCCTTTCCTGACCTGCTTCTTGGTTGGGCCTTTCCTGAATGAAGCTGCAGCATTCTTGGGAAAAGATGTGTGCTCCTCAGGGACACGCCCACTGCCGGCCAGTAGGGGGAGCCCGATGTAAGGGCATCTCGGGCTGTTCGCATCGATCACAAGCAGGGATTATATAATGTAACATACTAAGGCTGAAATAAGTGTCATTAATGTAAGAATATGTAAAAAAAAATGGGCCAAGATGATTTACATTCCCACTTAAGCGACTAAGAATGAACAGGAAAACATCTACCTAATTTAGGAGTTACTGATGGCTGCCAATTGCATTTAGAGCCTTAAACAATCTCACGGTACAAAATAAAGGGATGGCTAGAAAAGTGACTGTCCCTTCAGGAGAAGCCACCTGAGGTGGGAGATGAAGGACACCTCGTAGAGACCCCTGTAATCTGAGACTGATTGACCATGAGCCCTGGGGGGACACCCAGTCTCAAATGTATCTTTGATAAGAGCTCAACAGCCTGGAATCACACATAGAGGGGAAAGAAGCATGTGTCTTGTGGGGGTCTGAACCAGTGCGGGACTCTGGTAACGTGTGCTTCCACAAAACAAACAAACAAACAAAACAAAACAAAGAAACGGAAATAAAACCAGCAGCTACTAGATGGCTGTTCCCCAGATCTCTCTTCCTACGGTTCACAGAAGATCTCAATTTCAGCAAAGCAAAAACGGATGTCTTTTCATTCTCTTTTTTTCCATCTGAAAAAATTTAAAGTTATACTTAGTGTGTCTTAAACAGAACTGAAAGCATATCTACGAGGGTGGACAGGGGATGGGAAGGGAAGGAAGGGACAGGAGAGAAATCTTTTGCTGGTCATCCTAATTAAATTTGAAAGAATACAGCAATCCTTGGAACCAGGCTATGGAGTTGAAGCTTTGGGGATTGTCTGTGGATAAAACGAAACTAACAATCTACATTTTAAACTGTCAGGAGAGATGCGGCCTGGAGTTAGCTTGCCACAGCACGCCAAATCAATCGCTGAAGTAGAACGAAGCTGAAGAAAAGTCTCCTGGAGTCAGAGGTGAAGAAAACTTATATACTTTGTGCATTAAGAATTCCAAAAATGGAGCAACAGCAGAAGAAGTTCAGAGAAGAACGATGAAAGACAATGTTGCTAAAATGAGTAAGGGTTATGATCTTAATTAAAAGTACCACAAAAGTTCGGCATAATGGAAAAGGCCAGTGGAATGAATCAGTAGGCCCTCCCACATTACAGGCAGTGAGGAAAAATAAGCAGTATGTGTAAGGCTCACCGGATCCACGACGTAATTAGTTAATAACGTTAGTTAATAAACAGGAGGACAAGGCACCTTTTTCAGTAGAGCTGCTGCGTCTACTTTCTAGGCAGATCACAGTCAAGAGCGCAGTTTTGAAAGTGCTGTACCAGAGTGGAAGGCCGCCCGACGTGGTGTTTGTTGGCCTGGAGGGACTCAGGAGAGAGCTTCCGGGAGTCATATTTTAGTAGGCTTGAAGAATATGTGGGCATTAGGAGGAAAACAGATCTTGATGGATGAGACTGGAAATTATCCAGGCTGAAGTAACTGCCTGGATAAAATCTCAAAACTGAAAGACAGAGGTTGAAGAGATGGCTCGGCGGTTCCAAGCACGTGCTGTTCTTCTGGAAGACCTAAGTTCAGTTCCCAGCATCCATGCTGGGTGGCTCCCGACTGCTTATCATGGCAGCTCCAGGATATCCAGTGGCCTTTTCTAGTCTCTGCAGGTACTGTGTTTATGTGTACACACACACACACACACACACACACACACTCACATACACACACACACACACTCACATACACACACACATACACACACACATACACACACTCACATACACACACACACACAGAGAGAGAGAGAGAGAGAGAGAAACATATACATAGATAAAAATAAAATACATCTTTAAAAAATAAAAACTGAAAGAGAATGCTACCCATTGTGGGGACAGAAAACATCCTTGTGAGGCAAGAGTGATGGTTCTCACCCTTCCTAAACCTTCAGCCCTTTAATACGGTTCCTCATGCTGTGGTGACCCGGTCCAACAAAATTATTTTCATTGCTGCATTATAGTTGTAACTTTGCTACCATTATGAACTGCAATGTAAATATCTGATATGCAACCCCTGTGAGAGGGCCATTTGACCCCCCACAAAGGGGTCACGACCTACAGATTGAGAAGCAATGGGCTAGAGCATCCAGGAATGTCTGAACTGGCAAAGTGCAAACAAGCAGAGGCTGATTTCCACAAGCAAGAACTCCTTACATGAGCCCCTTCAGTCATAAAGTGGAAACCAGGTTCAAGACAGCACCACCTCTACCTAAGGATGATGCCGCACAAAGACAAAGGCTTCCTGGGCGTATTTGAAAAAGGATTTTCCAGAGATAATGCAGAGAAACAGTAGCAGGTGAGTAAGATTCATGAAATAGACTACGTAGGAGACCACCACAAGATTTTAGGGAGGTAAAGGTAACCGAAGCCAGAGAAACAGTCATGGGTACTGAAGGAAGTAAGAGGTAGAGGCACCAGAACATCTGAATCAGTATCTGGACAAGAACAAGAAAGACAACCAGGTGACGAGGATGGAACAGTTAAGCGCCGTCCTCTGAGAAGGAACCTCAGACAGTCCTGCATTGCACGTGCTGAATGTAATATTTTAATGAGACATCGAGTAGACATTGGGTTGATAAAGCCAGGTTAGAGATAAAACCCCATGAGAACTTGATGTAGATAGTAGAAAATGTCACAGGAAGAGATGGCATTGCCTAGTGGTGTTCAGATGAAGGAGAGATAGCACAGGAAAGAGTAGAGAAAGCCTAGTGATGCTGAGCAGACTGAGGCCAGAGGCATGGGGAGGACTTTGCCCTGTTTCTTGACAACTCTGTGCCTTAGCAGCTGGGCATCAGAAGAGGACAATAACACATCTGCTAGAGTGTTATTGAAAAGGTATCTTAAATTGCATATGCAGAGATATTTGACCACCTCCCCCGAGTACTTTGAAGGGATGCACGGAAGTGGATTATAAGAGAATGAACCCTGCTTGACCAAAGATAAGGTAATAGAGGGCCTAAGAGATCATATTCTCATTGTAGAAATATCCAGGGGCTAAGGAAGAAATTCCTTAGAGGCTGGGAGATTTTAGAGAACATCTGAGGCAGAAATGAAGGGCAGGGGGTTACCTCTTCTGCCTTGAAGGGGGATAACAGGTGTGAAACAAGGTTGTGAAAAAACACACAAGTTACACTCTGAATACTCTTTGTGAAATGTGATGCCCAGTGGGGAACATTTAAGTAGTCAAGGCAAAGGAAATCAATTACTTAACTGAAAGCCAAGGCAGTTAATCAGACAGTGACTTCAGAACGCAATGAGACAATACTTAGAGAATCGTGAGATGAGAATATTGTGAGACCAGAATTTTATACCCAGCTATTGTTTCTGAGAAACGGTGCTAAAAGTTCTTAGACATGCTGGAAAGCACATGCCTGCTTTGGAAATTTATTCAGAAAATTCTAACAAGCAAGAAACAGATCAAACTTAGAACTTCACCACCATATCGGGAAACTGAGCAAACACATACATACACACACACACACACACACACACACACACACACACACACACTTCCTCTCCATGTTTGAGAAAGACTAGTGAAAGGCGGGGAAGATTATGTCTTTATAAGTTAGAAGGTTTTGGAAAAAGAGGTTTAATCAGCAGATCAGGAATTTTAAAGAATTTTTGGAAAACTATATGGTAGACTGGTTTGGCAGGAAAAGTAGAGTGGAGAAAAACCACAAACAAATGGAGACATCTGGTTATCGTGAGGGCGTGTGCCTGTGGTTACAGCTACTGGGGAGCTGGGGAGGCTGCAGTGGAGGATTGCTTGAGCTCGTAAATTTGATGCCAGCTTGGGAAACCTATCAAAGACTTACCAGGAAAAAGAAGGAAGGATGGAGGGAAGAAGAAACGGAGGACGGGAGGAAGGAAGGAAGGGAGGAAGGAAGGAAGGAAGGAAGGAAGGAAGGAAGGAAGGAAGGAAAAGGAAGACAGATAAAGACATCTGGATGTCTGGGATGGGCCACTGTGGAAGTCAGCACCAGTCCTCCCCAGAGGGCCCTGGAAAGTCTCCAAGATCACCATCAATGAGGGTTAGAAATATTTGTCAAGTGATGTTGGATGAATGAGCAGGCTGTGTGGTAATTAGCAACATAATTAATTGAAGAGTTGCCAGCCCAGCTGGGCTGGTCCTCAACTCTGATACACAGAGAGCTGGCTGTGATATTTTCTTCTGTATAATAGATGAGATGGATTCCCTAAATAACATGGTAGTTCTGTCTTCAGGAAAGGGGAAATTAATGGAAGATCAGCTTCGTGCCAGGCTCAGTCCTGATGTGGCTAGGGAGCCTGAGACTGCTTACATGCCCTTCCCTCATCAACTCTGTAAGAAGCATCTGCAAGAACAGCTAGCCCTCTGCCCAAGAGGACAAGAGCACGCTTTCACCTAGGGAGAGGGCTTGGCTCGTCGTGTGTGGTACCCTCTGTAACTGCTGACCAAAGCAGTGTGACTGACAGTGCCCCCTCCAGTCCTTCAGAGCTCTAGAGAAAGTGAGCCAGCAGAGAGAAGCTTCCACCGGAGAAGGTGGGTGGGACAGTCAGTGAGAGATCTGCACAGGTGATGAGGGCAGCAGCCTTTGCAGTGAGAACCAGCAGAAACTATCGAACATATAGAAAAGAAACACACTTCTCTGAAGAGGAATCAGCTGATGAGGAAGGATCTGAGAAATAAAACCATGAAAGTGAGAACATGGTTATTATAGAGGAGTGGTACAAAAAATGAGGAGTGGAACCAGCAACATTTGTAGCTAAGAGAGAAAACGCTCTGTTGTTTTGGAATTAGCCTTTCCCCACATTTCAAGATAGACAAGCTTTTCTATTTTTGAGTTTTGTGCAGAGTACAAATGTACCTGTCATGTTGTCTTCCCCTGGTTTGTCTTTGTTTAGAACAGATGAGATTTATTTTATGGTACTGAGGTTCCATTGCCTCCTCCACAAACCCCACTCTTTCCTTTGGGGAACTCCTAGGCCATGTTTTGTGGGCATGTGCAATGTCTCCTGACTTTTCTGGGAAAATACCGCTGTCTCTCCTTTATTTCCAAATACGAAAAATTAAAGGTTTGTGTTCATTTTCTTTTCTTTGGGTTTATTCTGAAAAATTTTGAAAGCCTAACATTATCACAAAATTTAATATAGAAAAGAACAAATTGTTTATTAAAAATGTGCTTGTGTTCTTAAAAGTTCATTCTATGGGCTCTCCACTTGCTACAGAACCTAAGTTACAATGCGGAGAGCTCAGTATCCCACATTTGAAAAGACTGTGAATTACATGTCTCCTTCCCATTTCATCCCTCTTTCTCAAAAAAAAAAAAAAATGCCGCTGGCATTTTTTAGCTAATATTTGTAATAGTTGTGACATTTTCATAAATAATATGTTAGTTTTGCTATTCCCTAATTTTCAATTTTAGTATTATCTATTGATTTGCTACTATGTCAGACTCAAGCAGGAAAGCAGGGAGAATAGTTTAGTTACCCAGGATTCCGCTTGGTTTGGGCTATGCACATCCCTCTTCTATAATGATGATGATGATGATGATGTATGTAAGCCTGAGACCCTTAACTACACATAATGCTCACATATACTCCACTCTTAGCAGTACACCTACCAATGTGCTCACAGCATAGGACCCATTCTTGCACAGGGCTGCACACAGACGACCCTCAGAGCAATGGGCAAGTTTCTCCTACACAGAACAGCCACCAACCTTAGATTTTAGTCGATCATTTTCTCATGTGTTACCAAGAGGAATAAATAAGAAACTGGACTTTAGGGCATGCCCACAGTGGCCCATACTGAAACACTGAAGGTCAGCACTGCCTTGGGAAGTGCTTGATTTGGTTCTTGCTTTGATGAATGGTTGTGGTAAGCATTTTAGTATCTGTGCTTGGCGGATGGGACAACATCATTTCGAGAGCATATCCAGGGCCACACAGAAGACTGGTATTTCTTTGATTTATGGTGTAAATGCTTGTGGTATGGTTTTGAAAGCTGTGGAACCCTTAGGAGTTGGGACATGGATGGTAGAAGCAGATAATAAGAGCAGGCCTTTGTGGGTTATTCCTGCCCCTGCTTCTGACCTCAGTTCCTGCTCTCTGGTTCTGTGAAGAGTGTCTGTCACATGCCCCACTATCACAGGTACTCCCTGCTCTCCAGGACTGCAGCTCTGAAACCGTGAGCCTAAATAAACCCTCCCCTACATTGCCTCTGCCAGGGCTTTGGTCTCAGCAGTGGGAAAAGCCTAGATGAGTCTGAACAGAAAACCTGTGGTCTTCACTCTGCGCAGGAAGCCCAGAGCCAGAAGTATAAAGCCAGCTCTTGTCACCATGTAATGAGCAACATCTCCCATGTCAGGGATGACCTGGGGAGGTCCCCATTAGACTGAGAGTCCCTGCGGCTATCCCAGACTTTGTATTCCAGGCAGCTCAGTTACCTCCAAAGCATTAAAAGGAAACAGCGTTCCCATCTGCCTGCCTGCCTGTAGTCGGTGTTTTGTAGCCAGTATGTCGGCTCCTTCCTACCCACACTCTTATCCCACTGCCTGCACCCCGTGCTCTGGCACTGCTGATATGTGTAGGCAAACACCGACACAGGCAAGCAGAGCCAAGCACAGACAGACCAGAGAAGCCCTGCTCTGGATGCAGCCTCTGTACCTGCCTGTATAACTGCAGTCCTCCCAAGTAGCCCTCTCCCTCTAACTGCAGCTAAAAGCCTTATCTGAATAAATGGCATGTATGTGAGAGAATTAGGAAGCTGTAACGATGGGAGAAATGATGAGATGGGGGCAGAGAGCAAGGGGAAGATTTGTTTATAGATGCTACCATGTTTCCTATTTTACACTTCTAATTCATCTGTGATTATATTTTAATGATGTCCTATGATTTCTGTTTTTCTAGAATGCCAATAAAACCTTTAAAAATAGAAAAAAAGGAGAAGAAAATAACTCTTGTTCTTGGCAGACAGTGACTCCGGAGTGGACGGTCAACTGGGGTGTGTGTAGCAGGCTAAGACTGTAGGAAAGTGTACTGAGGTTCTGAAAGCGTCACCCACAAACACACGCAAGTCTTCTTGGTCCCTTGTGCTGTCCCCTCTCTTCCTCTGCTGAAGATGCAGTTAGAGGGATGGTGTTAGCGTTTATCTATCTAGCATGTTGCCAAGTTCTGTGTGAGAGGCATACAGAGCTATGCTTCAATACACACTGAAACTGTTTTGATCTATCATAAATTCAATTAACATCCATGAGAACAGTTTGAAACTATGCAGCAATATGAACGAGGCAGTGATGTGCAGAGTTTTCTATTCTCTTTCTTTTAAATGCACACAGAGTCAGATCCAATTGCCTCTCTACTCTTGACTGAGATCTTTCCTTTCTTGTTCTAGTTTAGCATTAATGCCCTGATGTTTACAGTTAGACCTCAGTATGGTTACAGGCTAGTCGTCTGATGTTCATGGCTAGGACTCAGTATGGTTACAGGCTAGTCTGATGTTCATAACTAGATCACCTTGCTTTCTTTCTTCATATAATTTTACAAAATATAACCCAGGATAGATCAGTCTGATACTATGACACAATAAAACAAAACAAAACAAAAAAATCAAGTCCTCTTTCTAATTTTCTCTTTACAAAAGCAAAAGGATCACCATGAGACTCACCGAGCACTTCACTGTGGAATTGTCCTGTTTCCTGAGGGCCTTACTAAACCAGAGCTCAGATGTTCTCTCTGATGCTCCTGATACTCCAGTTTTCTGTGTCCTCTCTTTCCCTAGCAAAAAGAAAAAGAAACCCAGTAACTTTAAAACCCACAAATGTTCTGGTTGCTCTTTGGCTGGAGCACATTGAACAGACAACCTTATAGTCACACCTCTCCCATCACTAAACCCACGTACCTAGGAGCCTCCTTCTCCATCCTCCCTTGTAATGCAACGTCTGTGAGATTCACAGTGCAAAGGTCACGACAGAGGGACCTATCATCCCTTCTCTCCTGGGTATTTTTTTTAGACATGGTCTTAACGGTGCAGCTCAAATTTCCGATTCTCCTGCCTCAGCCTCACGAGTTGCAGGCATGAGCCACCCAGCCGGCTTCCTTACGCTCTCCACAGTGTTATTTTTCTTTTCATTTCCCAGGTGAGGATAGATTCGTTTGTATCTAAATAGAATACCAAGCCTCCTGCTTATGAATGTGGACTTTAGGGTGTCTGTCATCTCAGTCAGGAGGACTCCTGTCACTCTCCACAAGGAGATATTCAACACGACAGCTTGTGAGAAACTCATACAGAGCTACCCAGTTGAACGAAGGCAGGGCACACACTCTGTGGGTGTTTCCTACCTGCCCTGGTAAGTACACAAGAGGACTCCTGGGGAGGAAATCAGGTGAGTTCTAGGCAGGGCTGGTTTCTGCCTTAATAAGGTGGGCCAGAAAGGAAGAATCTGTAAAGCAGGGTCACAGGGTGAACGGGTGAGGGCATGCTCTTCCTAAGAGGGCCGCTTTAGTGGCTGCTGGCTTTGTCATAATTTTTAAAGGTCAAGAGAAAGTCAGAGTATAGCATGAAATCTGTTATTCTGATGTTAGCATTAACTTTAAGAGTTTAAAAATGCTATATTTTCAAAATAATAACAGAGTAAAGTCAGCCTGTTTGTTTCTGCCATGTAACCCTGTCCTATGACGATTCCTTCTGTTACAGAGTGAGATTAAAGCACAATCAAAACACCGAGTGATTAGCGGGTCACTGACTGAGCTGTCCTACGAAAATAGAAGTTCTGGGAACATCTGGCTTTCCTTATACAGGTGTACAGTTCTTGGATAATTATTTTTATCATGTTAGATATTAGATAATTATTTCTATCACACTAATCTCCATAGCAAATTCTATTATAAACCAACAGCTTAGGGGAAATAAGCAATAAATTCTTAGATTGTGAATCATAGTTTGAATTTGTTGAAAATTATTGTAAGCAAAGGGATATACTTGTTTGAAATTTAAAAAAAAATCTAAATTACATTTATTTTTTAGTCAGGCCCTTTCATATGGTTGATGACAAGAATAAATCTGATGGATTATGTTCTAGTTTGGTTCCTGTTGCTGTGAGGAAAAACTCTGGCCAAAAGCCACTTGAGGCAGAGAGGGTTTGCTTAGCTTACAGGTTCCCATCCACCAGCCATGAAAGCCAAGGCAGGAGCTGGGACAGAGACCACTTGATGCTATTCCCTGGCCTCCTTCTGACTGCTGCTCTCCCTGGTTAGCTCATCCTTTTCAAACAGGGCCGGTTCACCTGTCCTCAGACAGCGTCCTCTCCTGCGGGGTGGCCCTGTCACGTGGATAAAAGTAACCAGCATGGTGACCTTGTGAGTCAAGCAATGGGAAACTGTGGCTCTGGGTCTCAGAAGCTGGTGTCTGCTGCTGCAAGGCAGCAGAACTCTTTATTCTCCGCACGTTCATCCTCCCTGACGTGACATACTGGGTGGTCAGCTGTGGCTTTGTAGACTCATTACCAAATGCCACAATCTTCACAAACTTTTTTTTTTTTAATGTATCATTTAGGAGACTTTACCTTTCTTTGAAATGACTCTTTGGAACTTTTTAAAATCTCAATGCCACAAAGGATCCAGGGAAAACCTAATCATAAGTGCCAGCCTTCTCAGCTAGGTTCAAACTGGGTATGGCCTTTTAGAATCTGAAAATTTGAAGTGTGGCACTTGCCCTATGAAAGTTTAATTTTACTGCGGTTACTGAGAGAAGAGTCCCAACAGCCATCCAGTTCAGCCCAATGGCTACTAAAGTCTACTTTTAAAAATGTTTAACGTATTTATCTGGCCTATTCTTAACCCCCCTACTCCTCAGTAATAGAGAACATACAAACCCCACCCTTAGCTTCCCTCGATAGTTCTAATAGAAAATCTCTTTTCTGGGCTCATTATCTCATCATTTTGACCCATCTCTATGTATAATCAGCATCTGCTTCCATTGGTCCCATGTTCATGGGTATCTGCATCACAGAGCAACAATTGTTGGGAATGGCAGAAGAAGAGTGGGTTGTGTGGCTATTGCACTGGACTAGATAGTGTGAGTAACCTGGTTATTTAAAGGACACAGAAGAACGTGTACCAGCGTTTGGCAAACCCTAAATCTCGTTTTATAATATATGGGGCACCTGAGGGTTTGGCATCTACAGTGTGAGCCAAAAGCAATCCTCCACGGATGTGAAGGATGACCCCATTGACTTTCCTTCATCATGCCTTCTTTTAGATTGTCCAAGAGAGCACACACAGGTTCTCTTCAGGGGAGGATGTGCTGGATTTCATCACCATCTTGATGCCATGCTGTCTCCAAGCCTGTATCCTTTTACCATGTTGGCCCTCCTTATTTTCTTATGCTCCATTTTGTTTAAATCTATCTAAGAGTGGCACCCAGAAATGCCAATGCCAGTAAAGTAATATCAGTTTTGTCTTATTTCTTGCCCATATATAAATCATCTGAATAACTAACTTCCTTCATAACTACTTGGTATGCTTTTGAGACAGGATCTCTCTACCTTGCATGATTGACTGAGAACTCCTGACCTAATGGCTCATACCAACTCAGCCTCCTTATTAACTGGTATGATGGATATGTAAGACTGTTTAGGCTTTAAAAAAATTTCTCTTTAAATGATTGAAAAATGTTTCAGCTTATCTTCAGTGAACACACAGTATTTCTCACGAGCCACCCCTAGCCTTTAATGGAGAGGTGACAAGAGCTTTGCCATTGTCAAATTTCATATGGTTAGATGTGTGCATGGGTCTTGCGTTGTCCAAATGTTTCCTCAGAGGCACCATGTTCAAAAGCTGTGCGGCAGCGTGTATTGAAAGACTCATCAAACCCTCTTCTTCTCTTTCAAAATCACTTTGTACGTTCATATTCACCCTAAGATGACACATTTATTTTTATCCTGCATTCAGATTTTGGGGGATTATGGTTTTTAAGTAAACTTGCACATATCTCTCTTTATTGAAGGTGCAGATGGAGTCAGGGGGAAATTCCAATTTCTGAAGCTCTGCTTTGCCAAACCAGGATTTCATCTGTGTGTGGAGAGTGAGGGTGCAGTCGCAGCTGCAGCCAGCTGTGTGGTATCACCTTAATGACAAATAGTTCCTTTGCTTTGTTTGTTGTGGCAACCTGGAAGGATCTGGGCCATTGCCATAGAGTGAGTTGGCAAGACTTTCAGGGGCTTTTATTGCCCTCTGACCTTCATGATCATAACTCTCCTGAAGTGCCTTTTACATTAATGCACCCTTCTGAGACCCAAGTCCCTTCCTCTAGGAGTTGCCCTATTCCTCATCGGTCCTTGCAGTGTCCCCATTGGCACTTCCAGTGTCTCCATTGGCACGACCAGTGTCTCCCTCCATCAGCATTTCCAGTGTCTCCATCAATGTGCAAGACTTTATGCTTGGACTTGCAGAGGCTTCAGGTTCTGAGATGCAGGTACAATGGTGACCAGGTTGTGTGTTCTTCATCTAAGAGATGAATGTGTAGAAGAGCTGGACCAGGGGAAATGAGGGCAATATCTGATATTTTAGGATATGTAAGGGGAAAGCTATCACTTTATGGCAATTATTAAAATGATACTACACCATACTTTGCCTTGCTAAGAGCATTGGTTGGTAACTGGCCAATGGGAACTAAATACCTCTTCTGACATGGCTGTAGAAGAACATGGCTTGGCTAATGAGTCGCATGTCATGGGAAGACATCTTGCAGAGTGGTCATGGAATACAGTCAGAGTGGTGTTGCAGAGGGCATGGCACCAGTGTGGATGAATGGTTCTGAAACGACGGGTCTGCAGGCAGGTTAGGGACTGAGATCTTTTCCATTGCAACTAATGCCACGTTTCCTTTTGACACCTGTCATTTCCTCTTCCAATAATGACACCTTAGTTTGTGTTCTTTGTATCTTCTCCCTGAGGACATTGAGGCTTGCTGGTAGGTACCAGAATGCATGGTCATTGCCCTGCTCCTGGCTGTCCATCCTAATTGTGACGTTTGCTTTGTCTCGGATAGTTAAGTTCCATGACCTGGGGCCTGTCGTTTTGGGATCCTGTGATTCCCTCTGTGACATACCAGGGTTCAATCTACGGTGGTCAGCCCTCACAAAGAACAAATTTCTTTCTCATTGCCTAAAAAGGAGAGCGCCATGCAGATACCTGGAGTATTCAATAAGTTGGTATATTTTCAGGGCTTGGAGAATGACTTTGTCTGACATTTCCCACATCTTGGCACTTTTGGGTACCTTCCCCAACACTGTGTGAAGGCAGTTCTAGTACCTGCACTTGGTTTTGTGCGGGCCGCTTATATACATCTTTAAGAGTCAGCCAGGCAGTGTGAAAAGATCACTTTAGGTGAAGTTGCAGGATTGCTAAAGCTGCAGCCATGGATGAGAGTATCCTTTTCCTGACACCTTCCTCAGGCTAACACCTTAAAGAGCCACTTTCATGGTTCCTCTAGTTTCTGTTTTCCAGGATTAAACACCTGCTATAATTGCTTTACCATTGGAAGTGGGATTGCTAAACACCTATGCAGTAAACTGAGCCCTGCCCCTGGGGTAGATCCTGGTGGAAACAAGACTTCTGGTGCTGAAGGGGACAAACATTGTCTTGTAAAACACCTTCTTGGGCAACCTTTGCCGTGTTCCAACAGTGCATGAGCTCTCTGCTAGTGATGAAGAAGTGGGATCTTTTCTGTTAGTCCGTAGGTTTGCAGCATCTCAAGATCCTACTGTTTTCTAGCAAGAAATCCAGAAGCACTATAGGTTCCAAGAAAACAGAATTAGAGAAACTGTGTTTATCCTGTTATGGGGAAACAAAACTAAAATGCAGAAAAAAATTTATGGCATACCTGATTTCAAGGTTACAAAAATCATATAGCCCAGGTGGGCATCTGGGGAGACAGAAACAAGAACGTAACCCACACCACTTTGCCCTGATCCCTCAGCTTGAAGATTTGGGATTCAGCATGGGGCACAGAGATGGGAACAAAACTGAACTGAGGAGATCAAGATGCTTGCAGGAATAACCAGGCATCTGCAATTGTCAGGACGAAGGACTGGAGCATGTTAGATTTCTTCTCCCAAGTTGCAATCCTCACTGGGACTACACACGGTCTATAAATCAATCCTGGAAAAAATATTTTCTTTGCAAATAATGAGTTTTCCAATTAGTGAGCATGATAGATCTTTTATGTATTTGAGTCTCATTTAACTTTCCTTACTATTATGTAATTTTTCTAGCTCAGAAGTCTTGCAGTGCATTTTTAACTAGATTAATGATTAGATGCCTGATTATTTATGATGATAGTTTTTATAAGTACAGTTTCTAATTGTTTACTATTTGCATACAGAAATTCAGTCTCTATTTTGTGTTGAACTTGTACCTGGAAACCCGAATAATACAAATTATTAATTTTCATGACCTGTAGATTTTCTGTGGCTTTTCCTGGAGAGAAGTGAGCAAGTGGCTGTGTACACCCAGGAGAGCACCAGAGACAGACCCAGAGACAGCCCCACCCAGTCCAGCTGGTGAGCCAATAGCGGATTGGTGGTTATCCACAGAGGCACAGGTGACTCCAAAGGAGATGTATCTGCAGCATCCAAGCCCAGAATGGGTGGGTGCTCACAAAGGAAGCATCGATGGAGCTCCCTGTACCAGCTCTCCCGAGAGCCTCTTTTCCACCAGGAAGAGTTTACTGCCTATGAAACCTCAGGGAGAGCCCTTGAGAGCTTTATGACATTTTTGTTGAGTTCTTTCATCTTTCTTGCGAGTTTATGAGCCTCCCACCTTCCCTTGAGTGGGGGAATGTTTCAATTTAGAGGTGACATGCACACTCCACTCCACCCCTTTCTTGGGCTCTCACTGTTGGCTCCTTTTCCATAATGCTCTGTGAGCCTTGAAGGGGGTGATATAGGGTTTGATTATTTTCTGCCATTTATGGTTGAGCATTTGGCTACTGTGCTGCAGGTTTCTGTAGTAGTTATCACCCTCTGTAAAAGGTAAGTTTCACCTAAACGACTAAAGTTGACAAATTAATCTAAATGTTTAGAATATTTAATAGGCATATATATATATATATAATATGTTTATCAAAAGCAAGAGCTAAGCAGTTGTTCCACTCATGTTTGTGAGGACTGAAATGCAGCCAGAAAGGCATGGGTTGCACCTAAAATTAGCATGCCACTATTGCACCAGTATGCATATCTTCCCAGTCATGTGGACAGAATAATATGCAGGCTCCACAGCTGAGAAAGACTGATAGCATCTCATATCTGTAGCTGAGATTTCTCTGCCTGACCATAACCCACCTCTTCGATGTTACTACCAATGCATATTGAAAATGCCACAATTTACGAGTCTCTTTGTTCTGTTACTTCATGACAGTGCTTCCGCATTAGAACATGGGATTTAGGGTAATCTGTGTTACCAGGCCATGGCCACTGAAATTTGGCTACAGAATAAACTATCATCTCTTATTCCCTTTGGGGTGAGGGATGTGTTTCTGTATGGACACTTTTGACTTGTGGGAAACTTTACTGTGAAATAGCTACGTAAAACCAGAGGGAGCTTTTCCACATCTCTCATTTACTGTGATTTTGAGGACATCATTTTCTCTTGTGCTAGGTTTCATCTTTTACTTTTTATCAGGCCCAAAGAGCAACTGATCATTATACATCATACCTATATGTTCATATGACTATCTGTACAAGATACATGTATATATATACGTATACATGTGCACAAGCATGTGTATATACATTACAGAGCATCAACATGCACATTGTTAATGTCAAATGCTCCGTGATGCCCCTGTTCCCATGAGGCTGCCCATGGTTCACTTCTGGGAATCATTCCTGTCACTGATCAGAGTGTTTGCCTTATTACTCTTTTTCCCTGGAGGCCTTCACTAATCCATTTTGAGAATCATTTGAGAATCACTCCCTCCTTCTGTGTTTGCTATGACTTTTTCAGGTTTCCCTTTCTGAAGAAACCCAGGATAGCTTGTGCTCTTGCCATGCATCCACCGCTGACTTCTTGCTTGGCAAACCCAGTGGTTAGCTGTGGATCCAGAGAGATCGACTAAAATACTTGTGACCAACAAATCCCTTGTGTTTTGTGTTGGTTCCTGTGTGCATATCAGGGCCGTGGTTTACAACTCTGTCTTAGTTTTCACTTCCTACTTCTGTAGACGTTAAGGTCAGCCAAAGGTGAAGGCTTAAGGTCCTCCACCAGCATGCTCGCCGTCTGGAGCATGCAAACAATTCTGTACAACGAGGTTGCATTTCTGACTTCATGAAATTAGTCTAAGCTTTGCAAAACCACACCTCCAAGCCCCCCACCCCAACCAGAGACATTTAGTGCCCAGATTTCTTTTTCTCAGCTTCATTCTCAGTCTGTTGTGTGCCTTCCTTCCTTAGCTCCTCTGTTCAGAACAGGATCTCTGGCTACTTTCGGGAATGCCTTTGAGCTAAGCCCTGATCACACCACATAGGCAGCTCCATGTCAGGTCAAATAAAGATAGGCTTTCAAGAGCGGGCTTCAAGAACACAGCAAATGGGAGATAGCTGTGGAAAGGAGCTTGGCATTCTCTAAGATGGTTCAATCTGTTGCTTTCAAGGCTATTGCGAGTGGAGGAGAGGGGATGAGGCTACACACAACTGTGATGCCACAACCTTGTTCTTTGCATGATGTCTTGAGGAACCTGCTCCAGACAGGTGGATGGATTTGATTTTCAGTCTGCTCGTCAGCTGACTGTAAGAAGTTCTTGCCTTCCCAGAGGAACCATTTTCAGAGGTCCGTGGTCTGCTATTTCAGCTGCTGTCACTCTCCCTGGCTTTAGCTTTTGGTTTCAAAGTGATGTTGATACACTAAGCAAGGGCACTACCGCTGAAGCAGCTCCTGGCTCTAAATTAGTTTTAAGCTTTGAAGATGCTAAGAGCATTAAAGTCACTTAAAAGCTATGCCAGATGTGAACAGTGGCCACAGTTTTGAAGGTACTAGTAGATACACAGGACACAGCCATTGGCTCTTCTCAGCAATGTAAAATGCTGTTCTCAAAGTAATCCATGCAAACTTTCCTTGCGAGAAGGACTCATCCTTCCTAGGCTGCTTTCCTTGTGTGATTTCCATGATGACACAGAGATACGTGCTTTTGCTCTCGTGATGATTACCCAGAATAATGTATTTGCCGAGAAGAAATACATGTATTTTCCAGAGCTGGGTTCAAGGGTTTACAGCCTCAAAAATAACAAAGGTAAAAATGAAATTTCTATCCATATGAGGACTGGTTAAGTTGCTTGTGAATCAGTGCCATAGACCACTGCGTATTGTGTAGCTAAAAAAAGACTTCTCAAACTTTACCTGCTGATGTCCATGGCACAGTAAACAGTGAAAGCTTGGAGAATTGTGTCTGTACTATTTGATGCTAATCATGTTTAAAATTCAATACAAAATATTTCCATTTCTATCTATGCATGTACATCTGAATTTATCTGTAAAACCATGTAGAAAATGTTTTCTAGGCATTTACATCATAGCCTATTGGGGATAACTGTGGCATCCAGGGCAGGATTAGGTTTGGGGGTGGGATGTGGGAAGGAAGAAAGACTTCAAGGAGTTGGATGCATTTCTAGATTATTAGCCTTCTTTTGCGATCTTTCAAAGGTTTATTTTATTATGACTATATTTAAGCTAACATGAATTAAATCTATCATATTTATAAGGAAAATAAAAATTTAGGGGTATGTAAATTCACATCAAGATACAAAATAACGTCAAATACATGCCTGGTATAATTCAAGAGAATTTAGTTTTCTTGTTTTTCTCAGTTTCATTAATAGTTTTAAGTCATGCATTACTTTGCAATGAGAAAAAAATAAAAGTCGCTGCAAGTAAATATTAATAACAAAAGCAAAGAATTTCCAAATATTATTTTAAGCATTGATTAGTAGTTGGGGCAAATATTATAATTTTGAATCAGAATGCTCTGCATTTTGCTGAACAACAATATTGTTGGCACAGAACCCACAACCCTCATTTCAAAGGGAATAAAGAGATAGCTCATTCTGGAGCCATTTTGAGTGGTCATGGCCCAGGAACACAGATTTAGATTTCCCCAAATTCCATGTTCTGACATGGAAGCAGTTTCATAGTTTTTACAGAACAAAGAAAGTCATGAGCCAAGGCAAGTTTAAAATACATCAGTGGGTTTAAGGTGGGTGATTTCAGCAAGATGTGAGAAGCTTTCCTATAGGCCCAAGATGCCATCAGTCTTAACTCTTGGGTTGTAGCAGCTAGTGATCTATAATTTAATATATTCCAAAGGAGTTTTAATCTATTCATCACAGGATGTCAGTTCTGACATCGAAGTGGGTGAGGAATGGCTCTTCTGCTAGCCTGAGGTCAGGTAATTAGCCAACGGACCTGCAATATCCCAGCCTCTCACTGAAATTCTGGTCAGTCTCTACAGACAGAACCTCTGTCCAGGAATTCTCTCATAGCTTGGAGTGGTTGGAGAAGCCATGCTGAGTGAAAATCAAACTGAAAAAAACAAGAGCTATTCATTTTATTGACAAAATGATGCACCAAGACTTTGCCTCTCGTCTTGGAGTAAGACTTACACACAGTGACTAAGAATGCCTTGGAAATTATCCCTTCCAGTAGCCCTAACAAGTATCAAAATTTTACCTTGAACCTGGAAAATAATGCACACTTTTTTTTGAATATGTGTGGTTAAGTCCCGTAAGAGGAGCAGAGGTTTGCTTTTACATCAGACACCCCTCAGTCCTTTGAAATTATAGACTGAAGTGTCGCTTGTATACACTGGACAGACGTGACCTAGGACATGCCATCTGATTTTTGTATATTTCTCAGTTCGATGCTGAATCGCCTCCCGAAGCAACAGTCCATACATTTGTGTTTTGTTCTTTCTCTTGAGAAGCTGATGTTCTGTGTGTAAAAATTATCGTGACTACAGGGCAGGCATCTAAGAGTTTTCAAAGATGGGTGGACAAAGAGCAGTCCGATTGCAGGAGCTCTGCGAGGCTCTTACGGTAGTGCCCTGGCCATTATGACCACAGAGGTCCTGCTGTGGGAAGACAGTATTCATAGCGATTCCAAAGTTTGAGGTTCTCAACACTACTCACCCTCCCCACCCACCACCACCACCAAAGACAAACTGGTGAGAACTAATGTCTGCTCCCTTCCTGGTGCCCCAGGAAAGAAAATGGGACTCAAACGAATAAAATGTTCCAAATGTCAACATGTATTTCAACTAAAAATGATATTTTTCCAAGGAGATCTAATGAGAAGGCTGTTTGAAAGGCAGAGTTCGAGTTTCCTGTTCCACATTTAATTAACTCAATCTGACTTTTATTACGCTTTGTATTATGTGTTTCCCTGTTCGGTAAACAAACAGCAGAAAATTAAACTAGGGCAACTGCCAGCCTGCAGTAAATTTAATTGAAAAATAATGAATTGCCACAGGGGACCACTGGGCTCTTTTTGCAGATAAACTTATTTTTCCTGGAAAGTCTCCGCTTGCCGTTGTCACAGTTTGATGAACAAAAGGCACGAAGGAAAGTGGACCGCGACGGCTGATGGTAGAGCGTGAGGATGGACAGACCTAGAGAATGTTCCACGGGCCACGCCGTCAGCCCCCAGGTTTCCTCTTGCAGGGCGGACCCGAGGACCATGGGGATGCTAAGTGCGCTCCTGGCTCTGCAGAGTCCATGGAGATTGTGCCTTATCTACCTTCCCCCGAGAAGGACGAAAGGTGACCCTGGAACTGAAGGGTGCACGTGATTTCGAGGTCAGGAGCCTTCAGACCAAAGCAAGACTCTCTCCCCAGAAACTTCATGCGGGCGGGCGTCGTGACGAACAGCCCATTAAGTCACTTGAACCTGATGGGAATCAAAGGCATTCCTCCACATTTGGCTATTTGTTTTCTTGACTTGATACCTTTTCCTGGTGGAGAGGGATCGCCTAATGATCTCCTGTTGATGTTTATGGCCTGCCAGGAGGAGGTTTGAATTATGTCAGGAAAACAGAAGGACATTCAGAGTGACAGGAAAGAGACCACATCTGGTTCTCTGTCCCACAGTGTGGAGGGCAGGTGTCTGCTTATCGGATTGTAGATTCTATCTCCTGAGTTCAAGTATTGGCAGTGGAAAAAATAAATAAAAAAGCCCACTCCTCCTCAAAAACCCTTCCCCCAGCAGGAAGGCACCATTGGGTTTCATGGAAATACATGACCCAGCCCCTCCACTTCTTAAGTGGCAGCAGTTTTAGCTGATATAACTCCGTCACCAGGACTTGCACCCTTTGAGTTTTCACTCAGTAGGCTGTGGGCAGAGAAAAGAATACGCTATTTAGTGTTGGACCTTAGTTTGGAGAACTATTTCTGGTTCCATGAATTTGAAGAACCGTTAGTTTATTCAAAAAGCTCAGGTATTCACTCATAAGTGGATTCTAACCATAGTTAAAGGTCTTTGAGCCTATTATTCGTGATCCTAGAGAAGCTAAATAAGAAGACGAACCTGATGAAGATTTTTTAGCTATCCGCCAGGAGGTAGGAAATAGTCAAGAGTCCCAGGTAACCTTGGGTGCATGGGGGGGGGTGGGAGGGTTGTTGGAAGGGGAGAGGGTTAGAGAGAAGGGAGTAGGGGAGGAATGGAGAAAGCTCTGTTGACCGGGATGGGGGGAAGGGAGGAAGGATGAATGTGGGATCAGGGAAGAATATATTTCAACTAAGGGAGTCATATTAGAGTTTACAGGAAACTTGATTATATATGGGATCCCAGGTCCAAGGAGAGATCCCCAGATTGTTCTCATGACAGAGGAGGGGGTGCCTGAACCGGCCTTGGCCCGTGACCATACTGATGAATATTTTGCTTATCACCATAGATCCCTCATCTGGCGTTGGATGACGATACAGATGGAGGCCCGCGTTGGAGCACGGAACTGAGCCCCCCAAGATCCAAATGGAAGGAAGAAAATGACGAAGGACTGCGAGGGATACTATCACCCACTGATACAAGGGGTCGGATCTAATGAGAGTTTACCAAGGCCAGATGGACCGTGACTGAACGAGCATGTGATCCAACCAGATTCTCTGAATGTGGCCGGATTTTCTGAATGTGGCTGGCCTGCAGTCTTACTGAGAAGCCATTGACAATGACACTGGGACTGGTTTCCTCTGCATATACTGGATTTTTGGGATCCAGTCTGTTTGGATGCTCACCTTCCTGGACCTGGAGGGAGGGGGGAGGAACTTGGACTTCCCACAGGGCAGGAGACCCTGACTGCCCTTGGGGACAAAGAGGGAGGAGAAGAGGGAGGGGGGGAGTGGGAGGGCGTTGGGAGGAGGGGCGTAAATGGAAACTCTTTATAATTTAATAAAATTACTTTCAAAAAAAAAAAAGAAAGATGATAACTTCAAATTTAAAAAAAAAGCTCAGTTTTAATGTTTTTACATTTAATTATTTTGCATGTGTGTGTGTATGAACACGTGTGTGCATGATCCTGTGTGTGCATCAAAGGACAGCTTGCAGGAGTGAGTATTTTCGCTCCCGTATGTAGGCTTTAGGATCGAACTCAGGTCATCCGGCTTGTCAGTGAGTGACTTCACTCACTGAACCATCTCAGTGGCCATTGGTAAACATTATTTAGAACCAAGCATGTACCTGTAGCTGCCTGGGCTACATTAGGTAAAAGCAAAATAGATTTCTCAAAGGATGGAAAAGAGTTCCAGACCTCCACGGGATATCTGTCTTCCTGGAGAGGGACAGACAAGCAAAGCAGAGAATACAGGATAACAAAAACGACAATTTGTAGTGAGAGATAACATGGCAATCCAGAGGGGGATGTTAGGCTCCTTGGGAAGGCCACATTTGAGAATCACCTGCAGCCACTCTAAGGACTCTTACTTAGCAAGATGGCAGTCTGGTAGATGGCCTTAATCAGAAGACACACAATGTCGCTGAGAGTTTAGTGTGGGGGACAGACTGTAGAAGGCCAGGAAAGACTTCAAACAGGACAGCGAGACCCGGTGTAGCAGCAGGAAGGGTGACAGGAGCCTGGACAGGGGCCCAGATGGGGGTGTTCATTGTGAGTGTCTGCAATAATCTAAGTTTAAAGTAATTTTATCATTTGTACAATAAGGAGCTGAAAACTGTTTTACTTGAGGTGTTGAAATGCTGCGTAGAAAGTACTCACCACATGCCAGGGATCAATAAATGTCTACCCTCAGATTCTAATATGTCTCACCTAAACACAGACCTGATAAGACAACTTTTAGGCTGTCATGCACAATTCAAACAAAACAAGCTTAAAAAAAACACATAGAAAATAATACTGATATTCTTTTTAATTTTATAAACTTTATTAGAAAAAAACTTATAAGTAAATAAAAACATCACACTCCAAACTATTATAGAGGTAGCCAGCATTTGGAATGGAAGATGTGGAGCTTCATATTAGATTTTGTATTTTCAGCACTGAGTATGTTTTATGTGGTTACCCACCATCACACCCCAAAAATCCATGAAAGAATTAGAACTAGAAAGATCGTTATCTTTATGTCCTCTTTCCTAACTCATGCACATCATTGCATTCAGCTCTTCTCATCTTTCTTCTTCTTTCTTCACTATACTGTGCACTTGTTGGTTTTGGTATCAAGATGATATTGGATGAGTTTGGTAGTAGTTCCTTCATGTTCTACTTTATGTAACAAATTGAGAAGAACTGATCTGAGGTTTTCCTTGAAAGTTGAGAGAACTTGACAGTGAACTCGTCTGGGCCTGGGCAGTTCTTCAAGAAAAGTATAGAAGGAGTGGCTGGGCTATGTTCCTGCCCAGATCCCGGCTAGCTTACCCCCTAAATAATTACATGGAAACTGTATTTATTTAAACACTGCCTGGCTCATTATCTGTAGCCTCTTGTTGGCTAACTCTTACATATTGATCTAACCCATTTCTAATAATCTGTGTAGCACCATGAGTGGTGGTTTACCGGGAAAGGTCCTAACCTGCGGCTGTCTCGGAGAGGAGTCATGGCGACTGTCTCACTGCCTTCTTCCTCCCAGCCTTCTGTTCTGTCTACTCCACCCACCTATGTTCTGACCTATCAGGCCAAGCAGTTTCTTTATTAATTAACCAATGAAAGCAGCAAATAGAAATAAGACCCACCTACATCAGGGAAGACTTTTAATATCAGCTTCTGCCCCATTGTTTCTAATGGGCCTCTTTAAGTTATTTGTATCTTCAGTACTTAACTTTGGTAGATTATGCTTTTAGAATTTTTTTCTATTTTTGTTTGGATTATTCAGCTTTTCAGAGTATAGCTTTTCAAAGCAATTTCTAAAGATGTTCTGAATTCCATTAATCTCTAAATTTGTCAATTTGTGATTTCTCTTTCTTTTTGACAAATAAGCTAATTGTTTTTCTATTAATATTTTTTAAAGAACCAACTCTTTGATTGATTTTGTATATTGTTCTTTTACTTTCAATTTCACCCCTAATATTTATTATTTCTTGTCATCTATTATATTTAGCTGCTTGTTGCTTTTTGAATACCATTTGGTGCATCATTAAGCTGTTTATTTGCACCTGTTATCTCTTGGGTTGTTTAATTTGAGCATTTATGGCTATAAACTTTCCTTTTAATAATGTATTGACTGCATCATGGAGGCTTTATATTGTGTCTTTTTATTATCATTTGTTTCTAGGAATTTTTTTGTCCTGCTGATGTTTTGGTTGACACGGTGTTCATTCAAAGGTGTGTTGTTTAGTAGCAATGCATTTTTGAAGTTTCTCTTATTGTTGATTTTTAGATGTTTCATTCCATGTCTAATAGGTGACAAGGAGTAACTCTTTTTCCCCCTCTCCCTCCCTTGCTCCCTCCCTCCCTTCGTCCCTTCCTTCCTCCCTCTCTCTTTGTTTTTGTTGAGACTTGACTTATGTCCTGTAGTGTGACTGACTTTGGAGAATGTTCCAGGTGCTGCTGAGAAAATAAGCATTGCCTATCTGTTGGGTGGGATATTCTGTGTATATCTGTTAGGCTAGATCATTCACAGTATGTTTTAGCTCTTGCCCTTAGTTTGTAAGGCCCATCTAAATTTAAGAGTTGGATATTGAATTCGTTGACTATTACTGTGTCTGGACCTATATGGTCTTTTATATCGTTTTAGTGCTTGTTTTACAAAGTCAGAGACTACAGTATTTGGTTCACAAAAGTTTTCAACTGTTATATCTTCTTAATGAATTGTCCCATTTATAAATATGTAGTATTCCCCTTTTCTCTTCTAATTAGTCATGGACTGAGTTTATTTTGTCTAAGAGTAGCTCTCCAAGCTTGCTTATATTTTCTATTTGCTTGGTAGTTTGTTTTCCCTTCGTTGATATTAAGTTTGTGGGTACCGTTAGTGGTTTTGTGTGTTTCTTGGAGACCATATATAGTTGATTATGGTTTTGTAATGCAGTGTATCAGTATCTTTTTAGTGATGAATTGAGGCCACTTACCTTCATCATTGTTATAATTATAATAATCCACTACCAGCAGCACCACTACCACCATCATCGTCATTGTCATCATTATCACTACCACATCACCATTATTATCACCACCATGTTCATCATCCCAGTCACCATCATCATTATCATTATCATTATCATCATCGTCGTCATCACCATCATCAGTAGCAACAGTAGCATCCTCCTCACCATCACCAACATTTTTACCCCATCATCATTGTCCTCATCGCCTTCAAAACAGCAGCAATTCACATTTTAAAGCCACCAGATTATTCTGCTAACCAGTAGATGGATCATGTTTTGGAAAGGGTTTTCATCTTCTGAAAGGATAAATAGCTACATTTTCTTTGTCTTCTGAATGATAACATGAGTGATTCTGAGATCTCATACCAGAACTGGAAGATGTATGTCATATGTACATAGATATATATGTATGTAGTACCACAAACTGATTATAAACTGAAAATACTGAACCACACAAAAACATCTGGTTGGGACCAGTGTGTGATCCAGGAGACAGGATCTACAGAGGTCAGGACAGCAGAGACATCAGAGGAGGAGCCAGATGACCAGGAAAGTGACCATTCAAACCTCACCAGGCTCACCATGCCTAAAAGAGTAAAAATGAAAGGTCTGATTATAATATTAGCTGCTTAAGGGTCTAATTACATAGCTACCACCAGACATATTTACACAGTCTGTGATATACCCTATATATAAGTATTCGATTCTGTGACCAGTCCAGGGAGAAGGCTCTGGCCAAGACTGTGTCTGAGGTATCTTGAAAGAGTTTGAAATGCTAAAGGGTATAGTTGATAACCCAAGACAGAATTTGGCAGTATCTGCTAGACATCAAACTGTAGACAGACAGGGATAGTGGGGCAGGGTGTCATGGAGTACACATTGCAGGCAGCCTTCAGTAGTCTTCAGCAGGGATGAATGCTTACTCCAGATTATCCAGTGCAGGAGATGTTTAGTCTGCACATATGGCTGAGCACACAGTGAGCTCATGGGGTTGGCACTAATTAAGAGCCATGGATTGAGACGATGAGAAATAGTTTTTGTTATGGGAGGTACATGAGAACTCCCTGAAGTAGCCCCTTAACCCAAATATGCCCAGATGGGCAGATAAGACAACAAACAGATTCTAGCTGCAGGGAGATGAAGTTCCATCAGGGAAGGGGAGAGGGCTTTTTCTGCAAGATTAGATGCCTTAGAGCTGCGACCGGAATGAAATTGGAGGAGAGGATAAAGAGACAGAGACACCATGGCTTTTAAAAGCCATTGTAACTCTCTATACTACTGGGTGCAGCTTCTTCACCTTGGCCACTCCTAAAGCAGTCATTTGTCTTGGGGGTGGGGTCAGGGGCAAGTGCAGTGATGATTTCTGAAAAAATGCACAGAATGATGGAGTTCAGCTTGTAGTAGACACAGACCAAGGCTTAGAACTAGAACAACGAGTCAGAGGTCCAGATCTTGGAGGGTTTCCTAGCCCAGCTGGATTGTTTCCCCTGAGGTTAGGTCCCATTTGCATCAGGGCTATAGGTGGCCAGTCCCATTGCTCTTGACCCCTCCCCATGGAGAAAGGAAAGTGAAGAAGTGAAGAAGCTGATACCAATGTTTTCTTTCCCAGTCCAATATCTGGTGCATGTAATAAAATGGCAGATTTTTATTAATATTAATTAGCAATGCCCAGCAGTCCTTCAGTCTCCCAGGAGTCACCACGCTTTCCTTTTGCAGAGTCCACATACACTTGACCCTATTATGTGAACCACATTTCCTTTTATAGCGAATGATGGTTGGTGGAAAGGGTAGGAAAAACCCAGTTAAGGCACCCAGAGTGTTTCTCTGAGGCCTCTTCACTTCACAGAAGGACAGTATTTCCTTCTCTGATTGAGGCTGTTAGAAAACATGAGACTATCAGTTGCTGGCAAGTGAGCTCTGCTGTTGTAGAAATCAGAACAGTAAGGAGTAAAGAAAGCCACATGTCAGCCTAACGCAGAATCTGACGAAGGACCTTTGTCCTTCGCTCAGCCATCCCAAGGACACAAGGACCCCACACCTGTGCTGGCGAGTGCTTGTCAACTTGACACAAACTATAGTCACCTGGGGCAAAGGAACCTCAACTGAAGATTGCCCAAATGAGACTGGCTGGTGACCATGCCTGTAAGGTACTTCCTTAATTGCTAGTTTATGTGGGAGGGTCCAGAACACTGTGGGTGGTGCCCTCCCTAGGTGGGTGGGTGAGAAAGGAAGTTGAGGATGCCAGGAGGAGCCAGCTAGCAAGTAGCCTTCCTGGATGGTTTCTCCTGCAGGTTTTGCCCTGGTATCCCCGGATGAGGGACCGCAACCTGTAAGCCTTGCCAAGCTGGTTTTCAGTTTATATTTTGTCAGCAACAGAAAGCAAACTAGGACCCCACTCGGCACCTTAGTAGCAGAGTCAATTTATTTTCTTGTTCCCTTAAGTTTTCCCTCCTAAGCTTATCATCCAGTCTTACTTGTTGGTGACGATAAACTCTATCATGATAAGGTCTTAGAAGTTCTCTCTCTCTCTTTCATGCACATGCCGCAGTAAAGCACCCCTGAGAAATCAGCTCCCTTTCCAGAAAAGATGTTGTTAATGCTTATACATATGAACTGAGTTTATGCATGCACGTGCACATGCGCACCTGCGGACGCGCGCGCGCGCGCGCGCGCGCACACACACACACACACACACACACGCCCTAATTGTGTTGGGGAGTCTACAGCTTAGTTATTCATTGACCGTTGAGAACTTCTACTATTGTGAAGATTTAAAACATTACAGATTAAAAGCCAAAATTATCTCGGGCTAGCTTCAGTTCCCTTGACAACCAATGGCCATCCGACTCTGTGTCTAACCTGCCGTCTTCACCCCTTTTGTGAGAAAAGTTCCTCTGCATTAACAGAGCTTCTATCGCTCACACCAATGCATCAAATAGGGTCTGGAGCCTATAGCAGAGTTTTTTCTACTTGGCTTAAATCTGATGCCCTGACTAATTGTAAAGAGACTTCTTTCTAACTGTCCTTTGTGAAGGACTGAATTTGGGGTATCAGGCTTGGAAGCAGGCACCTTACCCACTGAGCCATCATGGAGGCCTGAGACTCCCTTTTAGGATAAGCAAAGAAAAGAAATTGCTCTTCAGAGACACAAGATGCTATGTATATGATCCACCAGGACTTCCGATGGGAATAATTTTACTGTTTTTCTCCTCCTGCCTGAGGCTAGACTCCACACAGTCCCACATTATTTTCTCTGTGTTACAAATGAATGTAATATTTAAAAAGTCAGCGGAGACTTGAGCTCTAAACTTGCATTTGTTTCAGCTAAGCCCCTTCACATACTTCAGGACCTGGGTAGAGGGTTGTCTTTCCACAGTTCTTTCCAATTCTAATGAGCCCTGAAGAAGTTTATTTCAAAATAATCCTCCTGTATTAAGCGTTGGCTCATTGACAGGTCCGCTTTTATCATAATTGTCGAAGGGTTATTTTCCCAATGAAGGTTTGTTTTTTCATGGAATTCCGAGGTTTTGCATTGTGTATATGAGGCAATTAGTTTGGGATTTTTGGAATTTATTTTAGACCTGACAGATGTCTTCAATTTGCACACTCTAGGAGGTGACAAACCCCATTAACATTTGAAAGCTATCAATTTAGTTTATCTTTGTTCCCAGTCTCCGAGTTATGAGCCAAGCTGCCTCTTGCTTTTGTTTGTCGCTCCTTTGGTATTTTCCCAGTGATCTCTCTCTCTCTCTCTCTATCTCTCTCTCTCTCTCTCTCCACTTTCCTCTCTTTTCCTCTCTCTCTCTCTCTCTCTCTCTCTCTCTCTCACTCACTCTCCCTCTTTCTCTCTCTTTCTCTCTCTCCCTCTTCCTCTGTCCTTCCATTCTTTTTTTCTTCCCTCCTCTCCTCCCTCGTTTCTTCTCCCTCTCTTTTCTCTATATTTATGTATACAGAAAGGGAAATTGAGGGGAAAATAGAAGGATAACATTGGTAATTTTGTCCCAGTCAGGATCCAGTTGGTTACTCTAAGGGCTGTGAATTACACTTTTAAAAAGAGTGATTTTTTTTTTCCTGACTAAAACAGTTTCTGTTTTGCAGTCTATGTTCACGACTACTTTCTTGTCGTTATTCTTTCCTCTCCTCCGTTAGTGCCCTAACTCTGGGCCTGCTCTCTCTTCCTTAGCCAGTCTCGTTAAAGGGTCAACACACTCTTATGTAGACCTCAGCACGAACTTTAGTGTTCTTCCATTGATAGCCAAATCCTTTACAGAAAGCGGTTGCCTCCTCATTTGAAGGGAGGTCCTCCGCTTGACAGTTTTACATAGGGGTTCCAGTTATGTTGTCCTCATTTGGTTTTTTGCATGGGAGACCCCCCAGGTGTTTGTTTCTCCTGTGGGTGCATTCTACAGCCACTAGATGACTCGGTGGATGCACTCTGATGAGTCTCCAGTCATGACTTCAAAACCAACTACGCAACTGCTATCCATATCTCCTACTGATTGGTAGGACTCATCTCGATTTCTTGATCGAGAACCTTAAAATGAGAGCTTCAAGAAATCTGGAATTTGATTGGAACCAGCCCCAGAAAGGCAATGGATATATGTAGTGGGATGGAGTGGGGTGGGGTGGAGTGGGGTGGGCCTTGCCTACATGTTTGCTTTTCTTAAATTTTCCATCTATGTTCAGTAAGTGCTATGTATGCTCTCACTGAGAGAAGGCTGGGGACCAACACGTCACTTGAGTATTGGATCTAGATCAAAGGTTGAATAATTGTGCACCCTCGTGCAGTTGTTTCTGAACAGAATGTCTAACGACTCAAGTTTAGTGACACTGAGCACTGAACTCAGCTTTCTTTCCCTCATGCTGTTTCCTTTCTCGTAGAATGAGTTTAAGAACTGAGAGTGTGTAGCCTAAGATTGGAAGGCACTTATGCAGCATGACTACCTCAATATACTTTGGAAACCCACATCCAAATCCATTTAGTGGTGGGATAGTGTAGGCATGCTTACTGAGATGCAGAGCAAGGAGCATGCACTGGCTGTCATAACCTAATTTCTTCTGGACATTCATGATAATTTAATAAGTCAAGAACAAGAACATGGGCATTATTGGAAGAGGAGGGTAAATCCTGACTGTGTTGGAATACTTTCCTCCTGACAATAGATGTTATAATAGGGAAATAAGTTACCTACCAAGAGAATATAAAAAATAGAATTTAAAATGAAATTCTGCAAAAAGTGACCTTCATATGTTTAGGAATTATCAACTAAAATACAGCAAAATAGACTTACAGACATTATAATATACAGGTCTGTTGAGAAGAAGCACATGTGACTACAAGGCAAGTGCTACAGAATTCTGTAGAGTAGCATAAAATACTTTAAAAATAAAGTTTGCTGCATATACTTATTGTGTATGTGGATGTGTGAGTGCCATGGTGCGTGCATGCATGTGTGTGTGCATGCGTGTGTGCTTGTGCATGTTTGTAGGTCAGAGATCAATTTGAGTTTTAGTTCTCTCCTTCCATCCTGTAGTTTCCAGGGATGGGATTCAGGTTGACAGGTAGCAATGTCTTTACTTACTGAGCCATCTCAATGGCCCACAAAAGTACTCTTAAATCAAAAGGTCACCTGTAACCCAGGTAAGACAAAATTGATGTAAACATTTCAGTGCCCATCTTGGTTAGTCAAAATATTTAGCCATAGTTCAAGAAATGCTTCTTTGGAATTAGTTTTGAAAATTTCACACAATATTTTAAAGTCCAAAAGAAAGGAACTAAGAAAATAAGAGCAAAAGCCCTCCCACCAGTGTGTACTCTGAGTGTGCTTGTCACACACCTATAGCACCCACGGAAGTACCGCATCAACCATTCCTGGGAAATAAGTTTCACATTCATGACATAGTATTTTTATTTATTTGCATTTTATGTACATGATTGCTTACCTGAAAGTATGTGCACCATTTGCAAGCAGTGCACATGGAGGCCAGAAGAGGGCACCAAATCCCCAGGAACTGGAGTTACAAACAGTTGTGAGCCACCATGAGGGTGCTGGGAACCCAACCTGGGTCCTCTGCAAGGACAGCAAGTGCTCTTAACAGCTGAGCCATCTCTCTAGCACCATAAAATTAAAATGAATGAGTAATCACCTCAAATCATTTGAATAAAAGATTCTTCCAATGAATTATGTTTGTTTAAAATAAGAAAGGAATTAATTCCTCAATATGAAGTCCTCTGCAAAATAATGTCTAACTGGATCATAGAATGGATGAAAGGTTAACTTGCCTATAAGACAAGACTTTTAAGAATGAAACATGTTGCTGACCTCAATAATTGAGCTCTTATTAATCTATAAAAGGACTGGAGACATAGTTCAGCAGTTAAGAGCACTGACTGCTCTTTCAGAGACCTGAGTTCAATTCCCATTTGGGTACATGGCAGCTCACAACTGTCTGTAACTCTAGTTCCAGGAGATTCGACACACTCACACAACATTTTTGCAGGCAACACACCAAATGCACATAAAATAAAAATAAATGATTTTTTTTTTAAAAAAAAGAAACATCGAGTTATAGAGGAATTTATGAACACAGACATAAACCATGTCAGCAAATCACTAACGAAGACAGAGGAATGTACACAAACATGTTCAACATACTCTCAGCTGTGCTAGTGGCCAAAGAAATAAAGAACATAACGATTTAACGTTGTTCTTGTCCCAGACCAGCAGGGTCGTTAGACATGCTAGTTCTTTCTTTTAAAAAAAATTCCAGTGCTGGGCAAAGCACAGAAAATGGACCTTCTTGTATTTCACGGGTGCCTGTCTAGAAACTGGTAGATTTCTGGGGGGCATTTGACAGTGTGTGGCAAGCACATTAGAATGTGCCTATCTTTTCACCAAGGAATGTCACATTTAGGGTTGATGAGATGTCTATAAAAGTAGCTGTGCAAGGGTGGTCACTCTCTTCTTTCTCGTTCCTGTGAGGATCCGAGCCAAATTGAAGCCTTCGGAAGTACAAGAAAGAGCAAATAAACTCTGCTGTGTACGCACACCCCTTCAATTCAACAAATATTTATTTATGTGAAAGACAATGAAGACCATCAGAGAGTTGAAAGATTATGAGCTAAGGAAATGTTCAGGAAGTCAAGCTAAGTAGTAATGAAGTCTGGTAACCACGGAGCTCTTGTGTTCAGCTTCAGGACAGAGGGCACCAAACAGTAACCAGTAAGGTGACCCCTGCTGCCTACAGCCTAGAAAACCCAAGAACAAAAGGCAGGGGTATGAATCTCCTCCCTAAGTTCCCTTCAGTTACATTCCTCAAACTGACCTGAAGTTGGCTAAGACGCACTCCCCTGTACCAGGCAGAACGTTCAAAACCCTCTCAGCATCCCTGGTGCTTAAAACTTTGCAGGGAATCTTCAGTGTTCCTTCCTTCCTAAGGAAGAGAGTTTAGAAACTCTGCAAATGTCTTCACCCAGAGCCACCCTTAGAGGTGGAACAGTATACCCCATCTAATGTTTAAGTCAGTGCCCCTCCCTAGGGTCATTCCTGGTATTCAGCACTTTAGAGATAGAGACAGGAGGATTGGGAGCTCAAGGCCAGTCTTAGCTACATAGTGAGTTCAACACCAGCCTAGGCAGTCAGAGACCCTGCTTAAAAACAAACAAATGAGGAACAATAACCTCCACTGAACAAACAAACAAGCAAGCAAACACTGCTGTGGTGAACTAAACACTCGCAGTCTCCCCCATTCTCAGACGGTGGAAACCGGTCCGTAGCTAGGGATACCGGAAGCTGTCATCTTTTGGGGAGTGATGGGGTCATGAAAGGAAACTCTCACAAAAGGAATCAATACCTTTGTTAAACAGACCCCTTCTACTCTCTGAAGACAAAGAGAGAAACAAGCTCTCTTTGCTCTGGGATTTCCCCAGTCTCCAGAACTCAAAGACGTATTTTCATTGTCTGGAAGTTAAGTAACTTTGGATTGTTTTGTTATAGTAACCCAAATGGACTGAGAGATTACCTGGTTTGCCCTGACCCCTTCATGACAGCATGTTTGCACGCAGTCTGCTAGCTGTATGTAGACAAGAGAGAGAAAGGATGGGATCTATTTGTCAGGGAGGTTATTTTAATTGTGAGAGTTGGCCCACAATTATGGGGCCTGGGAGACATGTGAAATCTGCAGGGCAGGACGGCATATTGGGACCTGAAGTCTGCAGGGCAGAACAGCATGCTGGAACCTGAACTGTGCAGGGCAGGATGGCATGCTGGGACATGATGTCTGCAGAGCAGGATGGCATGCTGGGGCATGAAGTCTGCAGGGCAGGATGGCATGCAGAAACCTGAACTGTGCAGGGCAGGATGGCATATTGGGACCTGAAGTCTGCAGGGCAGGGCTGCATGCTAGAACTCAGATGGAGTTTCTAGGTAGTAGTCACAGAAGGAGCTACAGACACATTGCTCTCTGCTTGTTTTATTTAAGAGGTGTTATTTTTATTATTTTATTTTATCTTGTTTTTTTAGTTTTTATTTAGGTTTATGTGTGTGCATCAGAATATGTGTGTGTGTCAGCATATGTGTGTGCGTCAGCATGTGTATATCAACATATGGGTGTGTCAGCATGTGTGTGTGTCAGCATATGTGCGTGCATCAGCATATAGGTGAGCATCAGCATATGTGTGAGTGTCAGGGTATGTGTGTGTCAGCATATGGGTTTGTGTCAGTATGTGTGTACATCAGCATTTGGATGTGCATCAGCATATGGGTATATGTCAGCATATGGGTGTGTATGGGTATACGTCAGCATTTGGGTGTGCGTCAGCATATGGGTGTGTGTGGGTGTGCATCAGCATATGGGTGTGTGTCAGCATATGGGACAAGTGCACAGTGGTGCACTGGCAATTAAAGCCAGTAGGGAACCTCCAATCCCCCGGAGCTGGGATTACAGATGGCTGTGAGGCATCCAACATGGGTCCAGGGAATCAAACCTTTGTTCCCTGCAAGAGAAACCTGTACTCTTAACCATTGTGCTATCTTCCCGTCCCTCATTCTTTGCTCTTAGTAGCTTCCTGCGTTTAGAGAGGTCCATTCCTATTACAAAGGGAAATCTGCTCTACTCGGGTTCTAATCCATCTACCATCAATTATCCATCTGTCACCCGTCATTTATTACCTTCTACCTGTTATCTATCTGTCTATGTAGCTGTTACCCATCACTTGTCTTCTAGCTACCTGTCAAGTATCTACCTGTGCCCGTCTTTAACACACCACCCATACTGACGTTGACTAGACAACTGGATAGCAGTAGCCTAGCGAAGATGAGGCAGAATCGTCCCTTATATGCCAGCTTCATTCTTTCTCTTTTTTCTCCCTATATTTTATGCTCTAAGTTCTTACTATTTTTTTTGCTTGTTTTTAGATCAGTTTACTCTCCTTGAATTGGATCCCAGATTCTCCATTCTCTTTAATTTCTCTACAAATGATCCATACCCTCAATTCTAGGTCAGAGGAATACTAACAATCAGTCTCTTGAGGTCTCAAAACTCCAAACTCTCCCCGTTTCTGTACTAAATAACCAATAGCTACCAACTCCATGTGATAGAGAGAGTAATTGGGCAGGTTTGTTTTGTTTTGTTTTGGCTTGCCAATATGCTTCCAGCAACATGCTTTTTATAAAGGAGAGACGTTACAGTCATTTACTTGGCTTCAATCTGTTTACACTTTATGGCTTATTTACAAGTGGAATTAAGTGGGTCTTAACATCATTTACATCTGAATAATGAATTGCTTCCTACATCACTTATCCTCTTTTGCATCTATTATTTGATTTTCAATAACCTGGTAAAGTTGGCACAGAAATTATTATAGCTATTATTGAACATGTGGGACTCACAGACAACGAGGAATGCCTACAGCCTACTGTGAGCTCAGCTTGGGTCTTCTAGCTGTGAGAAAGTGCTTTGGACCACTGAGACAATCCACAGCAGAGCTAACACACAAGATGCCCACTGTTCTGTTACACAAATTAGGAGGGCGTTGCAGGTTAGTTTTATGCTAACTTGACACAAGCTAGAGTTATCTAAAAGAAAGGAACCTCATTTGAGAAAATACCTTCATAAGCTCTGGCTGTAGTACATTTTCTTAAATAATGATTAATTGCAGAGGGCCCAGACCATTGTATGATACCATTTCCGGACTGATGGTCCTGGATTCTATAAGAAAATAGGTTGAGATAGCCATGAAGAGCAATCCAGTAAGCAGCACCCCTCCATGGCCTCTGCATCTGCTCCTGCCCCCAGGTTCCTGTCCTGTTTGAGTTTCTGTCTTGACTTCCTTCTACAATGAGCAGTGCTGTGAAAATATAAGCAAACTCCTTCGCAATTTGCTTTTTGTAATAGTGTTTCATCACAGCAATAGAGTCCTCCAAACCAAGACAGAAGGATAATCACAGAGATCTATTCTGTCTCCCTATTCAGGCAGACATTTCCATTAACAGCCCTATGCTACAGACCAATGTAGTGGTATATTATTTGTACTTTAATAAATAAATAAATCTTGCCTGAAGACCAGAGGCAAAGCTAAAGCCACTAGAGGTCAGGTAAGGTGACACACACCTTTAATCCCAGGATTTGGGAGACAGGTAGATGGGTCTTTGTGAGTTCAAGGTTACCCTGGGCTCCACAGGATCAATGCAGAAACAAATCCAGGTGGTGGTGGCCTACACCTTTATTCCCAGTAGTAGGGAGTCATACCTTTCATCTCAGCACTAAAGGGAATATAAAATTAGAGGAGAGAGAGGTATAGTCTGCTTAGTTTGAGGTCACCCAGGTAAGACTTCTCTAGTGGCTTGACTGCCTCGCCTTTCTGGTTTTTAGGTTAAACCCCAATTTCTGTCTCTGGGTTTTTATTATTTGTGCTACAGACTCGTTAATAATTTCTGTGTGGATAGTCTCTGAGGTTTTGCTATGTGCTGAAACGGACAGAACCAGTTGGTGTCAGACTACTGAGTCTCTTGCTTCTCTCTGGCTCTCCGGTGACTCCTCATGTTCAAACCTGCCAGGAAGCCCTGGTAGACTTGGAAAAGACTATTATTCCTTCCAATCAAAGTAGACAATTATAAAACTGGATTCTTTCCTGGGACCAAATGATCAATCGTTAGGGAAATGGGCCACAGAAACCCATTTGTTTTCTCACTGGGCACAGCTCAACAGTAGGTCTCACTGAGAAATGGCATCTTCCGTGGAAGAGAGCAATTCTAGATGTCTCAATTGCAAACTAATTATCAGGCTAAATTAAAGCTGTGAGCCAAAACTAATTGAATCTGTGAAATAACAATTTTTTTAGCCAGTTGTGATTTCTTGCTATAAATTGAGTATGATTTGTCCCCAAGAGTTTATGCTTGGAAGTTTGCTCCTGATGTTGCAAATTTAAGGTCCTGCAACATTAAGAAGAGGGTCTTAGAGGGAAGTTGCTCCTTAGGAACACTGACTGCCCTTGGAAGGCATGAAGATAGTGTGGTTCTCCAGTCAGTAACTTTCTAACACTCTGGTTACTCACAAGAGTTGAGCTATTATAAAGGAGTCAGGCTGATCCCTGAATCCCCCATTGCTGCTGCAACCCCTTTAGTTTCCTATGTTGCTATTTCATCTCTTCCACTTGCATACACTCCTGCCATGGTGTGGTGCAGCCAGGAGCCATCATCAGCGTCCAGGGTAAGCAAGACTGCTAGATTGGGACCTGAAGCCTACTAACCAGACCCTTTTCTTATCCAGTACCTAGCTTCCAGCATTCAGGTGTTAATGAAAAATAAGCCCATGAAGACAGAATTTTATCTTTAACATAGCTTGGATGAGATGCCACTTTAATGATCTGTGTGGGGGAGACACTCTCTAAAACACCGATAACAACAACTGAGTCAATTTCCATTGGATGAGCTAGTTTTTAGATTTTCTTTTATCTGCATTGGAAAGATGAATCATGAAATATCTCAGGGCCCAGGCTACAGCCACACATCGGACAAGGGGCAGCAAGGGGAACGCAGTCCTCACCCCATCCTTAGACATTGGGTTGCTCATTTGCTTTTCATCACGCAGGTTGAGGCTCTGGAGTCACAGGCCGACCGTGTGCCAGGCACAGTGCAAATCTTGTGTACCTTTGCCTCCCCAGTGCATCCTCATAGCGGTGGAAATATAAGCCCGGCTGGGAATGGCATTGTTTTCTTTTTACGAGTTTGAATTCAAAGCTGTTCTCTTATCTGTCTGATTTCAAATCATGTACTAAATTGACTGTGTGATACTTGCTATTTTCTAGTGAAATTTTAAATTAATGAAACCCCTAAGTAAGTTTCTTGGGAAGGTTTCTTGACTGGTCAATAAGAATGCAATGGTTGCATCAACAAAGGGGCTAAAAATGAGGATGGGGAGAGGCAGCCCAAATGTTAACACACCCCATATTATTTTCAGGAGCTTGGAAAGTTATTTACAATTAATTTACTAAGGTTGTGACACTGACTTGGGTGTTTCTAATATGACATTATGAGGACCGAGAAAATCAGTCCATTGCAGTGCTTAGAATGCTGCTTGGCACATGTAAGGAGTCACTCTACATGCATTTGTGGGTATTTATGTGTGTGTGCATGCAGTACATGTGTCCTTGTATGAAGGAATGAATTTTCATATGAACAGGGCTGTGTATATAGAAGTTATTTTCTTCTGTGAGGCTTTGCTTTAGCTTAGAACTTGATCATATGTAATTCTGAATGCTACAGGAATCAGAATACAACTGCTCCCAACTACCCAGCTTAAGGAGCATGTCAAATACCAAATGCAGAAAATACAGGACACTGCAAAAAGTTATACCCAGCTAACAACTTTTCAAAACTGCCACAGTGGGGACTAACTGAGAAATCATTCCCAAAGTCCCCTGCACAGTATCTAGAGCTTATTCCACCGCTTAGATGGTCTCTTACTATCTGTGTGCTACGGTAGCAAATGCTAGAGGCTGGGGGATTGAAAATGGTGTTTACACCTCATCTCTGAGTCTAAACCTGAGATCAAGAGTCAGAACGGCCATGGTGTATGTGAGACTCTTCCTAGTTCCGTTCCCGTGTGGCCTTTTACTGCTACATGCATGCAGAGAGAGATCTTGTGTCTCCTCCTCCGATCATTGGGTCACTAATTCTGTCACTAAGGCTTCTCCTTTATGACCTCATAAAGACCCAGTTATCCCTCAGAGGTCTCACCTCTCAGTCCCATCACAGAAGAACAAACTTGGGGATAGGACAAGATCTATGCTCCTCCAGTCCAGTCCAGACTTAGTGGAACTATTTCTAAACAGCCCTCTGCTTTGTTCTTTGACATAAAGTCCCAAGTTAAACACACATTCTATTATGGATAAGTAGATGTTTTCCTGTAACTCAGACTTACCCCAAGGAAGAGTAAAGTAGTTCCATGGTTTGAAGTTCATGTATCTGAGCATCTTCATGTACAGATATTCAGAAACATTTCTTAAATTAAAGGTATTGCTTCAGTCTAAACAAAATATTATTCAACATAAATAGAAATATTGCTATCAAAAAAAAGAAATATTGCTATCTATGCGAGGAATAGCAAACATGTATGGTATAAGCTCTCTCAAACTTACTCTTTACCTCAAAAGTTTCTTTGTAGCATCATTTACTTCATGGATACATCATACATGTATGATAGACATGGAAGCATTGGCAAAACCCAAGAAAATACCAGCATATTTGCATAAAAATAAAATATTAATGTATAGTGAAAATATTCCCTAGAATTATAAAATAAAATGAGGGCTGCAACAAAAATCGAATCCCATTCTCACAATCTGTTGATTATATAGAAAATAAAACAATGGCAAACTTCTTGGAAGAAAAATGAGCAAAAATGAGTAGAAATTCACAAGAGACAGAAAGTTGATAAACATTAGAAAGATTGCTCAAGCTTTATCAATTGAATATGGAAGATAATTAAAAATCAAACATAATTTTCACCTTTAAATAAGGAAGGCACAGTACAGCAGTCTGTACTGTCAGATGCATGAGGAAATGCCTTCTGCACTAAGAACAGAGGGAGGGGAAATTAATACCTTTGGTTAATCTGAAAAATGCCCATCTCAGTCACATTGGAGCTACCAAAGAGTCAAAGTATTTATTCTAAACCATGTATCTTTGTCTAGTAAAGTGTGATGTCATGTTTTGATCAATATTTATAAATGGAATTTATGTATTCACGTCTACATCAAGTCCCAGATAAGTAGAGGTATTATGACTTAGGGCCTTATGAAATTCCAACTAGACAACCCCAAACCACTTTCCCTGCCATTCGCATCCTGATTCATGCAATAATACAATAAGGCCTAACGGGAGAGCTAATGTCCAGCGGTCAGATGGACACCTAAATCAGGTGGATTGAAGTTGCTGTGAGAAAGAGCTACAGAAATCTGGACTGCCTCTTTCATGCTCCTGTTGTTGAAAGGTTTCACCCAGTCAGGATGCAATACAAAGACCCTTCCTCAGGTCCAGGCCCAGAACTTCTCCAAATCGTAAGAAATTGAATTTGTGTTCCTTGTAAGTTACCCAGATGGAGGAACTCAGTTGCAGTTCATTCTTCTTAAAAGTGAGTCGTGTGTGTGTATGTTGTGCGTGCCCCCCGTGGGTTCTACACCCCCGAGTATACAAATATAACAAATTTCTAGTTTCCCTTACATTGGCAGGTTGAGTTGTGATGACTTAAAAACAGCATCTGCCCCTTGACATTGTGCTCAAAGAATTGAAGACAGGTTTCCAAAAGACAGAGATACAAAGGACTTTTATCCAGAAACAACGTGGGAATGCAGAATAGATACACTGCAAGGAGCACCAGGCCCTGAGCCAGCATGCAGCTGGAGAAGCTCGGCTTACCACCCAAGGCTGCCTTCTGGAAGTTCAGGAGGAGGAGTTGGTTCCAGGGGTTGGGACATAGGTGGTTTTCTGTTTTGATTGACTGCCTTGCCTTATGTAAGCCTTTATTCAATCCATATTTTCTTTCCCACGTTGCATCTGATTTTAACCATATGTATGCCCAATCATGCATAACCATAATATGGTAAATAGGGAAAATTCCCTGGTTACTTCAAGAAAGCTTGCCTTATTGTACATGCACCCAAATCCGGTCTCTCCTGGATTGGTCCGGTGCATCTAGAGCCAGAATGTGTTTGGCCAGTAACTGTTGCTAGGGTACTACAGACAGGGGTGAAAAGTTGCATTGTTTGGAAAGATTCATTAGGACATATCAGTGCACGTGGGGTCCTGCGAAAGGAATATATGTAGATCAAATCCAGTAGGGTCCTTGGTTGCTAAGTTCTTTCTATACTTGCCTGCTTCACTGTGGCTGAGGAATCTGTTCAAAGAGTACCCATGGTATTAAACCTATTTTGAGTTTCTATGCCTGAGAGGCTCCCTCTGGTGTGGGCAGAAAGTAGGATGTCGAAGTCACTACAGCTTGTGTTAGTGATCTCTTCATCCAGGTCACCTGGTCCCTTGCTTTCTAGTCTTTGTTCCACAAGCCCTTTGTGATCATCAGTCATGCATAATGCACGATGGGTCTCCTACAACTTGGGCCAGCATTCTCACTCGATTTGCTATTGCTTTATGCGATTGCATATTTATGAATAGCTCCTCAGCATCATGTGATTTCCGTGAACATCAATAGGATGCAATAAGATAAAGACCCTTTGTCGATGTCTGTATCTGTACCTAGTGATGAAATCACCTTGGTTCGTCACTAGTCATTGACTTACAGTATGAATAAAGCACTATGGGTCCAGCCATAACACCAATTCCCCAGCCTTATCCCAAGCTGGGTTTTTCTTGGCTTCTATTTTCGCTCCAGAGCATCTATCAGAACTGACCTTCTTCACTGGGCAACACTCTGCCTTTCACACAGCACCAACTCAGTAATCACTTACTGTAGTTCCTAGAGTTAAATGTTCCCTTGATGCATCTTCCCATCCAGTGCATCAAGATGACCCAGCAAAGTCCTTGCGGTATGAGTTCTCTGTTTCTTTCTGGATAAACTTTATATCCAGTTTCTGAAAGAGATGCCCTTCCATCCTTTCTCTTACTTTTTATAATTCTTTTTAAAAATTGTGGGTAGAATTTATAAAATATGAAATTCACATTTTTGAAGTGCAAAAGTTTAGCATCTTTCATTTTTGTCTCAACAGGTTTGTAAATATTATGACATTCTAATTCCAAAACATTATTAAACATCAAGGAGAAATATCATAGCCTGTAACAGGCATCTCACGGTTCCCTCTCTCTCTATCCTTAGAAACCACTATTCATTCCCCACTCTAGGAATCTATCCTGTAAGTGGGATCATTTTGATCTTGAAGTGCTTGTGATCACTAACCTAAATAATTGACTAATTCATCTTATAATCACCATCAGGAAGCAATAGCAGCGAAACCAGTTCCTTTTGAAAGGATTAAAACCACCTAAGCAGGGATCCCCGTTTCAGTCTTTCTGTATGAAACTAAGTCACAGTAACAGCTGGCTCACCACTTCCTACAGCACAGGCCCAGCTGCACAGCTGTATTTTGACCTAAAGTGAAGACTGTTCAAATCTCACCTTCCTGTACCCTAGATGTTTTATTTGAGACCTATTAATACACTTCCATCTCCAAATTAATAATTTCCACTTGACATGATGTAGATGAAAAAAAACGACACACTTAGTGTCTCTTGTTTTTCTGTCCCTTTCACTACACATTTGACTTCAGGTACGTGGGAGCAGCTGGCAGGCAAACAGTGTCCTCTGGGGACACTGGCTGTGTGTCCTGGAGAAGTGGCATTGCCCCTCATGAGTTAAAGTCTAAGTACCACAACACTGTACAATTTTTATTGTTTCGATATAGATTCTAGCCAGGTAGCCCAGGCTAGCCTCGAGCTCATCATCCTTGAAATACTCATTTCCTTATATCAGGCCAACCCTAGGACAGTTGTGGGAAATTGGAGGAGGCTTAGAGAGGGCTTGGCCTACAACTCTCACTCAATGCTGACATCCTTAGGACAGAAAGCCTGGCTGCCAGGGCTCGTGTTGCTTTGTGATTGTGTCTGGGCTCCTAACGACTATTCCGCAGTTCTGTTGGAACCCATCTTTTGCATGTTCAAGACTCTGTCAGTGCTCAGCAAAAGTGCTGTCACATCCAGAAGAACCACAAACTACACCATAGCGTGGGCCCTAGGGGCAGACCTCACAGCCCTCTTGTAAAACACAAAACTTAGATGTTGGACTTACAGAGGCCAGGGAGGAGGGGCCTGCTGCCTGCTGGGGTTCCCAGTCCCCCTGGGAACATTTGCACCAACCTGTAAGGGTGGGTTCAAGTATTTCCCTATGGCAAACCTTGTCTGTTAATGGAAACAAAACAAAAGAGCATGCAATACTCTGTTTAGATCCCTGCCAGTGCCCCACCCCCTCAAAGTGTAATAGCTAAATAGTCTTGAGTGACAGCTGCCTTGACTTTCATCTGGGTTAGGATGAGAATCAACTTAGATCTCCTCATCTCTCCACATTGCAATAAGTTCCTTCTTCCTCAGTTACACTGCTCCAGCCCGAGTCATGGCCCAGGGCTCCAGGGCATGGCCTAAATCCAAGAAGGTAGGCACCCTACCATAAATCCACTGGGTAGAAAAATGTACCCGAGTCACACGGCGATCCATCTGCCCCTGCAAAAGGCGTTTCTGGTAGGAATATCTCTCCAAGTGTCTGAGCCAGCAACAGTTGAGTCTAGACGCAGAGTGGTCATCATGTGCTGAGCAGATCTACTGCAAACGTCCAGAATGCCCTTGCCTGCAGTTGTTGTTCTGAAAGATCAGACTAACTGCCAGGCCCTGACTGCGGCAGTCAGCATTCATTACTGAGACGCTCGCTGGAGATTCCGTAATTCTCTGCTCGAGACAGTAGCCCCGGCCTTATGGTTTCAAAAGAGCAGAGATGGTTTTTTGGCACGAATTGATAGAGTTTCAAGATTTCTGTAACAGATACATACACAATCAGATTGTTGGCTTGGAAGCAATGTGTTTCCAATAAGCAGTATTTGCCGGGATTTAACAATGTTGTAATGGTTACCTGTCTATTAGATGGTAGTCAAAGCTAAGGAAATGTGTTTTTAATAACCAATTGGCATTTCAAATATATAAGATAACTGCCATGTGGAATTTGAGCCGGGGTACAGCCCACACTTTAAATTGTTCTTGAGAGTTCATTCATGAGGCCGAAACATCGGCGAGTGGACATTATGAAAAAGAATATTATTATCAAAAGGCTGAGACTTTTGATTCTTTCCTCTTGTGTATTCTTGGATTTTAGCTTTCCATTCTCCTTTTCCCCTTCCCCCTGACTACTTCACTACTTTTCTTTGTAATATCTCTTTGGATTGAATTCTCCCCTCAACCTAAAAAAATTAAAAGTATCCTTAGCTCTTTTACTCCCTGTCTGGGGAACTGAATGGAGCCAGTACTTCCTATTGCTTTGCAACGATAATTTTAGCTGCTTGCTCCTGAACCACCTTAAAAGCACCCTCTCTCCCAAAGTGCCCCAGGCATGCTTTGCCACCTCTCCCACACGTGCATTTCCCCCCATCCTTATAAAGTGCCCACTTTGGGCCTATGCCATGTAAATAAAAAGCTCAAATCTTGGGTGGATGTTTCCTAGGAACCATAGGTCAGAAGGGAAGGATAATAGCATAACGGCACAACCATAATGGCAGGTGGAGAACACCATGCAAGGAGTCTGCAGGAAGCTGGCACCCAACACAGAGCCAGCACTGGGGTCTACGGGAAGCTCCACCACAGGTTGCAGGGTCAGGACCGTTCCTGGGTGTAACAACACGGATGACACTCTTCTCTTGCACATCTGGGCACTCACAGGACTTGACCTCACCATTCCCGTCCTCTGTCTTTCCCTTCTCCATGGCTATGTCTTGCTCATCTAGTGTATCTCGGCTCCCATCAAGGGGAGTCACATAACCACCTTTCTCATTCATGTTTATGCCCTTTCCCATACGATACCCACACCCTCTTACTCTCTCCCTCAAGCACCATGGGCTCTCTGAAATGACCCTGTGAATATATTGGTTCCTATCTGTCTCGCCCTATGAGGAGAGCCCCCTCATAATGGTCAGAAGCGCTTCCATCAAATGACAGTGTTGACCTCACAGACGCCTTAGTACCTCACAAGAGCAAGGCGGAGTGTCCAGAGCATCTCAGAGGAAAAGAGCCTCCGGATTAAAACAGAGCCCCAATGACCTCCAGCATCCTCAACCACGTGGCCCAAAGTGGCGTTTGGCATGCAGCTAACTACAGCCTCGCCAGTCTTGCAGCAGGGCAGACAGTGTGAGGAAGCCCCAGGCAGGGGAAGTGCTGCTGCCTGTGCCAAAGCCTCTTAAGAACGAGCGCTCATTATGAGCATGCGCCTAACTCCCTGCCTCCGCCAAGTGTCAAGCTTCATTATGGGGTGGGAGGCAGATCAGTTGCAGACCAGGGCTAGTCTGGGCCAAGCCAGTGTGTGGGGTGCTCCCCGCACCCCCAGGCTCACCAGGACTTGGTTAGCAGTTCTTCAACTGTGGTTGAACTTGTCAGGCTGTGAGCTTGACTCAATCCGGGCAACACGTGTATGCTTTGAAAAGTCGAGATCTGCTGAAAGGTGGTTCAGTCTTCCATTGAGACTGCTGATGGAACGGCCTGCCGTGGTGCCCTCCTTCTTCCGTGCAGTTCCCATGGCCTCACGATAGTGGTCTCGGTGGCTTTAAAGTTCTTTGTTGGAAGCAGTTTCTTTGATTAGCAATGGTGGCGATGACCTTGAACTCTCGCACACCTCTGACGAAATAGAATTTGTGCTTCTGTGTTTTCTTGAATATATGTGTTAAATGACTGAGCTTCAGGCCTGTTAAAAAACACATGAGATTATACAGTATCATACAGGTAGCTTATCGCACTAAAAGAAACAGAGTCAGAGAGAACAAACCATTGCCCGGGATCACACAGCTGGTGACACCCACAGATTTCTCGTCTCTGCCACTCCATCCCACAGTGGAGATCTTGGCAATGTCTGAGGAATGGTCTAGATAGATAGAAACGGATGAGTCATAGCATGACTTGGGAAACACTCCTTTAAAAAAATCTAAAATTATAGCAGAGTCACAGACCAAGGGGAGGATTAGAATATGATAGGACCAGGGAGTCTTCACAGCATACTGAACATGGATTCCAGGAGAGCTGTACACATCACCTCAGAGACATCCCCAATAATGGACTCTACATATGCCCACCAAGATTCTCGCTGCTTTTAAGGGACCATAGTTTTTAAATTTGATATATCTAATTTTATAGTGTTCCTGCTTTATGCTAAAATTTATTGTTTTAGGATTTTATGAATAGCAATCCTAGCCTATTAGATTTGCAAATGCACATAAAATAACTTAATCTAAACTACACTAACTTAATCTAAACTACACTAACTTAATCTAAACTACAGTATCTTAATCTAAACTGCACTAACTTAAAATCCATGACTATCCAAGCACAGATATTTCTCTCTTGTTTGGCTAATATGGATAACAAGCAACTGGGAAATACAAACTGTTTGGGGTACTGAGGAAAATATATGTTTCAGTCTTTTAGGAGAAGCCTAATATGGTATGATTTCATGAATTTGTTTAATTAAGAGAAATCTCTCAGGGTTTCTGTGAACCAACAATTATTAGCCTAACTTCGAAGTATGTTATAGTCTTGAGATTAATCAGGGTAATTCACTAATACATTATTTGCAAAACTTAACTGATTTAGGGTATTAGTCCAAATTCATAATATCCAACAGCACGAGGGAAAGGCAGGGATTGGAGCCAGGCTGGCCGGGTTTGATGCCAGCACGCACCACCTAGGAACTGATTGCCCTTGAACAAATGACTTAATCCTCCCGAGTGTCGTCAGCCTTGGAGTGAGACATTTCAGAGAATGAAAGAGGGCGTTGCTCAGAATTCAGGAGCAATAAACTTAGTCAAGGACTGGCTGGGCAAGCCAGACAGATCGCTGCTCTGTCAAAACGTCACTAACTTCTTACATGCCTAATCTTTGCCTTTATCTTGACTGTCAGTAGAGGGTGTTCTGTTTCATTTTTCTAGTGTTGCTTTCGACTCTAAAGCATCAAATCCTTATCCCAGGCCTATGACATCATCCTAAATCTGTCCCAAGCAGTCACAAGGATATTCTTATTAAGATTATTAAGTCATAATTTCAGGTGTAGAAAAGTCCTCGAGTCAAGTCGGCAGCCTCGAATGCAATTCAAACCCTTCTGGGCCCTGATATCAGACAGCGCATGGCCCTACGGGAGGGCAAGGATGTGTTCTCACCTTGCACTTTCTCTTGTCATCTATTCCCCTTTGTCTTCTCAGTCTGCAGCTTCTCATTCCTCCATCAGGAGAGTTGAGAACTATGAAAAAAAAAAGGTCTTTGTTATATCTGCTCCAGGATTCCTCCAATACAAACATCCTACATTTCCAAGTTGCCTTGCCAAGCACTGGGAGATAACTCAATTGGTCAAATGCTTGCATGTAATCATGAGGACCCAAGTTGGGTTCCAGAAACTGTAATAAAGCCAGGCATGGCATGGACCTGTCAACTCAGTGTTGGGAAGGGAGAGGCAGGAGGATCACCAGGTCTTACAGGGAAGCCTAATGAGAAACTGAGAGACCCTGGTGGGTGGATCCTGAAGATCAACCCTGGAGCTTGACATATGCATACTTATTTACATAAACACTTCCACACACAGGAATGTGCGTACACGCGTGTCCACACAGTTCTTTTTCTTTATTTTTCTGTAGATTTAGGCTCCCAACAAAATGAAGTGGAAGTGTTAGAGATTTCTCTTATTCCTCCTGCCCTTCATGTGCATGGCCTTCCTATTACCATCAGCCATCACCAACCCCAACACTGACCCTACATTCAACATAATTAGTGCACAAAATTGGAGTTTTTAACTCCAATTTATGATTGGAAGTATGTGTCTTGTGCCTGAACTAATGTCTTGTGACTTGCATGTACCATCACTACATCATATAAAGTAAACCGCTCTAAGCATCGTCTGAGTTCTTCCAGGCCAGCTCTACCCTTGCTGCTGGGTACCACTTATTTATTTACTATCTCAATATCTTTGCCCCTTCCTCTAGTTTTAATTTAGGAAATATTGCAACTAAAATTTACATAAGTTTCATAACCGTTGTACCTATAAACTCTAAGTATACTAATGTGCATTTTAAATTTATGTTAATGCTAAAATACTGTTTGCATATTCTTTAATATATAATCTTTTCTATTCCACCTGTAGCAATTAATACATTTTTCAAAACTCTTTCTTTTTATATAATTGTATAAAGCAGTGGGTTTCCTTGTGTCTTTTTATATGCATGCCATATACTTTGATTGTATTTGCTCCCTTCACTGTGTCTTATATATTTTTTTCTTTCTTTTATTGTTATATAATAATTCACATTTTGTATGTGGTCTGAGAAACCTTGGGAACTGCTGTGAACTGCTCCCAAGCTTCTAAGGGTTGCATGTCATAACCGGTCACAGTCAACACCCTTCTCACGTCATCTCCTATTTTTATTTTAATATCCCTTGAGAATATTTACTTAAAACTGAGCTTCTGAGCCATGAAACCTGTGCATTTTCACTGTATGAGTTCCTGACAAAATGCTCGGTCAGGTGTTTCATGTCTCACTCCTACCTGTCAAGCGTGATCCTCCTGATTTCTCCATATTCCCTCACTGGCTGCATGGCCTCACTTTGACTAATCTGACAGCTGAGATGATTCAGTTCAACTAAATTGGGCCTGAAGGTGTCTCTGTACCTGCAAATTCAAAGCAACAAAATACAATTTAAGGAATGGAAAGTTAATTAGCAGTAGCTTCAGCCAATCACAACAGAGGAGCTTCAGCCAATCATATTCTCTCACCTGGTCAGCCCATTAAACACTAGAACATAGTGAAGGGACAGGTGTTAACTTTTTAGATGCCTTCCCTTGTAATGGAGGAGGGACTCTGGTCAACCTCTGGCGCTTACTGGAGCCTGGTACTTCCCCAGTGCTCTTGACTCCATTAAGTCTGTTAAGTGTATGCCTACAGTCCTCTTCCCAAAAGATACAAAACTGCATTTTAATTTATTTCCAGCATTATTGCTTGTTATTCAGCTACTGCTTCTTGTGATGCACAATGACAACTTGTGCCTCTTCATTTCCCTGTTTCTCCTGAGTGTTTTTTCCTTTCTTTCCTATGAGGAGGCTAGTTTTGATGTGCGGTTGATAGATCCATTTTTACGGAGCAGATAGCCTTAATCACATCCCACCTCAGACGCTAAGTTTTCTATTGGGTTTTGTACACTTGGCGATGTTAGTTGGTAGGACTGTAAGACTTCAGCCCTCTTCTTCATGGTGTCTCTGGTATTTCTGTGCTTATCCATAGAAGTCAGAGATGGAGGTAGATAGAAATGAAAAGCTGCTTTCAGGTGAAGATGGACTTTTATGAAAAATTCCATCCTTAATAACTTTAATATCCCTAAACAGAATAAAAAACACAATTCTACAATAAAGTTTCAAATGTGGGGGAAATAGCAGCTAGGATTTTTTAAAGCATAGGTAATTTTTCTGGCTGGGGAAATATTTTTAAAGCAAAGGTAAATTTTCTTGGTGGGGTAACTCTCCTAGTTCAAGTTTTTTGATTCTAGAACATTACCAATTTGACGAACTCCAAAACAACCTTTATTGCAGTGATTATTTCTGCATGTCACACTAAAACAAGAAAATATCTCTTCGCGAAGTAGTTTGTGATCCTGTGGATTTGGATAGCCTATTCCGTTTAGGGAATTGATGACCAGCAAATTAAGGCCATTCCCAGAACAGCCTGACCTGGGAGCGTACAATTAACACGAGAACAAACATAAACAAATACGCCATCAGACTGGTTCAGTCAGCGGCACATAAAGTCCCTGGGTTAATACAGGGAGCCTTGCTGGCATTACACAGAGACACCCTCTGATTGACATTTCCTGTGTGTAGATTCCGCCCCATCTGTTATTGTCAGAATTGATTATTTAAGAGTGGGCCGGATGCTGTACTTTCTGGACCTGTCTGAGTCTCTGGCTTCCTGGATACTATCATTCATTCGCCAGGTGCTAGCATTCTGCACTCTTTTAGGTCAGGACACCGGGAAGGAAACCCAAGATTCATGGAAGAGGTTTGCAAGGCGCATGCCTATTACGGAGAAAAATCATGCTTTGCGACTGGGCCCCCAGAGATAAAAGCTTGGCACAAAAGGTCACTCCTCAGTGACCAGCCTGAAGACAATAGGAAACAAAGATTTTCATCCACAATTACTGCTGGTTAAGAGGTCTCCAAACCCAGGCAGTGAAAGACACAGATTTAGAAGCGCTCCCTGACTCCCCCATCGAAAACAGGCTCTCACCGTGGCAGGATCCTTTACAGTCTTCCCAGAGGATCCGGTATCCATCTGCTACTGGCTGTGAGTTCAGAGGCCTTCTGCTCTGTGTCAACCACCTCCTGATCTTAGTGAATGGAGATTATTTTCTCAATTTTCCCTAAAGCTGTTGGAGTAATGTAATTATATTTGTTTTGTGCAGAATGGATTTCTTTTCGTGTCTGATTTGGGAGGCCACGGAACCTGCCAATGGAGAGAGAACACGGTACTTTAGAGTCTCGGGGTGTCTTGTGCTCACTCATAGCCTGTGTTTTTAGCGCAGGCTTTCATTTAGTCCCTCACGGTAGATCTGCGAACTGGATGTTCAGATCTACAGTCTGTATCCATCAGTCAGCAGGATGCTAAGAATCCCACTCAGCTTGCAGGTGGGTGGTGGAAGGTTCACATCCGTGTTCGATGGACCCTCTTGTTTTTATTGTTCCATATTGATTTCTACCTGTTTGATGGCCCTGCTAAAAAAGTGAAAAAACTGAGTGATCCTGACCAAACTCTGGTACCTTCCCTAGCCTACTTCAAAGAGAAGCAAGAAGAAAAAAATTAGATGGTTATAAGAAATCCCTTTCTCATTGGTTTGTTTCATAGGCTGCCCAATTATTTGAATGAGGAATGGAACTAACAAAATTTCCAGATTGAGAATTTGACAGAAGCAGCTGCACTACTCTCAGAAGGAAGCAAAACCTTCAGAACCAAACTTGTAGGAACAGAATCCAAGCCAGATTAAGTAAAACTTCCTTGTAAGTAGATTTTTGTCATATATAAAATTTCTAGGGCATTTAATAAAATTTCTAGGGTGTTTACAGTGCACTTTTCACCTTGGGCAACAGAATTACTATTTTTTCTTTTAATTCTTCACGTAGCTGGAGAGATGACTCCTCTGTTAGACCACTGGCTGCTCTTGCAAAGGATCCAGGTTTGGTTCCCTGCATCCACATGGCAGGTTACAACCGTGTGTAACTCCAGTTCCAGGGATCCAGTGCTCTCTTAGGGTACCCGTGGACTCTGCATGAGCATGGAGCACAGAGACGAAGGGGAACACTCATGGATTGGTAAAACAAAAATAGATACATCTTTTTAAGAAAAAAATCACTCAAGCTTATAATCCAATCAGTTCTGCTTTTCCTCAAAATGCCTTTCTTTCTCACTATGCTTAAAATTAAGAACACTAAATTGGCAGGCATTTAGATTCTTAATTCTTAAAAATAACTAGGTATTAATGAGACAAGAATAGGTTATATATGGACAGAAAAGCATATTTTGATAGGGACATGGAAACATTTTCCTAGAAGAAATAGCTTACACTGAAAAGGTAATAGATTACAATTAAATTAAAATAAATAAAATGAAATGGCTATAAAAAGCCCCATCTGGTTTTGGGGAAAACTTAGTGTGATTATCTTAATATTCATTGACAGACTAGGTAGCAAAGGGGGAGAACACACCTCCCCTAATTTGCTTAAAAGGGGGAAATGGTGCCGTGAAAAAGGTCATTTGGTGATGTGGTGTGGTATGATTCATTCTGGTTCTTAAAACTGTAGCAAAATCTGATGAAAAATAAAGTAGATGTTTCTGCTTCCTGTGTTGGTTGATTTTTGTTAACTTGACACAGGCTAGGGTAGGCGGGGAACAGAGAACCTCAGCTAAGAAAATACCTCCACCAGCTTAGCCTGTACAAAAGTATGTAAGGCATTTTCTTGATTAATGATAGACGTGTGAGGGTCCAGCCCACTACGAGTGGTGCCATCCCCGAGCAGGTGATCCTGGGTGTAGAAGAAAGCCAGGACTGAGCCATGGAGAGCAATCCAGTAAGCGGCCCCCCTCCATGACCTCTGTTTCAGTCACGGCCCTGAGTTCCTTCTCTGATTTCCCTTCGGGATGGATTGTAAACTATAAGGTAAAATAAGCCCTGTGAAACAAGCCCTGCATCTACCACAGCAATAGAACACCAGCTAAGACGCTCCCTTTTCAGAGATTTACACAGACACATCAAGGACTCTAGTCATCAGTTATCTGAGATTGTAAAGAATGAGAGAAGGATGGAGAAGACTGGGGTTTCCCAGCTGCCTGGTCCCAGGACACACATTAGCTGTGTCTGATCATGCAAGGAAGGATATTGATTCAGACAGATTGTAGCTCCAAATATCAGTTCCAAAAGGAAGAAGTCTCTGCTCCAAGCTGTTACCTTCTCATCCTAAAAATCCAAGGGGCAGGAATCAGAGGAGACGTAGGGATAGATCACAAACTAACAGCCCTACTGGAAAGTTCAGAAAGCTGTGCTCACTATCTATCACGCTGGTTAAAAATTAAGGATCGGGTACACACAGATGCCAAGGAAGACGACAAATCTTATCTTTTATTGAGCATCCTAATACACAGTTAATATTTTTGGCTGTGATATGACTTAATATCCAATACCCTGCGTTCAACCCCCAGTATCACAATAGACAATCAAACAACACAATTAATATTCTACTGTCACAAAGGACAATGATGATTTTAGGACTCAATCAATAGTCTCAAACACCAAAGGAGACCTAGGACTGGAGGGAGGAAAGTGAAGAATGAATTGAAGTATAGGGTCCAAACCCTACTTATTTGTGACCTCTTCCCTGAAATGGGCAGAAATGAAGGTATCCTCTGGCTCCTTTGACATGGGTGAGAAACAAATATGCTCTCCCAAATGTCCCCTAAGCCTTCTACCCAAAGGCACAACTTCTTCTAGCCCTACTTCGCATTGCCCCAGAGTCTGAACAACATAATGTTAGGAAGTAAGTCTCTTTTCCTAGGAAATAAAAAGCAGAAATACTCTGTGAAGCCTTGGAATCCTGCTATAGGTGATTCAATCTGTAGCAAAATTGAAATTTTAGGTGCTACTGTCCAGAACAATCCTAATAGAGGGTGAGAAACTTCCCCTAATCCTCTTCTTCAATAGCTATAGTATAAAGTTCCTTTTCATCTCATCCTAACTCAGGTTGTCAAGACCTCCATTGCTGAGTGCCTACATGCATGCCCTCCTGCATGCAAAGCAAATGCGGGCCCAAATACAAGAGCAAACTTACTATCAAAACCCAACAAACAAACGCTCAGGTTTACAGGATCTGTTTAGCCTAAGCCTCCTGCTTTGTTTTCCCAGCAGCAATTGTCTCCATAAACCGTTAATCCCAAATTGCTCACTCGGCTTTAAAGAATTTCTTTCCCTCTTTCCCTTTAATCAGTGCAACCAAAGGAAACCACAAGCAATGCTGACTCTCAGGTATCAAAAGCTGTCGTCCAGGTCCATGACAGGTTGAATTGAATGTGTACAAGAGAAGATGCAAACTGATGCATGAGAAGGTCTGGCACCCAGATGGCCTCCCCAGGCTTGTTTTGTTTCTCAAATGAGCCAACATACGACAGTCAGGATGTCTCTCACACACAATAGGAGTCCTGGATTTTCTGAAAATTCTCACAGTCCTTGACCCATTCACATGCATGATAGCTGATAACAAATGGTAGTTATCACAATCTTCAGGGCAGACGCTTGCTCTACTGGGACTCAGTGGTACAGCCTTGACTCTGAGCCGACCTGTAAGCGTTTGCAAGTACAGAAACCCTTCTCACTGGCCACATCTTTATCAAAGGGGGGAATGTGAAGGATAAACAGAGCAGCACATGTTTCAACAAAATACGGGTGAGCACACCACTCTGTGGAAAGCTGGGTTCTTGGATAATTGCTTTCCACACTGGTTCACACATGCCGCGATCTTCATGGCACCGGAAGGTATCTGAGTTTGGGACCCCTGCTTATGGCTTGCTCCTGAGAACTTAGCACAATGGGCAGCATACATGGAAACTTGACAAAGGTTCATCCACTAAGAGCAACCATCTGTGCTTCAGTTCCTTCCCCAGCACAGTGCAGCTTTGTTTTTGTGCAAGCCTCTTACCTTCAGCTGGCATTAAGTGACATTCACCCTCTGTATCTGGGACATTTTTTACGCGTTCAGATGCTATGCAGAAGACCATTCCTTCATTTGACAACCGCAGTTTCTTCCTCTTGCTGCCCAGGCACCTCAGCAGATAGTTGTGATCCGTCCTACCTACCTTTTGTGTCCTGCCGTCTTTATACTTACATCACACCAACTCAGACTCTCTGAGTCTGGGATCCAAGTCAATGATTGCTCGCTCTGATGATTCTCATAGCAGGATGGCCAGTGGTGGGTGTCCTTCTAGCCACTTCTAGTTCCTTTGAGGTCAGTGCATGTGCTTGGCATTTTGGTGAAGAAAGTTTTTAGCTCTCTTGTTCTCTTGGCTGCTTAAACACACTGCAATCACAAATACATCCTAACTTTCCCAGCTTCTGATACTGAGTGACTTCCTCTTTTGTATTTCTCCCTTTAATTACTGATTTTCCAGAAGGTTTATTATTATTTATAATTCATATTATTCTTTATATCTCTACATCTTGAAGATATACATACATATATATTTACTCAAATTTATGCCTTACTGTAGATAAATGTTCATCATACTTAAAATTAAGTCAGCAATTAGTGTACTATTGATTTTTTTCATATGGTTATAGTAGTTTGGGTATGTGAGACATCATACAGCTGCCAAAGGAAGCAGGCACCTGAACCTTCCCAGTAGGCTACAGCCTCATGGTGATACATAGATTAATAGAAATGGATTAATTTAAGATAAAAGAGCAGGCTAGAAATATGCTTGAGCCATAGGCCAGTGTTGTAATTTGTATAGTTTCCATGTGATTATTCAGGTCTAGGCGACCAGGAAATGTAAAAGCAGTCTCCTTTTACATAATGGAACCAATCTGGGCCAACTACATCCACATAAAGCCTAAGAAAGCTTTAAAAAGATTGTTTCTAAACCCACAAAAGTGGAGCCAAATACAGTTTCTTGGTAGCCACATTCTTTTCAGATAGGCTCTGTTTGTTACCAGCAAGCAGAGGTGCAGCTCCTTTAAGAGAAGACCTCCTGATTCAGAATTAGCAGCAAAAACGACATGGCTTCTTTAAGAGACAGCTACTCGCACAAACTCTGGCTTTTTTGGGAAGTCCTTCACTTAAATGGGGTTTGTGAGCAATGTGTTATGAGTTGCTTAATGGAGACATAGACCCACAGCATCCCTGGAGCTGGGGCAGTGAGCATGGCTAGCAGAGGTGGTAACTATGCCTCCCCCAAATTGGATGGGGTGGAATCAACAGGCTGGGCCATGAAGTTTGTTCTAGCCATGTCCACTTAGCATTTAGGAAAAAAAAAGAAAGGTCAGAAAATGATTACAGATGGGCAATAAAGACAGATTCAAGTGAAAAAGACCACTAAGTGGGTCACAGTGTTGGATAAGTGTACATGGGCTTATGAGAGAGAAGAGTACAGAAAGTAATAACTTAAAGGAGTAGAGGTAATTAAATATTAAAAAGGAAAAGAGTAAAAATAATAAGCCATGTGGAAAATACACAGAGAGTTTGGATTATGCATATTATTGTTTTCTTTGAATTTTTTGACTGTGAATGAACTAACTACAGAGAGTGATTTCATTGTACAGGCTGTTAAGTTAAACTAACATAAATGTCTTGACTTCAAAATTAGGGTCTAAGGATATGCTACTTTAGAGAAGAGATTCTGCTTTTGCTTCCACAGAAGATGAGAACCTGTGGATTCCTTCCAGGCTAATGTGGTTTGATGGAACAAGACCTCCAGAAAGGTTTCTATGAACCCTAAAAATGTTTCACTCAACAAACAGCAGGAAGCAGTTTGGGCAAAACAATTCCCAAATTCCAAAAATGATTGTTTATAAATGTTTGTTTTCATTTAAAAGGGGTTGGGTATACATGGCTAAATGGTCACAGTCAATATCTTTCTTTAAAAAAAAGTGGGGGGAGATATGATATAGAGATGAATATTTTGCATTGATATGAATCGTGGTCTATTGATACAGATTTAAGGTCAATTTTGTCACACTGTGTATATGTATTTCTGCTCTTGCTTAAGGTATTATGTTTATACAACTCATTTAAAATGTAATGTATAGTTAAGAAATACAGATTAATATTCATCTATAATAATCAAACTTTTAATTATGTTAGTTAGGTTTTCTAAATATATGGAGAAATATTTCAGTTAGATAATCTTCAACACTTCAAAGACCGACGGAATATGGCATTTAAAAGGTTTTAGGAACTTAGCCTTTTCTCGACAGCAAGACACTTCTGCTCCTGGCAGCACCAATTACTTTGGAGAGGTTAATGGGCATTAAAGAAACTCATTGCAGAGTTTGCCTTCAATGTAACAAGGCTAGCCATTTGGGCAAGAAACTGCTCTTGTCTGAACTGCTTGATAGTATGCAGCTGTGGGAACTCCTTCAATAGTCTTTAAGATACTGGCCCACTTTGGGCATGGTTTCATGTACTATACATGCAGACAAATAGGGTATACAGGCCCCTTGGCTCTTTGATTTGGTTTTAGTTTCCTGTGCATGCAGAGGGCTTTGGATTGGTACTCTTTCTGTGAGTTTATCCTCTAATAAATTCTGTGAATTTAACCCCTAATAAATAAACCTTTATTATACTCCATTCTGGGCTAGTGTGGAAATTTCTCAAACTGCAACAGTATGCTGCATAAATTGGACATGCAGGACCCACAGAAAAGTGACTGCTGAACTGTCCAAAACATGGGATGATCCTTCACGGTTCCTGCTTCACAGAAGAAACTGCCAGACATTCTGCGGGACATAGAAGAAAGTGACTGATAAACTATCAATATAGGAAAAAGTCTTTCAAATTTCCTGCTTCACGGAGAAGTCTTCCAGATACTACGGATCTGTAACATCTGATGGATGCCCCAATGTTACAGAAGAACTTTGGGTAACTGTCTAAGAAGCAAGATGTCTCTGTCAATTCTAGAGTTTTGGAAGTTGCTTACACTGCACTTCCTGTTTACTTAGGAAATATGATATCCTTTTGGGGTCTTTGATAAAGTTGAAGGAGAAATATTTATAATTGTAGTTTTCCTTGGTTTTGACAAAAGAAATAGTAGATATAAACATTGTAGCTATAATTCTTGCTTGGTACCTGTTTTGCTATGTGTACTTTTACTATGTTAAAGTTAAAACCTTTCTTTTTAATTAGACAGAAAAGAGGAGATAAGTGGAAGTCCTTCTGTATATGTGTTGTTTTTATTGGTTGATGAATAGAGCTGTTTTGGCAAATGTCTCAGCAGAGTAAAGCCAGATAGGAAATCTGAACACACACACACACACACACACATATATACATACATACATACATATATATAGAGAGGGGGGGGGAGGGAATAGGCAGAGTCAGAGAGACACCATGTAGCTGCTAAAGGAGACACTGGAACCTTCCCAGTAGGCCACAGCACTGTGGTGAAACATAGATTAATAGAGATGGGTTAATTTAAGATGTAAGAGCTAGCTAAGAATATGCTTGAGCCATCGGCCCAAGTTGGTTGTTAACTACCCCAACCCCCAAGGCTTGTGTATTAGTGACTTAGTCCCATATTGGTGCCAGTGGAGGACAATAGAACTTTTGGAGACTAAAGAGTGTTTCCTGGGTCTTTGGGGGTGTAGTTCCCATGTAGTCTCCTGTGTTCTCACTAAGCATCACTGCACAAAGAACCAACCCAGTTCCACTCTTCTTTTCCTTTCTGCTCTAGATATAACTAAGGCCATTTTTTGCCTACAGACATTTCTGCTATGATGGGTTGCCAGCTGCTATCCCCAACAAAGACCAGACTAATGGGCCTTCCCTATCATTGACTTTGAACCTCCACAACTGAATGAAGCACCTCTTTTGTTTACATGCTAGCTACCTCAGGTAAAGCTTTACCTCAGGTGATGCTGCCTAATGCTACTGATCTCATTGCTGCTTCTGTTTCCTGTATTAGGAATTCAAGAGGAGAACAGAAATAGCTGTTGATGATTGGTCAGGAATAGTACGAGTTCCAACTTGCTGGTGAAGACAGAACATTCCCCATTGTCTCTTCTTCACAGGATCATAGGGTCTTCCCATGTTGCCAAGGATGGTCTAGAACACCTGACCTTAAGTGTCCTTTTCCCTTAGCCATCTAAGTAGCTGCTGCTATAGCTACATGTCACCACACTCAGACACACATGGAGAATCTTAATTCTGCTCAGAGAATCTTAGTGAGCTCCGCTACTTGATAGCTTGTGACTTTAATAACTAAAGTAATTGATTGATTTTTATCCTCATTTCTTCTTTTTCTTTTGTGCTTCATAAGCAGTTTCTTACTATACAGACCATGTTGGCTTTGAAGTCAGGATCCTCCCACCTAAGCATCCTGAGTGCTGGGGTTCCAGACTCAAACCACCAGGCCTAGCTATTATTTTTTAATTTTTAAAATGAACAATGTAACAATTAAAATACTTGAAATTAGGGTCTGAAACAATAGTTTGTGTTCATGTTAAGAAGTTTATGAGTCTTTCTACAGCTCTCATTAATGTTGTCTCTTTCCCCAATGTCTTCCTGTGCCATACACTCTGTCACCCTGGGCAGCTTGTCCTGAGTGTCATAGAAGGTTACCAGCTTTCTGACACCATTATGATGCCTGGATCACTCTCTCAGAGGTGGTTGTACCTTTGTTCATCAAGGACCATGGTGAGGCGCTTCTTCACCCTTGTGTGGTAGCTCTGACGTTTTGAATGCACCGGCACCTATGACCCACGTTCTGAGGGCAGAGATTGCTTAGATGGTGAAAGCAGCTGCTTTCCATACTTGATGTCAAAGGCGCAGAGTTTCTGCATCACAAGGCTCTAGGGGTCAGCCTTCTCTTTGGGAGGTGGGCATCTCTACAGTCCTTTCTGGGAGGAAGCACACGTCCCCCCTCCCCCGAGAAACATTTGAATGCCAAGGAAAGCCCTATTTGGAACAAAGGTGTAGCAGAAGCTGCTTTGATTTAGGATACGGTCAGTTCCTCTCCAGAGAAGTAACACAGCCCTGTGGTTGGATCTCTTGGATCCTGATCCTAGTTGGGTCATTTTCTTCCTTTCTCATTTACCCATTGGCTGATGATCCACAGGGCTCATTGTCACTCTCCTGCGATTCAACGCTCTTCTAAAACTCTCTCAACACCAAAACCAATGCATCAATTAACCAAATTACCATCATTAGTTCCTCCTTCTCCTTTACTCCACAGGTCAGGGCATTCCTTAAATCCAGTAGAGTTATTCCTGTAACTATTTTTCTTTTCTTTATTTTTATATAAGTCTGTGTGTGCATTTGTTGGGGTTCATATGTGTACATATATGCATGTGTGAGCATTAAGGATTTTCACTTGCTCTGTCCATTGTGGATTGAAAGCATACTTTATGTGATTTTTTTAATTATTTTAAATTTGTTGAAATACATTTTGGGCCCAGAATTTCATCTGTTTTGGTGGATGTTTCATGTGAGCTAGAGATAGGATGTGTAGTCTGATGTTGTGAAAAGTGTATACAATAATTTTCAGTTGCAATAGGTTTACTTATACTGCTTTTACATGAAGTCTTCCCTCGCTGGTTTTCTGTCTGGTTGAATACTGACATCTCTAACCATAATAGTGATTTTTTTTATTTTTCACTATAGATTTTGCCTAGATATTTGGTATTGTTGCTAGATGCACCTGTTTAAGATTTGCCCGTGGCCCTGGAGAACTGACTCCTTTATCACCAGGCAATTACCTTTCTACTCTTTTAAGTTTTCTTGCTCTGAAATCTACTTTATTTAGGTTAATACAGATACTTCAGTTTTCTTTTTATGGCACACAGATTTTAACTTCTTCAACTAACTAGCCAACCAACTAACTGACTAATAATTCTATGATGTGGGCTTTTGCACACGCTAGTTAAAGACTTTAACACTGAAGTACATTCCCTAGCACTGATTTCCTCTTCTTTTACTTTGTGTTTTTGCTTTTGAAGTGGGTGTGATGTTAGTCTTGGTTGTCAGCATGATGACATATGGAATTCACTAAAAGTCAAAAACAGAGGGCACAGCAATGAGGGAAATTTTTTGGCATAATTTGAAGCAGAAAGATTCACTTCTAGTCAGGATCTTAAGCTAGTAAGACACACATCTTTAATCTGGACTACACCTTCTACTGGAAGCCCAGATAAGAACTTGGAAGAAGTGAACCTTCGTTCTTTGCTTGCTTGCTCTCCCCTTGCTTGCAAATTCATTTCTTCACTGGATTTGAGCCTACTTCTTTTGGATACCAGCATCTACTGAAGACCAGCTGAGACATATAGCCTCGCAGACTGAACAACTTGAGGTTTCTATTCACAGCCAGCCAACGTTGGATTAGCTGGACCATGGCCTGTAAATCATACACATTAGGGATGGAGGGAGAGAAAAAGAGAGGGAGAGAGGGGGAGAGGGGGAAATTCATTCTATAAGTTCTGTTCCTCTAGAGAACACCAACTAGCACAGTAGTCTTCATATAAACAGTTTATAATTGGGTACCACTTTTAATCTTTTGACAAGCTCCACCTTTTAAATTCTTAAACCATCCACATTCAATGTGACTATTGACATCAGAGAAGTATATAGCACACTTTTAAAAAAAAATCTATTTGCTGTCTTGCTTTTTTCTTCCCCTTCTGCATTCTCTAGCTTTATTTAAACGTTTATCTATTTCCTTAGAAAATATACCATACTGCTTTAAAAAACATTGGCAATCCCTAGAGTTTTCAATACACTCTTGAAATTAACCTAAGTCATGCTACAAAATTACAGCATGTCACATAGCAGAGGCACTTTGCCGTGGAACATTTTCAAGTTCTCCCTCCTGTCCTTATGACAGTCTAACCACAGCATGCATTGGTTGAAGTCCCAAAAACATCATTCTTATTACTGCTGTAAATAATGATATTTTGTGTCAACTTATAATTTAAAAAATGGCAATTTTAATTTCTGTGTTGTATTTTTAGACTCTCATTTCCACTTCTCCAAGGGTTCTCTCACATTGTTTTCTTCAGTTAGAGTCCTTTACTTATAAATCATTGCTATCTAAAGTCTGCTAAGTTTTCATCTGTTTAATGCCTTAGTCTCATCCTAATATCTGGGACTTTGAGCTATTATTTTTCTTGATTATTTTAATTCATTGTGATTTGTGTTTGAAAGCAAGACGGATATGCAAGGCCATGGGAACGCCAGTAAATGTCAGTTGTTTAGGTTTAGAGATCAAGTTCTGCCTACGTTTCTCTTCTCTTTCAGCTGTGATACAGTAGTGACGTCAGCCTACCAAGGCGGAGGCATGGTATGGGAAGGGGAAGCATGGTACAATCTTACACATCACACTGTTTTAGTGGGTCTGCGGCCTTCACTCCTGAGTTAGTTCCTTCCCTACCCACTCCCTAGATGGAAGAGGAAATCTAAAGAACTTACAGTGGTGGGAGAAAGACCATCCCCACAGGCTTCCCACGGCTGTGGCTGTGGTGACATCCTTCCCTTCATTGTGAGCGCTTGCCGGAGAGAACATGCTGGCCGGCTGCACTGTGAGCTCAGCCTCAGTCCTCTTGAGAACCTGGTGGTTTTCCTGCATGTGAAACCCCTGGAAATATGTCTCATTCCTATTTCTTTGAGCTGTGGCTCCCAGGGACAGGCGTGTTTGGCCTCCCACATTTCCTCAGATTTACATTATGTGGTAAATTTTCTGATATTTGGTGCTTTGGCATCTTCTACTACAGTCAGCAGGTCTTCTGCGATTGGAATTGTGCCCATCTTTCTAAATTTGGGGAATTTCTTTATGACCTCACCCCATTGGAAAAACCCATGAAAGTTGTTGAAAAGTCTCCAGTTTATAGCTTTATATCATTATAAAAGTAAGATGGACATCTTTTAAGTACTTTTCCCTGTCAGAATTTAAACATGAAGTTTTTACTTTTTTCCCTTAAGTCTTTTTGGAATCTACTTCTGCCCTAATTTGTAACTTATCTTTTTTCTTCCAAATTTCTACACCATCTCAGAGCTAATCTTCCTGCTCCAGGCCTTTTGCATTAGAAAGAAACCACTTCTATTGCTCCATTCTGTGCATTTCAGCTGTCAGTGGCCCTCCCGGCTGATGAAAGTTCAGATTCTTTATCATTCTGATCTTTGAGGCTCGTGTAGACTTTCCCCAAATTTGCCATTGTCTGCTGCCTAAGAAGAAACAATAACTGGGATGCGGAAGTCGTCTCATTGTTCCTCCAGGTAGCTATGTTCCCTATTGGCTATTATATTAAAGAATAAATTCTGTGTTTTCTTTTAGGTTCTGAGTGCCATTTTCTCCATGAAGTATCTGTTACTCCCATGTCACCCAATGGCTCGTGGGTAGATAAGGCAGTCTTTTCCAAAGACATCCTAGAAGGTTTTAGCTCAAAAGAGAGTTGACCTGATGAACTAACAGCAGGGATTCTCTTGAGGACAGATAGCTGGTTGGATTCAGAGCTGTGTGGAGAACTCGCATTGTACAAGACTCACCAAAGAAGTAAGTTTTCTTTTGCTGCCTTCTGCAGCTCATCCCCTGGGATTCAGGCTCCATAGAGAGGAGATGAGGGGTGGCTTCCTGCACTTTGAACAAAGGATTCTCATGCTGGTCCTTGAGGGAAACTCCCTCTAAAAAATAGCAACATTTTCAGAGTACAGAATAGTGGTGAGCATTCAAGCCATACTTGGATTAATAGACCAGTGAGAACCTTCCAGAAAAGGCTCCACATGACTCTGTTAGATTTTCTCAGAACAAAAATCTGTTCTCAAAGTCCTAAGATTTCAATTTTCATATAAAAACAGTTAGCCATTTTATACATAGATGTCTGTAATTATCAGAGAAACTGTCATCTGGTTTAAGACTAGAGAAGAATTATAATTTTAAGAAAGACCCTTATAAATAACCAAGAAAGCATAAACCTATATTATGAAAGTGTGGAAAGGATACTATATATGGAAAATGGTTACATTCTGTTGTAACTGTTTTTCTTTTCTTTCCTTTCCTTTTTTAAATTTTAGTTTTAAAAGAAAACAAACTATATTTTTTTTTCTTTTTACATACCTACCCCAGTTCCCACTCCCCCCCCCCTCCTCCATTCCTTCCACTTTCCCTCTAACCCCACCCCCATCCACTCCTCAGAGAGGGTAAGGGACATTGCTTTGAGGAAGGACCAAGGCCCTCCCTACCACTATATCTAGACTGAGCAAGGTATCCACCCCCAAAAAATGGGTTCCAAAAAACCAGTACAAACAGTAGGGATAAATTCTGGTGCTAGTGCCAGTGGCCCTGTCATCTGCCTCAGTCATACAACTGTCACCCACATTCAGAGGGTCTATTTTGGTTGTTTGCTGGTTTCTTCCCTGTCAGGCTGGAGTTGGTAAGTTCCCATTAGCTCAGGTAGACTGTTTCAGTGGGTGTCCCCAATGAGCCTATAGTCCACGACCCTAAAGAAGCTAAGTAACAAGATGAACCCTAAGAGAAACATACATAGATCCCCTGGGAAGGGGAAATAGACAAGATCTCTCAAGAAAATTGGGAGCGTGTGGGTGGGGAGAGAAGGGAGGTTGGGCAGAAGGGGAGGAGGAGCAAAGAAGGGGAGGGAGGAGGAGGACTCAAGGCAACAGGATAGTTGAGACAGGGGAAGGACAGAGACAGAGATCAAGGAAAGAGATATGCTTGATTGAGGGAATCATTATGGGTCTAGCAAGAAACCTGGCACTAGAGAAATTCCCAATAATCCACAAGGAGAACCCCTGCTAAGTTGTTAAGCAGTAGTGGAGAGAATGCCTGACTGGCTTTGCCCTGTAATCAGATTGATGACTATCTTAAATGTCACTATAGAACCTTCATTCAGTAACTGATGGAAGCAAAGGCAGAGAGACACAGCAGACCTCTGGCCTCAGCTCCCAAAGTCCAGTTGAAGAGTGGGAGGAGTGAGAATATGAGCAAAGAGTTAACTACTTTTCTAATGACATGTATTTCTGTAAAGATTTGTTTATTTTTATTTTATGGGTGTGGGTGCTTAACCTGTGCATGTTTGTGCACCACATGAGTGCAGTACCAGAGAAGGTCAGAAGAGGGCATCAGATCTCCCAAGACTGGAGTTACTGACGGTTATGAGCCACCACCTGGGTGCTGGGAATTGAACTTGAGTTCTCAAAAAGAATAGTCAATGCTTTTCATTGATAAGCCATCTCTCCATTCCTCTGTAAAGACAAATTTAATACATGCTTCTATGCGTATTTGCCTCTTGCTGTAGTTGTTTTTTCAAGACAAGTTTTCTCTATAGCTTTGAAGCCTGTCCTGGAACTCTCTCTATAGATCCAGGTTGGCCTTGAAGGCTTTTTATAAAATCTCTATTTAAGAAATAATGAATGATCTACAGTTAGATACAAACAACCAGGGAGATGTACCCCAAATTGTAAACGATGTAATAGGATCATAGTCATGTCACTGCAATCAGAATACTTAACAGAAAGACAACAAGGGAGGAATGAGTTATTTTCACTTATGATTTGAAGAAGAGTTTGGGCTACAATGGCGGGGAAGATGTGACAGGGTCAGTCCCGTCTGGTGGGGCATGTGGCTGAGACAGAAGAAGACAGCATTCTTAGATGTTTGTGGAATGAAGCAGGAGGAATGAACCAGAGCTAGGAGCTGGGCTGTGCCTTTCGAAGGCTCAGCTCTACAGAATTTCTAGTCCCAGGGTGTTGCCATCTCTCTAAGCTTCCATGGCTCTCCAAAGACTGTGATCAACGGGGGGGGGGGGGGGGGGCAATTCAGATTCCAATAGTAGCAGTGGTTTATTTTCTTTGCTTTCCTTTGGTTTTGCTTGTTTGTTTTTTGTTTTGTTTTTTCGAGACAGGGTTTCTCTGTGTAACTTTGGAACCTGTTCTGGAACTTGCTCTGTATGCCAGGCTGGCTTCAAACTCACAGAGATCTGCCTTCCTCTGTGTCCCAAGTGTTTGGATTAAAGGCATGTGTCACCACCACCACCTGGCAAGTGGATGATTTTCAATCATATCTTTTTTAAAAAAAAAAATTCTGTATTTTCCAAGGTTTCAATAAAGAGATTTTACTTCTAGAATTAGAACAAAAATAGTTTTTCTTCAAAAACTGAAGAAGCATGAGCAATAAGAAGACTCTCTGTGGGTTCTGTTAAGTTTTCCCAGGAATTTTTGATTCTGGGTGGAGATAGCAGGTTGCAAGATTCCTCATGTTTCCTTGGAGCCCTTGCATGTCCTCAGCCTTGGCCATGAGGTTATAGTGGTTCTCACAGAGGAAGCCATTGTGGGAACTGGCTTGCTGGGCTAGTCTGCTTCTAAAAGGCGTGGTTTGGGGACCAAACTAGAGCATAATGAAGAAAGAAGGGAAAATTGCCACAGGCTCACATCCCAACCCAGAGAGAAACCGACCCAAGAACTTTCCAGGGTGTTTCCCGCTTGACATTTCCTTCCTTGACCTTTCGGCTTTGTGCTTTCTTTCACACACTGGCCCAGAGATAAATTGAGCATTATCTTTAGAAAGAGGAGGAAGCCAAGAACTCAAACCATAGATCCTTAAACTCAAGAAGACAGATTATAAAAGAAGTGACATCTGGCTCATTCCATAAAGGGTTCGTCCTTATAACGGTTTCTACCCAACCCAGCAAGCAGTCGGCAGCTTCCCAGAGTTGACGGCAAGAACCTTGGATATTATGGGGTCTTCCGCCTGTTCAAAACTGTGATGTATGGGAGTAATAACAACCACAATCACAGCATTCCATAGCCCTATGCCATTGATTTTCCCTGACTTGCACCTAAACTCTAAAGTAGAGAAGATATTGATTCTACCTTTAACATTGATAACCATCTCAATACTTGTGGTGATGGGAGCAGGGTTCAGATTCAGCCTGGAAGGTTGATTCTTGTGGCTTTGAACTTTACTATCCTGGTTCAACTTCAGCTCATAAGGCACTTCAGCTACATCCTGTTCTCCAGCTTTAGCCATTTCAATTGATTACTTGACTCCTCTGCAGGATGGTGACCCTCCAGGAACACTGGCTGCCCCTCCCCTCTCGGTATCTACCCATTATCTACCAAACCATGCCTGGGCCCTTAGCCCTAAGCCGTGGCTCTGCACAGATCTCTGAACCTTCTGGAGCCAGGAATATATATACATACATACATATATATATATATATATATATATATATATATATATATATATATATATGCGTGTGTGTGTGTGTGTGTGTGTGTGTGTGTGTGTAATGTGTGTCGAGTCCCTCTATCTGGGTTACATTGTTAGCTGCATATAGTAAACAGTGAACACACCCTGTGCCCATCTCTTCTGTCGCCTCTAATAGGTGGGAACAGCGTTGTTGGTCTCATAAAGTCGGAGTGTGGTAAAACATGTGGACAATGTAGCCCTTGAAGTATGGACCCCTCGGGGCTGGTCAGAGAGCAGGAGCTTCTAGCTAGCCTCCTTGCTAGCTCACAGTGAAGTTCCTGCCATGTTCTAGGCCTTGTTCATATTCCAGATTCACCAGTCTTTCATGCCCTTCTGTTTAAAATGAACTCTTCTCTGCCCCAGGGCCTTGGCACTAGCTCCTTTCGATGCAAGGACTACCTTTCTCCAACTCTTCCTCTATAGATACTTCTTTCTTCCATTTTTAGTTCAGTTATCACCTCCTTTAGAAGGCTGTTTGGTCTCTGCTATGTGAAGCACACACTTGACTTACTGTGGCCGCAGCAGAGGACTCATTTCTCCCGGATCTATCTTATTTATTTACTTATTTATTTAGACTCTCTCACTAGCCTTGTACATCCACCTCTCTTTCTGCATCTCCAGCATTTATAGGATTTTTTTTGAATGGGCGGTTGCTTGAATAGAAATGTACTGAAAGAATGTACGACTCCTTAAAAAAAAACCTAACAAATGACTTTGATAGCACACACCAGTAGACATTCTGTAAAACCCAAGCCCTCGCGTGTATTGGCTTTGGAGCAGCCAAGCCTCCTTTCCCCTCATGGAGAGAGACAAGATGGTACTAAGTCCTTTGAGCTCTTTAGAATGGAATAGCCCTGCATAAACACACCAGATAATCCTGTTTCTTTCCAGGAATTCAGAATAATTTTTGAAAAGGAACAGGCCCTCTGAAGGAATTATGCCCATGCAATCTTAGCTTTAAGTAGCAAAAAATCCCCAAATAGCTTCATGATCTCTAATGTAATGCAGATGTAGAGGGTAAGAATTTGATGGTCAATTAATTTAGAAAATATCCAGGGCCTAGCAGAGGTTCAACTTATTGACTTTGAAATTTGATTCATAATTACAATGTGCACCCCCTCCTGTCTTTGCCATGCTTAAAAAATAAAAAGAAAGCTTGTAATATTGCTTATGGAATGTTCTAGAGGGACTGTTAAGCTGTTCTTCATAAAGAAAAAAAAACTCTTGGACCCAGTATCCGGACTCTTTCCAGTTGGGATTGTCCTGAGTAGAAGTGGAGTTACAATAAATGGGAGGTTGCTGCCGGGTGATTTTGTGGCCAGTTGCACAGACAGAACTGGCATCTCCACACTACATTAATCTTTGAAAGCAAGCAAGCTTTGGCCACTGGGCTGGAGACCCATGCGCCAGAGTCCGAGTGCCTGTTCTTTTTGGCTTCTGTCTGGACATCAAAGCAAATGTCTCAGGAAGCTCCGAATGGCCCAGTCTGTGCTTTCCGCCCATGTGACTAGTCTTGAATGCAAGAACTAACATTCAACACAGAGGCATCCAAGAGCTACTATGGTTGCAGGCAATGTGGTACCAAGAGCAACAAGTACTGCTACTGGCAGCTCAAGCCATTCAGTGTCTACTGAGCCTGCTTGATAGTGCTGAGAAATACTGTCCCTCTTTGTAGCCAGAGTTCAAGGATCCTTCCAACTTGATACTCTTCAAACTCTGGATTTAAATACCCTTTTCTCCAGGGAACAAACCATGTAGCTGCATTTTTTTTGGTGACAGCTTTGTTGAGTTATAATGCTCATGCATGCATTTCAGTCGTCAAGGCCTACAATTCAATGGCTCTTTAGCATATCCAGAATGATGTAACTGTCAACGCTACCGCATCCCATGAGGCTCGGGTCTGGAAATCCGACTTCAGTGGTGAGGGAACAAAGAAAGGACAAACACTCAGACACAACTACAGAAAACCTGGGGTCAGGTGGGCTGGGCGAACTCTAATGGAGCGGCACCAGCGCCCAACTACAGTAAAAATCCAGACCCTCAGCATGTTTATTGTGTACAGCACAGGGAGAGGACTAAGCTGGTCTTGACAGGAGGCATCTGACGTCGGAATTCTTAGGCTGACCTCTAGGAGGAGGAAACGGCAGTTGCTAGATTTTGTACACACTGGTCAATCATGTGTCAACACTGGTAATTGGAAAATAGGAAAGCTTTGCCATTTTTTTCATGGATCTGAGGCATTGGTGCTTGACATGGTTGTGCCCATGTCTATGGTACACATTCAGTAACAACTTCATTTGTCCTTTACACATAGACTGAAGGCTTCCTTAGCTTCCCATACAGCAATTCATTTTTTTGAACACCCCCCCCCCAAACACCCTGTAACTAGATAGATTTTGCAACTCTCAATTTCTCCATCTAAACAGAACCAAGTGATACGTGGCTTGCTGCGCCTGGCTACAATCGTGTTCTACTTATTACTTGCTTATTTGTGTGCCAAAGTCTAACAAAAAGTCATTTTAAGGAGCGATTGTATTTCTACGATCATTTTACCACTGCAGAAATTGTATGGAAAGAATGCAAGACATAAATTTCGATCCCAAGTTATTTTTAATCCTAGTGATAAGAGAAGATTGATCGAAAACACCAAAGTTCGGCAAACCGTATGACCTGAGATGCTCAGGTGGGTGGTACCCAGACTGAAAGACAATGATGACATGATACACAGTGCTTTCTTGAAGTAAGTTCTCAGTCGCTATCTGCTCTTGGAGATAGACGCATCTGTGGCTTGGTGCAGAGGGCTGCATGTTTTGGATTCTGAATTCACTCCTCATGGAAACGTTTTAGGCTTTCCATCTAGCACTCTCTGTGTGTTTCTCACTGTTTTTCTTTCCCTTTTCTTCTTTCTGTACTAATTATCATAATTTTGGAAAAGCAACATAAATTTTCTTGTATGGTTTCTCTTCCTAAAACATGAATAAGGGTAGCAATGATTGGGTGGATGAACATTGGATCTAAATGAACTCATCTCCAGCCCCTCCCTTCACCGTTTCTTTCCCCCTAATCCCTGCCCTGTGCATTGTCCACACACCATCTTCAGTTCTCTTGTAGATGATGCGGAAATGTCACTTTGTATAATGGAGTCATCAGGCCTTTCCAACTTGGACCTTCAATGCCTCTGCAAGCTCTATGTGTTTAAAACAGAGCTAGCTACTTCTTTTAACATCTTCTCCAGTCTATTTCAAAGAAACAGGACTAAATGAAACCCGAAGGTCATCCTTAACTCTTGCCAGTCCTTCATATTCCACGTTCAGTTAGACATCAGCTTATTAAGGCTTGGCCTGCAATTTATTTGCCTGTGTATTTACTTTTGTTGACAACGGGTTCCTTAGCTACGAAATGCAGATGATAGTTGCCAACCCCACACAGGAAACTGCGGGGAGGAAAAGGCACAAACATTCAGATGGTGTTTGGAGTAAACAGAACCCAGTCCTCAGCAAGACTCCCAAATCTGTCATCTGCCTGAGCATGGTCTGTGCCTGGGGCGGGGGGGGGCCTTCAGCAGTAAAATAGGAGAAGCTCATGTTAGTCAGAGCCTGGGGTTGTGCTGTGGAGTAAATGAGATGTTCTGTCTAAGTGTTTGGAAGAATGTCTGGAGCCAAAGGACGGCACCGCACTGCTGTCTCTTGGAAGACACACAGTAGCCTCTGCCGTCTGTGGTTTTGCCTTTGGTGGCTCAGTCACCTGCAGTCAAGCATAAATATTCAATGTAAAATCACAGAAATAATAGCTCATGCTTTCAATTGTGCATAAAATCTCATTCAGGGCCTTCTGTCTTACCTGGGACATGGCCCGTCCCTTTGTCCAGTGGATCCCCAGCGAAGGTGCAAGTTGCCTGTGAGTTACACAGCAGCCATCTTGGAAACCAGAGGCACTGCCATGAGAGAATGGTTTGTACATTAGGTAGACCTTCTTATAGTTAATTATGACCCCAGTAGGCAACTGGGATGTGCCAAAGAAAAACAATTAAGTGGAATTTCTAGATGAAAGGGGAAAAAATAGCAGGCTGACGTTGCTGAAGTCCGCAGCAGAAATAAACCTGCCATTACTGTGAAGAAAGGGAAGACCCATGTGTTGCTTTCCCTGTTACATCGGAAACAATGAAAGCCATGGCCAACATGCGGGGCAAGTGCTAATGGGAATGGGAAAGGATGTGTACAGGGGACACAATGTATGTCACCTCTGACTTTCAATGTTTGCAGCGTCTTGGAACATATTCTCTATGGTCAAGAGGGGACAGTGTATGTGGGGTGTGTGTACCTCACTTTGTCTAAGGTAGGGGTGGATCTGGGTTTCCGCTTCACGATTGACTGTCTTGTGTGCTAGTGGTAGAGGAGCCTCGATCTACTTCTGCATCTTGACAGGTGTGGATGTGTATGCTGAAGTTCCCTTTATGCTCTTCCTAGGAAGGGAGGGGAGCAGGGAGGTGTCCGTGGCGTTTGGGAGAGTGTTGAAGCTTCATATTAAGAATTCAGTACCATCTTTTCCATTATGTTCTCTGAAGGAAACTTTAGCGTTTGCTGTGGCATAGGGGATTCTATGAGGTGCTGAATGCTTTTCTACTATTCACATTAAGCTGAAAAAAAGTGCACTGGTGCGGGAGAATTATCTGTATTCTGTCAATCATGTATTTTAATAAAATGCTGATTGGCCAGGCGGGAAGTATAGGTGGGTCAACCAGACAGGAAGTAGAGGCGGGATGATGAGAACAGGAATACTCCGGGAAGCAGGAAGCTTCCTCTGCACTCCTGTGCAGACCACCGAAGAGATAGCATGTAACTTGCCCAGCTGAGAAAGGTACGGAGCCCTGTGGCTAATGTAGATAAGGATAATGGGGTAACATAAGTTATAAGAGTTAACAAGAAGCCTGACCTAATGGGCCAATCAGTTTATAACCTTATGGAGTCCTGTGTGTGATTTCTCTTTGGGATTTGCCGGCTGTGGGGTACTGGGCGGGACAGAAACCCCAACAAGCCGGTCCCTACATGTTACAGTGCACCATACAGGAGATGCCTCAGATGCTAAACTGTCCCTTGGGCTTCAAGTCATCACTCTGGTGAGATTTCTCAGTCCATTTCTGGTCAGGGAGAAGGACACTATACTTACTCTCTTCACCATTGCAGCGCTCAATGCTTCCTGGATCTCTCTAGACTAGGGGCTCTGCCACACAGGTTTGTGGAAGGACACGAGAAGGAGAAACGTGGCTTTCACGATTGCATGGCTTCTGGGACCTGAGTTTAATCATGCTTCTAAAGTCTGCTCTGTCTGATAAAAAAAAAAAAATCATAGCCTTACTTAAATAAATTGGGCAGAAAAAAAAATCCACAGGGCAGCCTTATTATCTTTGAATAAAATCAACCCGTATTTATCCTGGTATACAGCCATTTCCAAAACACATTTTCTTTGGCTAAGGAGTCTAGGCCTGCTCACAAGGAAACCCTAAACAGTCCATTCAGCTGGAATGCAAATGTGCCTGGGAAGGCAGGGGCTCTTAGAATTTTCCCAGTAAAGGGCCAACGTGTTATTGGACTCTCAAATCCTGTCTGCTCTGTGAATATCAGTTACAAACACACCAAACAGCTTCCCGCTTTTACCCTCTTCCCCTAGCCGAGACACCCAACATAATCACGGGGAGATTTGTGCAGCCCCCATTCCATCTGCTGGCTTCCTGTTATTCTCCAGGCTTGGGAGCAACTGGCTTGAGCGAGGGCCGTGAGGCTGGAGATGTGAGACGTGCCCACTCTTAAGTTCCAAATGGCAAGGAGGTGGCAATCATTAAAAAGAGATCATTGCTAATGACATATTTAGAAAAGTCAGCCAACAGCCTGCTTTCCTTTTTTAGCCTTCATGAAAGACTAATGGAAACCAGTCAGTCGGCCAGGAACCAGCTCTAAAATAATGCCAGATACTCCCCAATAACAGCCCTGGAAGTGCTGATATAAGGGGCTATCTACCCGCCTATGCGTTTTTCTCCCTCTCAGTCATTTGATTAGTCTTCAGTGAGCAGTTACTTATGCATTAAAAACTACCAAGCGAAGATGGCCACAGCATTTACCTTCATGGATCTCACATCAGGAAGGTGTGCTGGTCAGCTTGCCGTTACCAGCAAATGCTGGAGGTTGTGAACTCACAGAGAGGGTTTTAGTTTTAGTTTGGGCCATCCTTTTGGAAACTTCAATAGTGTTGGGCCTGTAGTGAAGTTGGGCATGGCAGGCGTTGACATAAAAAGCAGAGCTCGCCCTCAAAAGAGTATGTGGGATAGTTTATTCTGGAAGCATGTGCAGTGACCATGGCCCAGGAATACAGCTTCAGGTCACCTCAAGCTCCGCGTTCCAATGTGGAAGCTGCAGCATGAAGCTTGGGAGTTTTACAGGACAGAGGCAGTCGTCAATCAAAGCAAGTTTAAAACACGCTGGTGAGTCCGTCAGAGAGGCAGCTCCGGGAAGGTCGGGGAAGCTTTGCTCTAAGCCTCAAAGGTTCTCAGATCACATTCTTAGCTTCGGGGTTGTTGGAAGCCAGGGGGCCTGCTCAATAAACAGATTCCAAAGGTTTTGATCTTGAGTCACCGTACACTAGCTCCACAAGGAAGGTGGGCAAGGAATGACTCCTTAGGGGGCTGACACAAGGTAATTAGCCTCTGGACTTTCAACATTCCAACCTCTTGGCATCACTATAGTTCTAAGCAGTCAATCGGTCTCTGTGGATACACTTTCTTTCTGGTCATTCTCATTTGTTAGAGCTTCGGAAAGGTGACATCTCACTATGGCGCCAACTGCATAATGCTGCAGCCGTCATGCATGTTGTATGTCAGTCTTGTGTCGTAGTCAGGATAGGTGATATGATCTTGCTGAGCGTGGTTGGGGTTGTCTTCTTGCTTTGAGGACACGTGCTTGGCCATCTTGCTTGAGGGTAGGTGCTTTGGTCATCCCGATCAATGGAGGCGCTCTGTCATCCTGATTGCTGGTTTCTAGTGTGTAGTCTGCAATCACTAAAGACTTGTCAGCTGCTGAGAAGGAGGAACATGGCAGGAGGAGGCAGGTGCCAGCATCTAAGGGGGATGACATGGTCTGACTAGGCAGCTTTAGTGGTGGTAAGCAGACAGAGGCACGGTCTGGGACTCCCAGTGACAATGCTGAGTATTAAGGACATCTTGACTGTAAGAAGAGAACTTCTTGGGGGTTGGAACATATACCGTCCTGGCTGATGGTGTTTTACACTTCGCAATGGCTCCAAAGGAACCCACATTCAATAGAAACTGAACTTCAGGATTTGCACATGGATTGTCTGAGGGGCTAGGAAGATACGAAGTGTTAATGACTCTCCCCTGATGGCTGACTGTGGAGAAATCTAAAACTCCCATAAGAGCTATGCAGTCAGGAGTAGATGGCTAACAATCTGTAGCTCACTGTGGGGCTAAGCCATGGTCCCCAGGTGGTCAGGTGCAGGGCCTGGCCTAGGCTTCACCCCAAGGTGAATCTCACAGTATCTATATCACTGGAAATTCTTGTCAGGGGCTGATCCACAAGTTCCAAATGGAAACAGAGGTTTAAAAAATGTTACAGATATCCAAATAATCATCTGACATCAGTTTATCTCTTCTTGCCCACCAGCTAGCTTTAAATCCAGGCTTCACTTGGGTAGAATTAGCTCTTTGGCTCTTTCCTTCTCAAAGTTGTTTTGGTTATTGTCCGGCCACTGTGTTTCCTGTAGTCTTTGGATTGTACTAGCTCATTTAAACAACACTGCTAGGAATCCAATAACTGTTCCATGTTGGCAAATAACAAGGTTTTGCAGGCATTCAAAGATTAAGAAAACTGGTCCTTCACGTACCCATTCTGAGGAAGTTATTTGAGGATTTGCAGCAGCAAGAATAAAGTAAGATCAAAGGGGAGAGTGCAGACTGCAGAAACCTGTGACGGACTGCAGGGCCTGGGACGCATCTGGTCCCAATTGTAGCCAGCAGTCAGAAGAACCGGTGGATGTCCCTGGGTGGGGGCGAGTCCATGCAGGAACACACAGCACAAGGGGATGCCTGGAAGCCTTTCAGGACCCAGTAGCAGCACGCTGTTCCTAAAAATGAAAAGAAATGGAATCCCTGAAAGACTCCTGGCAAACCAGCGGGAAAACTAGAGAGGGAATCTGAGGTTGGAATATTTGGCATGTGAGACGAACTTTAAGATGACATTTTGTTTCTTAGTAAAGGCGATTGTCAGAATGTAGGAAAAGGGAAAACTATCAAACCTTAATTTAAGAACGAATCTAACCCGGGTGTTGCTGAAGCCATCTCAGGGTGATGGTAGCGGGAGAATCACAGTACATTCATAAGCTTGGACTGGGAATACCACTGCATCCTGAAGGTTAACTACGTCAACTGAGCAAGCCCAAGAGATAGAGACTTTCCTAAAGATGACAAACAAGCCAAAGGACAGAAAGTGGCATAGCTGAGGTCCCCGAAGTTACCAAGAGACAAGGCTAGGGTCTTACTAAGAGACGTACTGAAGCCTCTGTTGGGAGCAGTCACATTTGACAGCAGGACGCAGACTTGAAAGATTTAAGTGCCCGTCTTCATTTTTTTTAGTATAACCTCTATGTATAATTTAATTTATTATATTCATAAATAAAATTTGCAAGTATCAAATAAGACATGGGCACAAATTTGTGAAAGAACCATGAGAACCAGTTTGTAAATTGTAAATAAACTGGAACAAACAACACCATGTCTATTTTACAGGAAATAGGTTTTCCACAATCACACATCGGAGCTTTCCAAGGGTCATCTCACGGTCCTGCTCAGACTGATGTTTTCCTTGGTCTTTTCTTTCTGTCTTCGGGATTTCTCCTATGTGTCTGTGTACAGAAGGAGGCAAGATCCTTCACTTCTTCCACTTTAAAGGGAAAAGGATGCATCAGTATCCCCATCTCAGACATGGACCCGTAAGCAGGTACCTTTGTTCACTTGAGAGATGATTCCTGATGATATTAAAGTCATTCAGAAAATACCTTGGCACAAATATTCCATAATGATTGCACAGAGGAATATTTTGTGGGATGCCTAAGCTTAGATCCCCCAAACAAAGGCACAGACACAATGTGCATCAAATACTCTTACTTCTAAATCAAGGTGAAGAAGCCGCCCAAAGATTACAAATGAGTCAGGTGTTGCGGTGCGCTCTTGCAAGCATATCACTAGGGAGGCTGAGGCAGGAAGATCATCATGGGTTTGAGGACAACTTGGGATACAAAGTGAGTCCATAGCCAGCCAAAGATTCACAACAAGGTACTACCTTTAAAAAAAAGAAGAAAGAAAGAGAAAAAGAAAGGAAGGGAGAAAAGAAAATGAAAGAAAGGAAAGAAGGAAGGAGGAAGGAAGAAAGGAAGAAAAAAGAAAGATAGGAAAGGAAATGAAGGAAAGAAAGAAGAAAGAAAGGAAAAGAAAGGAAGGGAAAAGAAGGAAGGAAAATTAAGGAAGGAATAAAGGAAGGAAGAAAAGAAGGAAGGAAAATTAGGGAAGGAAGAAAAAAGGAAAAAAGAAAGAAAGGGAAAGGAAGGAATAAAGGAAGGAAGGAAGGAAAGAAGGAAAGAAGGAAAGAAGGAAGGAAAAGAAGGAAGTAGAAAAATTCAAAACTGAACTCTGACACCATTTGCCCATCACCTACCTTAGGGGCAGAAGGTTGTCACAAAGGAGAGCGCCTGGGAAAACTGCTTAGGAGAAGAATGCGGAAGGGACATGGTCACTGTTCCTGCTTTTTCTTTTCCTCCTGTTTGGGGATAAAACGTTTCTCTCCCTGAACTGTGAGCCAAGTAAAGGGACTTGATGATTCGGGTCTTTGTTCCCTGGGCTGGAGACAGAGCTTAATCTGTGCCTTAGACAGTCAGGAGAAAACAGAGACAAAGCACTGTCTACTTCCAAGATGATACCTGGAACCCCATTTTCTCCAGAGGATAGAATTCTGTGACCTCACACAGAAGGGATGAGAGAGTAGTTGGAGAGGGAACAGACCCCTCTTTCCTCCATCAAACTCTCCCAGTGCTACTGGATCCTGCATGAAGGCTGCAGACCTCTCAGCGCTGTTTAATACATGGAGGCTTAGATGGCCAACACATAACTTCTTCATTGGAGGGAGTCAAGCAAAGCTATAGCACAGTTACAGTTAGACCTGAGTGGGTTAGGAACTCTTCTACAGTAGAAGCACAAGGGGAAAGCGGTGAAATAGGCACCAGGGTAGACTTCACTCTAGCATCTGTGCCTGCTCGCTGAGTCAGCAGAAACATTTTCTTGAGTACAGCTGCTAAAATTTTTAGTGTTAACTGGAGGCAGTGTTGCATGCATTGACATGTCTCTAAAGTAACATCTCTGTGCTGAGACAGGGACCGCCCTCCTTAGGTGTTCAATTTTTATTAATGAGCTAATTATTCTTTTTGTCCTTAGCAATTCCTAACATTCCTTCTCACAAATCTTTTGATTTGGGTCCTCAAACTATAAACTTAAATAGTATAATTCCTTAACTAATTCTAACTGACTAAATTAGGTATGTTTGATGCCCTGTTTACAAACAAACTCATCGTTATAAATCTAGTAAACACAATTATGACTGCAATGAATTTTGAAAGTTCTTAAAATTTCCAGTATGGTTTAATAGATGGTTTAAATTAAAAAAAAACAAGATTAAATATTTAAAGTTATTATGTGGTCACTCTAGAATGTCAATTTTTTTTCAATATAGTAAGTCTATAAATATCAGATGCTGAAAGTGTCATCTTTAGCTATGAGTGCTAAGTTCTGGTTTCCCATGCTGGGTGGTGCTTCTCTCTAAGGAAGACACACAGCTGAGTAACTATGTGACTTCCAACAAGACATGCTGATGAATATGAGGCAGAGAATTCCATTTGAGTCTAGACAATTCTTTCTGCCAATTAAGGACACTATTTATTACATTATATTGTGATGCGGGGTTGCTTTCCCAGCATGCGTGGGGCTGTAATACTAACCATTTCAGTTAGGATGTTGATGGGATTCTTGTCAGCGACTTTGATATGATTCACTCAAGCGTCTTGATAATCGTGATGTCAGAGAGTCTGTGACTCAAAGGAGAGTCTCATGTGGTCTAAGACCTTGCAATCCACGTCTCCCACATTACCTATTTCTTTTTTTTTCTACTCAGAGGCACATGTAACTCGAACCCAGGTTGATTGCCTTGTTGTGTTTCCCATCTCTCTGGATCATAAGCGATGAAAGAAGATTTTCTGTCGACTTTCAAATACCTCAAACTTGATGAAAGCCTGAATTCTCTCATTATCCTGGGCCACCCAACTCTTACAGACATCAAAATGTAAACCAGTTGTGTTTTAAAACCTTGTAAGTTACTTTCTCATTTTCTTAATGATTTATGCAATAATAAATAAGAGAAAAGACTCAATTTGAGAAAGGCATTGTAATCCGTTTGTGTTTTTTCCCATCTAGTAGTAATTCGAAGTAGGCTGGACAAACATTATTTTTCTGATTTACAAATGGATGCATACCGCATGTGAAGAAGCAAGGTATCTTTCTCTGAAACACGTCACAGAATTAAGATACCAAAACAGGCCTGATTATAAGTGTGCCTCCCTGCCTCTCCATGAGAGTGATTTGAAGGACACAGAAAAAATAAATCCTGGATGAGTTTAAGTCAGCCTGCACCTCATGAAAACTGTGGGACAGTTTCATAAAAACTGGATAAACTTTAGCTCTTCAGAAGTGTTCGGGAGAGGGGGGTCTATTACCAGTCTTCTTCATTATTCCTCTAGAGTAGGCTTCATTGCACGTTGACCATTCTATAGATGCTGATACTTGCCTGTGATTTAAAATTTAAAATTAACTTGTGGGCAGCATTTGCACGTGTAAGGCAGCATTCAGAAGACTACATGTTTTCTAAAATTAGTATTAGTTACAGCTACAAAATGAAAGACCAGTTCTTCCTTATGCTTCTAATTTATGCTTGTATGTTTTAATGTTCTATGCAATAATAGAATAATATATTTTTAACCGTGTAGGGACATCTGTATACAGGTGCAGATGGCCTCTGCTGGAAATCATTGATGCTGATGCTGATTGTCATTGTCCTAGGCAGGAAGGGGCAAAACCCTACAAAGTGTCAATTCATAGCTGATTCTCAAACTCTTGGTTTTAAAGAAGTGAATCCATTGTTTTCACAGCTCCTATGTGGAAAGATAATGTCTAGCAAATGCTATACACAGTGGCTCCAGCTTAAATGTAAATTACAAATGCGATTCATTTTCCCCTCCAGCCACTCATGGGAGATCTTTGTCCACTTACTGCGTGTCCAAGCAGTGATTTATGACCTGGAGCTTCATCAGTACTCTCTTAGAAAGCACACCCTCAACATAAGGTCAGACACTCTGAATCTGACCCGTGAGAAGGTGGGGAATAGGTTTGTGCTCATTGTCACAAGAAAGGACTTCTAAACAGACACAGACAACACAGTCACCCAAACCACCAGTTATTAAACGGGACCTCATGACAAAAGACACCATCATTCTGGCAAAGTAGCAGGCTACAGAATTGGAAGAGATCTTTACCAATTACACATCTGATAGAGGGTTAATACCTACAATAGATAAAGAACTTTAAAAATGTTCATTGTCAACAACAAAACAACTCAATTGCAGATGGTGTACTAAACTAAGAAGAGAGTTCCCAAAAGATGAAACACAAATTCCTGAGGAGCCCTTATAACAATGTTCAACACTCTTAGCCATCAGGGAAATGCAAATCAAAATTACTTTGAGATTGCATCTTATATCAGTCAGGATGGCTAAGATCAACAAAACAAAGGGCAGCTTGTTAATTCATTGCTGATGAGAGTGCAAACGTGTACAGCCACCGTTTTGGTCATTGCTCTATTGCTGTGAAGAGACACCATGACCAGGGCAGCTATTATGAGAAAGTGTTTGGTTAGGGTCTTGCTCACAGTTTTAGAGAGTTAGTCCATTATCATTAGAGAAGGAAACATGGGGGTATGCAGGCAGATGTTGGAGCAGTAGTTGAGGATTATATCCTAATTATCTGATTCGTAGGCAGAGAGAGAGAGAGAGAGAGAGAGAGAGAGAGAGAGAGAGACCCTGAGCCTGGCAAGTGCTTTTGAAACATGAAAGCCCACCTTATTGATACTTCCTCCAACAAGTCCACACCTTCTAATTATTTCTAGTGCCTTTCAATGGTGACTAAACATTCAAATAATGAACATATCAGGGTCATTCTTATTAAAATCACCACAGCTACTAGAGAGATCAATGTGGTATTCCTCAGAAGTCTGGGAAACCATTACCTCAGGATTCAGCGATGCTACTTTAAACATATACTCAATGGACTCTACATCCTACTACAGTGAAACTCGCTCAGCCATGGTCACTGCTGCTCTATTCATAATAGCCAGAATTTGAAAACAGTTTAGATGTCTGTCAATGGAAGAATGGATAAAAAAAAATCTGATACATTCACATAAGAGAATATTACTGAGCCATCAAAAAATGAAATTGAGGAATTCAAATGGTAAATGGAAGGATCAAGAAAAAATGATCATCCTGAGTGAAGTAACCCAGACCCCAAAAGACAAAAGTTGCATGTTTTCTCTTTTATGAGGATGCTAGCTTTTAAACTTTCAATGTTTGCTACAATCTGAATAACCGCAGAGGTAAGGTACCTCCTAAGGTACAAGGGAGGAGAAGATGGTCTGTTAGGGAAGGGAAAAGAGAAAGCACTTCTGTGAAGTGGAAAAGATGGAAGTAGACTAGGAGGATTAAAAGTGAAGATGATGACAGAGAAGAGCCTAGAAGAGAATGTAGGGAGGACAGCTAACAATGAAGGCCATTCACAGAACCATATGGAAACCTACCGCTTTAGAAGCATCATAAACTATAGATACGAAAGGATTCTAAATAGAGTCATCAAGTGGGTGGGGGAGACAATGTACTAACTATATATCTTATGCCATTCAAAATCCCTCCAGTGAAAAGAATGGGTTACCTCTTGTTAAGTCACTGGCCAAGGTAGCTCCCATTGAACCCCCAAACACTATGGGCTATTGCCGAGGCTATTAGTTGCTGTCCGCAACCTGATGGGAAGGCTCGATTGCTGAAGACAACACTTGGTTGCGTAATGGAAGACAGAGAAGTCAAGGAGATACCTAACCAGCAGCTTCACCCTCATGAATCAGTGTTCATGGAGATGGGAAGTACTCCACATGCTACCAGAGGAGAAAGGCAGTCATCACTGTCTCCCGACTGTAAACCTGTAACCGACAGCAGTGACCTGCTCACAAGGTTTACAGGTGCAACAGTGGCATAACTATGGGGGTAACCAACTACTTCTTGGTAGAATTTAAGGCCCACTCCATGAGATAGGACCAATACCTGACACCACTAACATGGCCAAGAACCTGAGACAAGTCTAGGGAAAACATAATTTTTTATTCTACTAAAGGGGCATAGCAATACAATGACTCTCAGTGACATTCTGTTATACCCACACCCTTACTCAACCCACAATAGGGATGCTTTTCTCGCAGTCAATGGGGACTAACATAGAAACCTACAACTGGACTATGTACAGAGGGTGAGAGACTTTAGAACTCTCAGTCTAATTGGGATATTTTCCCCAAACTTCTCTGCCCAGCGCTCAGGTTTCTATGTGGAAGAGGAGGCAGAATAATTGTATGAGCCAGGGATGATGGATGACTTCAGGGAAACAGTGGCTTCCAGACACGTAGGTTTGATGCACATAAGAACTTGCAGAGACTGGGGCAACAGGCTCAAGGCCTATGCAGGTTTAAGCCAGGAGGGATCTCAGCACTGAGAGGGGCAAATGGACATGCATCCCACATCTAACCACATCTCTGCAGTTGATACCTGCTGGCAAAGGGAGACTCAGTTTCTACAGTGGAGTCTCCCAGGGGATATTCGTCACACTTTGGGGCTTACAGTGTGTTAAGGGACTGTGGTAGTAACTGTCCAATATGAACAAACTCAATGGTATATTTGTGGACTCGGTTTCATTTTGGTGTTTTTTTTTTTTCTTACTGGTCTTTTACTTCATTTGATTTTTGGTTTTTGTGGTTTTGGTGAGTTTCTTCTTGTTTTTGTTTTTTTATTTTGTATTTTTTTTTTGGTGTTTGTTTACTGAAAGAGGAAAAGAATGTAAAATTGGATGACTAGAGAGATGGGGAGGATTGGAAGAGAATTGGGATGGAGTGGGGGGAAACATGATTAAAATTTATTGCATGAAAAACTTTTTCAATTAAAAGAAACAAAAGAAAGAAAAATCTATGGTTGATTTCTGAGTAGGTTCTGCGCATCCCGGGGAGCCTGGCATCTCGGGAGGCAGTTGTCTTTTCTTCATCTCCGCCACCTGGGCTCATTGTCCCAGCTCTACAGAAGCCGCGGCTGGTCACCAGATGCATGGCTTCTCAACCATGTTTGTTTCGGCAACTCGATGTTTGTCAGAGATGAGCTGCTAAGACAGAGAGGAAAGGCATGTCTCTGTGGGAGAGCTTGTCCCTCCTTTCGACTTAGTCTCTCCTCCCAAGGGTGCGTTTTGGAAGTTAAACAAATTTGTCGGAAGAAAGCTTTCCCACGAGGGGCAGTTCACCTCTTTGCCACCTAATTCTACGTGTTCATCCAATCATGGTTGATGACGGGGCAGCTGACTAAGAAAAAAACTCTCCTGGGCAACTTGTCTGTTAACACTGGCTGGAGGAGGCAGAAACTGTAATGTCTGAATGTTCATCCACGTGTGATTTATATTCCAGTTATTGATTGCTTCTGCTCCTTCAGAACTATGGAAACAGATTTGAATTTCATCAAGGAAAGGGTAGAGGCTATTATTATAGTGCATACACTAGCCAATAACTTGTGGTTTTCCTTTTCCATAAACTTAGGAGTTGAAACCCAGGGACAAGTGAAATTCATGGCCATAAAAAACATGGGCATCTATTTTATTCCCCCAAACCATATTGGAGACTTTTAACTACCCAGCTCACCTCAAACTCCACCCTCCAAAAGTTTCAGGCCCAAATCCCCTTAAAGATTAACAAGCTGACAAACCTTGCTAATGTCAAAGAGAGGGAACAGCTCGCTGCTAGCTGCCGGAAACCAACTCCAGACTTCCTCCTTCTTCAGCAGAGGACACTATGTAACTGTTCAAAAATGTAAGGCTTCTTCGAGCATGATGACTATTACAGGACTGAGACACAGGCTTCTCCTGCGGCCAGGTAGCAACACCCAGCCCATGAATCAGTCCCCAGTCTGGGCTGATGTTCATCAGGAAGATGATTTATAATGGGACACAGGGGCAGCCGGCGGATCCACCTCAGAGGGTTGATAATCCAGACCAGCTGGGGGCGGGGGGATTGTGACGCTGCTCTCCCACTCCAGAATATTTCTTCCCCTCAGAGGTCTGAGAGAGGGCATCTTGGAGACACCCAGCACACAGAGATTTAGGTTGATTGAGCACTGGTCCTACTCCATGTCTTTCTGAAACCAGTGTCAACCCAGGAGAAATATCTCAACAGGAATTAGATTCAAAGGAATTTGTAAAGTTCCCGAAACACTATCATAATGCTAGATCAGGGAAGAATATATCTCAACTAAGGGAGTCAGTTTAGGGTTTACTAGAGACTTGATTATAAATGGGATCCCAGGTCCAAGGAGAGATCCCCAGATTGTTCTCTGGACAGAGGAGAGGGTGCCTGAACTGGCCTTGGCCCATAACCATACTGATGTATATTTTGCTTATCACCATAGATCCTTCATCTGGCGATGGATGGAGATGGAGACGGAGACCCACATTGGAACACTGGACTTAACTCCCTAGGTCCAAACGAGAAGCAGAAGGAAAGAGAACGTGAGCAAGGAAGGCAAGATCAGAGGGAACCTTCATCCGACGAGGGATGGCGATACAGACGGAGACCCACATTGGAGCACCGGACTGAGTCCCCAAAGGTCCAAATGAGGAGCAGAAGGAGGAAGAACATGAAAAAGGAAATCAGGACCGCGAGGGGTGCGATCACCCACTGATACAAGGGGATTGATCTAATAAGAGTTCATCAAGGCCAGTTGACTGGAACTGAGCGAGCACGTAATCCAGCCAGATTCTCTGAATGAGGCCGGATTCTCTGAATGTGGCTGGCCCGGAGTCTTTCTGAAAAGCCATTGACAAAGACACTGGGACTTGTTTCCTCTGCATATACTGGATTTTTGGGATCCAGTCTGTTTGGATACTCACCTTCCTGGACCTGGAGGGAGGGGGAGGAGCTTGAACTACCCACAGGGCAGGAGACCCTGACTGCTCTTGGGGATGGAGAGGGAGGAGGGGAGGGAGTGGGGGGAGTGGGGGGGTGTTGGGAGGAGGGGCGGAAATGGAGACTTTTGTATTTTAATAAACTTTGAGGAAAAAAAAGAAAAGTAGAGGAGATAACTGAGTACATGAAAGAACAGATTAAATTGCATGATAGTTGCACTGCTTTATTGACGTAGAGATGTATTCAATAGTTAAAATTTACTGCAACAAACATGCTCAAGTAATATGCAAATACTTTTCTGAAGATGTGAAGTGTATAGATGGAACATAATATGAAGGACAACCTTCAAAAAATAATAAAGTGCACATGTATTGTGTTCAGACGCAACACTTTTTCCACAGAAAAGACGTTTCCTGAAATTCTATTGTGATTTTATTTTCTGCACTTTAGCTGCAGCTGAAACATAAACCAGAGGGAATGGGGCCGACTGACTGAAGCCAGGTGTCCCCATCGGTTCCCCCTCCCTCCTCTAGCTTCCTTCAAACGCACAAAACATGCTCTTTTCCTCCTACAACCCATGCAACACTCTTGACACCAAATGTGTGGTATGCTTTATAACCAGACCCTAACAAGTCCTCCGATTCCCGATGCATCCACCTGTGTATCCTAGAATCCAATGTAATGCTGGCGCTGCCTGAGGTAGCTTCAGCTCCTACAGGCTAGAGGCTCGTTCTCCCCACAAGACGTTCTGCTGTGCTCAGGACAGCCACAAGTGCATGCTGTCACCTGCCTATGGTTGTGACCATCCAGACTTACATCAGACGTCACCATAACTCCATCCTCAGAACCCCTGAAAACCGTCTATTTGCTACATTACATATAGATACAGAAAGTGACTCCAGAGCTTCTGGATGGAGAATTGCTCCATGACCTAGACATGGGGACAAGGGTGGAACGCCTACTGTCTGCTGTCCCTTCTTCAGCAGCTCAGAAGCTCTTAGAGCTACTTCATGTGGAGTCTTTGGGTGGAAGTTTGGTTACATGGGCATGACCCAATGCCTTGGTCTCCAGTCTCTCGTCTTTCCCCAAAGGAGGGAAGGTAAGTCTTTTGACTCCAGGCATCTTTTCAATCTTGGGTCTTGTTTTTCTTTTTTTTTCTGGTCACCAGCCCCTCGTCCTGAATCTTCCTAGTTACCTATCAGTTCTACAAGCTACAGCAGAGGTGGCTGACAACGGTGACCGGGCGGCTGACAAGATACTTCCTCTGGTGCAGTAGTGACACTCATGTTATGGGAATCACCATCTACTTTCTCATTGGATCTAAGGCCTGCTGCCTGAAACAGAACCTGTACCTGGCACCGTTAAAGGGGCCAAGAACCTGTGGCTAGGTAGATAATAGGTTCTGAGGGAGAACCTAGTAGTATTAGCCTGCCAGATGCACATAGATTAAACCCCTAATGACTTGTTGCTTCACCCATATCTGTGTATCTATCAGCCTTCATCAGAAAAGTTTCTCGTTGCAGTAGTTGGCAATTAGCAGAAATTCCCAGCTGATAGAGGTGCAAAGAATAGACTGTGGAGTGCTCCACTCTAAGTGGGACAAGTATATCCCACCCATTCCCCTTAGGATCAAGAGGCAGAAAGATTGTAAGAGCCAGAGGTAGTGGATAACTCCAAGAAGTACTTTCTGGATACAACAGACCCATTGCAAATCTGAACTCATAGCAACTCTGACAGCAAGCATGATACCCATGAAAGTTCAAGCCAGACCAAACTCCCTTCAGGAAGGAAGGAAGGCAGGCATGAAAGCCCACCACTAGTTGAGGAGTTGCCAGGAGTGGGAGAGTCGGTTTTCTTTTATGGCCTCCAGTAGGTCAACTAGGCTTTCAGTACTAGTTGGGCAACACAAACTCAGTTTGTTGGAGTCAGTGATGGGACTCAGGGTGGGATGGGTAGTAAGGGGATATCTTGGAGTTAGAGACGGGAGTGAGTATAACCAACATATATTATATGTATTTCTCAAAGAATTGGTAAAAATATTATTAGGTCTTAACCCAGAAAATCCCAAGGAGCTTTAGTCAGAAATGGTACTCAGAGATCAACTAATGCAGCAGTTCTCAACTTGTGGGTTACACACTTTTGGGGGGATAATGACCTTTTCACAGGGGTCCGCTAAGTCCATCGGAAGCCGCAGATAGTTACATTCTGACTTATAACTGCAGCAACAAAAATAATTTTATGGCTGAGAATCACCACAACATGATAAACTATATAAAAGGGTAGTAGCATTAAGAAGGTTGAGAATCACGGAGCTAGTGACACAAAAGATGTCTCTAGTACCCTTGTCACTTAGGAAATTACAGGAGTTCTAGGGACTGTTGCCTGAGAATTGAGGATAAAGCCATGGAGATTTGGTTCTAAGGCATCCATAGATACCCAAACCCACAAACAACCAAGGCTTTGGCTCCAAACTTTTACAGAATCCGTGTATGTATCCCTCTGCACACTCCAGTCATCTTTGGAGGAGCCACAGTGCCTCAGAGGATGCAAGCCCAGCTGCAATACTGCCTCACTACAGTCACTGCGCATGCGTAGGGCCACAGTGTTCGTATTTTCAACCCAGTTGACTCTGCAGATGTAGAACTTGGACTTGAAGCCTTGTTCCTACTGAGGGCCACATAGTTCTCATTCATCACGGAGTCAAGCTTTTCCCTAAAGTTTCTGCCACTGTCATCATTGTGATTCTCTAAGTTTTGTAAAGACGCTCATTTAGTAGGCTCCCAGTGACTCTATGGTTCATTATCAGGGATCCACTTACATCCAACTCAAGCTATCACAACTAAAATCATGTCGAGAAGTTTTTGAGGAAGGCAGGAAGCTCATTGCATAAAGTAAGTTGATGGGGGAGTTCACTTGAAAAGACATGCAGGCGCAGACAGGGCTGAGACTCATGTTCTTCAAGATGGCTGCTTAGAGACATGGGAGCTCCTCAAGCCTCACTAGGAATGTTAATAGCATGCCTTCCTAGATGGAACATTATTCATGTGTGAAGATAATAGAAAGAATGTGCAGATACATGGGTGTCCATTAAGTATAAAAGCCACAAACCTATCCCCAAAAATGTTACCTAGAGATGAACTCAGATGTCATAAGAAGCTGTAACTGAGTTTGAAAGCGGCTCAGAAATGAGGAATGGGGGGGAAAAGTTGGAGGAAATCTGAAATTGTTTGAATACCCATCTAAGCCTAAATAAACAAAATACAATTACAAAGTGCTGGGAAAATGCCATCATTCATTCTTTTAAGAAAAGATTAGGTTTTAAAATGAGGAAAAAGTAAAAAGAGGCCTCCAAAATGCCATATTCTTGATACAAAGGGAAATGAAGAAGGAGAGAGATTTTCTCATATTATCCTTGAAAGGAAGAGAATCCTTGGAGACTATTTTCTGCTGGAGATGGATAATTAAACATTGGAAATGATTGAAATTAAACTATAAATGCACGTTTTGAAACTTGCTAATTCATTGAGAAAATATGCACTGTGCCTATAGTAAAATGGAGGAAAATAAAACATTTAATCTCAAAAGAAAGTGTAGAGAAGATGGAATGTGGACCAGGAAAGTGAACTGGAGGTTGTTTAAACAGAAAGAAGGCAACAACTTGCATATTAAAACTGGTTGGACATGTTCTGCGTACAAGGACACAGGGGAAACAGAGGCACCTCAGAAGGTTCACATTCAGGGAATGCAAATAAATGCACGGGAAAAGGTGGAGCACCTTATTAATCATCATCACCACCACCACCACTATCATCATCATTGTTTGGTGTTGGGGATGGAAGCCAGGTTCTTGTGTATGCTAGACAGGTGCTTGTCACTGAGCTGCCCCTCAGCTCAGATTCATGTTATTAGCGTCAGAGAACCAAATCCAGAGCAGCATTAATTACTGAAACACATGGAACATATTCCAAATGTCTCAGTCAGTTTTATTCTCAGTTTGACACAAGCTACGGTCATCCAGGAAGAGGAAACCTCAGTTGAGAAAATGGTTCCATCAGATTAGTCTGCAGGTAAGTCTGTGGGACATTTTATGTGGCGGGGCCTGACTCACTGTGGGCAGTGCCACCTCTGGGTCACTGGTTCCAGACTGTGTGAAAAAGCAAACTGAAAAACCTATGGGAAGCAAGCTAGTAACCAGTGCTCCTCCATGGCCTCTGCTTCAGGTTGTGCTTCCAGATTCCTGCCTTGACTTTCCTGGAAGATGGACTGTAAGCTATAAGATGAAGTGACTTTACCTCCCCAAGATACTTTTGCTCATGGAGTTTATCACAGCAATAGAAATCTTAACTACAACATTGACACACACACACACACAGAGAGAGAGAGAGAGAGAGAGAGAGAGAGAGAGAGAGAGAGAGACTTCAGGGTAAATTCACTGAAATCAGTATTTCATAGAATGACAAAACCAGTGTTTCAGAGAAAATTATGACCACCAGAACTTATAGAAGGATGCCACTTCTATACCCAACCCTGAGAACACATAGCAAATGGTAGGAAAATGGCTTAGTTGAGTGGAGTGAGGCAGGTGAGTTGGTGACAGGATGAAAGAAAGACAACTCCTTGCCACAGCACAAGCAGGTGCTCAGTTCTGGACAGCCCAGGGCAGGGGGCAGGGTCGGAAGGCAGTGCTGTCTATGATGACAACCAGAAAGGATTGCTTTGCTAAAGTCAGAAGGCAACAGTGGGGCACCTTTTAGTGAAAGCAAAATAAAAGAGCCGGAGAGCTGACTAAGTGGTTATGAGCTCTCGATGCTCTTACAGAACACCTCGGTTCTGTTCCTGGCAGCTGTGCTGGGTGGCTTACACCCACCTGTAACTCCAGCTCTATCAGATATTAGACAGACCTAGAGAGCTGACTTGAGTCCCTCCTGGGAGCAGAGATCCTTACATATAACATTAAAGAGGCCAGGCACTCCAAGGCACTGATGTTCTCATATAGGTCAGGCCTCTGTAGACACCTGCACACTTCTAAAACACAAATAGCTAAACAAAAAGTAATTATATATTTTGAACTATATCTTTCAATGCTGAAGGTGAAACACTGATGTTTCAAATTGATACAGGACATTTTGGCAAAACGTTCCCATCTATATTGTAGAGTAAACCTATGGTCCTGGAAAAAATAGTAGGGAAGGGTAATACTGACAGAGAGATAAATAACAGTAAGGGTGTTTGAAAACCCACAAGGGAAAATTATTTATGTTTAATTGAAATGCATAATATATGAGTTTGTGTATTCATATATAAATAATTTAAATGAAGTTATGCCACTTGGAGTGATAATATTCCTCCTGAGAGTCATAGACATTTAGCAACCCAGCCCCCAGTGACAGGCAAGAGAAACTTTCAATTGATTAATTGATCAGAGGAGTCCAAGACACTCCCCAGGTCATGCAGGCTTTTGCCATAATCCTATTGCCAAAGAGGCTGTGCACTTTGAACATAGAGCTTGATTAATTGAGCTGGATCTCACCTGGAAATCTCCTATCTGAGGACTGGCTCTTGTAATATCTGAAGGCATAATGTAAGCTGCAAGGGAGGCGAGTAATCAATAGTCATACCCAGCTGTGATATCTATGAGCCACAGCAATGTCTAGCATAGCAAGGTATCATTGACAATCTAATTGTAGCACTTTCATCTTGATACTAACCAACAGTTACATAATTGAACCTTAAACCAACTTAACAGAAGGGAACTCAAGTCTGGTACTACAAACCTAACCAACTTACTGCCGGAGAGGTCATAGAGCCTAGAAGAGAACTTACTTCTGCTAATTTTTCAAACAATATGATTGTTCATTGTGTTCAAAATACTTATCCTAGTACTTACTGGTAAGTGAAGTCCTCACTCCTCATCCAAGAAGTTTTGCTTTGCAACCAATGGTTATTGTTACAGAGATCCACAACTGGTCACTATGCAGAGGACAAGTGGCTGTGAGGAGCCAAATTCCAACTGACATATATACATATAGATGTGATGAAATCCTTATACCTCTGAGAACATCACAAAACAGAGGGTAGAAAGATTGTGATAGTCATAGGATCATGGTGCCTGTTATGGGATTGTTTCTACCAGACATTACAGTGAAGTTGCCTCCAACAAAACCTTAACAGCACATCTATCTGAACAAGGTTGACATAATGTCAAGATCAGTTGACATACCTGCATGGATGAAGGACATCTCTTAAGACCATACCCCAAGATGAATGGCTGCTGAGAGATGAAGAATTAGTTTTCTCCAGGGACAAGCCTCCAGAAAAATTATCTAGTCTTTTGGTTTAGACCTAAACACATGTACATACAATTAACACTCTGTGTGTATAATAACTATAGAAAAGGTTATGAATTTGAAAGAGAATGTGGGGGCATGGGAGGATTTGAAGGGAGGAGAGGAAGGGGTGGAAATGATATAAATACAATATATCATGCATGAAAATTTAAAAATATTTGAAATTAAAATTGAAAAAGAAGGGTATTGTAATTCTCAGCAAATTCATGTAAGGGTGTGTGACAGACACCAATAAAATGGAAATAAAATTAGTAAAAACAATATTGGGCACTTTGAAGAGATTAAACAGAATTAATACCATGCATAAGAAGACAAATACAGCATCCAAGAGGGCAAACACTAGTATCCATAAACCCCAAATCCAAAATGTTTCCCAAATGAAAATACTTCAATGTGACCTTATACCACTAAGAAATATCTTCACATGCAAACATATTTTTAATTTGTTTGCAATTGTCTTCAGGTTCTCTATATAACAGACATACGATTTTATGTCTAGATTTGAATCACTCACCAAGATACCTCATTATGAATGTAGATAGACAAATGCTGAAATTCTTCAAATTCAAGATCTGAAGCCCTTCTGTTGCCAGCTATTAGAGACCAGAGATACCCAACATATGATCCATAAAACCCAGATCCCACTGACATGAAAGAGGATCATGGACAGCTCACATTAGAAAGTATGTTAGCCTAAGATAGAGAAGTCCCTGTAGAAATACAGTACCAAATACAGAAATATATAACCAAAATGACTCTGTAAAAAAAAATTAGAAAATATAAGTAAGTACAATTATACTGAAATTGTTTAATTCACAGTAAGATAGCCTCTCTCCAAAAAGAAATTCTAGTTGCATCAAACACTTAAGGGAAACCTAATGCTGATCTTACAAAACTCATTAATACTACAAACCACAGGAATGCTACATCCAATGTAAGGCAGACACTCAAACTAGACAGTTGTTAGAGGAAAACAGAAATCACCTACCAGTACCACATCATATTCAGTGGCAACACTCTGCTTAGCATTCAAGATCAGAAGATAAAGTGTCTATACATACCACTTTTATTCTACAACATTCTAGAGATTTTAGACAATGAGATAATAGCAAAGAAATATATTTATAACAAATATACTGGACTTAAAGGAATAAAGTAGGTGCTTATACTCAAATAAAATCACTGTGTGTATAGGGAATTCAATGAAAATTCAGCCAAACAATATGGGGAGGGATGAGGAAGCAAATAAACAGAATTAATTGCTTTTCTTCTTGCCTTGAATGAGCAATTTGGAAAATAAATATATACCATATATTATTATTTCAAAAATAAGACATTTAAAAAAAAGTCAAACAAAAATTTGCAAGACTTGAAGCTTAAAATAAAAAAATCTAAGCAACCAAGAGAACTCAAATATCCAAATAAATATGTAATATTCATGTCCATAATTTTGAAAACCTAATATTATTTAAATGTTTATTTCCTTAAAAATTATCTGTAGCCTCATTGGGATCACAATCACAAGTAAAGGCTTATTTTTACAGTTCTGATAGGTAATTCTAAAGTTTCATGTAAAATGTAAAATACCTGTAAAAAAGTAAAGCAAATTTACAACAGGAAGGAAGCTGGAGAATTTCAGGGAACTGACCTTGAGATCCACTTGTGAGACTTCAGATGCTAAGGCAAAGGGGGACTGTTTGTTAGTGAGTTCACTAGATCTTTGCAATAGACTAGAAACCAGAAAAGGATGGACTATTTGTTGTGGAATTCCCCTCAGTATGCTATGAATACCATTGGTTAATAAAGAACTGCTTTAAGCCTATAGCAGAGCAGGGCAGAACAGAAATAGGTGGGGAAAACTAAACTGAATGCTGGGAGAAAGGAAGCAGAGTTTAGAGAAGCCATGTAGCCCCACCAGAGACCGGCAGGTGGAAATTTATCTTGTAAGCCACAGCCATATGGCCATATACAGATTAATAGAGATGGGTTAAATTTATATACAAGAGTTTGCCAAAAAGGAGCTAGAGCTAATGGGCCAAGTAGTGATTTAAATAATATAATTTCTGTGTGTTTATTTTAGGACTGAGCGGCCAGGAACCAACAAGCGTCCTCCCCCAACAAATTGGCACCAATGTGGCAACTAAAATCCACTTAAAACCTGAGAGAGTTTGGGAAGGAATTCTAGGAAAAAACAAACAACAACAACAAACAAACCAGTTAAGCAGGTCTTTAACGTTGTGGCTCCTTTAAGAGAGGTTTTCCTGACTCAGCAGTAGCAGGGGAAAAAAGCTACTTTGCTTAGAAATGCCAGCTTCCTGGGCCATGCTGCCAGCATGAACTCTGGCTCTTTCAGAAGACTGAGCATTTAATGTACTACAACTTGCTTAATGGCAACACAGACCTGCTATGTGCCTAAAATTGGGGCAATGTGCACAGCTTGCAGAGGCAGGTGAACAGACTTTCACCATGTTGGACTGTGCTGAGAAAGTCCCTATATTCCCTAGTAATGCCACAGCTTAAGTTTTTAAGAAGCACTTAACATTTTAAGAAGCTGTCCTGGTCAGTAAAAATTTACAGATACACAAAAGGACACATTTAGACATAAAATACCTCTAAATGGGTCACAGTGTTTGACAAATGCACATAGGCTTGGGAGAGAGAGAAGAAAAAGAATATAGATAGCTATAAAAAGAAGTAAATGTTTTATTTTTGAAAAAGGTAAAGTCTTCAAAGAGACAGAGTACAGACAGTCATAGATTAAAAGGAATAAGGAAAAACGAGCCACATAAAGATAAAATATAAACAGAGAGTCTGGGTTATGTGTATTATTGTGTTTTCTTTGATTTTTTGACTACAGAGAGACATTTGATTCTGGGAACTGCTAAGCTAAACCAACATATATGTTTTAAACATATCTTGACTTCAAAGTATGGGTCTAAGGATGTGTAGCTTTGTAAAAAAGGTTCTTCTTTTGTTTCCACAGAGGATGAGAACATGTGGATTCATTCCAGGCTAATGTGGTTTGATAAAGGTCACCTTTAACATCCCTCAAAAAATTACTTTGCCCAATAAACAGCAGGAAGCAGTTTGGAGAAAACTACACCCATATTCCCAAATATGGCTTATATACATTTTTTTTTTACATTTAAAGGGGGATATGCTGTAGACACTTGCATTGGTATGGATCTTGGTTTATTAACACAAATTTAAGGACAATTTGTTATACTGTGTATATGTAACATGACGGGGCCAGCTTGTTGGGGTTTCTGTCCTGCCCAGTACCCCACAACCAGCATATCCCAAAGAAAATCACACACAGGACTTCATAAGGTTATAAACTGATTGGCTCATTAGGTCAGGCTTCTTATTAGTCCTTGTAACTTATATTAATCCATTATCATTATCTATGTTAGCCACATGGCTCAGTACCTTTCTCAGCTGGGCAGCTTACATCTTTCCTCTCCGGTGGTCTGGGCAGAACTGGAGAGGGAGCTTTCTGCTTCCCAGAATACTCCCAGTCTCTTTGCTCCACCTCTACTTTCTGTCTGGCTTTCCCGCCTATACTGTCTGCCTGGCCAATCAGCGTTTTATTAAAATATGATTGACAGAATACAGACAATTCTCCCGCATCATGTATATATATTTCTGCTCTTGATTAAAGTATTGTGTTTGTGTAGCTCATTTAAAAATGTAATGTATATGGGGGCTGACTGAGAAGCCATTGACAATGGCACTGGGTCTTGTTTCGTCTGCATGGACAGGCTTTTTGGGATCCTGGCCTGTTTAGATGCTCACCTTCCTGGACCTGGAGGGAGGGGGGAGGAACTTGGATTTCCCACAGGGCAGGAAACCCTGACTGCTCTTGGGAATGGTGAGGGAGGAGGAGAGGGAGTTGGGGGAGCGGGAGGGTATTGGGAGGAGGGGAGGAAGTGGAAATTCTTTAAATAAATAAATAAGGAAAAAATAAAAATAAATAAAAGCTGGTAGCTTAGAAGGCAAAAAAGTAATGCATAATTAAAAATATAGGCTAATAGATAATCATCTATAATATTCAAGCTTGTAGTCCTGTCAGTTAGATTGTCTAGATGAACAGAGATGTATTTCAGATGGATAGGCCTTCTTCAAACCTTTCAAAGACTACAGAATATGACATTTAAAATGTTTTAAGAACGTAGGACTTTTAATGACAGTGAGACATGGCTGCTGCTGTTAGCACCAGCTACTTCAAGAGGAAAATGGGCATTGAAGAGGCTCCTTATGGAGTTGGTTAGCTATTTGGGCAAGAAACTGCTCTTGCCTGGACTGTTTGATGTTATGCTTTAAGAACTGTACATGCAGGACCCACAGAGAGATGACTGCTGAACTTGCCTAAAGGTGAGATGATCCTTTATGGTTCCTGCATCATGAAAGAGTCTGTTAGACATTCTGCAGGACACAGAAGAAAGTTACTGACAAACTGTCAATATAGGTTGAACTGTCTTTGAAATGTCCTGCTTCGTGGAAAAGTCTGCCAGATACTATGGGCCTGTAGGCTGAAGATTGATGCCCCAAGGGTACAGAAGAACTTTGGATGACTGTCCAGGCAGTGAGATGTCTCTGTAAATTCTAGAGTTTTGGAAGTTGCTTACAATGCACTTCCTGTTTACTCAGGTAATATTATATCCTTCCGGAGTCTTTGATGGAGTCGAATAATTGATAGTTATATTTTTCCCTAGTTATGATAAAAGATAAAGTAGATATAAATATTGTAACTGTAATTATTGCTTGATACCTGTTTTATTATATGTAATTTTACTATGTTAAAGTTAAAACCTCTTTTTAAACAGAAAAGGGGAAGTAATGTGGTATTCCCCTCTGTATTCTGTGAATACTACTGGTTAATAAATAGCTGCTTTGTGCCTATAGCAGAGCAGGGCAGAATAGAAGAAGGTGGAAAAAACTAAACTGAATGCTGGGATAATGGAGGCAGAGTTTAGAGACAGGTGATGGAACTTTACCTAGTAAGCTACAGCCACGTGGTGATACACAGATTAATAGAAATGAGTTAAATTAAGATATAAGAGTTAGTCAATAAGAAGCTAGAGCTAATGGGCCAAGCAGTGATTTGAATAATATTGTTTCTGTGAGCAGCTGGGAACCAACAAATGTCTTCCTTACAACAACTGTTAGTGATAAGGGATTAAGTCTCTTTATGCCTATGATAAAAGAAATTACTTGCACATCTCCCTTCTGCTATGCACAAAATTAAAAATGGTTTACCTTCCTAAACCATGAGGCTTGAAGCTAAGTTTCCTGTAGAAACTGTAAAGAATGCCATCATTGTTCAGGGGAGTGCAACTGTCAGCTTGAGTGTGAGTTCTCATAAAACCCCTTTCATTGAGACTTACTGACTTTCTTGTACTTATTTAGTAGAGGAGTTGTGCTTCCCGAGTTGGCTCATTTAGACATCTTAGGATTTTGTTTTGCTGTTTGTTTTTTCTGAATATTTCCTACTTTGCTAGATTTCGATCTTTAAAATATCTCTTTACTTTTATTGTTTTTTATTTCTTCCTTTTAAGGCATGTTTTTAGTTTACTCCTTGAGAATTTCATGCATGATATAATTTATTTTTATCAAAACCCCTTCTCCGTCTTAAATATTGGCACATTTTCTTTCACGTGCTTGCTTTAATTAGAATAAAACTGTGTGTGTCTTATTTTTGAAAGAACGATCTATTCCTCCATTTCCTTTCTCTGTTCTTCCGATCATTTCAGTTCATCCTCCAGCATTTGGCAGTTCTGTTGCTTTCACTTCATGTTGCTAATGTGACCTCTTGGTTGGGCTTTCTCATTCATTTTATAAAATGAAAGCTCCTTTGATTTGCCTCAAACATAATTTGGACTAAATTCTGTTGTTTTGAATCTAATACCGGTTTGATTTTTTTCACTGAAGCATTCTGCAATTGACAATTTTAGATTTTCTTTCATAGTATTTATGGGACAGTGTTCTTCCCATCATTTCTATGTGTTTGGGCTTTGTGCTGCTTCCAGTTGCTAATCTGTAGCTGTTTTACAGCACAACCACATAAGAGCATCTGTGCCTTCTTTCCCTTTCAGAAACGAATGAAAGTGTAGATTAGGATCAATTTTGAGAATTTCCCCTTAGGCCTTGTAAAGAATACCCCTGCCCTGTTGGCCAAAAAGTTTGGCATATCTAGTTAATCAACCTTATTTCTCTTATTACCCAATTATATGTGTTATGTCTGCTTGACTGCATGTGGCATGTTGAAACCATCAGCTCTCCCACTTTGCCTGTGCCGTCTACATACTCTCCAGATCAGACTTAGACTCCATGAAGACATTTCGTAGGATGGATAGTGTTTCATACCAGACATATCTGTATTGTGGTTGATGATTATTGCTGAACTGAAATGATTTATTTCCCCTTTGATGTATTTCCCTCTGGACTGTGGGTTTAGTACTGTTTAATGCAATGTTGTCATTTTGTTCTTATTGGTACTCACATTAACCTAGAATATTATATATACATATATACATGTATGCATATATGTAATATATATTACTATATATATAAAGCATGACAAAGTATAGTACAAACCACTACTATGTATATAATATATGCATATATGGGCTTAGTGTTCTAGGTCCATATATGTATAGTAAGCACCACTTTGTACTTTCAAACCTCCATATGTACTATATGGATATGTGTATGTATGCATAGATACATACATATGTTGCTTGTATGACACTACTTTGGGGTATATTGCTTTCATTTATTGTCACATAGCTGAAATTCTTAACCTATGAGGTTTGTTATTTTAAAAATGTTTTGAATGAATTTTAGATTTGTAGAAGGTTTCAAAGAGACAGCAGCAGGTTCCTATCTGCTTCCCACCGAACTTCCCCTGCAGTTGCATGATCACCAGTATTCCCACCCATTTCATTCTGTGGTTTCTGGGTCCAGATCATGACAGTACATCGTGTTTTTTGTCCTGTCTCCTTGGTCTCCTTCAAGGTGTTAAAGTTACTAAGTCTTCAGTGCCCCATTTCCCCACCACCCCCTGTCATTTGATGCCTGATACTTCTGAAGAACATTGTTCAAATTGTTTGCACTATTTGGTATTTCCTGGAGTTCTGAAAGCAGAGAAATCTAAATTTTCTGGGTAGATCCTAGTGAGAAGAAGGTGTTTAGGGTGGGAGAGAAGAAACTGTACTGCAGATCTTAGCCATCCCTCATAGCTTGTATTTATGGCCCTTGGTCTCCCAAGAGGCACCCTTAAGAGGTGATGAAGCCCCCGAGGCTGGCCTATTAGAAGGTCTTTGGGTCATTGGGTCATGTCCTTGATCCATAGCTCCTCTTAACTCTTTTCCTCCATGATCATAAAGTATGTGACTTTCCTCTGTCACATTCTGATGCTATGATTGCAACTATGACACAGGCGGCTAGTGACAGGGTCAATCAATCATGGATTTAGGCATTCAAAACTGTGAGCAAAATAACCTTTTTTTCTCCTTATAAAGACCACAAGCTCCATGATAGAACTCTGACCAGCACACAGAGATCAGGGCAAAGCCTGGGAGAGAAGTGTGTTTAATCTTTAAACCCAGTGGACTTTCTAGGGGTCCCATCGCTGCTCTGGTACCCTCGACAAATCCAGATTAAGGCCAGGGAGCCACTGCTGACATCCACAACGTTGCAACGCCCCAAACTGAAGCTGATAAACACGGCTAAAATTAGGGTGTTGGCGACTGAGACATCGCTTACGTCAGTCACTTAAGTGGTTCTTGAGCTGAGGACTTTGTGGAAAGCTGCCTGGCATTTTGGATTCACTACAGCAGCTGATTCGACATCAATACAACCTCTGTTAGAAGCCGGTCGGAAGGTATGCGACTTCCACTCACAGCCAGACGCTGTGGCGACAGGGGAATCTGGGGACTGGCCAATGCTGGCCCTGTGTGTAAGTGGGAGCTTGAACATAGATTCTGGGGCCTTGCCAACCCTGAGTCTCTGAGTTCCGGCAGTGCTGCTGCAGGACATCAACTGTTAGTCACACTGATGGACACCTTGAGCAATGCATGGAAGCCAGGATGTCAGGAAGATGGGTCTTGGAGAGGAGTGATCTGGCAGATGTTCCACAGACCACGGAGGACTGTCTGGTTTCTCATCAGTTGTCCTTTTCTTTGAGTGGCCCTCTGGAAAGACAGCCTGTGGGTTGGAAATGTCATCTGCAGAATCATATACTAATGGTATTTGGAAATTGGGCCTTTAGTCTGTATGTAGGATTGGCTGAGGTCCTACAGTCGGGGATTCCACGATGTCACAGTGGCTTCATAAGATGATGAGTTGAGCTAGGCCGTGCATTCTGTCTTTCCACATCATAGGCTCTGCCATGCCGTGAACCAGCAGGAAGCCATCATCAGACACTAATCTGAAGACAGCATTTCTCAGCCTCCAGAACCATGTACTAAACGACTTTCTATTCTTTAGGAATTTCCCAGACTGCAGTATTTAGTTGCAACAACAGAACATGATTGTCAGGATGATAATCTTGTCTTCACTCTTCAGCAGGTGTGACTTTGGAGCACTTTAATGCCGTGCCTCAGATCCGGAGAAGAAGATGTTGTCTGTCTCCACAGTTGTCTATTTTCTTCCCTGTGGGTGGGATGGTGACAACCTCTTCCAGAAAAACAAGAGAAAGATAACAGCAGCACTAGTTAAGACATTTTCATGCCAACTAATGGTTAAATTCTGGCATATTAAGCATAGTATATGAATACATTTCTAAGCCAGGAGCTCTATGTGAAGATGTAGTGATTAGAACCATCTTCATTCCAAACATTTCACTTTGGTGCTCCATTTGTGTGAAATGATTTGACGCAAAGAACACTGTGCAACAAGGCACTTCCCCTGCTTGAATATTCCTGTAAACAGAGAGTGAAAGGGATTTTAGTTTGATGGTGGGTGGGAACTGAAGAAATGGATAGCGTATACCCAAGCTCATGTCTGTATTGTGCTTTGCTCAGCAGCTGAATGAACTTCATCTTACCCTCTCCCGAAGGACTACTCAACACGGACGCATCAAGAAACGTCATGTGGCCTTGTCCTACCTGACAGTCATATTAGTAAACACAGGCAGCTCCATAGGTCGTGAGTCACTCTGGCTCTACTGATGAGTTTATCAACACATCAGTACAACTCTGTCAAGTCTGCCTGTTCTACACAAACAGGTGCACAGTGGCTTTCGGGTGAAAGGCCTCCTCGTCAGGAGATATAGAAGCCTCAGAACGAGCTAGGAGCGGAAACAATCGGCAAGTCTCCAGTTTGTGGAAGAAGTTACCTCCTCTGAATTTAAATACGTAAGTCAGCCAATAATGAAAGTTGCTCTTCTTTTTCAAAGACCTGGCTCTTCTGAAAGAGCCAGAGAATGCCAAAGAGGTGGGTACAAAATTTGCAGAAGTAAGAAAGTAACATTCCCAGTAGGTACTGACTGTGTGGCCACTGGCAGACTGTCTTCTGATCTATAAAACTGAGGTTTCACTCTACATCTCTAGATCCATTCTGCCTCCTCAGAGAAGAAGATTCTGGAGATTAAGAACTCTGCTGTCTGAGTATTCTTAATAACGTACCCAGTTCTGTCTTCCTGGCCATGTGACACCTTGTCATTGCTACACAAGTCATGACCCCCTACTTTCAGCCTCTACACTTTCCTGTTGCCAGGATCATAGTCAGGAATATTGCTCCATGTCCTGTCTTAGGAAACGTCCCAGAAGCCTTGCGAATAGTCAAAGCCATTGCCTTGAGCGCCCTTTCTCATGCAGTGCCTTTATTTGCTCCTGGTCACCCAAACACACGCTGGGTAAATATGGGAGTCTGCAAGTCTCTGCCTTCCTGAGGAGAGACTTACATGTGTGGAGTTCAATCTGAGGGCTAAAGACTTTGCCAAAACCCAAGATAGACCAGATCTGAAGAAAGTGCTAAAAGGGATCACTACCAGAAAGCCAAGCGTGAGAGCAAAAGAGATGCTGTGGAATAGAATATGAGCACTATTACACCAGAAGTGATGTTGCATTTCTTGCCTTTTTTTTTGTCATGTCCCAGGCAATGTGTTTAGTGTTTCTCATGCCCATTTCAGTTCTCAGAAAGACTCCGAAGGCTATTGTAATGCCCAGTTGAGAGACGAGGAAACCCAGACCACAGACACACAGCCAGTAAATGAAGAACAGAAACACTCCAACTCAGATGCCAGACCTCAGACCTTAAAGCCCCTCTCCTGTCGTTGTCTTCCAGATTAAACCAGAAAAGAGAGGCCAGAGCGGAAACTGGACAGGGGGAAGGGACAGAGTGGGACATCTGCCCTCCTTGATTTGAAACCCTACACGCCTCACTTTTCCTGGCTCATCTTCGTCAAGGTGATCCTCTTCATTTAACTCCTTTCCTCCCTGCCAGGGAGTAAGGTCAGAGGTCTTTGGATCCTTGGAGCTCTGATTAGGCCACTGAAAACTCTCTCGCTGTTTCTTGAACAGGGAGAAGTCTGGAAACCTGGAACATTTGAGCCTCGCTAGGTTCTATGTTCCTCTGTCTGGTAGTCAGGCTTCTCAGGACCCGAGCCAGCTAAGCGTTCTTCAGAGCGGATTCATTAGCTTGCTTTGCCCAACCCCAGGTGGAATGGTCCATCTTCAGACTAGAGTGACAGCAAAACTGGGAGCTGTCCATTCTGTGATGATGGAACCCTCACAATCCATGGGACCAGAGATGGAACTCCAATCTGAGGCTGGCGGTCTGGAGTCCCCTCAGAGTACAGTAGCATATCCAGTCAAAAGGCCGGAGAAGGGAACCTGACCTTCACAAGCAACAACAGCCACACCAATGGGATCCCTTAAGGAGCTCAGGTGTGTGGCTGGGAGGGCTGTCTCCCTCTTTCTTATTTTCATTCCTTCCACACCCCAAGCTGATTAATTGGTGCTGCCCATGGTTAGGGTGAGTCTATTCAACCCACTGAATCAAATGCTTCCCTGGAAGCATCTTCACACAAGACATCTACTCAACTGTTTTTATAGAAATTCCTCAATTCTGACAACTTGACAACCAAAACTAACCATTACATCATCTCTTCGCCTTGCCATCAATGTCCATCAGGGCTGCTGTGATTCAGGACCACAGGAGGGCTGCAGCGGCTTCAGATATCAAACAGAGTAGAGATATTCAGTAAAGAAATGAAGCGTTTTCCCGGGTTGAGAGAGAAATTTGGATCAGAACTTCTTGAGCCTCTTCTTGGGCTTTGAGACTGTCTGTGCTTACACTAAACACTTACAGTAAAGGAGGTTTAATTCCCATGGCAATTAGACCAAGTGTGATTCACATCCTGGGTCAGAAGCTGCCTCACATAACCTACTACAATGGAGGGAAAGTGTTCAGAATGCAAACGAAGCCATTGAAATTGAGAAGACACAGGGGCAAGAGTGTGTAGAGCAAGGAAGTCAATAAAGACTATAAGAAGTTCCCTGCAGGACTCTGTTGAACTCATCCTACTTTTTAATAAACTTTGGTATGTAAATTGCTATGTTGGGTTTTTTTGTTGTCATTATTTTTTGTTTGTTTATTTTTGTCAAATTGACACAAACTAAGATCATATGGGAAGAGGGAAAATTTTCAGAAAAAAATTTTCATTAAACTGTCCCCATAAGAAAGCTGGTGGCGGGGTGTTTTCTTGATTAATGGCTGATGTGGAAGGGATAGTCTACTGTGGACCGTAATAAATACAGGCTGAGAAGCCTTGGGGAGCAAGCTAGTAATTGTTATCCCCCATGATTCTGCTTTAGTTCCTGCTTCCCAGTTCCTGCCACGACTTCGCTTCATGATGAACTACAACTGCAAGGTGAAAAAAAACCCTTTTCTTCCCAAGTTTGGTCATGGTGTTTGGCACAGCAATAGAAAGCAAACTAGGGACAGTTGTCAATATTTGTCAACAATTACTTATTGTATGTGCATGTGTGTGTGCGTGCATACATGTGTGTGTGTGTGTGTGTGTGTGTGTGTGTGTATGTGTGTGTGTGTGTGCACAGCATGCATGTACCTTTAATTTAAGGATCTTTACCAAATCTTTAATAGGAGTCATTAACTCCAGAGCCTACCCAACTCTTGGTTCTTCAGAGTTATTTAAAAGTCCTAGTGGGATAGCATTAGATTGAAAGTTCAGGAACTTTATCCAGAATGAATCACCTCTCTCCATGAGATGAGTTTGGACATATGGATAGCAGGCATATAGGAGGCACAGAGCTATCAACAAACTGGCCTCCTGCAACATAGAGCCTGTTCAATGATTTGGATAGTAACTCCTGTACCTTTAAATTTCTTAATCTTCTGATTGTTTAGGATATCTCCCATATTGCTAAGCAAAACAGGTTTTCAAAAAAAATCTAATAAATTCAAAATACACAATTCTCTCCAACTTGCTCATATCCCTCCAGAAATACAATAAAGACTATTGGAAACCAGGCTGTGAACAACATAAATTGTTAAGAAGTTTTTGAAAAGCTTACGTATTGGGGTTTGAATGAGACATAGCCCTCAAAGGCCCATACATTTGAACATTTGGTCTCCAGTTAGTAGTGCTGCTTGAGGGATTATGGAACCTTTAGGAGGTAGAGCCTTGATGAAAAAGCATGTTATCAGGGTGGCAGTGATGTTTTATAGTCTTTCCAAACTACCATCCCCCCCCACACTGTGTGTGAGGGGAGAGGTAAGAAGGAGTATGTGTGGTGTGTGTGTGTGTGTGTGTGTGTAGGCCCATATTTCTATACAGTGTGGCCATCAAGCTCTGAAGCCATAGGTCCCACCTGAGGTGGTCACATAGCCCTGCAGACAGGCTGTCACTGCCCTAACAAAAGGTCAGGATGTTGTTGCTTTTTTCTTTGTAATTTGGAGGATGCCTGATAGAGATGCTAATTCAAGCCTACCTAGCAGCTAGCATACACAGCAGACAGGTAGAAGCAGACATGACAAAATGACAAAATGCCATTTACCTGGTTACCTAGGAGACAGAATGCTGGTGTATTCCCGCTCAGTTTATGTGTTGGTATAAAAGCTGTTTGAAGAATAAACAAGAGGAATTCTTCAGGATGTGAACTCAGGACTACATGAGGGACCACTGAGAATCTCCCTCCCAATTAAGTCATGTGAGTTGTGTATTTATTACCATGCCTCCATGCAGGTCCAAAGAGAGTTTATGTTGGGGGGTCTGGTTGAGGGAAACAATTGAGGGTCTGGGCTAGCACCGGACCCAACATGTGTGTATGTGTGTGTATGTATGTGTGTGTGTGAAAATGTGATCAGCTATCTCCTCCTACCAGCATGCCATGTCTTTTCTGCCATGATAGACTCTAATCCTCTGGTGCTGTCAGCAAATAACAAACCCTTTGTTGGAGGAGAGACCCATTTTTTTTGTTCCCAGCTGCCTGGCTAGCTTAGAACTGAAATAACCACACAGAAACTGTATTACTTATTGTTTGACCCATTAGCTCAAGCTTCTTATTGGCTAAACTCTTACATATTAATTTAACCCATTTCCATTAATTTGTGTATCACCATGAGGTTGTGGCCTACTAGCAAAGTTTCAGCACGTTTATCTCTGATGGCAGATCTATGGCATCTCTCTGATTCTGCCTTCCTTCTCCAAGCATTCAGTTCCATCTTCCCTGCCTACATAAGTTCTGCCATATCAACAGGCCAAGACAGTTTCTTTATTCATTAATGGTAATCACAGCACAGAGAAGGAATTCCCACATCACCTCCCCTTTTCTGTTTAAATAAAAGGAAGGTTTTAACTTTAACATAGTACAATTGCATATAATAAAACAGGTATCAAGCAAGAATTATAGTTGCAATATTTCTATTTACTTTATCTTTTATCATAACTAAAAAACTATAACTCTCTATCTATTCTTCAACTCCATCAAAGACTCCAGAAGGATATAATATTACATAAGTCAACAGGAAGTACATTTATAAGCAACTTCCAAAACTCTAAAATTAACAGAGATCTCTCGCTGCCTGATCACTGACCCAAAGTTCTTCTGTAACATTGGGAAATCCATCTTCAGACTACAGGCCCATAGTATCCAGCAGACTTTTCATAAAGCAAGAAATCTCAAAGAGAGTTCTGCCTATATTAGCAGTTTGTCAGTCACTTTCTTCTGTATCCTGTAGCATGTCTTGCAGACTCTTTCATGAAGCAGGAACCCTGAAGGATCACCTCACCTTTAGGCATGTTCAGCAGTCATTTCTCTCTGGGTCCTGTATGTCCAGTTAAGTCGTCCATGCAAGAGTGGTTTCTTGCCCAAATGGCTAACCAACTCCATAATGAGCCTCTTTAATGCCCATCTTCCTCTTGAAGTAGTTTGGTGGTGTCAGGAGCAGATATGTTTCATGGTCAGGAAAATTCCTAAGTTCTTAAACATTTTAAATGTCATATTTTGAAGGTCTCTGAAAGATTTGAAGAATACCTATCTAACTGAAATATATCTCTATACATCTAGAAAATCTAACTAACATGACTACAAGCTTGACTATTATAGATGATTATCTATTAACCTATAATTTTAATTATACATTACATTTCTAAATGAACTACCTTAATCACAATACCTTAATCAAGAGCAGAAATATGCATATAACAAAATTGACCTTAAATTTGTATACTACGTCCTGCTGTTTGGGGGCACTGTTAATCAGGTCTGTCATGGTGTATCCTGTGTGCTAGGTTTATCTCAGTCAGCAGTTGAGCAAAGTATTTTCTTTTTGGGGGTGTTCACAGCAACCTTTCAAAGGGTCTTGCTCCATGAAACCATATTAGTCTGGAAGCAATCCACAGGTTCTCATTTTCTGTGGAAACAAGAGAAGAAGCTCTTTTCCAAAGTAACATATCCTTAGACACAAATTTGGAAGTCATAATACCTTTATAATATACATGCTGGTTTAGTTTAGCAGCTCATACAATGAATGTCTTTCTGCACTTAGCTCCTTCACAGTCAAAAATTTTTTAAAAACCACAATACTATATATAATCCAGATTCTGTGTGAATTTTCCATCTTTATGTATCTTATTTTTATTTACTCCTTTAAATCTATGACTGTCTGTAATCTTTCTTTAAAGACATTACCCTTTTTTAAAAAGCCATTTACTTATTTTTATAACTGTCTATATTATTTTTCTTATCCCTTCCAAGCCTACGTACATTTATCTAACACTATGACCCATTTAGAGGTCTTTTTTAAATCTAGATTTGTCTTATTGCATATCTGTAATTATTTTTCTGATCAGAAGCATTTCTTGAAATTCTAAGTAATTAAGAATCTTAGCTGTGACATTACTAGGTCAAATACAGTACATCCTGCTTGCCCTGCCCAGTGTAAAATTTAAGAGGCACCATTATTTTGATATATATGGTACTTCCTGCTCACTTAGCACAGTGCAGCATGGTGGAGCTGCCACCGCCTCTGAGAGACATGCACAGTGCCCGTCTCTAGGCACACATCAGGTCCGTGCCGCCATTAAGCAAGCTTCAGCAGTCTTTTCACAAACCTCACTCAAATACTCCACCTCCTGAAAGAGCCAGAGGTCATGCTGGCAGCATAGCCCAGAAAGCTGGCATTTTAAAAATGGCCATGGCTTTTTTCCTGCTACAGCTGAATCAGGAAAATCTCTCTTAAAGCAGCTGCAGCAAGCCACCAGCAAACAGCAAGAAGCTGTGTTAACCTCTGTATTTTTTTTTTTTGTCTAGAAATCCTTTTCAAACCCTCTCAGGTTTTTCATGGATTTAGTTGGTCGTGTGGGTGCCAATCTATAGGAGGCCACTTGTTTGTTCCTGGCCACCCAGATAGCTTAGCCTCGAAATAACCATACAGAAACTGTATTAATTAAAACACTGTTTGGCCCATTAGCTCTAGTTTCTTATTGACTAACTCTTACATCTTAATTTAATCCATCTCCATTAATCTGTGCATCACCACAAGGTCGTGGCCTACCAGCAAAGTTTTAGCACGTCTATCTCTGGTGGCAGATCAATGGTGTCTCTCTGACTCTGCCTTCCTTCTCCAAGCATTCAGTTCCATCTTCCCTGCCTACCTATGCTCTGCCCTATCAACAGGCCAAGACAGTTTCTTTATTCATTAATGGTAATCACAGCACACAGAGGGGGCTTTCACATCACTTCTTTTTTATCCTGCTTTTGCCTATGTTCTCCTATCATAGCAACAAAAAAGTAACCAATACAGGAGACAGGCTCCATTCCTTACCATTTTCTTACATCTGATAGAGTTGTAATATAAACACTACTTTATCTTGGAGTTGACAGACTGCTCTGCATTGACGCTGTTGCCTTTCACTGGTTTCCAAAAGGCCCAGAGGAGTGAACACAGGCTTCTCCTTTCCTTTGCTTGATGGGAGTAGGTGGATGAGGTGAGAAGCTGGCAGGAAGTGGGAAGGCATTTCTTGGGAGCTGACGTTTGGTGGACCTGAAGGACCAAGAACAGCCAGTTGGGGGAAGTAGAGAATATGTTTCCAGCAGAAGGTAGGCCATTTCTCACGTGGAAGGGATGCTGTGGAAGCTGGTGTGTTTGGAAGCCACTGAACAGAAAGCACAGGCATGTGGGAGCTACAACAGGAGAATGCTTTAGACCACATAAAGGAGTTTGGGTCCTATTCCAGTGGGGAAGTGGAAAGTAACAGGTTCTCATTTCTGTTTGCAGAACCATCCTTCTGGCTACTGGCAAATAGGTTGAGGAATCAAACTGGATGAGTCAGCGAGAGAGGCAATAGATCCTTCAGCAATGCTTGAGCAAAAGAACAATCACATTTCTGGACCCACCTTGTTTTTTGCTTACTTTTTAAGATAGGGTCTTATTATGTAGACCTAGCTGACTTGAGCGAGACTCACCATCCTTTTGCCTCTGCTTCCCAAGACCTGAGATGCAAGTATGCACCACCATGCTCTCTTGCAGAATATTCCTTTACACTCTGTCAAAATGTGTCACTGTGGTTGGTTTAATAAAGATCTGATTGGCCAATGGCTAGGAAGGAAGAGGTTAGGCAGGACTTCTGGACAGAGAGAGCTCTGGGAAAAAGAAAGACCTCCAGTGTCCAGAGCTGGAAGCAGAGGGAGCAAGACTTGCAGGAGGAGAGATAAAAGCCACAAGTCACATGGCAACACATAGATGAATCAAAATGAGTTAATTAAGTTGTAAGAGGCAGTGGGACAACCCTAAGCTGTAGACTGAGATTTTATAATTAATAATAAGTCTCTGTGTTGTTTTCTGTGAGCTGGTGGCCCAAAGAAAGATTCTTCTACAGTTTCCTCTTATTATTTGTTTCATTTATTGATTGATTGATCCATCTATTCAGGAGATGTAACCATAGATTTAATCAATGAATAATCTGCTTCTGCTATGGGGCCTCCATATGAATGTTTGAGATAGGGGAGTAACACTGGAAATGAAAAACAAAACAAAACATTAGTTTTCTGCATTTCACTTGTTCCTATTAATCTTCTTGACTTGAATTTCTGTTTTCTTGCAGAAAAAAAGCCAAGTTGCTTAGTGTTTGCTCAGTACTTTGAGTATCCCAGGCCTGTTGCTGTTCCCAAAGAGATCAGACTTCAGAGAGATCTCTGGGGGCTTGACAGATGGTTCTTTGACCTCTCCATGTGTGTTGTAACAACCACATGATCATATGTACATATACAGATGAGTACATGCATATACGTGCACACACAAAGAGAGATAAATAAACAGATGTAACTAAAATTGGTTTAAACGGTCTCTAAAATCAAGCATTCAGAATATCGCGTGCTTGTGAACCAAGGTAACAACGTGGGTTTGGGCTAATTGGGTGGAGCTGGTTAATGGCATGGGGCACAGAGGAGTCACACAAGGTGTGCTCGAGGAATGGTGAAATAGGGGTTTGACCAGCAGAGACCAAGACACCGGCTCCCTGTGTTGTTAAGTGAGTGCAGTTGTCTGAGCAACAGCAGGAAGGAAAGGCACAAAACAGCATGCAAAGATAACAGAGAAAGCAGAGATAGCAGGCTGGCAGACATCTTCGGCAGTTGCACATTGGGCAGGCGCTCTACCAAGTAAACCACAGCCTGACTCCCTAGCAGAGATCTAATGAATGTAGCTAAGAAGGGAGGAAAGGGGAGCCAGAGCACAGGGATACAGAGTGACCACATGTCCAAGGCAAAGAAGAGCTGAGTCAGCAAGGCATGGCCCCCAGGACCAAGCGAATACCACTGCCTGCTTTGTCCCAACCTTCTCTATAAAAACAAATTGCATGTCTTTAAATGGAAAAATGACCTTCAGCCTTGCTGAAAGAACCTCCGCTCCACTTTGTTATTTGGTTCATAAAGTCTGAAGTATTTGCTGGCTGGCCCACCCTGGGAAAGGCTCGCCAATTGCTGGTGAGGAATCTGTGTCTTGTGCTTAGAGTTTATTAAACTCTATCCTGTGGGTGACCAATGCCACTGAGCAGAAAGTAAACATGTTCTGCTCTGCATTCAAGATTCTCTTGGGTGCGCAAAAGCAGAGGCGAACGCAGAGGGAGAGTCAGGCTACTGCCAGCCCACAGCCTAATGGTCAGGAAAAGAATCAAAAGAAGGTAACTGTTTACACTGTAGTCTTGAAAACACATGTACCAAGTATCGAGGGAATAAGAAGTGAAAACTCTTGGATCAGATGGTTATCTCTTCCTAATCAACACAGTCCTGGAGGGAGCCTAGTCCTCTGTTCCATGCTCAGACTAGAACCCAGAGTCTCGTACATGCTAGACAGGGGCTCTGCCTAGAGCTGCACCCCCATCCCAGGGGAGATCCTTCCATCTGATTTACACAGCCTAGATTCTAAGGCTGCTGTTAGTGAAGCCGCAGAAATAGGGCAGCAATAGGCTAGGCTCAGCCACCATCCCCAATGACCTACTGAGGACAAATAAAGAGCCAATTGTGGTGAAAATCAGATATATTAAGTGTGACTTCATTGGGAAGAAGAACAAATCGAAGGGTTCAGAGACCCCTCCCAGTCTATCTTTAGATGCTGACATAGGTTTAGATGGAAGGTATGCATCACTAAGCAAGCCTGACTGAGTTGTGGTCCTGTCCATCCTTAACACATCAGTGTCTTCTGATCCAGTATGTGCTCTAAGGAGGTCTGATAAATTGGTAGAGATGCTAATCTGTCAGTCACTGAGAGTACACTCTCAAGGTTCTATTCTTCCCGGAATTCAAGGTAGCTGGAAAAGCAAAAGACGATAATTTATGCCTGTGCCTTCAACCAAAGTTCAAACACAAAATGGAGGGAGGGGCACCAGGCTTTCATCTGTTCTTTGGTTGTGGGCCCAGTTAGGTACCCAGTAGCAGCTTCTAAGGGGCTGTTCCACAACTATGCTGACAGTCTAGATGCAGCTCCAGAGAATGAGGGTGTCTAGAAATTAAACTTCTGGTTGTATAGATGTCTACAAAGAGTCTGAAAAGGCTCAGAAAGATGTTGACTCTAGATAAGGAAGAGGTATTTGAATTGCTTATCAATCAGTTTGTGCCGATCCTCAAAGAAGCAGCCAGTCTGCAGCCCCTGGGAAAGAATCCAGACTTCCTGTGTGCAGAGACCACCCTGGCCCTGTTTTCCTGGTTGGGTGGATTGAGACAGAAAAGTGAGAGAATGATGTTCCTACAAACCAAATGACGGGGCTGTGGGAAGTGGGGTTGGACCACAATGCAAACAGCTGTTTTCATTCCCTGGAAAGCAAGGGAGGGATGTGGTCTGAACGCTCTGGTAATGATGAGGTCTAGATCTCGCCTTTGACGTGACTGCAGTGTGGGAAGCTGGGAAAAATGTCACCAGCAGGATACAAACTGTTCCATGTTCATGATGTCACCCCCTTTGAGCTAGGGACCAGAAGTGTTTCAGATTTCAAGGGTTTGATTCTGGTTTGCTTTGCATTAAGGAGTGATTTCCTGTAAGTAAGGCGAAAGCATGGCCCTAAAGAACCCTTCACTTCCATTATACGTATGCATACATGCTTCCTGAAGATAGTTGTATAGAAGATTGCTAATTCCTATGGCTTCAACTGGAATCTGCCAGAGGAGGATGGGTGTGGTTTAGGTCACGTATGATATCAGCTCCAAAAAGCTGATATTTTAGATTTTAGAGCATTTGGGATGTGCAGTTTCCTGATGAGGGAAACTCTAATTGTATCTTATCCCCAAGAAGAAAAAGGTAAGTGCCAGTAAAGGTGTTCATCTTTGTGTCCAGCTCACCTAGAGGTTGTATCTTGCCTGGAGTTGAGGCTGGGCTTCATAGACCTGGAATTCTGGCAGATCTGACCTCGTGGCATGGCCTCTTCCTATAGACCTGACCCAATGGCATGGTCTCCTCCTGCAGATCTGACCCAGTGGCATGGTCTCCTCCTGCATACCTGACTCAGAGGCGTGGTCTTCTCCTACAGACCTGACCCTGTGACGTGGTCTCCTCCTGCAGACCTCACCCAGTGGTATGGCCTCCTACTACAGACCTCACCCAATGGTATGGCCTCCTCCTACAGACCTCACCCAGTGGTATGGCCTTCTCCTACAAACCTAAGCCAGTGGCATGGTCTCCTCCTGCAGACCTAAACCAGTGGCATGATCTCCTCCTGCAGACCTGACCCTGTGACGTGGTCTCCCCCTGCAGACCTGACCCTGTGACGTGGTCTCCTCCTGCAGACCTGACCCAGTGGCATGGTCTCCTCCTGCTTCTTTGTGAAGGTGGAACAGCAGAAGCTGAGCTGCGGCTTCCTCTGGGAAGCTCGCAGAAGCAGAGTCCTCCCTTCCATGTCATCTCTATTGAGTTCTTTCTCTTCTCTGGTCATCTGTGTAAAAGTGGCTTCTGACAGGTGTTGAGGAGCTACCTGGCGGCTATTCTTTCTAGGAGTCACCATCCTGCATCTCATCAGTGTGGTCATTCTCCTTTGTCAGTCACTATTGTGACCTCCATGGGGGACTTTCCTTGCTGTGCCCATTAACTGTGGTGTTTATTTGCATCTTTCTTCAAAGCTCTTCACGTCATGCATACTTCCATGGTGTATGTTGGTATCTGATCCCTTTCCAAGGCTTCTCATATGCCCCCCCCCCCCCCCCGCCAGTGTGCTTTTCTAAGATGCCATCAGTGCCTTCTCTTTCCCTGGATGCCCACACTGACATGCCACCTCCAAACCTTTCCTTCTATGTCCTCATCTATAATTCAGACCTACAAATATCTCATGGTTCACTGGGCAAGCTGTCTGTGCTTGCACTGGGTTTAACCGCAATTGTGTAGTATGACAGCTGCTGTCCGGGAGAGGAGCGGTAGCTATGGACTCAGATGTCTCATCCATCTGCCGGTCAGAGGGGAGGGAAACAGCCCACAGGGAAGATGGATATGTTGTTTGTGACTCTGAAACGGAAATGAAGCTGAGTGGTAGATTAGGAAAAGCCCCCAGAATCTCAACTTTCCTATAATGGGACTGAATTATTGAAGTTAGAATTTTTTTTGAAATCTTTGAGTTACTAAACATTTTAATGCAAGATGAAAATGCGATGTGGTCGAATGATTACCCCGAACCTTCCGAGCAAAGTGAGAAGGATGTGAAAGAGAGACCAATGTGGCAAGGGAGTGATAATGCCTTCAAAGGCTAAGTGAGCCCCTCACAGGTTTATATATGTGTGTGTGTGTGTGTGTGTTCAGAATGTTAAATACTGTATTTTGGTCATATTCACCCCTCCCCCCAGCTCCTCTCTTATCCATCCCCACTTCTGACCTATCAAACTTTGTGTCCTCCTCCTCCTTCTTATTTTACACCCATGAAGCCCAGTTTGTGTTGCCCAGATATTCCTGAATGTGCCATCTTTTATGGGAGCATGGCCAGCTTATCAGGAACTGCACTCCTAGAGAAAACCGTCTCTCCCACGCAGAGCAGCTAACAACAAACAACAGCTCCATGGTACGGGGCAGAGCTTTGTGCTCAATTCCCCTCTCCAGGCTAGAATTTTGTCTGTTGTGGACTTGCACAGGCCTTATGTATGTTGCTGCAACCGCTGTGGATTCATGTGTGCAGCTGCCGTGCTGCGTCCAGAGCACTGTTATCTTGTGGTCACCCACTGCCTCTGGTTCTACCCTCCTCCTTCTTCCTCATCCTGAGCCTTGGGAGGAGGGATACACACATACACACAAACACACATACACACACACATATATATGCATACACATACCTGTATACATCTATATCACACATACATATATTCATATATATGTATACATATTCCCATAGGTATTGAGCATTCTGAATTTCCTTACTCTCTGCACCTTGGCCAGTTCTGGGTCTCTGTGTTCATCACTGTCTGCTGCCAATAGAAGCTTCTCTGATAAGGGATGAGAGATGCATTTGATCTATGAACCCATGATAAATCATTAGGAGTTGGCTTCATACTATGTCCATTTAGCAGAGTAATGGTGGTAGATTCTGCCCTACAACCTACAACCTGTCGAGCCATAGGTTCTTGGCCAGATAACGGTGCCAGGTATGACATCCACTTATCAATCTGTGGTCTACTATTTGGACAGCGTCCCACCTCTTCACGACAAGGTGTTAACAGAGGAGGCTATCATGGGTCCACTGAGTTGGAAGCTTGGCAGAAGTTAAGTTGTGGAAGACATGTCTACCCCCACATCTAGTGCCTGCCTTGGGTCGTGGAGGATTCTCTCTCTCTCCCTCTCCTTCCCTCCCCTCACTCCCTTGCTCCCTCCTCTCTCTGTCTTCTCTTGTGGAATAGAATGAAATAGCCAGGCTACTTAAATGGTGGCTCAGGGTCCCAGAGAATCAAAATGTTCTGAAGTAGCTAAGAACTCTCTTCTAGCCTATTGGTCAATTCAAGGCACAGGGTGGGATGTAAGGAAAACACAGTTAAATCCGGCTCTTGTTCGGAGCAGTGACGTGGCTTTGAGGACAAGACGAGCTTTTGGAAGCCATATCTGAGACCGTCCACGGCAGATGCTCTTGTGTTAAGGTTACTGACAAAGACTCTCCTCGACACTCCTCTGCTCTGTCTCCTCTGAGATGTTCCCACTAGGCTGATACCTGAGCTGATAAGAACCATCCCTGTCAGCACAAACAATTGTGGCTACTGTGGGAATGCAGCAGTGTGCTCATGAGGATGGCCAACCCTCTTAAATGCTGGGGAAGCTACAATTTGTTTCAGCTAAAAAGTAATTGTAACTTTCCTTAGAGCATTTACATTAAAAAAAACCCACACAAGAAAAGCTACATAAAAAGAAATCCAAAATTAAAACAAACAAAACCGAAGAAACAAAAGAATGAAAAATCTTAGCAATGAAACCTGCTTGCATGGCTTGGTCCTGGAAACCTGACTGGCTGATGAGGGAATAAAGAAAGGACAGACACACCGGCACATGCGCATGAAAAACTGGGGTGGGGTAGGCCACACTCACTCTGATGGGCAGCAGCAGCTACACAATAACCTAGAGCGTCAGCATGTTTCCTGTCTACAGGAGGAGGAGGGTTAGCTAGCCTCCCTAGGAGGTTTCTAGAGAGGAACATTCCCTGGAGAAATCCTGGAGGAGGGAGCTGCAGTTGCTGGGTTTTGCACACATTGCTTGCTCAGTTGTCCATTAACCCCAGAACTTGAACCAGAGGGAAACTTTGCCTTTGCTGCTGAGCCTCACCTGGATGAGGCTTTGCCAGTTCCTATGAGTCTGAGGTATTGCTGTTCATGACAAGTCTGTGCCCAATGCAAAATAATACGCATTCACTCAGGACTTCGGCCACTCCTAACATGTTCACTTGGAGTTTCCCCAGTTCACCACACCTTAGAATTACAAGTCAAGGTCCTAGAAGCCATCCCTTTAAAATGCAATTACCAAGAGAGGTTCTTTTCTGTGGGAGGGTAGGAGCTAAGCTGTGATGGACACCTGTGAGCAGAACAGTGATCCCTTTCTGTGACTCTTCCTCAGTCCCCCTCTCCCGTCCTCCCTCCTGCTCACTAAAGCAGGAGTAGGAGGTGCAGAACAAAATAACTAGGACGGAATGTTTAGAAAGCAAAGAGGCATCAAGCATGTGGGAACTGAGAAATGAAATATTAAACTTAAAGAAAACCGAGAAGAGCAACCAAGCAGAAGGCAGGATGGAACTGAGCCAGCAGGAGATTCTGGCCAGCCAGACTGCAGCGAGCAGGGGAATGGAGGCTGGGCACAAGTGCGAGCCAGCACAGAAAGTGAAGCGTGATTTTCTCAAAGTTCCCAGTGTCTCTGGTAAATAAAACAGAATGTAGAGTTCGGAGGACAGAAGCAGCACTGGTGCTGGGTGGAGGAACACAGGGAAAGGTTTAAAAGGCCTGAGAGCAAAAGCTGAACCAGGTTCAAGATGATCTCAGACAAAGTCACAATGGGGAGTAACACAGAACTGGCTGTCCAGCATCCAGGATGGACAGCCTTTCAAAGAAAACCAAGTTAACAATGACACTAAAAATGAAGTCGTACATATTACCCAAATTAGCCGGGCAGTGGTGGCACACACCTTTAATCCCAGCACTCAGGAGGCAGAGGCAGGAGGATCTCTGTGAGTTTGGGTCCAGCCTGGTCTACAAGATATAGTTCCAGGACAGGCTCCAAAGTTATAGAGGAACCCTGTCTTGAAAAAAAACAAAATAAAACGAAACAAAACAAAAAAAGCATATTACCAAAATTACATTTTTAATGGTCTAATGTTTGTCTCCCAGAATTCACTTGTTGGAAATATAGTTCCTAAAATTGTAAGTTAGAGGAATTGAGAGTGTCAACTTTAAGAAACGATTGTCTTGGGTGATAGGGACCCTGGCCTTGTGAATGGTCCATCCACTGAGTTGATGTATTGATGAATTATTACAGAAATGGTTATCATGAGGTTGAGTCTGTTATGAAGCTGACTATTTCATACATGCCTCTTTAATCATGTGATATTTAGAGCTCACAGGGGACTCATTGAAGGATCTATCAGAGAAGCCCCCAATTGAGATAGTCCTCGACCATAGACATAGCCTGTTGAATTGTTGACAGGACAATATTGTTTATTCTCTATCAATTTTCTAGTCTATGTCATTTGGTTAGAGTAACTAAAAATAGACCAAGGCAATATTGGTATATACATGCACACAATCTTTATTCTTTGAGGGATATTTTTTGATTAGAAGTGGAGCCACTTGTAGGAAATGGAAAATCGTAGGTTTCGGGTGTTTGGGTGTTTTCGGCAGGTATTGCTGTGTTTTGCTTTGCTTTTCGCTATCACAGTGTTGAAATTCTTCAAATCATGTGTCTCATTCCCACAATGAAGCAATGAGTTGGGATATCTGTACACTTCATATATTTCCCTGGTTAGTATTTAATTGTTATATATTAGTTTTATATATATATAATAAATTATATTTTTAATTATTATATATAGTGAATTCTAAGTAGAAGACCACCTCAAACCCACAACCTGTCCCTCAGTTTCCTAGGTGCCAGCAGGGCTAAGGTGTGTGCAGAGGGCTCTTGAATGCAGTGCCCATGGTCTGCTTTTGCAAAGCTTCACACAGACAGACTCAAGTCAGCAGCAGAGACTGCTAAGTGCATGCTATGTGTCAACACCCTTCTACCCTCCTATTAAAAGCTGGGTACCTAAGTGTCCTCACAGTTAAGGATATTGAAAAGCGAAGCCGAAGAGCTATGAGGCTGAGAATTAATGTGACTGCAAACTAGTTCTGCACATAAGCTAGGAACTGGCCAGTTTGAAGACTGCGTCTGACCTCTTGCTTGAATTTGTCTGTCCTCATGGTAAGGAGCACATGTTTAAATAAATGCAGCATAACCAGGAATATGAATGCACCATGCTGTGCTAAAAGGAAGGACTAGCCACACCCGAGGAAGGTATGGGAGGGGGACATTGTTGTGGAATCTGTTTCCTTGGTCTTTGTTCCCTCTCTTCCTTTCCAATCAACAATCAATAAAATCAGACAAAATATGCAGTTAGTGCCTGGGGCTGGGAATCACAGCCATACATTTGTCAATGACAGGTGTGTTCTGAAAAATACACCCTTAGGCGATGTAGCTACATGAGCACCACAGGCTATATCTGTACACAACAATTGCATACCAAGCAATATGGCATACATGCAGGAAAAGCTTAAATATGTATATTACCAGCGTACTGTAGTCTATTGATTCTCGGGTCACAATACATAGAACAGCAGGAGATTAACTCAGGCCCACCTAGGAGAAATCTAGACTTGATAAAGACAGGATTATCTGAAACTTCTCTTAATGCCATTTTCCACGCTGTTCTGTAATTGTGTTTATTTTTTCCTGAGTAAGATGGATAAATTCCTAAATGATAGAAAACATAGCATTCTAAATAACATCATAGCAAGAAACATGTATAAGAATTGATATTATTCACCATGCATAAGTACATGTGCTATACTTTGACATGACAGACAGTCTGGTTATTTTGATCATACCAACTTCAGTATACACCTGAGCATGTGCCGTTCTGCGACATTCTGTCATTAGATAGCAGAGGGTTTGGCTCCATTAAGATCGCAAAGGGATGCCATCACATATGTGGTTAACAAAAACATCATCACCAGAAGCATGACTTCATGTCCCTCTTTAACTTTTGAGCTTCTGATGTTTCCCATAGCATGTATGCTGCTATGACTTCTAATTTATGGAAGAAAAGTCTCGCTCCATGACTTAGTCTTCACAAGAAAACAATCCAGAATGCCTGCTTTATTTTTGCTTTTCTCATTAACCCCATGTAGATTTCTTTTGGAGAACACACAGGGTAAAGGCAGGGTTTCAGATGACGTCAGCTGCGGACAAATTGGCTTTCCTTCATTCACTGTGATATTATTGCCATTTATCTAAGTCTTAGATGAAAGAAACTTTGTTCATATAATGTAAACATTTGTGAGTACACACACTGTGGCTTTGGAGACCCTCAGTGCAAGCTTACGCACGTGAGTGTCTGCATTTGTGTGTGTGTGTGTGTGTGTGTGTGTGTGTGTGTGTGTACGCATGTGTATTAAGTTCAGCTAGGCAATTAATTTGCCATCATTCTACATACTCTGCCAGTACTAACATTAAAGTTAGGGTTTAACAGCACCTAGCATTATTTGACCGTGAAGCACTTTGGTAGGAAGTTAGAACATTGCTCTGCTGTCCTTAGAAAAGATACCCTTCCATTTCCATCATTGAATAAGACACCAGCTACAGGAACAGACTAGCATTTTATCCTGAAACTAAGAAGTCCGGTTTTCTTAGACGAACAGTTGTAATTTTTTCTTTCTGGTATTAGCAATGATGGTAGACTTGTGGGCATGAGGTAACATTTTAAAGAATTAATACTGCTGATGGCTTCTTTACTGATAGTTGTGTATCAGGCAGTGTTACAAGGTCTGGATAGCACTAACACAATTTTTCATCAACCCTGTAAAATGCTCACCTAAGAGGATCATCTCAGCAAAGAGAGCAAGGGTACCAAGAAGTCAAAACTCCCCACTGAAAGGCTGGGATTGTGAAGCTTTGTTTCCTTCTTACACTTGTCACGGATTGAAAATATTTTCAAGATCCTGGAGAGGGTAGGGAACATACCTAAACATAATAAAGACAATATACAACAAGCCAACAGCCAACATAAAACTAAACGGAGAGGCACTCAAAGAGATCCCACTGAAATCAGGAACAAGACAAGGTTGTCCACTCTCTCCATATCTACTCAATATAGTACTTGAGGTTTTAGCTAGAGCAATAAGACACCAAAAGGGGATCAAGGAAATATAAATCGGAAAAGAAGAAGTCAAACCCTCACTACTTGGTGATGATATGATAGTTTACATAAGTGATCCCAAAAATTCTACCAAGGAACTTCTACAATTCATAAACACCTTCAGTAATATAGCAGGATTCAAGATTAACTCAAAAAAAAAAGTAGCCCTCCTTTATACTGATGATAATTTAGCTGGTAAAGAAATCAGAGAATCAACACCCTTTACAATAGCCACAAATAGCATAAAATATCTCAGAGCAACTCTAACCAAACAAGTGGAAGATGAATAAGACAAGAACTTTAAATCACTGAAGAAAGAAATTGATGAAGACAGAAGAAAATGGAAAGATCTCCCATGCTCTTGGGTAGGTAGAATTAACATAGTAAAAATGGCAATCTACAATCATACCAAAAGCAATCTACAGATTCAATGGAATGCCCATCAAAATCCCAGAAAAAATCTTCACAGACCTTGGAAGAACAATACTCAAGTTCAAATGGAAAAGTAAAAAATTCCAGGATAGCCAAAACGATCTTGTACAATAAAAGAACTTCTGGAGGCATCACAGTCCCCGACTTCAAGCTCTACTACAGAGCTACAATACTGAAAATAGCCTGGTATTGGCATAAAAAGAGACAAGAGGACTAATGGAACCAAATTGAAGACCCAGATATCAATCTATACACCTATGAACACCTGATTTTAGACAAAGAAGCAAAAAATATTAAATGGAAAAAAGAAAGCATATTCAACAAATGATGCTGGCATAACTGGATATCAACATGTAGAAAAATGAAAATAGATCCATATCTATTGTCATGCACAAAACTCAAGTCCAAATGGATCAAAACCCTCGACATCCAACCAACCACACTGAAATGCATGCAAGTGAAACTGGGACGAACACTTGAACTCATTGGCACAGGAGATCACTTCTTAAATATAATCCCAGTAGCATAGACACATCATAACAATTAATAAATGGGACCTCCTGAAACTGAGAAGCTTCTATAAAGCAAAGGACACAGTCAACAAGACAAAATGGCAGCCTACTGAATGGGAAAAGATCTTCACCAAGCCTACACTGGACAGAGGGTTGATCTCCAAAATGTAAAAAGAACTCAAGAAATTGTTCCTCAAAAGAACAAATAATTCAATAAAAAATGGGTATAGACCTAAACAGAGAACTCTCAACAGATAAATCTAAAATGGCTGAAAGACACTCAAAGAAATGCTCAACATCCTTAGTCATCAGAGAAATACAAACCAAAACAAGTCCGAGGCTCTCTCTTATACCTGTAAGAATGGCCAAGGTAAAAAATATTGATGATAACTTATGCTAAGAAGGATGTGGGGTAAAGGGAACACTCCTGCATTGCTAGTAGGAGTGCAAGCTGGTACAGCCACTTTGGAAATCAGTATGGCAATATCTCAGAAAATTAGGGAAAAAAACCTACCTTAAGACCCAGCAATATCACTTTTGGGTGTATACCCGAATACTGCCAAATCATACCACAAGGAAATGTTCTCGATTGTGTTCCTAGCAGCATTCTTTATCACAGCCAGAAACTGGAAACAACCTAGATGCTCCTCAACTGAAGAATGGATAAAGAAGATGTGGTGCATTTTCACAACAGAGTACAACACAGCAGAAAAAAATAATGACATCTTGAAATTTGCGGGCAAATGGATAGGTTTAGAAAACATCATATTGAACAAGGTAACCTAGACCCAGAAAGATAAATATCATACGTACTCACTAATAAATGGCTTTTAGACATAAAGCAAAGAAAAACTAGCTTGTGATTGGCAATCCCAGAGAACCTAGACAACAAAGAGGACACTAAGACAGACATACATAGATCTAATCTACTTGAGAAGTAGAAAAAGACAGGATCTCCTGAGTAAATTGGGAGAGTAGGGATCATGGGAGAAGGTAGATGGAGGAGGGAGGAAGGGAGCAGAGAAAAATATATAGTTCAATAAAAGCAATAATAAAGGAAGGAAGGAAATAAAATATTTTCAAGTGTCTATGTTGGATATTTATAGACTTTTTTCTTGTCATTAGTCCCTGAACAGCACAACGTGGCAATTACTTACATAGGTTTTCCACTGTCTTAGGCAGCATAGGATGGTTTAAAATATATGGGGGCATTTGTATTTGTCCTAAGCAAATGCCTGTTTTACATAAGGGACTTGAGTATTGCGAATTTGGGTATCTGTGTAGACTTGGACCCAATGCCCAAGACCAACCCTCAGTCAAGCATTTAGCATAAGATTCATATCTATCATGATAGAGCCATGCACTCAGTGTTACAAGTGTACTCCTCAGACATAACTGTCATGATAGAGCCATGTACTCAGTGTTACAGTATACTCCTCAGACATAAGGTGCACACGGTAAGCTGAGAAAGTGTCTTGATTGGAGAAATTCCTACAAAGCTGATGAGCATTCTCCCCTTTCATACTTAATATCTTTGATTTGGCACATATCTGTACATCTATCTGTGTGGGGTAATACGATGGTTTGATGTACATATGCCATGTGTGACAAGCAAATCAGGGTTATTAATGCTGCCTTCTACTTAAACATTTGAAAGGTTTGTACTGGGAGCTTCCAAACTACTCTCCTCTAGGTCTCTATAAAGTAGGTCATCATTACATCAGCACTGGTCTCTCTATGCTCTGTTCTGTACTGCGCTGGAACTTGTCTCTCCATCTTCGTATGCACCATGATAAATCACCGGTGGATGATCCTAAGACTCAGCTGAAATATTCGTCCTCACCTCAGTTATGGCAGAGTGGAAAAGAGTGAACACCGAGAATAGTGACCCATGTCACGCAGAGTTGCGTGTGACTGAAAGTTAAGGGAATGAGATAATGCATCAAGGCACTGCCGAAATACCCAGGCCTTGGATCATGGGTGAACGGAAATTAGAGATTCAGATTGACATTTTGCAGCTCAAATCGGCATAACTTGGAAAGACCTGGTGTCCTAGTTAGAGTCACTATTGTTGTGATTCAAATACCGTGATGAAAGGATTTATGTGACTTCCATTCCCACAGCACTGTTTATCATGAAAGAGGTCACGGCAGGAACTCAAACAGGGCAGGAATCTTGAGACAGGAGTTGGTGCAGAGGCCACAGAGGGGTGCTGCTTACTGAATTGCTTCTCTTGGTTTGCTTAGCCTGCTTGCTTTTGAAACTCAATACCACCAGCACAGGGGTGGTTGGGCTCTCCCACATCAGTCACTAATTAAGAAAATGACCCACAGGTTTGCCTACAGCCAGATCTTTTTTTAAAAAAAAATTTCCATTCAAATATCCACACTTCCTTCCCTCCTCTCAATCCCTTCCTGCTCTCCCATACCTCCCCTCTCTCTCCTCCCTGCTTGAGAGAGGGCAGGGAACCCTGCCCTGTGGGAAGTCCAAGGCCCTCCCACTTACATCCAGGCCTAGGGAGCTGTGCATCCATATAGACAAGGGTCCCAAAAAGCCAGAACATGCCGTAAAAAACAAGTCCCAGTGCCTTTATCAATGGCTTCTCAGTCATCCCTTATTGTCAGCCACAATCAGAGAGTCCGGTTTGATCACATGCTCATTCAGACCTGGTCCAGCTGGATTTGGTGAGCTCCCATTAGATCAGGCACACTGCCTCAGTTGGTGGACCAACCCCTCGTGGTCCTGACTTCCTTGCTCGTCTTCTCCCTCCTTCTGCCTTTCAACTGGACCTTGGGAGCTCAGTCCGTTGCTCTGATGAGGGTCTCTGTCTCTATCTCCATCCGTCGCCAGATGAAGATTCTATGGTGATATTCGAGATAATCTACAGCCAGATCTTATAGAGAATTTTCTCAGTTGAGGCTTCCTCATCTCTGATGACTCCAGCTTGTGTCAAGTTGACATAAAGCTAGTCAGGACATCTGTTGTCTTGGACATCCAGATCACCACAGATAATGATTTTTTTATATGTAATATCAACATAAAACATCTATAATAGTTAATAAATAATTTAAAGAAAATAACAGGTAAGTTGAAACACACATGGCATGTGGCTGTACTAAGTTTTGTGAAAGTATTTCTTACAAAACGGATGAGGAACAGCATCCTTTTAATCCAGCCATGAAGATTCTGAAGGCCTCACCATGGAGGCAACAGATAGGAAAAGAGAATGACGTTCCCACACAGAGGATGTGCAGACCGACAAACTGAGCTTTATAGTGGGAATCCTGAAAACGGAAGGGATGCATTGACATGGATCCCAAAGAGGACTGAGCACCCTGAGCACGGACAGAGCCTGGGCAAACAAAAGTGCACACAAGTGAATCCTTCATAGCGTCTACTGATGTTGTGAGCTCATGGCTGACTCTTTGCCAGACAAAGTGTGTCTGGTCTAGGAACACTCTCACTGTTCCCGAAGAGGAGGGGGCCTTTCCAGAGCGGGGGATGGTGTAAGGAGGAGCCAGGCTCATTGGTTGCTAAGACACTGGCCCTGCCGGAGTTCAGCTGATTCCCCAGGCCGGTGGGTCCTGCCCTCACAGGCTTGCTGAGAAGTTGACAAGGGTGAAGTGAACACACAGCTGCTGATGGAGAAGTCTTGATGAGATTCCCGCACCTGCTCATTCCAGTCCAAGGAAGCCCAAGCAGGACTCAGACCCCATCTTACTTCATCTGATAACTGAAGTGGTGAGATCATTTCTGGCCCCTTGCCAAAGTCCTTCAACACGTTCCTTCACAGTAGTTGGCAGGAGGTGGTCGGGTATGAGTCCGCCCGCCTGACAAACTCGTGGGTGGCAGTGCAGCCTTGGTCACTCAGTTCACACTCAGAGAATTCAGAAACCAGAGCTGTAGCTGACATCTATGTTTGGCTTCTACATGGGACTTGCCACCGTGTCTCTTTCTAAGTCTGAGGAGCCCCTGCTCGGCTAGCTGACGGGACCCCATCTTCTGAAGGAGATTCATGAAGCAAACTGAACTGTCATTTCTTCTACGCTAATTTCTGAGGGAGAACAGACTTCACTGATATTCTGAAAAAAATATAAATCTAAGGAAAATGAAACTTTATGTTTTAGTGAAACATGAAGCAACAACCACCTAGAATCAGATCAGTTCATAAACACTTCATACAATGGACAACCACAAGGTTGGTGTCAAATGAAACAGAACCTCATTTAGGTAAGTATATAGATGGAGGGAAGTGGTTGGGTAGAGAGGTATGATAGGTGATAGATGCATAAAAGATAGGAAATGACAGACGCACACACACACACACACACACACACACACACACCTGAAATATGGACAGATACCTGAAATCTGAAAGGGTATATAGATGGTGGTAGGGAGAGAGAGGAAGAGAGAGAGAGAGAGAAAATAGGACTAGCTTTACCTGGTATTTGAGATTAAAATGCAAAGTCAGTACAATACAGAGAGAAAGAAAGAAAGAAAGAAAGAAAGAAAGAAAGAAAGGAAGGAAGGAAGGAAGGAAGGAAGGAAGGAAGGAAGGAAGGAAGGGAAAGAAAGAAAGCAGTCGGGCAGTGATGACACACACCTTTAATCCCAGCACTCGAGAGGCAGAGGCAGGCAGATCTCTGTGAGTCTGAGGCCAGTCTGGTCTGCAAGAGCTAGTTCCAGGACATGTTCCAAAGCTACAGAGAAACCCTATCTCAAAAAAACAAAAAAAAGAAAGGAAGGAAGGAAGGAAGGAAGGAAGGAAGGAAGGGAGGAAGGAAGGAAGGAAGGAAGGAAAAGAAAGGAGTCTGGCCTCTGGAAACCAAGGTTTTGGCACATGACCAAAAACAGGTTTCTTCATTTCTTGAGACAAACCCTTCCTCATCTGTCAAATGCAAAATGATTCATCCTTGTGGCATTAGGAAAAGCATCACACTAATCACATGACCACAGAAATCATGCTGCTGACGTAATCACTTGATATAAAATATCAGGTTTTATGGCTACTCCAATCCGGTGCGGGAGACACTCCTTCGCGAACATCCTTGTCGGCCGAGACAATGAGGCACAGCGAAGGTTCCCCAGTGCCCCCCTGCCTCCCTTCCAGCTGCATCTGCACTCACTTCCACCTCCACAGCAGCCATCTTCACGTCACACTGTGTCCCAGACACTGGCCAGGAAACTGGGGGAACTGCCAAGTGAAATAGCAAACACGCACTACTGAAAGGCACACAATACAAAATGTATAAATGTATCAAATGCAATTCATAATCAACCAATAAACACATCTTGCCTGTGGCTTGGCCTAATTCCAGGGACGGCTAAATCCAGGCACTCACTTCTACATCACCAGTCTGGCTGGGACCCCAGGAAGTGCTGAGGCAAGTGTGCGGTCTGGGCAGTAGCTTATCCTAGGAGCCACAGAGATACTGACTTTCCCTCCTGCTACCCCTGGCCTCCTGGCAGGAAGCCAACCAGCAAATCTTTGCTTTGGATAGAGATGCAGGCAGGGGTGGGGTAAGCTTTCTGCCACTCAGAGCTCCAATGCAGGGTGTAACACAGTCCAAGTAGAGGCTAGAACAACCGGAAAGAAAAAAAAAAGCAAGAGCAGCTCACTCACAGAACTGGAGGGTCAAGAAAGCTGGTAAGGAAAAAGAAAAGTCTATTCCCACATTCCACACATGTTCGTCCATGACCTGGGGAGTTAGAAAGAGACACTGGAGGGGCCTACATGTATGCTTTCAGCCTCCTAACCCAGCACAAGATGTGGTAGCCAGATAATATCTCTGTCTCTATTGGGCATTAATATATATATATATATATATATATATATATATATATATATATGATTAGGCCTTTGCATCACCTATGAATAGCAAATAGCAGATACTGAAATGTGCAGTTTAACAGTAGAAGTAGAAAACATTACATGACCATATGTAACATTGCATACATGCCTAATGTGACACACAGACACAGATAAGACTATGCACATTCTTAGGAATTCACTACTAGGCAATCATTACTTGAACATGTGTGTGAACATGAACATCCCATTGCCAACTTGGATGTTATTACAGTGCACTTGAATATTTATTTATGTGCACACTTGTGCGGCATTGCAGAAAGCACCTGACTAGGTCCATGTGGGGTTCCCGTTGAGGTTGGAGATGCCAGCAGATAGCTGCAGAAGTCTGCATGCTCAAGCTGGTGCCTACAGGGATCTGGGAAAGAGCCTTGGGTCCCTTTTCCTCAGTTCTCCCAGACATATGTCCTGTCTGTTTAGATGTTCAGTCACCTGTGGGGTTGTAATCTGTTCTCTCCTTTTGACCACTCCCAGGGTGACCTGTTTTTTCTCCAGATTTTCTCTCCACTCCATGTGCTTAGGGTCACCTGTTGCACACAGACAGATATAACCCTCCCTCAGAAATATGACATACGTCTGACTGCTTCTTCTATGAAAGGACTACAGCTCGCACCCGTCCTGGAGGTTTGAGGACCAAAGTCCCACTGGCCTTTCTGACTTCTCAGAACTGTTGCTAGATTTTCAAAAATGCTCAAACTTCAAATGCAGCTCTTTCACATTCGTACTAACCACTTCTGTACCCCTCCATGCCTACATTGTCACCACCACCAGCAGCAGCAGCACCAATGTGACATTAAACAGAGAGTTCCTGGGCAGTTTTTAGAGTGCCTTCATAACTCCCGATGGAGTTTATGTGGGAGGTCCTTTCCCATTCTCTGAAGTAAGCCTGCCTTGTCCTGGTGATGTTTCTGCTCTCTCCGCATCAGTAAAGTCATCATGTGCGACCACCAGGCACTGCCTAGATCCACCGACCCAGTGCGCAGAGCTTCCAACTCGAGTCAAAACCACAGTGGGGTGCTTGTCTGTGGCTCCCAAGACAGCCTGCCTGGGAACGGGCTCCTTAGAGATGCCCTTCCTTGACTGACTCTACGCCGCTCTTTCTGCACACACTAGAGGTTCCCCACCCCTCCTCCAGCTCTGGACCGCCTAGGTGCTATGCCCTATCTGGTCAGTCCAATTGGTCAAGACATGGTTCTGCGCCCTTATGTTTGACTATATATGATCCACAGGTAGAATCAAGTCAGTTTTTACCCTGCTCTTCTCCAGGGGGTGCAGGCTGGGCCTATTACCATACAGAGATCCCCTCTTTCAGCACGTTCATCTGTAGATAGGCCATAGAGTTCCCTGGAAAATATGGGGCCCTTGTACCCCTACTCCCCCTACAATAAATGTTGTTCACATGGACAATTCCCTGAGGACTTTGGTAAAAGTCACCACTTTTACAAATAGGGGTCAAAAGCCAACTTTGGGCATCACTTCCTGGAGGTAAAATCCTTGAATAGATAGGTACCCTCACAGCCAGTAATGTTTAAACCTTTGATCTTTACAGCTGATCCTTCACTTTATTCTAACTTTTTTCCCATGTAGACCAGGGATCTAGTAGCCACCAGTCAAGCGTCAGGTTTTCCCCCTTTTGTTCTGCTGTAGGTTCCTTGTTTCTACGCTTCATGTTGGAATCTGGTGTCTCCTATCGGAAGGATGTGGTTCCAGTCTGAGCAGCTGGATGCCCACACACTCAGGACCATATAATTGGCCCAGTATTCTAGGAGGCAGGAGGATCATGATTGTTCTTCATCCAAAAAGAGTGCCGTACTGTGAACTGTCCAGAGTTTCCAGGACAGGCTGAGCTGGGCACTTAGTCATCCCTCCCTGCGGTTACAGTCGTTACTATGCTAGTCTCTCTTGCTCTTAGGATGGACTGACACTCCCTGGTCTCCCTCCAGTGCTGACATCTTCAACTCCAAGTTCCCTGGGGATTCACATGGCTTCGCCTCCACCTGGACAATCTACATGACTCACAGGCTGCCATGTAATCCTAGTTCCAGTGACCATGACCACGTGGCATCTCTGCTTACCCCTCATGCCGTGGCCACTGCCCATCCTCTTCCCACCACCCTCTCCTTCAGTCACAGACACAGTTGCTTAGATACTGTCCGGATCTCCAGGTCCTTGTCCACTTTGATAATGCTTCTCCTTTGGTTCCATCTCATGCTTGACCTCTTTCCCTCCCCGACCCATTTCCTTCCACTTTTACGTGGCTGCCTCTCTTAAAAGAGTTGGCTAGTATACTTTCTCTACTTTATTATTGAACAATTTAGAGAAACTGCTTCCAGTAGCCTCTGAGGTAGGATAATAATTATAATAATTTCTCCCTCCCTACATCTAGCTAAACTAATATATCACCCTCTGATGAAAGCCCTCCCTATACCAATAACACAGTGAGGAGAGCACCTTGCTTAACACACCCATACTACCTATAAGTACTGAGCTCCAAAGCAGCATTGATCTTTGCCAATGTGCAAACTTCTTCCATTAAACACTGTTTTATGCACCAAATAAATCCTTTCGCTTAGAGAATTTGACACCCTATCAAGCCCATCAAATACTTGTTGGGGCAGGAAGTCATAGGGGAATCCAACCAGACTGGCAAAAGGCTTACAAGACAGGTAGAGGTCAGGATTTTGAAAGGCAGCTTTGTAGAATAGTCCAGAAGGAAGGAAATGTGCGCAGTTTGGCCTGAGTCCTGACTGGCATTCTTGCAGCAGGGCATTGGGGGTGGTGGGGATGGGGGACTAACACCCCAGTGAGTAGCTGTCAGGGCCATTTTTACTCTCCAGAGGGAGAAGGAAAACTGAAAGAAATCCCTCATGTTCCTATTCATGCAAAGAACCTAATGGCCAAGCGGGAACATTTGTTAGGAGGGGAATTGAAAGGAAGAGTTTAAAAGCTAAGACAGCCCGGTGACTATTTTAGCATTGCTCCCTAGAAGTCCAGGATAAACCCATGCCAAGGAGCTAAAAGACCTAGCGCTCTAAGGCGAACAACAAAAGCACACACACAACTCTTCATGGTCAACTGGCAAAATAAAATAGGGTTTTCTCCTGCCATTTTTCAAAACTGGAAAGACTGGCCAAGTGAAGAAAACAGGAAGGCATACACTAGAAATTAGACATGCCTAAAAAAGGAATTTAAGAGAGTATTGCTGAGGGATTGCAAGCCTAAAAAGAATAGCTTCTTTATACCACAGAAAGTGCAAGGTCAGCTAGCGGCTCGGCAGCCGGTTCAATGGGTGCCATGCAATCAGGACTCCGATGAGCGACAGACAACACCAAGGTCTCAACAGAAAACTTTTGATGACTACTGGCCATTTGCCAGCATTGAGTTCATGTTTTACCTACATGGCCTCACCAAATCCCCACGACTTCTTGTCTTGAGTCTGTTTTACTGATGAGGAAACTGAGGCACAGAAAGATGAAAGGACAAGATCAGGTAGCTATCCAGCAGCAGGTTTCAGACATACACACCGATCTGACATCTTGTCTTCTTACTCGGTCCTAACCAGCAAGCCATCACACTGATGGGGGTTACAGAGTCAGTTAATGAAGCTGTACAGGCAGACACGGGGCATCTGCATGGGGATGTACTGAAAATTGACATGTGTGTGGCCTCTGAGATGAAGAGATGAACGTAGTAGCCTAAGCCTCTCTTGGCCCTGACCCCCATCCCAAGATAAGCTCAGATGGAACCTCAGCACACTAAGCCTTGAGTTCATACCAGATAATTTTGTGCCACGGTTAACTACTGGATATTTTACAAATATCACTTAGCCTGAAAAAGGCTATTCAGTGTGTGAATAGCTAATGTATGTCTGCTTTACCTACTAAAACAAAGTTCCTGCTTTAACTTCAAAGGGCCAAACAAATTCAATGACCTTAACATTATTTATTTTGACATTGCTTGAGACCCTTTCTCATTTCAAGAGAGCTTAAAGAAATAACAAGGTAAATCAAAATAGTAAGCAAGAAAAGGAAGGAAAGATTAGAGACAAGAACAAAGGCCAGAAATTAGGTTAAACACTTGTTTTAATGGTTCACAAATATAGTCTGTGTTTTGTAGTACATGGGGGAGAAAGAAGCATTGTTAAGGGCATAAATTAGAGTTTCGAAGAGATGACAGCAAGCCATTTGTTCAGGGGACCTTTGGAGTTTATCCTAGGAGTTCTTATGCACAGGACCTCATGATGCCCATTAAGCAATTACATCCCCCCAACCATAAGGATGAGGAAAGTTCTTTCTCACATTTAATCCCAAGAAAGACAGAGACTCTTGTAGGGGCACACTTTGATGTCTTTGAAATAATTTTGTGCCAAAGACACTCTCTTATCTGTTCAAGTTACTAAAGGATATTCATAAACTGGCTTAATTCTGTTGAGATTAGTGGTAAGCGGTCGGTTTATTAGATGAAGAAGCATTGCTATACTATTGTGGTTCTCGGGAAGAGGCACCGTTTTGAATGATCTGGAAATGATCAAGAGTGACATCTTTGGGATGGCAGTGCCAAGTGGTCTGATATAGTACCCAGTCAGCCTTCCATATGCATGGCAGGTTCTCTTTGTGGTCTCCACCATGGTGCACTAAAAATATCCTTGCCTCACTCCACACATATAGCCGCTCTTCTTGCCATTATTGAACAATATGGTTCCACGATTCACTCAGAATTTACAGTGTATTAGGTGTCAGAAGAAATCTGGAGGTGATTTAGCGAACAGAGAAGGATGCAGATACTACACAAATTAACATTAGCGACTGTAGCATCTTTGCTCTGTGTATTTAGGGAGGCTGCGGCCGCCAGGCTCCTATGTTTATCAAAGGCTGACTATGTAGTCATCAAATATTTACTAGACTCTTTTATGTTCCCCTTAAGATTTACTAGACTCTGTTATGTTCTCCTTAAGTGCAGCATTAATTCCTAAGGCCCTCCAGGGTTCATTCACACAGAAATTCCATTCTAATCAACAAACCACAGGACCTTTCTACCAGCTGGGCGAGATGGTAAAATATTGTCCGATAATGAAATAGGCAGGGTGGTTATCTTTCAGGCAGGAAGCACTTTCCAGAAAACCTAGTGTCATTCAAGATGAATTTGGAGAACGTAAGAGCTTGTGTGAGAGTAGGGTAAGGAGCATCCCAAAGTGAGGTTCGCAGACTCTCGCAACTGTCCCTGGGCGTTTTTGTTTTAAGATGGTTTTTGTATTAAGATGGTTCAACGATTTTCTCAGCAGTCTCTCCTATATTTCTCCAAGTGATCTTTCCAAAGTTGCCAGCATTGCACTTCACAATTGGGATTTACCCTAGAGTATGCCATCTCTTCTGATCTCTTTCTATAAGAAACGGTTCCTAGGAGCTTTTCTCATCAGTGGCCAGTACACTGCAATCCACAGAATAAGTGGTCCTGTTTTCTGTTTTGCTGTGTTCATGACCATGTTTGATAAAGATCGACTTATAATAGTAGTACAGATTAAGAAAGATTGACAGAGCTTCCTCAGAAGTGCCCATAGGCATTTCTTATAAAATACTTCTTAGGATTCTGCCACAGATAGAGTGTGTGGTCTCAGTGTCTCTATGCATGTCTGAGAGTCTCTGTGTGTTCTAGTGCACGTCATCCTGTGTGTATGTCTGTATGAGTGTTTTGGGTATCTAAGTGTGTGTCTGTGTTTACCTCTGTTTGGATGCCTGTGTGTATGTGTCATATGAGTGCCCGTAGCTGTGTGTTGCTCTGAGTGCATCTATGTGTGTGTGTGCCTGTTGTGTGTGCACTGGAAGTTATTACAGCTGAAGTTACACTGTGTTATGGCAATATCATAAAATCTTACTATTGAGCATGAGAGTTAGGCTTAATATTTTGCAATTCTTAGCAATTTTTTAAAAATATGAGACTTATGTGCTTTATCTTGGCATTAAGTGAGATTTTCATATTTTGTGCTTCATTCTCCAATTTGCCTAATTCAAAATGTGTGAGCTTTCGGATGAAGAACAGCCATGAACATCGCAGAGCCAAGGGCTGAGCTGGCCGTCCAGCAGCGCTGTCTTTTGCTGCAACGTTATACCACTTACATCTGGGCCAAGGTTTATATTCAAGGCTTCAGAGTCAGTAACCACGGTTTAGAGAGCTGGAAAAGCAAAACATAGGGGACAGGGACCGAGAGTGAAGGCCGAAGAGGGGCTCAGTGCAACCAATGATTACTCTTTTTATTATTATTATTATTATTATTATTATTATTATTATTTACTTCTGTGGCTTTGATTTTTAGCATGACCTGCCATGGAATGCCTTTATTGTGCTCTCCTTGACTCTTGACTGGAAACAGCCACACATTGAACCATATGTGCTCAATGTCATGGAAGAGGAGAAGACACGGTCAAGGCCTTACCAGGGGAGCTTTAGGCTCTTAAGTAAACATTTCTGTTGGAAAGAGATTCGGTGCCTCTGGCTGCAAATGTCACAGATTCCTCCAAATTTAAGGACAGTTTGGTCTATGCTCTGCATTCTTGCCTAGCTGTTCTTGTCCAAACATCTGCATACACTTAGCCATGGGTAGACAAGACCAGAAGGAAGAGTTGTCCGGATGGCTCCATCTGTGGGCTCTTAGCCTGCCCTGTCACAGGGCTTCCAGCTGGTGGGAGACCACTGCCCAGAAAGAAATGGATTTCTCTTGGTTAAATGGCCATTTTAGTTTTATATTTGAACAGAGACAACTCAGATGCACTTATTTTTCCTTCCTGAAGGAAGTAGATAAATCCGCAAGTACCATCTTGAACTCTGGTCAGTTTGGGATCACACGGAAACCTGAATGTCCAAATAGAACCAGGGGGAATATGTGGAAGTATTGTTGTATGCCTGCCATTAGGCAGACGATTGCAAAAACAAGTTAAAAATCCTTTATCTAAAATGCTTGAGGTGTAAAGTGGTTTTTTTTTTAATCTTAGAGGTTTTATTACCATGTGGGGAAGCTTGGAATATCTGTGTAATGGACACTTTGGGGATGTGACTCAAATCTAAACATGAAATGCATTTGTTTCACATACCCATTGCTTGAAGAGAACTTCATCTTCACAAGATCGTTTAACAAGTTCTGAGAGCTGCCTATCACATGACGCTAGATGTGAAACTTGCACCTCAGAGTACAAAACTTTTCAGGTTTTAGAGCCTTTGAGATTTTCAGATTAGGGACAATCATCTTGTAACTAGGGTCTAATTCAGTGTGTTGGCTTCTGAACACTGCAACAGTTAAGAACAAGGGCTCCAGTCTTCCTGTCAGTACCGATGTCTCAGGACTGTCTGGATTCTGACTTCTCATGGGCCACGACGGCCACTGACAGGAATGACTTCAGCAACTTCTCTGGAAGACTATCAGACAGCTAGCCTTGTGTTAGATCTTGTATGGTTTGCCCAAGCTTATGAGGTTAAAGAAAGACAAATTCGAGTTCCAATATGTAAACTTTACTAAACTGATATGTGGCTAAGAAAAAAAATTGTAACCTAAAGCCTTTCGCTGTATTTTATGATGAGGATGTGGACTGTCCAAAGCTTGTGTTATCAGTTCATTGAGGGATCATCATTGACCTCCCAAAAGAGAAGCTTGTGTTTACTGTTCTGTCCTAGCTATTTTTTTCTTACCCCCGCCCCCAAATACGCAAAATTTTTGGTCAAGTTCAGAGAAGGTTGAGCAAACAAGTAGAGTTCTCTGGTTTCTTTCACAGCGTCATTTTCAAGTGGCTTACAAATGAGGACCCCGTCGGCTGAATGATCAAACGCAGAATATTAAGAACAAAACTCAGACAACCTAATTAAATTTTAATTTCAGATAAACAGTGGATAATTATTTGGCCATAAATATGTCTCATGCTGTATTGGGGACATATTTATTCTAAAAGATTATTCATTGGGTTTTTTTTTCTTGAAATTCAGATTTGCTTGGGTATCTTGTAATTTACCCAGCCAGCCTGTCTGTCTGTCAAAGGCTTAGGATAGAAACAAAGTCCCTCATGGCCCTGCTTGTAGTGAACTCAAATTGAGGCAGGGTCCAGCTCGATAGAGCTGTCTTCCATGTGGAGCCCAGCAGAGCAAGCTAGGACCACAGGCTCCCCCTGTGCTTGCTCGCCTGTCATCACCTAGCACACCTTCCCTGAGAAGTGGCCAGGAAGAACAGTGGCCATGGTCAGCAACGCATGAACGATTTCAGCCCCGCAATGACTTTAGCAGACTCGGGCTCCATACATAAAGCAGATGGAAAAGGCTCTTTCCTGAGTATTAACTAAAAGCCAAAATATGACGAGCCTATGGGAGTACTTTAGTTTCCCCATGCTCTCCTGAACTACAAGCATCAACACACACACACACACACACACACACACACACACACACACACACACGCATACGTGCACATACACAAAGTATGTGAAAAGGATTTATTTCTGTGCTTTCGGGGAATGTTAGAAGGTTTCTATACAACCCATCTTTGTTGGAACTGAGCTTTTTGTTTCCTTTGTTCTTCATGTCCCTGTTTCACTTGGCCCCTTTGCAAGCCAAATTTCTCCTCACATAGCATCCTCAGACCTAAAATTATTAACAGCATAACTAGTTGGTTGTTTTGTTTTGTTTTTTTTTTCCAGTGACATCAGCGTGGCACTATTAAAGAATCACCTCCAACTTCTGGTTCAAACTGGAACGGCTGCTGCTCATACCACTTGTTATTTAAGGAATTAATGAAGACATGGGTGGGGGAGATGGGAGGGGAGAAAACAAACAGCAAAGACAAAAGCATTTACCACGCCCCAAAACCTAAAGCAAGGAATCAAATACAGTAGTTTGTAGGGACGTGGCCCATAGGCAAAGGTGCCACTAACAACATCTCAGGCTGTACATCATGGTAGCCTTAGAACCTGATGGAAAAAGCTCGGTGTGACCTGCAGACTGCGGCTGGGTTAGGTGCGGGATGGCAGGTTTGGGCAGCTAGTCCTCTGCCCCATGCCAGAAGGCAGAGGTCTCTGTTCTTTTACCTCAGGGCCCCACGGCTCTTTCCCTATCCAGGAACTCAGTCCCAGAAGGTCCCTGGGCACGAAGTGCCGTGGGAGAGAGTGTGCTGCCGGAGCACGCTGGGGTTTGCAGGTGAGCTGGTATCTTCATCAGAGCATGAAAGGTCACCTGTGGTTGCCAATGAAACCAGGGAAGACTTTCAAATAAACCGACAAAAACAGCCACCGTGTGAAACTCTGTAACACCATCAAAATGACAACTGTTGATTGAATTGACTCCAGATGCAGCATCTTTGGCCCGGAAGTCTTCCCCTGTGACCCTTTCTAGAAATCCTTCTTGGTATGAAGACAGTACCATCCATAATTAACTGCTGCTATGTCGGGATTTTGTTTGTTTGTTTGTTTTGTTTTGTTTTGTTTTTTAATTTGGCCCTCAAGTGACTTCAACGGTATGCAGGAGGATATTCTTCTTTCCGGGTGCATTGTCAAACCCCGAACCAAACTTTTGACCTGACTCCAGCAACCAGAGCACAGGGGCAGATGGCAAGCAGCTTGGTCCCCGCAGTTTATGCGAACCAGCTTCTGGGGAGGGTTCTGGGGGAGCGGAGCCCCGAAGAGGAAGTTAGCTGGACTCCCGAACAAATGAGCGCAATATGAAAGGGACCTCGGGAGGCATTTGGTGTTCATTAGCGAGCATTCGGTAGCTGCTTTGTCATTTTTCTTGTTTGTCATAAAAAATAAATAGACTTTAATAGATGATCTAACCTAGCAGGTTTTGGCAACAATGTAGACTGCGTCCCATTATGATCTCAATGGGTGTAATTTAGAGTAAGATGGAACGTGAAACCATTTCCAGGGCACATCGGGGAGTGAGTGACATAGATTTAGTCCCTGATTGTGCAGAAATGAAAACCAGTGCTGTCTTGGATGTGTATTAAATCATGTATTCTGTTTTATGGAGTTTGGGCTATAAACAGCATATTTCAGAATAATTAACCCTGTCATTTTTGACTTAAAAGTTTGTTTTTAGGAATAGGAGTGTTTTATGTAGAAAGCAGAAGCTTAAGTGTCTTAATAGATTGCACGAAGGCCAAAAGAAACGCAGAGGGCAGTTCCCGTTAACTCACAGGTCAAAATTACCATCAGTTAGCAGGAATTAGGACAGGTCCAGGGAACCCAGGGGAAATTGTACGCTTGATGAGAAAGAGCTGGGATTGCAACGGGGGCCTCTCGCCTGCCTGCTAGGGCTGTGAGGTGAGTGGCCGGCTCCCAGGAGTTGTTCCTTTGAGCATGACACATCGGATAAGCGGCTCCTTTTCCACAGAGGCACAGCAGGGATGGATTAACCTCTGTGGCGATCTCAGGGTCTCTTATCAGGGGCCTGCTCAGATTTTCTGCCTGGTGGGTGACATATCTTGATCCTAGTCACTCCCAAGGGATTTCTCCTTGGGATATAGGTTTTGATTTGTTCTGGATTTGTAGCCTACACTTAGTTTTCTTTGTTCTCAAAAGATGGGAATTTCCTCCGTGCAGATTCAAGAGGTCAGCTGCCTGTGTAAAATTTCTGAGTTTTGAATGAAATCCTCTCCACGTTCAGGACTCAGAGAAGCCCCCTCCTCGGACACTCCTTTTTCCCAGTGATCCTGAGCAGAGGCAGCCTCCAGTCTATCATGGCTTGAAGAAGAAAAAGGCCAAATACTAGATGCCTGGTGAAAAACGCATGGCAATAATGTTTTTCAATGCAGCAGGGCACTGTTTATGCAGGTCTCTCAAAGTACAAATACTAGGTGACATACTGAATGGTGACGAGTGAGTGACAGACTTGAAAATGGATCACCAGCATTCCTTTCTTGGAGACTTGGTAGAAAGCATCTAATCCTACTTTCAGATTCTTTGATTCTATACCGATCCCTTTGCCGCACCGTAGGGTCGTCAGCTACTCCATCCCTTAAGCCCAAGCACACATAAGATGCTTTTTATATGGTATTTATGACTGTGGTTAGTAGTTACAGCCTTACAAGTGGTCACTTGTGGAACGGATGCTTTGCAGAGATGAGATTGGTGATTCAGGAAGAAAAACACAATATTTACCTAGAAAAAAGGCAAAAGCACAAACACTCATCAAATATGTACTCTTCCAAAGGACAGCACAGAGAACTTACAACAAGTAAAGTTTGTCTGAGGTCATCATCCCAAGTGACCCACCCAAACAGGGACATCTCTCATCTGATGGACCGCATGAGCAACTTTGATTGACAGTCTCACTGCCCTTTGAATCAGCAGTGGGCATCCTGTCTGTGAATGAGGACTTCATATACGGTATCCAGAGTCTACCAAGCCCCGACTTCAGGTTCTTTGGAAGAAAAAAGATAAAGAACTGATCATACAATTTCAAAATGTCGGCCCTATTCTTCCTTCTTCTAATCTTAGCATGCTCCTGTGGGAAAAAGAGTATTGGTCTCATCTTAGAGTAGAAATAACTGTGGCTCAGAGAAAATGATTTGCCTTAGGTCTCAACGGCCTCTGTGGGTAAGACTGGGGTTTATGCTAAAGAAAAGAACAACAAAATTGTGCAACATTTCTTTATCATTCTGGAGAAGTAACTCAGAAGCACACAGGCTTGAGCTGATCACTGAATGCTGGCGCCTCATGGCAAAGCCACCAGAACTAGGAAGAACTTTGGTTAGGGCTCAAATATATTTCTTCCATATCTCAGGGATAAAGAATGATGGCTTTTTGGCCACAACTGCCTGAAAAAAATTCTAATTCTCCTTCTTCTTCTTCTTCTTCTTCTTCTTCTTCTTCTTCTTCTTCTTCTTCTTCTTCTTCTTCTTCTTCTTCTTCTTCTTCTTCTCTTCCTCCTCCTCCTCCTTCCTCTTCCTCCTCATCCTCCTTTACCCCTTCTCCTCTCCCTCCTCCCCCTCGCCCTTCTACTTCTTTTTGAATTTGGGTGTATGATGGTCTTTACTTAAAACTCAATTCAGCACTGTTTTATTCATTTTACAAGTTTGGCAACTGATTTTTTTTTCAACAGAATAAATCAAAGCATGATAGGCTCCTATAACTAACCTTGCCCAAAGCCAAGCAACTTTCAACCATTTAGTTCCTATGGTGGTGATGTTCCATGGGGTCTAGGATTATCAGGAAGGTGGGATCTGGCATGCCTGTGGGAGATTGGCATGCCTGTCAGTGATTGACATGCCTGTGGGTAATTGACTTGTCTGTGGGAGATTGGCGTGTCTGTGGGTAATTGGCGTTCCCCTGGGTGATTACCTTGATCAGGTTACTAGAGATAGGAAGGCTGACCCTGCTGGTGGCAGCATTCCCTAGGATGTTGTCCTGGACTGCACGAAAGGGGAGAAAGTGAGCTGAGCATCAACTTTCTCAGCTCTCCCGCTGTATATACCATGTGACCTTGACTCCTTCACCACGGTGGATGGTGTCCTGAAATCGTGAGCCAAAGGAACCAACCCTCTTTCCTTCAGTTTATGTGCAGGCATTTAATTACAACAACCAGAAAAGTAACAAATCCAGTCCTCAGGAAGATTCTGATTCATAAGGCTGTGGGTGTGCATGGTTTACACATGTGCATAAAAATGAAATGTTCACAAATTAGATTACTGGCATATGCAGTATCCTACACATCACTCTTTTTTAACAAGCGACACACCCTCCAGATCGTTTTCACACCAACATACGTGCACCAGCATCTTTCCTTTGAAAGCTGTGTGTTGCCAATGGATACACAAACCACCACCGCCACTGGTGAACATACGAGCCGGTTTCACTTGATGATCCAGCTGATTGCTTTCTACAGTAAGCTTTCTGAACTCCGTGTATGTTGTCACATGCACAGAGAGGGTTCCAACAGACAGTGTGGGCTTGCGACTGCTGCATTTTTCTTTTCATAGATACAACCTTCTAGGAGAAAGGTGCTTTCTCCTAGGGTCCAGCTAGCCCTGAACTGCATTGAAATGTCAAACTTCTATCAGATTAATTGGGAAAAGATGGTGTGTCACTTGTGTTTAGTTACAAATAAGGATATCATCAACATTTTGTGTGAGACCTCTGTTTTCTTTTAATGATCACAGAATGCCTTTGAAATATTATATATGTCTAAGACCTTTGAAAATCAGAAACAAAATGTAGTCTCCAGTCTATCATAATATACTGTGAAATTTCTCCTATTTTCATCTTCTGCATTTGGCTTCTTTTTTTTGTAATGTTTAACAAAACTGATTGCTATGTATTATACTGAAAATGTCTAAAGTGTAGATATTGATACCTTTGACTTTTGATATTTGTGTGTCCCATGAATCATCACTACAATTAAGACATCACATCAACTCCTTACAGTTAAGATCATATAGTATCTGTATAAGGCTCCCTCTCCCCACAGTCCACCCACTCCGAAAGTCCCCATTGCTAGAGATCAGTATGCATTTTCAGAATTTCATATTTAGGGAATCATTCAGAATGTATTTCCTCTCCAAGCCCTCTTCATTTGGAGCCTTGTTTGGCATATGCTTACCTATTAAACTCTCATTGGGTATTTTTCTTATTTATTTATTATGTATACAATATTCTGTCTGGATGTCTGCCTGCAGGACAGAAGAGGGCATCAGATCTCATTTCAGATGGTTGTGAGCCACCATGTGGGTGCTGGGAATTGAACTCAGGACCTCTGGAAGAGCAGGCAGTGCTCTTAACCGCTGAGCCATCTCTCCAGCCCTCTCATTGGGTATTTAAGCTGTTTTTCTTGTTGTAGACGTTGTTCAAGTTCTTGACTCCATGCTTTCTTTTTCTCTCACATGCCTGCTTTTGACCTCAGAGGAAACTTCTAACTGGTTTCCGACATGTGTAGAGTCTCACACTGCCAGCTGTGATGTGGAGATAGATATCAGGTCCTGCATATCGTTTCCAACACTTGGGGTGCATCTCTTTAATTCCATCCCTTCTAACCCTTGCTTATCTCATCAGGTGTGCAGGTGCACTTTGCTAATTAGCCATTTAACCCTTCGTCTGGTGTCTGTTTTCTCCTGAGGTAGCTTTTGTCTCACTATCAAGGTTTAAGAGCCTGAATACAAGTCTTTAGTAAGTGTGGGAGTCTCAAATATTAAATATTTTCTGTAAGTCACTAGATTAGGTTTTCATTCATTAATTATGGTGTCTTCCAAAGAAAAACAGGCTATGTTTCTGTTAGATTCAGCTCACTTTTCCTTTCACAGACCATGATTTTACTTTATAACTTTAAACTATCTTCTCATAAACAAATATCACAAAAGTTTTGTCTTTTATTTCATTTTAGGAATTTCGTAATTTTTCTTTTGCTTTTAGACATATAGCCTATTTTTCGTCTAACTTCTCTTTCTGATGCCTGGTATGTTTTAGAGATCGAGTTCATTCGTTTTTATAGGGAGTCTAATTGATGGAGCATTGTTTTGAAAGTACTATCATTCCTATGTCGAATTACTTTACACCAACATCAAAAAATTAGCTATTAATATACACTTGGATGGCTTCTTGTTTCTCTGTGCCCTTAGGAGCTCTGACTTGTTGGTCTGTCTTGATGACAGTACTGTATTGGTGGCATTAACATCTTGAAAATAAACACTGCCAGTCCTTCCAGTTCATTCGAGAAAGTGTTCTGGATACTCTGGGCTCTTTATTTTTTATGTATACATTAGAACAGCTTTATAACTTGGATTCTGTTGACATTTGTCTTTGACTCCCATTGACTTACCTGCCTGTGTGTGGGACACTGACATCTAAACAATAGGGCATCTTTTGACCACAAGCTAGTGATGCTTTCCGATTATGTAGATCTATTTCATCTCTACTTAATTTATTCTGGAGTTTTCAATATATTTGTCCTTCACAGCTTCTCTTAGGTTTGTCAACAAACTTTACAAACATTGCAATCTAAATAATTGCAAATAATTTTCATATGCCAAAACCTTACATACTAGGTCTAGCAGACTTTTTCTCAATTTGTAAAATGATGTGATCTAAAACTGTAGTTTTCTCTGGAAGTCTCTTCTTCTTGATCCTGTTAGCGCCTCCTGAAAAGTCCTGAACAGAAAGAATGAGAAAGGAGGAGAGTAGTAATTCTTGTCTCCTTCCTGAGTTTACAGGAGAACATTTCATTCCCACAATAAGCCTGGCATTTGCTGGAGTTTTTCCAGGGATGTTGACCAATTCCTCTTTTCCTAACAGCTTTCAACCAGTCAGTCCCACAGTTCTCAAGAGGTTTCCCTTCTATTAAGATGATGACTTTTTATTTTGCTTTATAGAGCAATGATGCAGAAATTAAATGGTTGATATTTTAATATTAGGCCAACCTTGTAGTTTGCGGTTCAATCCTCTAACCATGATCTACTATGCATTTTCTACATGACTGGATTCATTTTGCTCAGAATTTTCATGTGTTCTTGTGGATGATGCTTTACTTTTCTGTGTTTTCTCCCAGATGATTTGGATCTCAGCCTGTGGGATCCTGCACATGTGAGTTGGAGAGATGAGAATGGTTGCTATTTAAGGTAACAACCTAAGCTACTGCTGTAATAGCAGGCCCCGGTCTGTTCTAACATATTTGTTATGTATCTCCTCAGAATATAGACATCACCTGTGACATCACACCCATTTTAATTTATTAACGTATGCTCTATTGTGTTGGTACAGTGATGAAATCACCTAATGACACATTCCTTAGACTGTGCCCCAACCATTAAATGGTACATAAATTTTCTTCTGAGCAGCCAATCTTTTGTTATTTTACTGCTCACAGTTAATAATTCTTCATTTATGTTTGATTTTTTTGCTATGCTACAAAATGGTTACTGAAGTTATCAGTTATAAGCATTTAAAATGTGTTGGTCTTTCTTTCTTTCTCTCTCTCTCTTTCTTTTTTTAGTCTACAGTGATTTTATGCTCATTTATCACTGTCAATTGCCAGAGTCTTTCTTTACTTTGAAGCAAATTGATAATGTCTATGGACTTTTCTTCATAGGGCCAGAGAATATGTATTTAGTCTATAGGCCTTGTATTCTGCTGTGACTCCCATATTTGGTCATTACGGTAGGAAAACAGGGATATGTACTGGGAAACCTACAAGTGTTACCATAGAGCCCTAGTACCTCTAGTTTAAAGAACAGCTGGGAATATCTCAGGACCTAAAGGAAGAAGAGAGAAGCCTATGGTCATTTCTTATGATGCTGTCACTTACTAGATAAGTGTGCTGTCTCTTCTAGAAGGACAGAAAATCTGATGTGAGGTAGAGAGAAACAGCAAAGCAGACTCTTCCCTCACAGATGGAAGCACCAACCTACCTGGTATGGTTTCGTGACGGATAGAATAAGCAAATGAGAGCATGCTCAGCCCAGAGCAGAAATGTGACTCGCTGTCGCTCGGTTCCACCTGAACTTACAGCACATGCGGTCCTCCTTGGTGTCCTTTGGATTGGTTCCCGGTCTTCCAGACATCCCAAGAGTAGCAGGTGTTCATGTTCCCTATATAAAGTGGCTTAGTGTCTACACAGTGTCTGCAATCCACATGCTCTGAACATCTCTAGACGACGTCTGATACCCAGACAACGTCAACTCTGTGTGACTAGTTGTTAACTGTGTGGTTTATGAAATAATAAGAACAATAAGAAAGGGAATTTGGGGACCGAGGTTATGGTTCAGTCAGTAAGGCCCAGACATGAAGACCTAACCTTGATCCCTGGAAGCCATTAAAGCTGGTCATGATGGTGTGTGTTTGTAATCCTATTGCTATGACAGGGAGGCAGGCAAGTCCCTTGAAATTGCTGGACAGCCTAACAAGATAGTCTGAGGTCAGCGAGAGACACAGTGGCACCTGGAGAATGACTTAGAAGTTGACTTCCGACCTTCACACACATTGCGTCCGCCAAATGACACACATATAAACGATTATCTTCTGAATATTTCTTACCTGTGGTTGACTGAACCCATGCATAAAAACGTATCTTTTTGGATGGTTGAGTATAGACAAATGCACAGGCTTTTGAAAGGTCACAATGGAAATCTATCTATCTGTCTGTCTGTCTGTCTGTCTGCCTGCCTGCCTGCCTGCCTACCTGTCTGTCTCTCTGTCTATCCAACCATCCTCAGGAAGGCTCTGCCCACCCTCTATCAGCTCTCTTTGAATGGTCCTCTATCCTACTACACAGCAGAGAGGAACTTCTCCCAAGACTCCCTTTTGAGTCCCTTTGCCTGAAGCCGAGATCCCCCAGGTCCCTTGCAACTTTGTTGTTAAGGATTGTTACTACTGGCCCAAGAGAAAACCAATATGAACAAAGACAAAATGAAAACAAAATCTTAAGAATCACTATTGCAAGCCAATTGTCTTTTGGGTTCATTTGAACATATAATAGACAAAGAAGTCACTTCTGTCTTTTTGCTACTTTAACATTATTACTTATTTTTACTGAGCTTTCTCTTCATCTTTCACAGGTATTTCATTCTGAAAAGGACATTGTTGGCTTCTCCTGGGTTAACTCTTTATGTAGAATGTGCATTCCCCTCACAACTGTGCTAGCGCCGTCTGTGCTCGGCAGCGGCCTTCCTTTGGAAATTTGACCCTTTGAAGGCTAGTTTCGAGATCTGGCATGACATTCTCTCACAGTGTTGGAGAGTGATCCTGAGACACAGGTCCTGGTCAGTAGTTGATGGATCAGTTGCTATAGCACCCACAGCATCCAGGGATGAATTTAGCTCCATGCTTCAAGGCCAGCATGCTCAGTTACAATAAGTGACTGCAATTCTTTCCTGGCTTTCACTTCGAGGACAGAATTCAGTAAATTCCAAGATACTAAATACTGTATTTCTTTTTCAAAAAGGTTGTCATTAGTTGAGTTTCCTCAACTGTTGGTTTGCCTAAGTGTTCTGAGAATTCTTAAAGTAGAGCAGATTGTCTTATGTTCTAATCTTAGATTAGAGATAGCTGATACATTTTGATCTATAATACAACTTCTTCTGAGTGCGTTAGAACATAACCCCAGTGTGAATCAAGGTGTGTTTGTGTAAGAGTTTTACCTGAGCTTATAGGAGAATAAGCAGCAAACAACTTAACAGTTCCCTCCCAAATATTCAGCATGTGTCTACTGAACATATTCACACATTCTCTAGGAATATATATATGTGTGTATATATATATATATATATATATATATATATATATATATATATATGAGTGTATGTGTGTATAAGGTTGAGGATAAACTTATATCACTGAAAATCACGCTATTAAAATTAAGGGGGGAACATGTTAATACAAATAGATGACTAAGAGCTCTAACATTGTCGTACTCTATTTCTGGAAAAGAGACTCTGTCCAATACACAGCTCATATTTCTTTCTGAGGCACTGGTCACAGCAGCACACGTTCCTTTGGTCCAAGTTATGAACATCTCTGCTTTTACAAGCCTGGGTCATTAGACCTGCTGGCAGCCTCATTTGACAGAGCACTGATGTGCTTCTGGTTCCCACTGGCATCCTAAAGCCAAATGCAGACTCTGTGGCTTTCACAGTAAACTTTACCATCTTTCCAGCGCCTCCATGCTTTGCCGGGTATGTATGTTATCAATGATCCATCAGACTGTTTGGTGAAGGCATCAAGGTGAGCTTTGTAAAAGACAATGAAAGGAAACAGACCCCTTAGGGGCCTTGCCTCGTGGAACTCTATGTATGCCTGTTCTCAAATTCTAGAAGAAGACATTACGAACACAGCCATCTATAGGGAAGAGTTGAAGGATTTCTTTACCTCTCTGTTTCATCTGTTATTTGCGACGAGCAAATAGGAGCAATCACTTATATCGGAAAGGCTCAAAAAGGCAATTGAGCTGACCTGAAACCTGATTTCCTTGGGGAGCCTTCCAGAGTGCAAAGGTCATGGCTGAAACAGTCACGCACGCTCTCCAGCACCAAGGCCCCTGGCCATTTTCCATCCTCTGTGGGTAATTTGCCAAAGTAAACTCTGGATGGATGGGGCCTCTCCCCAGTCACTTCCCTGCAGCCTGAGCTGGAAAATTAATCTTGGTACAGAAGATGGGGACCGGGCCCAACCCTGGTAAGAAGTATCCACAAGTGTAAGTGTGAAGGTTCTGTAACGTCCTTAAATCTCACGAGTGCAACCTAAACTAAGACCTAGCTTGCCACCATCTCGACTTTAGCTGACCATTCATTTAGCCGATGTAGCGCTTTTGGGACAGGGATTAATTTTTCTTTAATTTTTCTGAGGCAAAATGGCTGCAGTGACTCTTAATTAAGCACTTCCACTTTTGCCTGCTGAGGCTTCTCCATCCCTGAATTTAAGACAATCTCCCTACACACACACACACACACACACACACACACACACACATCAGAAACTGTTAGAAATTAAAATAAAAATAAGAATTGATAACCAGGCTGCAAGTTTGCAGGTTGGATATATGAAAAACCACCAAGACAAAATCTCTGGGGAAGGGGACTCTGGTTAAAATGATGACAGTAGTCTAGGGGTTGTGATTTCATATCTGTGTGTATGTGGGGGGGGGGGGGAGAAAGGGGGGAAGGAGGAAAGGAAGGAGGGAGGGAAGGAGGGAGGCAAAGAGAGAAACATACAGAGAGAGACAGACAGACAGAGCGAGAGAGAGGGAGAGAGAGGGGATGACTTAAGATCCATACTGAGATTTAACTGGGCAAGGGTGACTACTGAAACCCAAGGTCAACATCTCATTGAAAAGAAATCTTCAAGTAGTCAAAGACAGTATCTTCAGTAAGGCTCACCAAAGTTTGCCAAACAAATCTTTCGGTGGATTTCTATTGGTGGTATTCTTATCACAAAGGGAAAGAAAGGCAAGCTGGGATTTTTGTCTTCTGAAGCACAGTGCTAAACAAGGATAGATGCTTTCTACTGAGCAACTGGAAGGAAACCTGGAACAGAAAGAAATGTAAGCTCCTGTTCTTATGTTTTTTTTTTCCTTTACAGTAAAAATGCTTTTACTTATAAACTAAAAATGCAGTAGACAACCATATTCCACATACTCAAGGCCTTTAGGTCCAAGAGTGGTATCAACCTCGTAGGAGTAAAGGGAAAGGGTTTTGAATAGCTCTGGGGAATAGAAACTCAGAATGCCTCAAGAATCACTTATTGCAATGTTTAGGTTAGGTCAACCAAATTGGTCTTGCTTACCTTTGAGGCGAGTCCCAGTTAAACACTCAGGGACAGCCAAAAAGAATGAGTCTGTGAACTGAGTGACAACGTCAGAGAGAAGGTCGGAGCACTTGATCAGCCTAACTAGTTCTAGACTCTGAGACAATCCACGTTGTAATGGGAGTATGGGGACAGAGACTGAGTGCTGTCACCCAGGTCATAGTCTGGTCCAGAAGAGTCAGTGAGAATCAAGAAAGATGAGACAGATCTTCCTAAGGGAGGGTGACATAAGGCAGAAGAGGCACCCCTGGCCGGTGACTCCACAGAAATCCACCACCGTGGCTCATGGGAACAAGTGCACAGAGGGACATTCTTCAGTCATGTTTTTACTTTCAACGGTTCCCAAGGTTACGATGTGGTGACTTTATTTCTGACTGTTTGTCCTATGGCTTCTGGGAGCTTCCTGCTTTGCCACAAAGCTGGAACCACCTCACTTTATCTTATTATGTCGTCTTACCTCTTTACCTGAAGGTCGAGGACAGGAAGATATTTTGAGAAAAACCAGTTGTGTGAATTTTATCACTGGGCATTGTTTATTGGTGTTGATCTCTTCATGTGCTTAACAGGAAGATCCATGACATCCATCTAGTTTCATGCCATCAATGGTGGCTGGCATCCCTTATCTAAGGGGCTTCTTGGATCAGCCCCTGCAGGAAAAGGGAAATGACTCTTCCTATAAGATGAGCCGACTCCAGAGTTGCAATGGAACGCACATTCTGGCATCTCTTCCTGGGCTGCCAACACTGTCACATCTTCCTGAGTCTGAGATGTCACTGATGTGGCCAAGGTACTGGCACCCAAAGTGTCCCCATCTTCATTCCCTGCCAGCAGCGCTCCCACACCTCCTTGGCACAACAAAAAGCAGTCTCATTCTTTGAGAATAGAACTTCCCTATTTCTCTACTGAACCTTGCCCCATCTCTCTGACATACGTGTAGGAACAGATGTATTAATGAACAGTAAATCCCCTCTTACAACCCAGACCCCGTGGTTTCTATTGCATTCTGTATTAGGAGCCACCGTTTAAAGGGCACTGTAACTACGGGTATTGCAATACCATGGTGGCTTTGTTCAATGTACGACTTGTAGAACTGTATCAGAACATCTCTTCCCACCCATCTGGTTGCCCATCCAGACTCCGACAACACTTGCGGAACTGATGGACCAGGCCAGATGCACACACCCTGGAGTGCTCGGCCAGCCATTCTGTTTCTGAGAATTGACCGTTTCAAGTGTGGCTGCTGCTGCCTGACATGGTAGCCTGGCTTCTGGAATCCCTTCAATATTTAATTATGAATTCCTTGGCTATACTTGCCATGCCCAGATGTCTGGTGTTTAGGGGACAAATTATCAGCTGAATGTTGAATCTGGACCCTGGGGGTTTGCCAGGCTGACATCACCAGAGGGTTGCAGGGAGAAAGCACCCTCTCAGTCAGATTTACCACATGACTGACTGTACGATTTAAATTCTGTGTGGCCTTTGATAAATCAGGAAGGGGGCCTGGGAATATAAAATTATGATTATTGGATGAGATTTGAAAGCCCTGTGCTGAGCAGAAGCTGGGTGTTTTCCATCTGCTTCCATAACCACATTTGAAAGGCATTAGGTGTCACAATTGTGGAATGATTTTTGCTTGGCTCTTGTCATCAATTTAATATGTAACATAATACGTTTGCAAGATATATTTTTATGGTATTGCATTTGGGAGTGAGAAAGTTATTGTTTTATGTGAGACTCATTGAAAAGACAGCGAAGCTGCACTCGTGATAATGGCCTTCAGAAATGCTACACATTCGAGAACGATCCCACAAGAGCGCTGCCCTTTAAATCACTCCTTCCTCTGGCCCCGTCTCTCCAGGCAAACAGCACATTAACCCCCACGACTGTGATTATCTCTGCTCTCATTTCAAGACAGCATGTGGAACCAGCATAGGAGGGCCACAACTCAGAGGTGCACTAACTCACTTTCCATGTCAGTTCGTGGACGCTTCCTTCCTCTCTGGGTTCAAACCGCTGTTACCAAGTAGGCAGTTGAAATGTCTCAATCAAGCCTTATGAGCTGGTATCAGGAATCACGACACAAAGAGTCTTTACATTTGGCGCATGCAAGTTTTGTGGGAATGAGGAGGGAGCTGGGGCATGTTTTCACTAAGGAAAGACAAACATACGTGCAAGCCTCGCACCCGGGGATTGGAATGTTGGCAGGAGACCCAGGAGATACCGAGATTTGAGACAACCCATGCGTGTGTTACATCAGAAAGAGAGGAAGAAAAAGGAACCTGTGACAGGGACCTCAATTAAACAACCATGAGGAAGTGGGAGAGTGACAAGTCTGGAGCAAGGGCTGGGGAATCGAGGCCCCTGGAGAACTCCATACAACTCTTGTCTGCAGCCACCCGGCTGCAGCCACCCTGGGGGCTTGCAGACACCATTGCTACCAGGCACCTGGAGTTCCAGAAAGGAACTCAAATCCCAAACCAGACTTACATTGGAAGTCTGATGTGAGTGTCTACTTTCAGTTGTGTGTGTTCAAACATTGATAAATACAAGCTGAAGGGCATTCTATCCTGACCTTCATTCTAATGAGGACTCAGGAATTTGAGAAATTCACTTTGTGATATAAGTGTTATGGGGCGCAAGGACCCTTAATCTAAGACCTACCTCTGCTCAACACAAAGAACGTAAAATGTTTTCATTCGCTGAGAAAAACTACCTGCACACGCTCGTTACTTTTTGTCAACTTTGATTAGAGTCACCCAGAAGGAGCGAAACTCAACCTAGGAAGTGCCTCCACCACATTGGCTTGTGGCCATGTCTGAGGGGCATTTTCTTAATTGTCAATGATGTAGGAGGTCCACGTCCACTGTAGGCGGCACCCTCACTAGTCGGGTGGGCCTGGGCTGTGTAAGGTAAATGACTGAATAAGGCAGAGGGCCCAAGCCAGTGAACAGCATTCCTCTGTGGTCTCCTATTCCATTTCTGCCTTGATATGCCACCCTGACTCCCTTCAATGATGGACTGTAATCTGGAAGTAAGATACAGCCTCCTCGACCCCAAGTCACGGTTGGTCAGTGTCTGACCACAGCAGCAGTCTGAAAGTTTATAACTGTGAAATCACCATGCTTATATTCTAGCCTGCAAAATGACTAGTTCTTTGCAGCAGGGACCTCAATGTGGGGTTGGTGTCTGACTTAAAAGGCCAGGGGACTTTCCTCAGCACCTTTCCTCCTCCTGAGGACATAATGAGGAAATGGGCTTCTGTGATCCAGCTGTGGACTCACAGCTGTGGACCCGTAACTGTCAGTCCCTTTATCTGGACTTCCAGGCTCAGAAGTGTGAACTGAACGTTCTTTGTTTCTAAGTCATTGCTTTCTGATACTTTGTTACAGCACCCAAACAGACTAAGACAATCATGGCATTTTAAGGGTTATGTGTTTGTCTTAGTTAAGGTCACTACTGCAGTGGCGAAGCCTCACGACCAAATCATTTCTCTATCACAGTTCATCAACCAAGGAATTCAGGACAGGAATTTAAAAAGGACAGGACAATGGAGGCAGGAGTTGCTGTGGAGTTCAAGGAGGGCTACCACTGATCACCATTTTCTTCATGATTGTTCAACCAGCTTTCTTTTTGAACCCAGAACCACAGGCCAAGAATGGTACACCACCCCTAATGCGCCAAGCCCTCTCCCATCTATCACTAATTCAGAAGATGTCCTTTAGATTTGCCTACAGGCCCCAATTTTATGGAAGTATTGATGCATGTGCGTGTGTGTGTGTGTTATATTTATTATTTTTTAACGTCCTAACAGTAGTTAGATGGATGAAGAGGATCACTAAGATACAGGCCTTGGGGCACTTCCTACCCAAGAGCTCTTCTCCATGGATGGTGGGATGGAAGGCTACAGGCTAAGGCATGCTCCTGTCCCTGCAGACTAAGCTCTTTTCCGTGATTCTGCCAGTGACAGAATCTAGCTTCCTGAACTGTGAGCCAAAGGAATTCCCTCTTCCATGTCATGGCTAATCTTGGTTGTCAACTTGATACACCTGACAAGAGAGAACTTCAGTTAGACTTTCTTCCATCAGATTGGTCTGTGGGCATGGCTATGGGGCATTTTCTTCATCAGCAGTTGAAGCAGGAGGGTCAAACTCAGTGTGGCAGTTCTATTCCTGGGCAGCTGGGTCAGGGCTGTATAGGAATGGTAGCTGAACCTTTGCCCAGGAGCAGGTCCGGAACCAGAGTTCCTCCATGGTTTCGACTTCAAGCCCCTGCCCTGAGCTCCTCCTCCAGCTTCCTCCAATGGGGGATGGGGACCCGCAAGCTGAACTAAGCTCTTTCCTCTCTATGTTCCTTCCGGTCATGTGTTTATCGCAGCCACAGAAAGCCAACTGGAACAGCCCCCAATAAGACCCCGTATTAGGTACATGCCCCCACCCACCCAAGGAATGAGAAAATGATGAGTACACCAGCACATTTCCCACCTGTATTGCTTAAAACATTTGTGCCACACCAGCATTACATTTGTCTGCACTCAAATGTGTAACCTCACCGCCCCCGGCACCACCACACACGCACTGGGAGGATCCGAACATGTAGAAAAGGTCCCGGAAAGGTATATCCCACGGTTCTCTGCATTTTCCTTCTTGAAAAACTGCAAATTCATACACTAGATGATGAATACACCCACGGGGACAACAGTCAGAATGTATAGCTAGACACTGAGGAACGGATGAGTCTTTCCACCAACTGTACCAATGGCCCAGGTTTTCCCCGACGCTGCAGCCACAGAACACAGCATTGCTTTGTTTGCTTCTGCATATCTTTCAAAGATTTTAGACTTCTATAGGGAACCTTAAAGTTCACCCATATACAAACACAAATATTCACACAGTCACACATAACATGTGCACAGATGTAAACATAGCCATACACATATGTACATGCAGACACATTTAACATCACATGCCTGGACACATATTAGCCTACCAGAAGTATTGAAAGTTTGGGGGACATTGCAAATGACAGTGTCTCTTCCTTGCCTCTCACCCCACTTGCCAGACCCCACAGTTTGGCAGGCCATGGACACCAGCGCATTTATGCACACTGAAGGCTTCTTGCTACAAAGAAAGACTCCTGGAAATAAAGCAGATACAGTAGACTAACAAAAAAACAAAACATGTGAAAAGACCAACCAAGCCTGCATATATATTGCTACCAGCCCCAAACAGATGCCGCCCTGGCTTTTTGGGGACTCCTAGATTCTCAACCTCCACTGTCTGGTTGAAGAATAAAAATACAAGGAACATCTAACAATTCTTTACAAAGACAGGTACTGATTTCACAAAGCCAGGCAAATGAAGGCTTTGAAGGTATATTCTATGGTAATTTACACTCCTATAATGCAGTTAATGAACTTGAAAGACCCATAGCAAAGTTTGAGATCATTGGCAAAGGCCTCTCAAGGCCTTTTAAAGATAAAACCCAAGTGAGATTCTGAAAGGGGGAAGGGTCAAGCTAGACTGTAAAGATGAGGGTGTGGCAGGAATGGAACTAAATGGCCAGGGGACCGTTTGAGGGCCAGGGAGTATAAATATCCCACCAAAGGGGCTAGTTCCAAGTGTGCAAGCTAGCTAGGGTGGATCCGTGCCTGAGAAGGCTCATGGGGTCCTGGGGGAGAAGCCAAGAGTAGACCAGGCAGATGTACATTCTCTCCCTGCAGTTTGCCGGCTCATAGGCATCACTCCATCCTCTCCAGGGCCTCAGCCTTCCAGAAGCTACCAGAGATAAAGTGCCTACTGAGCCATTCCTGTGGGGGTGACCAGGAAGCTAACGAGAATGTGGGCGTGAGAGGGCTTGAAAAACCTTCACCTAGGAAAGCGTTTCAGAAATGAAATTCTTCATACTAAGAGTTAACACACTATTTGTTTAAGGAATGGTCATTTGAATAAAAACAATGTCCAAAATGTACTGCCAAGTGTTCAGCTCGGAGGAAAAGGTTTCTGTTCTGGATCGTCCTGAGTTCCTGGAGTTTAATCTCTGGGCCCAGAACTGTGCTGACACTCAAGTCCATAGAGAGAGCAGTGAGAAGCAGACCTCTGAGATCAGATCACTCAGTTACTGGTTGTTTTATCTTAACTGTTCCATTGCCAATACAGACTGGGGAGTCAGGCATTGGCATGAGAACCTGATATATCAAAGAAGCAGAAGAGAAGTGACCATTTGACCTTCCCTTTTCTTACAGAAGACTCAGCAAGCACATCTCTCTACTCACATCCTAGACCAAAAAGACCATGAAAATCTAGGTCCCTCCCTTCTCCTTTCTGTGTGCCTTCTCTCTCTGTCTTCCTGGGTCCTCTGTACTCTATGGTTAATTCTAACTAGTCACGGGCTCCATCCCCTGATCCAAGGTTAATTTTATTAACACAGTCTCAGGGTTTCCCAGTGCAATCAAATATCCCACAGCATTCGCTCATCCAGGTAAGCACGAGTCCCTGCTGTGTGCCAAGCCAGAGCCAAGGACTTCTGTGGAAACACCAGGGCAGGGGCGACGGCCCTTGCTGCTGGGTTTGTTGAAATCACAAAACTAAAGAATACATAACATTCAAGATTTAATACAGCCACTCAAAAACCTAAATTAGGCTACATAGTTCTTAGAGCAGGCATTGCGGTGCACTTGGGAGGTAAATGCACCAAGAGAGTGAGTTTGGAGCTTCTGCTACATATGGCGGTTGAAGTCAGCCTGAGTTATATTGCACCAGGTATAAATAATAGATTGCATAAATATTCCCATTTCAGAACTCTGAGAACAAAAGTTGTAAGAAGGCCCCATGGTTATTGGATAAGTTGGCCATCCTACCTACAAGGTTCACTTGGAGTATTTTATTTTATTTTATTTTATTTTATTTTATTTTTTGCTAAGATCTCTCTCATTCTCACCACCTCGAGAGTTTGACTGAAGGAGGCGGGTCATTTCCCTTGGAGCCAAATCGTTACAGGAGGGAATACATGTACTTATCTGCTTAATGGAGAGAAGCCAGTGTGATGGACAGGGCCAGAGTCTGCTTGCTCACTTGAGCGCAGAGTCCCACAAGATGCTGGCTGAATGTTAGCACTTGGCTGAAACCAAAAACAGACCCAGAGGACAAGGACAGTAAATGGGTGTGGCATGGGACAAGAAAACCATGTTTGACAGTGCTGGCCTTCCTAGCCAGGCAAATGCTGGAGTTCTGTTTCAGGAATAAAAGAAAGCCAGGAAGGCATTTTTAATCTGTCTACCCCAAAAGCAAAGTTAAAAACAGATATTAACACTGAGCGATTACGGCAGACTCACTTGTGTAATACAGGAAAGCCAGAATATTTTAGCCTCAAATATTCCAAGATTTGTAGCTGCAGGAAGTCCAGTTGTAAGGTAGAAAAAGCTAGAAATGAATGGAAACTTAGTTTAGACTCCAGGAATTTGTGAGAAGATGTTAAACATTGTCTAAGTGTCCTCGTGCCCCAGAGAAGCTCAGGGAGGTTACAGGATCCCATAGAAATGTGAGCAATGCTGAAAGAGACAGGAGGAAATGTATCAAAGGAATCCTAGGGTTAGCAATTGCTGAGCAGAGTCACATCACCGTGGCTGGGGAGTGGGAGACAAATATCACACTCTGTGGCTGGGGACACAGGCAGAGAGAAGACAAGCGCCACCTTCGTAGATAGAGACTTAAGGACAGGACAAAGAAGTGCCACTCTGTGGCTCGGGACCCAGAGAGAGGAGAAAAGCACATCCCGGTAGCTGGGGCAGAGGAGAGGTGGTTTTATTGGCACTCGGAAAGCCAAGCTGAGGTGGAGGAGCTGGAATCATGGATGTGAAAACCTTCAGGGATCAAGTAATTGAGCAGTGGGGGCGATGGAGACAGGCTGCCCTGAGTGGGGCCCAGGGTGGAGATGTGTGACTCAGGCAGTGAGAGACACCCCAAGAACGGAAGGAGCACAGTCATTTCCTCTGCCCGCCAGGTTCTACTGCCGGAATGGCAGAGTGGGCTGCAAAATTCAGAGCAGAATAGGGTATTGATAGGGAAGGAGTATGAGACCAGCAGAACCGGCCTTAGGATGCCACATACGAGCCTTGCAAATGTCAGTAAGAGAAGCTCTAAGCCTTGTATTGTGAAAACGCAAGCACAGGTGAGACGATGCAAGTCAGCTCACCAGTGTATGAATGACGGGGAATGAATGAATCGCGGATCACGCAGGCGAACACACGGTGTTCCGCTTATCTCCAGTTTCAAGATGTTTTGCATAGCTCCAAGTGAGAGAGCAGTTTATTGTTTCAAAATAACGAGTCTGATCTAGCTACAGTGGGACAGCCTTGTGGAAGCTGCTTTTGCTTAAAGCATTGCTCTCCGTTCCACCCCTTGGGGTCCCACGAGGAAACTGACATCAGGCAAAGCTGTGTGCTTCCTGCCCCTGTGTCTGTCTCCTTGGCTTAACACATCTACTCCTCTAGGATAAGTCATTTCCAAAACATGCAGTCCCCTCGGATTCCAGGAGCGGCAAATCTTCAGACAGATCAACCAAGGGATGAAGAGAGAGTCTGTGCTGGAGTGAGTGCACCCGGAAACAGACTGTCTTCTGGAAACCTGATCAATGCTCTCCCAGTGTGGGAAGTGGTGAACTGATGAACGCTGATCAGACTGCCTTGGAGAACCCCAGCTGAGATAAACCTGGGGTCAACCACACCTTGCACAGGACTGGTTGGGTGTGCATATTTACTGCCTCTGCCCAGTTCATCCCATGTTCAAGCCTAAATCTGTATCTGTAGCCTGCAGATAATCCTGGGGTCACTGGATCCCCTGTGTTATTTCTCTTTCCAACACTCTAATTAAATGTCCTTTCTCAGTTTTTCACTCTTATCTGCTGTGTTGGGATAAGTGACTGGGCCTAGCTTGATGGAACCCTGGAGCTGAGGCATCCCCCCCTAAAACTCTAGTGACAACAGAGGAACGGAAGGACTCTTTTTTAAAATTGTTTTTATTGCGCTATACATTTTTCTCCACTCCCCTCTCTTCCTTCCCTCTCCTCTCATACCCTTTCCTGTCACCCGCACACACCCAATTTCCTGAGGAGATCTTGTCTTTTTTCCTTCCTATTTAGATCCCTGTATGTCTTTGTTAGGGTCCTCCCCTTTTTTGCCTAGGTCCTCAGGGTTTTGGATTGTAGCCTGGTTTTTCTGTGCTTTATGTCTAAAAGCCACTTATGAGTGAGTACATATATGTGGATCTTAATGGGTCATTTCATCTCCATTTGTTGGTTTCTGAGACGCAAACTGACTCTTCAGCGGCAATCTAAATCAGTAAATAGAGTTTCTAACTCTAACCTCTGAGAAAGCCTGTTAATATGGACATTCTTAATGCTAAGACTCAACTTTTCAGTTCAGGTGAAAATCGCGTAGTGCAATTACCCCTTCTAAAGCAAGCAATCCAGGGGTATTCGGTGAGTTTGCAATCTGGTACAGCTGCTGCTTCTTCCTACTGCCAAATAACTTTCATCACTCAAAGGAGACTCAATATCCTGTAAGCAGTCACCCTCATGTCCTATACAATCCAAGAACATTTTAGATAATTGCAACCATATGATACTCAAGCCTTTGTGTCTCACTTCTTTCACCTAATACTGTATGGGCCACTTAAACATGGCAGTACATATTGGTTATATTTACAGATTTTCAGGCCTGCGTAATATTCCATTGTAGGGACACATTTCATTCTGTTATGAGGTCAACCATCTCTTACTGGCCCTTTGGCTCATTGCCACCTTTGGCCTCTTTGAACAATATTGCTATCATTCATACATAGCATCTATATGAACATCTGCTTTCAATTCTTTGGAGGGTAAATGGGTGAAATTGGCAAATCATATAGTGCTATTTATTTTAGGCATTCCCCAACTTTCACACAGCAGAAATGTACACATTCCCAGCAGCCATGTAAATACTTTTCCCATCTCCCCACTTTTTAAGCCAATGCATAGTATAATCATGTCTTCTTGATTTCTTAAAAAGCATAAAGGTGCCCTAGTGGGCTTGAAGAGCCGTTGTTTTTGGAAAAACAGATGACATGGAACACCTTTTAGCACCCATAATGCTAGTTCATATAGTGTCATTGGAGAAGTATCTTTCCAAGTCATTGGCCCTTTTTATATATTTTGGTTTCGTGTGGCTTCCAGGAACTTCATGTGCTCTATATAATAGACTCTGATCTGAGGTGTATTGTGGAATATTTTAGTAGTGCCATCTGATTCACAAAGCCTCAAATTCTGATGAAATTCCCCTCATTTGTTTTTGTTTTGTTGCTATGCAGGTGGTGGCTACTATAAGAATCATTGTTAAATCCAAGGTCATGACATTTCACACTGGGGTTTTCTGAGGGTTTTGTGGTTTCAACTCTCGCATCTGGAGCTGTGAGCCACTGTCGAGTACCTTTACCTGTTGTGTGCTGTGCAGTCGGGCTCCAGCTTCGCTCTTTGTGTGATTACCCGTATGTCCACTACACTGCTCTTCTCTGCCCTGAGACTCCACTCTGCTTTGACAACCAGCAGCAGAGACTTCAACCCTGCTCCCCAACCCATGGCCCTTCCTTCCTTTCGTGCCATGTTGTTTTAGTGACTGTAGCTTTGAGTAAGTTTCTAAACAAAGAATATGAGTATTCCTGTTTTATTTTCTCCAGGACTGTTTTTGGCTTTTCAGAATCCTTTGAAAGTCCATATGAATTTGATGTCATTCTTCTTTTCATTTCTGAAGAAAAAAAATGCCAATGGGATTTTTGTAGGAATTCCATGGAGTCAGTAGAATTCTTCGAGCTGTATTGGCATCTGAACAATGACGAGGATCATAGCCTAGACAAAGGGAGGTTGTGTCCAATAGCTTATGCCGTCTTTCATTTAAATCTGTAACCTTTGTCCTAACTTTAATATCGTCCCGATTTATTGTTCCGCTATCACAGCTGCATTGCTCCTCACGTCCTTCTGGGACACTCACTGTCTGTGTGCGGAAACACAACTGGCTTTTGTGTGTTCACAATATCTTAACACTGTTCGGATGCTCTCACTAATTCTAACTGCGCTTCAAACAGATTGCCTCAGAGTTTTCTGATTACAAGAACATGTCATCTTGCAAACAGAGATGGCTGTACTGTTTTCTTTTCAAAGTGTGTGCCTTTATTTTCATTTTCATGCTGAATTTCCCTTGGTGAATTCTCAGAATCTTGAAGAGTAATGTTGAGAGTAAGTGTCCCTCTCTTGTTCCTGTCACAAAGCTTCCAGCCCCTCACGGCTGACTGGACGGTAGGTTTTCTTTCTTTCTCAGCATTCTTTATTAGATAGAAATGTTCTTCTACTCCTTTAAGTGTTTTTGTTTTGTTTGCAACCTGAACAGAAGATAGGTTTTATCAAATGCTTTTTAAAAATGTCTCAATTGGGACTGTCATTGAGTTCTTTTCTACCCTCCATAGGGTATTTTATTTCAGTTGGCTTTCTTATTTCTTATGAAGATATATTGCTTCAATATATATCTCACTTAGCCATGATATACAGTTGACTATCCTGTCTAATTTAAATAATTGAATCAACCCAGTACATAATATACTTACTAGCCAAACTCCTAAAAAGGGGACAACAATCTGAGGAGAAGGGTTGCAGCTCTGTCTGCCATGGAGTAGGAAAGACTGAAATCAGGAAGCCAAATGGAGGGGTCATCTTTATTGGATTGAAGAAATCTAATATATATAATCTACAGTCTTAAATTGCTGGAGAAAGGGGGGGGTGTTACTGAAATTCCAGCAGGCTCTGGCCCTCTGTGACTCCAGTTGAGGTCATGGTTCATGCCTCCAGATCTAGGAGTCATGAACAAAAGCAGGTGCTAAGAACCACAATTAAGTCGGGCAGTGGTAGTGCATGTCTTTAATCCCAGCAGTTAAGAGGCAGAGGCAGGCAGATCTCTGTGAGTTCAAGGCCAGACTCATCTACAGAGCAAGTTCCAGGGCAACTCGGGCTGTTACACAGAGAAATCCTTAATTGAGATGAACCAAAACCAAAACCAAAACAAAAACAAAAACAAAAAAACAAAAGAATCACAATGAACACATGCTCCATCACTCCCAGTCCTGCTGGCCTTGGTGAGCTCCCATTAGATCAGTCCCATCGTCTCAGTAGGTGGATGCACCCCTTGTGGTCCTGACTTCCTTGCTCATGTTCTCCCTCCTTCTGCTCCTCATTTGGACCTTGGGAGCTTAGTCCAGTGCTCCAGTGTGGGTCTCTGTCTCTATCTCCATCCATCACCGGATGAAGGTTCTATGGTGATATGCAAGATTTTCATCAGTGTGGCTATGGGACAAGGCCAGTTCAGGCACCCTCTCCTCTGCTGCCCAAGGAACAATCTGGGAGGGGGAGGGAAAAGGGAGGTGGGGAGGAGGTGGAAATTTTTAATAAATAAATAATAAAAAAGAAGATTAATTTTTGTAATAAGCCATTTCACAATAAATTGTGCCCATCCAAAAAAAAAAGAATCACAATGAAGCTAAATAAATTGCTAAGTGGGCCTGTGTTTATAACTCTTTGTACTATGGCAGTTAATTTGTGTTCCTACTATCTGCTGTTGACTGGCAAGGTACACAAAATCTTTGTATGTATAGCAATAACAATCAGATTGTGATCTCTGAAAGCTCCGTAGTTCAGCAGTCTAGAAAGCTCAGCCATCCCCTCCAATGGCTGGAAGTGAGAGCTTGTGTTGTTGAAGGCTAAGCAGCTTGTTTTCTCTCCCCCCTCCCTCTTTCTTTTATTCAATAGAGCAGAAAACATCATCTGGGGAAGAAACGAAATTCCTTACAAGGGATTATATCACTGGCTCCAATGGACCCCAAAGGACCCAGATAACAAACAATATTATAAACATCACTGTTTATCAAGCAATAACCAAATATGTTCAACACTATCCACAAAAAAGTTCTACATGGTTGATATTCATTTTGGAAGATTGCTTTCCACCTCTGTATTTGATGTTTTCAGCAAATGATCCACCCTTACTATTCTGGGTCCAGGTCATGGAAGAGTACATAACTATGCATTACCTTAAGTTGTAAAGGTTGATTACATGGGAAATCCCAGGCAAGTAATATTGGTGGTTACTTTGTTCTCTTAAAGACAGGTTGAACAAAAAGACTGCTATTTTACATGGTAAAATAGCAGTCTTAAGTGACCTCCAGGTGTGTTATTAACTCCAACTGTGAGGTTCAGCAAAGGTTCCAGTCTCTTGGCATGGTAGAGATATTTTTATAATAACGTTGCATTGCCACACAATGTTACCACTCTCAATACAACTCTGTAAAACCCCTCTTCTGGAAAACAATGCTTTGTGTTTGTTTATGTGAGTTTACGGGGATCTGTCAGCAATGATCATAGAAAGGAAGCCCTGGCTGTACCTATGACTGACAGCTCTCTGCACTTCGCTTTCTCTGGGTCTATCCTCCCTGTCTGCAGAGCAAACCGCTGCTTCGCCCTTAAATGAACACAAAGATATAAGAGTGGTGTCCCGGCTGTATTAAGGGACCTCTCACTGGATAAATAAAAGGATGCTCATTTATTTATGATGCAAAAAAATCCATTGCTTGTTCTGCTGAGAGAATCATCCATTATTGATTCAGAACTCTGTGCTCCCTGCAAAGCTTTTTGTGTGCACGAGGGCATGTCTGTTCTTATTACTTTAAAACGTGTAATTTTCTTTTTGATTGTGGTGGAGGCTCGGCCCTGAAACGTGCAGGGTTATAGTAACCTGCACATTTGATAAAAGATTTGACTGTATTATAACATTTTCATCTGAACCCTCTGTCGCCCAGTAGATAAATGCCTGGGCACCATGACAGATGGATAACAGGACGGTATTTATTCCTTTTCCCCAAATAGAATTATTACATTACTAACTCATTTGTTATATTTTAGGAACAAATATCCCTGGCATCTCTGACTCATCTTGCATCTGATGAGAGTGTAATTGGATTGATATCACTTCTCAAATGGACATCACAGCCTGTAAACTCTGACTTTTATTCTTACTAGCTCTGGCTCCATATATCATCACCGTGAGATCAGATATTGGTGTACTGGTCTTGGTGCCATGTGCAGAACATAAGCAGATGCAATGGCAATGCCCATGGTGCTGGCACAGACACAGTGAACCTTTGCCATGGTGCTCAGAGTGCTAATAAATGAAGAGGTGCTTATGAACCAGGAATTCTCCGCATAGAGCTGAGTGTTGAAGACTTTCTTGCTAAAGAGAATGCAAAATTCTCTCTTATTTAAGGCTGTTGTCAGCAGGAGACACAAACCCAGCACAGTTAGAGGGATTTGACAAGCAGCTGTCAAAGAACAAGCACTCTGATTCCCCATCCAGCAACTTTGCTTGGGCTCCTCCATTGACGTTGGCAAGCCAGTATGTGTATGGCCCAGTGTGCATTTGGAAGAACTTCATGGAAGCAACTGGTAAGGCATTTTCCCCCAGACTATGCTCTTCCAGGCAGCTTCCTGTTGATGACTAAGACAATGGGAGGGGATGAAATCCAGGCTGTTTTGGCCCAGGTGAGGCTCTGGGAGCAGCCATCCTCCCTCTGAAGAGAAAGATATCTCTAATTGCCCTACACTCTGAGGTTCTTTCCACCACATCTTTCTTGGCCCTGTTCTAAAGAGTCACTTTCTCTTGTTCCATCTGTCCTTTATTAAAAGATAAGCAGCCATCCCCCTCAGCTAACCCCTCCCACTTCCCTTCTAATGTTCTCTTGCAGAGACCCCGGACTGGACACTCTGCTTTTCTCTTGTTCTTCTCCCATTCTTGACACTGGGTCCCACCCACTACCCTAGTCTGCCCCCTGCCCACACCCAGCAGCACCATTTTCTCCTTTTCATTTTGGGTGACAGATTAGACAAAGGCTATACAGATCCCATTCAATGTGAGCCTAAGTCATGAGCAGACTTAAGGCTCCTCCTGTGCCCTAGGTCCACGCTGCAGAGTGGGTGATGGTACTTCATCTTTAAGGAGGCTGGGCCTAGCTCTTCAGGCAGGGAAATCCTCTCAAGGAAACGGCAAACACTAATGTAGAGTTTGTGAGAAAGCATCACTTCCTGTGACTCCATCTTCGGCTTTCACCTGATCATCTTCTCATCTCCTTTTCCCTCACACAAAACTGCTGTGCTGCCCCACAGGGAACACTTAGTCCATAAACTGTCCCTCCACCGTTTATCTGCCCGTCCCCCTCTGCGTATTCCTCCAGGAGCCTAGGATCTTGTGGCCTCAAGCTGACCAAAGCATGTATAAATGGAAGTTTTCAATCTACAAGCTTGTTCTTATTCCTCGTGTAAAGATCTCTGTCAAAACATTTGTGTCAGGCAAGCAAGGCGGTTGGGTAGGTCAAGGCGCTCCCTATGCAAGCCTGGAGACCTGAGCTCAACCCTCAGAAGCCAGCTCAAGGTAGACCGAGAGAACTGTGCACGGACGCCACAAAGTTGAGCTCCCATATCCACAGTAGTGCTGTGGCATGCATGCACACATACATGCAATTAAAGATGAAAGCATTTGTAGAACTAGGAACACTCCCCTCCGTTGGGCCTGATAGCTCTGTGCTGGAAAATTGATTAAATTCATAATGGAAAAAGCAATTTCCGTGGAAGTCAGATGGTGCCTTAACTAGTTGAAGAATGTATGGAAGTAGTTCTGTGGCTTCAGGATCATCTCTCATGGTGACTAGTTTATAATAATTGAAGGTATTTTCCTGAAATCAATCCTTATAATGATATTGATGAGTTAATCAATTATTTAATTTTAACTGAGGCTTTCTGATGATGAGCACCAAGTAGAGTTGGAGACACTCTGGGAGGGTCAGAAACAGTGATATTGCTGGTATTAACCTGCCGCGTAGACCCCACACACATATACACACATCTCACCTTAGCTGTTCTAGAACACAGTTCATATCTGGAGGACACACCTGAGACAAAGCCAGGCACTGGGTTAGACTCTAAATCCTTTGGCTGGCCATCATACACTTGACAGAAGTCCTTACAAGAAAAAGTAGTCGTACTAAGTCAGGGTATGCAAGGGGCTTGAAATAAGGGCAAATAGTATGATTTTCTGCTTACCCACTCCCAAGTTCTGAGACAAAGGCAGTCTGGCACCAGCAGCCTCCTTTCCAATCCCTCCCTGATATCTTGAAATCCATGCCATCTGGGACAGTGGAAGTTGTCTACACCCTAGAGGGTGTAGGCTGGCTCCTACCCAGCTTCTAGCAACCACATAGCAAGGAGAGCGTTTGTGGATATTCCTGCAAACAGTGTGCTCTTGGGAAGTTCTGTGTGTGGGAGCAGGGGAATGAAGAGCCTGTTCGTTTCCTGGTCAAAGCCTTTGGCAGGATCCTGGTATTGCAGGCCCTCTTTACTATCTGACAACAACTGTTACAAGTCGGGGTGCCTCGCCAGATGTTCCCAAGACCTTACTGAAGTATAGTCCCAGGACAGTCAGCAGATGTGGGAAATTTGTTGCCTGTAGCTGACCGAATGCACAAGGTGAGCAGAATAACCCCAGAAGGGCTTTGAAACACAAGCCAAAGATTTCCCCTTCACTTTTCTTTTGCCCTTTTTATGCTTCCCTTGACCTGAACAGGCAGAACATTCTACTCTCATAGCGTAAGACAGAAAAGCATTTCAACAGCCATGCTCAGAGAAGAATAATTGTGTCAGCTTTGCATCAAAATTGAATTTTCCTTTTTTTTTTCTTTTTAAAAGCAAGGTCTTTCAATGCAATCCTGCCTGGCCTGGCGCTCATTGTGTAGCCCAGGCTGACCTCAAACTTAAGGCAAGCCTCCTGCCTTGGTTTCCCGAGTGCTATAGTAAGATGTCCATAGCTATGACCACCTTTAAAAATGGGTTTTGAAGTCTTGATTTGAGAGGAGGCTGCTGGGAATAGAAGGCCTGTATACTTTAAGCTTGCAGCTTTCAGGGCATATGAGGCTTAGTAAATACTTTTATAAACATGGGAATAAGATGAAGAGCTGGGTTACCCTGCAGTACACTGGATTCCATAGTCTGAGAGGATAAAGGAGATTACAGAAAAAAGAGAGAAGCCACAGATTCATCCTGCCCATTCCCTAGCCCCTGGTTCTCAGGTGGGATGATGCAATGGGCCCTGCTGAGCTGCAGCAGTAGGACAGAGATGGCTGGAAGAGGGAGGCCTGTTCGTTGAGCAGAGTGAGCCCAGGGTAGAGTAGAAATGACTATCATTCAAGTCCTCAGGGCTCAGAATCCATGAGTTTAAGAGTTACACGTGGAAATGGCTAAGTCATTGCTCCATACCCTCACCTGCCCCCGGTACAGGAGGATAAGGAGCCATATTTGATGAGGCCTGTTGACTGGGACGAGAAAATTGAAGCAATGATCAAAATGGTCAAGGAACTGAAGAGATGCTAGAAACAAAAATAGTTCAGTTAGTACCAGGACTAACCAACACACTCTAGAACCAGGCACCCTGTCCTCAGTGCACACACTCAGACACACAAGCTCAAGGGAGTGTGCACACAGATCTGCCTTAACATGTATCAAGAACCCGAGGCACAAGGTCTAATGAATGCAGAGAAATGTAATCTCTACACACTCAACCACATATTGAGTCCTTTATCATTATTTTAGGCTTCTGAGCACATAGAAGTGCATACGGACCTTATCTTCTACAGCCCAGTGACATGAGATCACAACAGAGGAAGTAAGACCAGCCATGGGAATCAGATTCCTGTTTCCTGCAGAAGTGTGTAGACAGCTGAGTTTGATGTTTGTTTCTGGGGCATATAAGGGGTGGAGGATATATAAATTCATACAGGAGTTTAACACTTGGCTTTCTCGTTCCTGACTCAAGGTCCATATTTGTCCAGTCTGTGTATAATAGGTTTCACCCCTTTTCCCTGGCGTCTACAGGCACATTTCCAATAGATCAGCTTCTGGATCCGAGGGAAAAATATACAGACCATGAGCTCACAAGACGCCAAATCAGTGGTTCTCAACCTGTGGGTTCCACCCCTTTGAGGGTCACATAGCAGATGCCCTGCGTATCAGATACTTCCGTTACGGTTCATAGCAGTAGCTAAATTACAGTTATGAAGACGCAGCAGAATGATTTTGTGGTTGGGGTCATCATAGCTTGAGGAACTGTATTAAAGGGTCGCAGCATTAGGAAGGTGGAGAGCCATTGTTTAGAGTCTAAATAAAGGCAGGAATCACAAGAAGCAAGGAGATTTTCCTCAGTCTTGGATTCTTCTCCTGTCTTTCCGCCCGGTGCCACCCTCGTGCGGTTTGTGTTGGCTCCTTCAGAGGCGCTTGTGCCAAGTGAGCTACCGGCTGCCCAAGCGACTAAGCTCCTAACGCCAAGGCTGATGACAAACCACCAGCTCTGTTCTGATGGAAGCCATGTGTCTGTGACTGGATGTCAGTGACAGAAGAGAAGGAGGAGCACAGCTCTGGTGTCTCATTCCACAGCGCTTGCCTCCAGATCATGGAGATCAGCTGCCCAGGCCGCCAGGACTGCCCGTTTCTGAACTCCGTACAGATTCCCTTCTTCTAGCTCAAGAGTGGGAGTGCCCATCTCAAACCTGAAGCCATCCATGTGTCATGGCGCCCACCCAACACTGGACCTGGAGGGAGGGGAGCAGTTCCCTGAGAGGCATGAGTATCAATCTGGCCTTTGTCCACTCGAGTAGAAAATAGAAGTCATGAAACCTCAAAGTCACCCCCAGTGCCTGTGGCTGATTATAAACAAAGAGGAGGGTCTTCGCTGGACAGAGTTTGGGGCCAGGACCACCATCTCAGGCCCAAGCCTAGGAGGGGTATAAAGACCCCCATTGTTTACATTGAGTCTCTCTGATGCCCTTGCAGGAAGCCCCCTTCACAAACAAAGTCGCCTCTGCCAGCCCTCGGGGAGCTGGGGAATTGCTTTGCCCGGCCTCTGGGCTGCGTGTTTAGACTCATGCCACACCGAGTTTCATCTGGGAGGAAAAGCTGCTTCAGATGACCATGAATAGCAGCTTTCATCAGCTGTCACTTCTCATTACCGCCAGCACGATGTGGAAATGAACTAGAAGCCGCCGGGCCCCGGGACCGGAGCGGCCCTATTTTCAGTGTTTATTGACTTCCTTTGTCCTTTTAAAAGAAAGTTAATCGGGTCATTGACTTTTCCAGCCCCCACCCTTTTCCAGGATCATCTGCTTCTTAGGTCAGAAGAAAACGTGGTCCTGGAGGCCAGCCGTGGGTTCGAAGCAGGTGCGTATCCAGGTCACTTCTGCGCCTCTCCCTGAATGGTCTCTACCCTGAGAGCGAGCAATAAGGAAGCTCGGCCTTTTCATTGGGGCTCAAAAGAAACAGCTATGCTTTCTCTAGTAGAAGAAACAGAACAATGGCTGTCTGGGCAGATGTTCTTTCTGTCTGATGTCATCAAGAGGCTGAATCAGGAAGATCATGGAATCAAGGATGTAGCCAGTCAGGCTTAGATCAGCCTGGGTTGCACAACGAAATCTTATCTAGAAAAAGAAAAGAAGAGAGAAGAGAAAAGAAGAAAAGAGAAGAGAAAAGGCAAAGTAGCTACTGATTCATTTCGGTGACATTTGGTAAAAGAACTGTGTTTTTAAAGCATAGAGCAACACTGCCCCCCACAACCCAGGCTACCTGTATAGCACTTGCCAATTCCCAAGGTGTCCTGGCACTCACTCAGGCAGCTCACCTGTGCTCAACATATTCATCGGTGACTCTAACATCAAAAACTGAGGAGGCGTGAACCTCTGACCCGCCCTCATTGGCAGAGAATCCTCACCACACCACTGGCATGCAGGCTACTGCTGCTCCTGATAGGAAGCTGGATGGTGGTAGTCCCAGGAATGGCTCCTCCATGATATTCTTGGAACTAACTGGAAAGTAAAAGAGATAATTATACAAACGATGGGGGGGGACAGTTGGAAGGGAGGGGCATGAAGGGCTGGGGCCTTAGGGACATGAACGAGCATGATTTGAGTACCAGCTTAAAACCAAACAAGTCAGAAGAGCCCTTCATTGGCCCCAGTAGAGTCATGAAACTGAGAAAAACAGAACTGGGGAGGGGCTGTCTCTTCGGCCCTCTTAGAAGTTATCAAATCCTTTGTACTTGCAAGGCAAGAGAAGACATTTCAATATCTTTAAAGAAAACCAGCCCTTATTTTCCTTATGGGTTGCTCTCCTAGTTTGGTTTCCGTCCTAGGGATAAAATGTTTTAACTAAAAGCAACCTTGGGAGGAAAGAGTCCATATGCCCTGTAGGTTATAGTCTATCACTGAGGAAGGCCGGAGTAGGAACACAAGCTAGAAACCTGGATTTCGGAATGGAAGCAGAGATGATGGAAGAACACTGTTTACTGGCTAACTCACCTACTCTTTTCATAGCGCTCAGGCCCGCCTGACTAGGAATAGCGCCACCCATAATGGACAGACCATCCTACGGCAATGAGCATTTGATGAAATGCCCGACAGACAAGCCCATAGGCCTATCTGATAGAGACAAGTCTTCCATTGAGGTCTCCCCCTCCCAGGTGTGTCAGTTAACAAGCTGAGGCTAACTGTGATGTTGCTTTGGCTGAAGGAAATTCCCGGACAGGAAGCTCACACTTTAGCTTGGTACCAGGCAGAGTTTGTGTGAAAACTGCTTAATGACTGGCGCTTGGTTGATGCAGTTGCCTAAGGGCTGCAGATGGTGGGGTCAATGGCTTTTGAGATAAGCCAGGACAAACCTCTCCCACTAGGAGAGTCATATAATACAGTAACGACAGCAACAAAAACCCAAGTGGGTCATTTTTAGAAAAATAGAAATGGGAGATGACCAACAAAGAGTTGAGTCATTCACCCTCGGTCAGCTCTCTCTGCGGTGTGAGAGTATGAGAAACATTTAACCCTGTAACGAGCTGGTCCCCATGTTCCTACTCCGAAGTCCTTCATCACGGAACTCACATTTGCCTCTTTTTCTAAGTCCTGTGCCCAAATCACAACATAGAACTATAAAATAGGCTTATAAATAAGGACAAAATTTGAAGTGTTGAGAAGACTCAGATAAATCTGTGAGAAGAAGCAAAGGTAACTCAGAACTCTGGAGGAGCAGGGTGAAGCATAATGACAGCACCGGAAGTTGGTCACGGTCACAGTGGAGGCGTGAGGTGGTGGGGAGCACTGGGGAACATACCTAGTAGCAAGCAGAACTTGACTGGAGTCGGGGAGGCATGGGTGAGGAGCAGGAGAGGGCCAAGGAAACCACCAAAACAAGAACGCAGACAAAGACAGGGAGACTTGAAGCGATGGATGGAGTGACTGGGTCTTGTTCTGAAAACAAAGGGATAATGAGAGTCTTGGACAAAAGGGAGACTGTCAAAGACCTTCTGGAAGATTTCTGCAGGGGTAACATGTAGCCAGGAACACAAAAACAGCAAGGTCTTAATTTAGTAGCCATTTCAATAAACACTGAAATGTGATCTGCTCAGGGTGCCATCTGTGTTAAATGATGTCAACTGATATGGCATTGATGAAAAAGACAGATGAGATCTCCATAGCCAGCCATGGAGACAGGTTGCTTCTGGCTGGACACCCTGCCAGTGCTTGGAGGTAAGCCCTAGTAAGTAACTGCATCCAACAGTATGAAAGAGGTAGGGGTGACCAGAGGCACCAGAGATAGCAGGGTTTGGTTGTCAAACTGTCCCGTTTCCCTCTGCCGGTGGCCAGCCTCTATAGGAAGGCTGTACTATGTGCTTCGCACACGTTCTCTCCTAATGATTAGACTGGAAGGAAATGGAATGGATTTATTGCGGTCATTGCAAAATAGACATGCAAAGTCATCCCGCAGCGCCTCGCATGTGGTCGCTACTCAGAAGGGCCTTGCAAATGGGGTTCACTCGGCTTTGAAACTCTCAACTTTGAAAGCGTCCTGTGACTCTTCACCTGCCACTTATCAGAAATGGTAGGGTAGACCCAAGAGGCTCTGGAATCAGTCTAGACAGGTTGAGGTCAGACATTACCCCCTTCACCTTGCTAACCTCATGCCAACATGTAACTATGCTGTGTCTTGGTTTCCTCTTTTATAAGCTGGTGTTTCTAAAGAGCTGGCCTCAAACAATAGTTTGGAAGCTGGGGACAGCAACAGGTGAGCTTAGATTAGCATCTATCCCAGAAAAGAACAGCCAGTGATTATTGGCTGGAAAAGCCTATCAATGTCTCCTTACTGAGCATTTACCTCTGTCTTTATCAAATGAAAGGTCAAAGTCCCTTAACACCCCAAACTGATCAGGACTTTTCAATTCCCTGAAACCAGCCTGCATAAGGGTGTCCCCTGCCGCTTGCCACAGCATTAAATTTTCAGTTTACCACCTTTCTATCAGAACTATTCTGCAGAGGCCAACCTGAACTTCCACAGATCTCCCTAGCTTGCCCTTTTCTCCCCGATTTCTTCCCAGCTCAACCTATCTCCTCCAGGGCGTGTGAAGACGGGATGGGACACATTTGACGATGTGCTGCTTGACAAGAGCAAGCGACATCTTCCCTCCCGGGTCGGAGCGCTGTTGCTCTCTCAGCCCGCTTGCTGCTCTGGAAATGGAACACCAGACCTTGCTCAGCTGTGTTGCCTCCACGTTCCGATCAGGTGATGCCCCAGAGTAACGATGAGCCAAGATGGTGGCGTGAGCTTTGCAAGCCTGCAGCTGCAACCATGAAGCTGAACACTCCTGGCTTTACAGGGAGAGTCTTGCTCTTTGTTTTCAGAGTTGATAGACTAGGAAGGGTCCGAGGGAACCTCCCCTTCTCTGTGGGGAAAAGGCAATGAAGATGTGAGCAATGGACTCGGGGAATGCTTGGGGACTCTGGGTCTCAAGGAAGTTGGGACAGCCAAGGCCAAAAATCACTTTGAATTCCCAAATTACAGTAAATTGAAATGTAGAAAATTAGCGAGGGCTTTTTGCATTGCATTTGGCATTTCATTGACAGTCCTGATCCTTTGTTTATGCCCCTGGCTACTCACATTGGATTCTTGGATTTGAGCTCAAGGGATGAGAAGGGATCAAATTGCTTTTGCCGGCTTTAAAACCCTACATTGTTGGAAAACTTAAACGAACGCATCTCTTAGTTTTGGCGAGGAAAGATAGCATAGGTTGTGGATGTACTCAGTATTAAATCAGCATTTAAACAAGACAATTTTAGTGACAGTAACTGGAACAACTGATTTGTCTGGTTATTCCTCCCCATAATTTTCAAATATCCTCTACTTGGAGTATGGGGAGAAAGGGGAAAGACCTAATGATTTGCCAAATTCTTTAACTCCATCCCATTTCCCGCTTCCAGGCCTGCAGAGAGCTGTAGTGCTTGCCTGAAGGCATGAAGGAGTGGGACCGTCCGCTGAGACTGAAGTAGGAGGCTAAATGTCAGCACACTTCATAAATCCAAGCGTCTACGGGACCCGCTTGTTGGCAAATCCCTTCTCTGATCCTGAAGTCAAGGCTGAATACCACCCTTTTGCAGGGACTTTCCAAGAGAAAGCACAGATCACTCTTGGACAGGAAGGTCCCTGAGTGAGCCAGCTCCCCAACTCCCCTTCTCTACTGGAGGCAGCTGTGGGTTCATCCACTCTTTTTCTTGCTAGAATAGAAGCTAGAGATGCACACAGGCAAAAAGGATCATCAGTGACCACCACTGGCTCCAGATTAGGAAGGTATCAGAAAGCCAAGACCCATCCATGCATTGTGGCTATAGCTCAGCCCTAGGAAAAGCATTTATTGCCAAATTACCAAATGTTTGAGGCGGGGAAAAATCTATTCTTCTCGATTGCTCTTGGCCATAACAGGGCAGAAAGAGCAGGAAGCTCCGCCTCCTCAGGAGCGGCTGGATCAAGTCTTCCATCCCTGGTGTTAACTGGCAATCGGTGCCTGATTTATTGGTGCACACGGCTGTGATAAGGGGCACTGGTGGATGCAAGCTTCCCTGGTGGTGGAGAGCTGGGTACCCGCTGGGGTAGTCTAGGGCTACGGAGCAGATGTGTTTCCTGCCCTGCTTCTTTCACTCAAGTTCTGTAACCCAAGAGGTCCCCGGTGACACATTCCTCCAACACTTTCTAAACCACATTTCCCAAGAAGGTCTTTCTGAGGTGAAGTAAATGTTAACATGAAACACAGTGAGGGGCCGGGTCAGGCTGTGCTCCTAAGGATTGTAACAATTCGCACAGTGCAGTGGACCCCCGCATGCAAGTCGGCTGACCCCACAAGGAAAGTGTCGGGCTAAATGAGTCTGCCAGTCCCTTCACACAGGGTGCCTGGAGCAGAGGCAGAGGGAAGCCCGGGTCCCTACAAGAAAGGCCACACTAGTGGTCAGAGATAGCTCTCAACCCTTTCCAGAAGGATGCTTCAACATCTGAAGTGGCTGATGAGGAGCTCTCACCAAGATGCTCCACAACTGTTGCACACCTGATGTGTGATTTTCTTCTGTATGGTGGGAAGATGTTTTATTACTATTGATTAATAAAGAAGCTGCTTTGGCCTATGGCAGGGCAGAAAAAAGCCAAGTGGGAAACCCAAACAGAGATGGAAAGAGAGAGTAGGTGGAGTCAGGGAGATGTCCAGAACCTTTATGGGTAAGCCACAGCCTCGTGGCAATACACAGATTAATAGAGATGGGTTAATTTAAAATGCAAGAGTTCATGAATTAGAAGCCTGAACCATTGGCCAGACAGTGTTGTAATATAGTTTCTGGGTGGCTGGGAAACAAACAAGCAGCCTCCGTTTACACACACCAGGCCTGATTGGAAGAGCCTAGCACAGGCCTTTCCCGAATCTTCTCAGTTATCTGAATGCGATGCCCCCACTGTTTCCATTTCCATCCAATGACGTCAGTCAGATGTGACATCATCTCCTTTTGAGCCTTTGGAGAATGCTGGTAGCATCTGAGTATCCATCTGTACATGCCAGGTCCCAGACACTGAAATGCAGTAAAGTTAAACCCGCATGGTGAAAGGCACTGCTCTTGTTTGAGGTCTAGAAATCATGTCCATTTTCCTTTTCCATTCCCTCAGCCTATTTCATTCCTTTTCAGTTTCTGACCTCTGGGTGGGAGTGTTGGTGAGATGACAAAGGTCCCATGGCTAGACCAGCTTCAGTAGCCTCTAGACCATAAGGTTGAGAGGATCCTGGGTGTGTGTGGGTATGGGTGTGTATGTGTGTCTATGTGTGCATGCATGATTGCATGTATGTATGTGTGTGAGTGTGTATATGTGAGTTTGTGCATGTGTGTGTGCGTATATACATGAGGGTGTGCATGCGTGTGTGTATGTGTGTATGTGTGTGTGTGGTTGGAGAGTGGACAGAGGCCTGATGTGTCAGCACACTGAGAATGTTCCAATGACTTCTGTGGAATGAAACATGAAACCAGGCAAGTTTGACACCCTGTACCATGCAGTGGCACAATTGCTTTGTGCTGGCACCATCACAAATGGTTCACCCCCATCCAAAATTGGTGTTGAAGCTCAGCCCCAATAAATCAGGTACCCATTACCAGCTAACAGCAGTGCTGACCAGAACAGAATGCTTGAACCAGCCACTCCAGAGGAGGCTACCGGCTCTTTCTGACCATTAGGCCTAAGAGCAATTGAGAAGATTTGATTTTTTTCATCAAACCTTTGGCAGTTTGGCAATAAATACTGTTTCCGTGGGCTGAGCTGTAGCCACGATGCATGGATGGGGCATGGTTTCAGCACTTGGTCCACTCTGGGGTGGTTTTCAGAGTGCTTCCTTCAAAGGTTGTTGGATCGTTGAGATGGCTTTTCTCCATGAGACTGGACTAATTAAAGAACAGGTACTTGCTTCCTGCTTCCTCACTTGTCAGGAGGTTTCTTCTACACAGCCTGCTCATGATTCTCACTGCTTCTGCTGTGGGATGTACGGCCATGCTGTGATATGGCCAGAGGCTCTCTGCAGATCCGCCAGATGAGGCTGCTGCTCTGGAAGTTTTGCCTCTGAAAAGGTAAGCTAAAGAAACCCATTTTTTTTATAAAGTACTCAGTCTTGAATATTTTGTGATAGAAAAAGAAAGCTAATTCAGTGTTTCAATAGTGACCCGAGTCATAAACTAATATTTCTGGTCTATAAATTATAAGAAGCATATCTATAGTTATTCGGTGTCATATCCTATTCTCACAGCACCAGAAATAATTCTGTTCATTTGTTCTATGAAGCTGTGATATGATTGTACTGGGATCATGAGCAGGGATCCAAAGAAGTGTTTCAACAGACTTGGAAAAAAAAAAAGCATGAGCTTCTTGTTTTAAATATCAGTGCAGTGCTGACCTACCTCGCTCTGAGATGCTTGGCTCCAGTTTTGAGAATACTTTTCCCTCATCAGTGAGCCAAGAAGTGGGTGTAAGTGAGAAGTGGGTGTGGATTAGGCTAATGGCAAAGACAATGCCAGACTTTAGAGCCTGCTCATCAGCTTATCTCAGGCTTTAAGGAAACAGCTCAGCAGAGCTGGAAGTAGGGAGGCCATGGATGCTCATGAACTGGAATCAGAATGTGAGCCCAGCAGATGAGTCGAGTAGAGATGTGCTAGTTCTGAGATCTTCAGTTGCCAGCTGTGAGCCGTAAAGGATGTAGTATAGAGAAGGATGGATCTATGGCAGATCTCGGTACTGAGATACTTTAAAGACAGCACACTAAGGAAGCATGAGAAAAAGCAAAGTAAGGCATTTGATGTTTCCGGCTGTTTGTGTGTGTGTCTGTGTGAGTGCATACATGAGTGTGTGTGTGTGTGTGTGTGTGTGTGTGTGTGTGTGTGTGTGTGTTGAATCTCGGCTGCTTTCACTTGCAGGACACTGTTGCATTAAGGCTGGGGTTGGTTGTACCCTGAGCAGAGTGGAGCAGAGTGGAGGGAAAAGATATAGAATAGAGAAAGAACCCTGTGGTGAGAAGAAGGAGCTAAGAGTAAAATCTCCCAAGCAAGATGGAAAGGAAGAGCAGAGTGACATAGCCACGAGAATGTGGTGGCTCCATCCTTACAGAAGAGGAAGCTAGTCCTAAAGCAGAGATTGTAATTTCCCGGCTCAGAAACAAACAAGTGATGAGAACTTCAGATGAGTAAGAAAGTTTGTGCTAAGAGAAGCCTCTGAGGAGCAGAAATTCCAGCTCCTCTACTCAGGACAAGTGGGAGCTGGAGGGTTTTGTGTGTTTGGAGGAATTTTCACCTGCCTTGGATTGCATAAACAAACCTGTCCATGATGGTCACCAAGTTCAGCAAAGGCAGCCGATGGACTTTTGTTTGTTTTTGACAAGTGAATGGGTAGAGTTAATGAATGACTCAAAATTTGCCTGTGAGTTAAGGGACACTAAAGCTCTAAATTTGACTGCCTTAGACTCAGGCTGCTCTTAGCTCAGGTGCACTTAAGCAAAACGACACAGTCTTCATTCCATCGTCTTCCAAGGTATAACAGAGGAGACACACAAACTCTAAAGGAACACCTGCTGTAGAATACTTGCTTAACTATGCAACATGTGGTTAACTATGTTTAAACATTTGCCTAACTATGTAAAGATGCGCTGCATTTGTTTATGTGGTAGAATATTTGTTTAACTATGTAACTATGCATTGCATTTGCTTAATTATATAAACGTGTGTTGCTGTTTTACCTTGTCTGTCTATGGCACTTGACTGATCTAATGAAAAACGGAATGGCCAACAGCAAGGGAGAAGGTATAGGTGAGACTTCTAGGCAGGGGGAGTAAGTAGGAAGAGGAATTTAGGCTGATGGGAAAAAGAAACAATGGCAGGGAGGCACCAGTTAGCCAGACCTGGAGAAAGCAGGAAAGTAGGACACACAGAATGAAAGAAGGGTAAAAATCCCCGAGGCAAAACACTGATGAAAAGAAACAGCTTAAATTAAGTTAAAAGAGCTAGTGGGACAAGGCTAAGCTAAGGCTGAGATTTATAATTAATAATTAGTCTCTGTGTCTTTATTAGGGAGCTGATTGGTGGTCCAAAGAAAATTCCAACAACAGACACCATTGTCCCGCACCTCTTACTGTTTACCGCACAGGCCTCTGGGTAATTCATTCTTCTTAGTGTGAGCACAGTGTTCTTCTAGACAACAGACTACAGCAACAGTCACACCATGGAGCATCCACAAGAAGGCTAAATTGACTCCATTTGCCTCTCTGAATCTCTCTGGAGACATTCTTTCCTGACTTGGAACAAGCAAGTGTATTGGGGAAGTCTGCTTGTTAGGGAACTGACCATGGTCTTCAGAAACTGCGTGAAGCCTGTGGTTGCTAAGAAAAGCTTCTAACAGCTGAGTTTGTCTCCAACTGACAGCAAGAACTGGGTCCTGAATGCTAAAACACCCAAGGAGAGGTATTCTGCATTTACCTGAATGACCTTAAGAACAGTTTCTGCCAAGGAGAAGACACTAGGAGAAAATACAGCCCAACCTACTGCAACTTGCTGAGGCTTCTGGGTGCCCCTGGGTTACTGACCTGAAGAGACTGTGAAGCAATAAATCTGTGGGAATACTATCTACAGTAGTACATGCAATAAAGGCAAACTTCAAACGACAGCAATAACCATTTCTAGACAGTCAGTAAATACTCCATGCCCTCCAGTACTGTTGTGGGTTGAAATGTGTACCCTATAAGACAGGTCAGAATCCTAATTCCACACATGGAAGTGTGGTTTTATTGGTCAACAGGGTCTCTACAGATGAAATCAAGTTAAGATGACAGGTTGGCTAGTTTTATGTCAGTTTGACAGACTCTATAACCATCTGAAAGGAGGGAACCTCAGTTGAGAAAATGCCTCCATAAAGTGGGGCAGTAGGGACTTTTCTTAATTAGTGTCTGATCCTTGGGCTGGTGGTCTGAGTTCTTTCAGAAAGGGTGCTGAGCTAGCCATGAAGAGCAAGCCAGTTAGCAGCACCACTCCATGGCCTCTGCAACAGTATCTGCCTCCAGGTTCCTGCCCTGTTTTAGTTCCTGACTGACTTCCTTCAATACTGAACACTGCTATGAAAGCTGAAGCTGAATAACCTCCCCACATTCACATACTCATACACATACACATACACATACTCATACACATACTCATACACATACACAAACACATACACATACTCATGCACATACACATACTCAGACACATACACATACTCAGACACATACACATACTCAGACACATACTCATACACATACACAAACACATACACATACTCATACTCATACACATACACAAACGCATGCACATACACATACTCATACACATACACAAACACATACACATACTCATACACATACACATACTCATACACATACACAAACACATACACATACTCATACACATACACATACTCATACACATACACATACACAAACACATGCACATACACATACTCATACACATACACATACTCATACACATACACAAACACATACACATACTCATACACATACACATACACATACTCATACACATACACAAACACATGCACATACACATACTCATACACATACACAAACACATGCACATACACATACTCATACACATACACAAACACATGCACATACACATATACATACTCATACACACACACAAACACATGCACATACACATACTCATACACATATACATACTCATACACATACACATACACATACTCATATATATACTCATACACATACTCATACAATACACATACTCATACACATACACACACACATTGCTTTGGTCGTGGTGATTCATCACAGCAGCAGTAACCCCGACTAAGACAGATGAGGTTATTCTGGGTTAGAATAGTTCCTAAATTCAGTAACTGGAATTGCTAAAGATGGTGAGACTTGGAGGTTGGGGAAGCAGAGACCCTCAGAAGGAAGATGATCATGTGAAGACAGGCAGGAAAACGAGTTCCACAACCATAAACTAAGGATTTGAGAGACCCCAGGAGCCCCTAGAACTTCCTGACTAAAGTTCCCATACTTTCTCACACTATCTCCTGAACTCCCAAGCGATGAAAGAATAAATTTGTTGGTTAAAGTAATCCTATTTGTAGTGTTTTGTTAGAACAACACTAAGAAATATAAAGTAAGCTTATTGGCCCAAATACTCAAAATTCCAAAATCTATGTTCATTGATGTAATGATATTTCAGGACAGGTTTGGAAATGTATTGTACAGGTGCAAATAAGAGCAATGGGGAAAAAAATTAAGATTGTCTCTGTGTATGCTTGCTAATCTAAATCTCATCACATAGGCAGGTGATCTGTCAGATGCTAAATGGAAGAAAGAGTATTGCTTTCATCACAACACAGGGGCATGATGGTGTTCCCTTTTCTCAGGACATTCCCTGCTACCACATAATAACAAATTCTGTCATAATATATAGACGTTCCAAAGTAAGGAAAAATGGGAGTAGACAATGATGAGTCAGATAGAAATCAAGTGTCAAGATGAAAATCTTACCCTCAACTCTATCAATGATTGTATTAAACATAAATGGTCTAAATATCACAATTCAGATGCAGAGATTTCCTAACCATTCCATATCTAATTATATGATGCCCAAAGAAAGTATTTTAACTCGAAGAGATAGGAGACCAAAAAAAAGATTTCCCATGTTAACACTAACAAAATAAAGCTTGCATATAATATTATAATATTATTATAATTAATAGCATATAATTAATAATCTGATGGAAAAATAAGATTTCTGAACAAGTACTATATTGAACAAAGATTATTTTGTGTTAATAAAAAGATCAATTTGCCAAAGAAACACAGAAATCCTGGAACAACCCACTAGAATCTCAAAACACATAAAAATTGATTAATTTTAAATAATAATGTTATAATATTAATATAATATGACTGTATCATTATGATATAATATTATGTAATATAGTATAATATATTATTCATTCCATATGAGAATAAATATGAAACTTTTTGAAATACTGAATATGCCATATCTTGATTACAGTGATAATTTGATCAGTATTTGGATGTCTAACAACCTATCAGACTATGCACTTCAAACTTGTTTGACAGGTCCAATTGCATGTTAACAGAGCTATTGAAAGTATGTTATAACTCTAGGCTAGAGGATGGCTCAGTTGGTAAGACCCTGCTATACAAACATGAGAAACTGTTCAGATCCCCAGTACCCACATAAAAAGTCTGTAATCCCAGTGCTAGGGAAATGGAGTTGGAGGATCCCTGGACCTGGATGGCCGAATCAGTAAGCTCAGGTTCAATCAGAGACTGTGTCTCAAGAAGGAAGATGGGAAGCAGCTAAAGAAGATACTGGCATTGACCTGCAGCTTTTACAGGAAAGAGCATGTATACACACATACACACACACACACACACACACACACACACACACACGTGCACGCACACACACATGCACACACACACACACACACACGCACGCACAGCACACACAAACCATATTAGAAATCTGGAAGGATTAAAATAAGAAAACTGATTAATAAATTCCAATTAATTTTTACTTGATCCAAAAACATCCCTCTATGATTCTCACAAACTGGAAGACTGCTAGTTCTAACTGGTTTGCATAAAGGCAGGGCCATGATAAGAGCAGAGTTTTGATAAGGTTTGTGGTAAAGAGCACAAGGCTAATGTCAGCACTGAACTGCTCACATCATGGGTCCTGTCGGGATCTTCAGGCACGGTATTCTGCAGATAGGTGTCAGAGAGTTTATGGTCACCATCTTTGTGTGGTCTAGAAGGCCTTTACCAAGTAAAGCAGAAAATACTAGCAAATTGTATTTTTAAGTGAAAATAACACTGAAATGGAATTGTCTAACATAAAATATCTTTGAAGACATGCTTCATATCCTTAAGTTTTCTTAACATAAAAACATATACTTCAAATAACATAGAAAGAGAAAACATGATGTAGCAATACCATTTGATAACTTCATTTGAAATGAGAGTCTCCCACTTAAACAGGAATTATTAATTTGATGTTTTCACCCATAATTTCCTTATTAGTTTTCTTATGGTGAAATCACATTTCATGCTTTAAGCAGTTTCTAGCTTAAATCTTTGGAGTGAACAAAGCTACAGAATTGAGACCATTCTTAGGGAACATGTCTTGAGTGATCCCGCCCCTCCCCCACCCCATGCTCCACCCTACCCCATCACTCCCCGGGAACACGGGACAGAAGAAATCCTGTCTTCACTGAGGAAGCAGTCCGGGAATTCTCCATGCGGGGAACATTCAGAGAGACTCAAGACATCCACAGACTCAGAGTGCAGAAAAGCTACATTTTTGATGACTCAGACACTGAAAGGCTTTTTCAGGCGCCTTGAAAGGATTTTTGTAAAATATTAACGATCATCAGACAGGACCGGAGACTTAGAGCTTCAGATAGAGAACCTCCTTCCTGTAGCACACACCAAAATATTTCTCCTTCAGTAAATAAAAAGCAAGTGGCGCCAAATGAACAACCACCACCACATGTGGTCTCTCCGCTCCCTGTGCTCTTTCTCAGAGGAAAGTAAACTAAACTACACACTTGGATTGACTGAGCCAAACATTAAGGGAAACTGTTAATTTACTTATTTTTATGAATCTTGATGTTTACCAAAAAACCCCAGGGATTTGAGATTTATATTTGGGAAGTTACAACTTATAACAACAAAATGATTAAGAAACTAAAACTGCAACCAAGTAGACCGATGTGTAAGATGTCAGTAGTCCAGTCTATAAAGATAGGGCTCATTTAAAGTTTCATTCCACAGCATAGAAGCCTTGTTTCAGAGTGAGTATCTTCACCTTGTGGCAATGCCACTAAAGGTGTTCCCTGTAAGATGTGGCCACTGTTAGCATGACTTATTCCGTGGCTTCAGGCCATTCTGCTAACAGCACCCCAGTTTGATTAACCTCATTTTTGTAGTGGTTCCGATGAGCCAACATCCCAACTAGGGTATGGATCGGCTCTCCTCTGGCTTCCATTTACTTGTCCGTTTTCTTTTTCATTGTATGTGTGTGCAGTGTTCATGAGTGTTTGCCTGTGTGCTCATGTATGCACAAGCACTTGTGCACTGTGCTCTGGGGATGCATGGGAGCCCAAGATTGACTTTGAAAATCTTCCTCAATCACTTCCACTTTATTTTCGGGGTAGGGTCTTCCTGTTAAACCCAGAGCTCACCTTCTGGGCTGGTTTAAGTAGCCAGTTTGCCCAGGAATATTCCCCGTCTCTACCTCCCAGCACTGAAGTTACAGGCAGGTCACCATCCCCACCTAGCAGCGTTCATGTGGGCTCTGGGTATCTAAACTCAGGGCTTCACACACTCGATGCTTGTGTGACAAGCACTTTAACCACGAAGCCATAGTTTCAGCCTTCATGAAGCCTTGCAGACATCTACCAGGTGACCATACCCATGCCAGCAACCTAAGATCTAAAACTGGCACATATCATCACCAGGATTCACCAGGGGATTTGATGGATAGGCATCATTCACACCTGCTTACAGTCAGTATGGAAATTATTTCATGATTTCTGTACCATCACAAGACAGCGTCAATCATGAACTCCCCTTACCTGTAACGGATGCTATAAAGAGAACTCCCCCACAGCTGTGAAGTAAGATGCCTGTACCCGCAGGTCACTCCACCAGGAGACCTTAGTTTGTATTGTCTATTGAACCACTTATCATGGGGATGCTTAGGTGAGCTCATGATTTGATTATGCAAAAGACAAGAACATAAAACCATGACACACCAATTCCATCCATGCGTGTTACCTGTGGAATATTTATGCTCTGCCTTCCCCAACAATTCGTTTGTTGAAATCCCACCATTGATGTGATATAGTCAGAGGCAGGCCTTTTGGGTGTGTTTAGATAATGGATAAGAGATTAATGCCATTATAAATCAGACCTCTCAGTGCCTGCTAGTCTCCTTGCAATGTGGACAAAGCGAGGACACACCTGCTTCTGAATCAAAACTTGTCCTCGCTACATAACCAGTATCAGAGTTTTCTTCTTTGTAAGCCACATAGTCTCTACCAGCTTGTTATAGAACCACATAGATGAAGATGAGCTTCTAGCAAGCATTAGCATTTGGGAACTGCCAGTATGCACATGAGCAGTCTGCTCATTTCAAGGTGAAATAATCTCAAGAGGTAATACAATTGTCCCGGATTGCATCTTCTCTGCAAAGAGGGCTGGAAGCTCACAAGAAAAACGGGACGTACATGTACAGAGCTGAAGTACAGACATGAATACATCACGTATATTATTGCCTGTAGCAATCCTGTGTTGTGAGCACAGTCATCATCCCTTTGTGCACTAGAAACTGAAACACGGGGAGAGTAAAAGTATCCCCAGAATCATACAGTTGCAAAGAGATAAAGCCAAAGGGAACTAAAAATCAAACTGAAAACCCATGTTCTTTACTAATACTCTGCAAGGACCATCAGTAAGGAGATTTTATTTTAAATATGGAGGTGGAAGGGCCTGAAAAGGATGTCATGTGATTTGTGGGTTTAATTGATGTATCTAACTCTCTTGATCAGCAGGAGTTCAACAGTTTCATCTGGCATTGGCAGTTAATGAGATGAGTCATTACCGTTCCTCTAGAATCTACAGGAATCTATCCATAGAGTAGATGGAGGCTGATGGTGTCTGTGCTGGGTGGTTTTAAGTCAACTTGGCACAAGCTAAAGTTATCTGAGAGAAGGAGATCTCAATTAAGATAACTCCTCCAGAAGATCAGGCTGTAGGCTAGCCGGTAGGGCATTTTCTTAATTATTGGTTGACGGACGGGAGAGGGCTTGGCTCTTTGTGGTGATGCCATCCCTGGTCTGGGTTCTATAAGAAAGCAGGCTCAGCAAGCTATAGAGAGCAAGCCAGTAAGCAACACCCTTCCATGGCTTCTTCATCAGTTCCCTGCCTTCACATCACTGCCCTGTTTGAGCTCCTGTCCTGACTTCCTTTGATGATGAACTGTGATGTGGAAATATTAGTCTCTTACCAACTTGCTTTAGTCATGGTGTTTCATCTTAACAGTAGTAATCCTAACTAAGACAGCGGCCCATCACAGTGACCCCTCGTTAATTTCCCCAAAAGACCCCCTTGACCTATCTTTATCATGTTCCAGTGACCAGCCAGGTGCTAAGAATTAGAATGAGGGAGAGGACATGGCGAGCTCATCTGATGACCAGGGAGGGTGAGATCAAGAAGGGAGTCGAGGGGGAGTGATAGTGTCTTGCTGGAGTGGAGATGCGTCTTCTTGGAAGAAGACAAATGGGAGTGGCTGAACAGCTCATACAGGCTGACGCGTTGGACAGTCCATCTGCATAGTTTTGAGGCTGTGAGAGGGTACAGCAGGGGAAAAAGAGAAACAGCACCTCAAGTTGTCCTTCAGCTCCTGCATCGGCTCTGTGACGTGCATGTAAAAGTGTGCGTGGACATGAACACGCAATAAAGAAATAGATTCTTAAAAAGAAAAGAATTGGATACAATGTAACTCAGGAATGGACTCCAGATGAAACTGCAGGTAAATGCTCTGAGCGGGGCCTGTGCTGCCTCAGTAATGAATCCTGAATCCTCCTAGACACACCCAAGGTAGAGGACCTGAGATAGACCAAGGCAGGAGACCTGGGAATGGACCATTATTTGTAGTAAAAAGTTTCATTTTTCTTTGAAGATGGTATGTAACTTAGGACTTGTGCAAGCATATTTCAGGAATTTTCTACTTCACAAGTTCAGACTATTGTCAGTGGGTATTTGAAACCTTAGCAAATATGAGAATAAAGGAGGGGATTGGCCTGGGAAAAGTTTTCCTTTAAACCCCTATATGCTGTATGTTCAAATCACAAGAAATATGCATTTGTCCTAAACTGAGTCAAGGGAATTGAGGCAATTTATGTATGGCTACACTCTGCTTGTCGCTGAGCTAGAGAGGCAATTCCTAAGTCGTCAAGCCCTAAAGAGAGGGCTGCAGGGGTAGTCAAAGTATGTGAGTGGGCTCAGATGCCAGGCTACCATCCACCCTGCTATCCTGCCTTGGTAACTAGCAGGGAGGGACGTCTGGTGGTAGAGACTGAGAATACATTCAAAGAAAGAGGTCTGGACATACATCCCAACCCTAGCATAAAGGGAGAAGTACAGAGACTGAGACCCAGATACACAGGTGGCATCGGGAGCAAAGTAGGAACTTGCTTACAGAAAAGGAGGATGAACTGGTTAAGCACCAACAGTTTGATTGCTGAAGTTTGGGTTGTCTATAAAGCAGAACCTGGAAATATTAACTGGAAAATCCCACCAATAAGCAATTTAGAAATTTCAAAAGGTGTTTGAAGAGGAACCACGAATGCTCTGTCCTGTCCAGCACGCAGCCTCCTTTTGTTCAAAGTGTCCAGGCTGTTCCAGCTACCTGTGCACTCAGGCAGCGGTGGCCCTGGACTAGAACACCAGTGCCACAGTGTCAGAACATGTGTGTACATGGCTTTGTGCTACTTAATGATAGCCCTGAAGCAGTAGAGATGCCAGCAGCTTGGGTGTGCATGAAAGAAGCTGCAAAGTACATCCTTTAATTGAAAATCTATAGTAAGATATAGTGAGACCCAAAGAGAAGAGGGAAGAGAGATAACACAGTCATATAACTTACTATAATATATTGCTATAGCTACTCCATTTTATTAAAGAATGTCTTGCTGTGTCTAATATATAAATTGAACTTAGTCACAGGTCTGATTATATGTATAGGAAAATGCAGTGTCTAAGGTGTGGTGCTACCCAATTGCGGGTGCTCACCTGGGCTCTGGGAGCACATCTCTCCTGCACAGAGGACCACTGTATCAGAATTTGTACAACCTATGAAAGACGGTAGGGCTTCTCTGGGTATAGTTGCCCATTTAATGTTTGGGTCTTGACCGCCCATCCTGGGAAGGTTGGTTTCTGGCCACAAGGTGCTCCTGAATTATTCCCTGTGGCAACCTTCTCACCCCCACAGCAGCAAGCGCCCAAGGAGGCTTTTGTCCACTGTGATACTTGTATTTTATGAAGTGAAAGCAAAGAGCACATCTGTTTATACTTTTATTCATACGGCCATCCCAAGCAAGCTCGGGCTCACTGTTGAGCATCCTTTCAGTTAAGGAGAGAACTGTGACCAAGCAGCAAGCAGAATATGCACATGGGTGACATCTGACATAAAAATGGGATGGGACATGGAGGAATTGGTCTTCAGAACTCATAGGGTTGTGGCTAAAAAAACAAACGTCTGAATTGTTTATTGCAGCTTTGGATCAGGTAGGAGAGTTCCCTGAAGAAAATGAGGACCTGACAGGATCTCACATCAGGGCACCTCACATCAAGAGGAGGCAAATGTGGTCTCTTGGGAAGGTTGGGCACAGGCGTAGGAAAGCATGGAAAGTCAAGGGAAGGAGAAGCAGGTTCGGGTGCCACTATACAGGGCTCCAGAGAGTTACCAAAAGGCCAGGAGAAGGCTGGGAAACAAAGCAGCTCTCTCTCTTTATAATCTAGTAGAACTCCGTTTGCAAAAGCTAAGCCAGGAAACAAACACTGGTGACAGTACGTGAGTGGACCTTCCCCACCCTGCTGACGGGAATGTAAAAACAGTTATCACCACAGGCAGATGCTTGGAAGGCCTTTAAAAAGTTAGAGTCGGCACATGACCCAACAAATTCCGTTCATAGCGTGCACTCAGAAAACTGAAGCCAGACTGTCCAGGAGGTAAATGTGTGCCGAGTTCACAGAAGTCTTTTCCACAGTAGTTAAAGAGTAGAAGCAGGCCTACTGTGTGCTGGTCGATGAATGGACAATGAGATGTGGCTTATATCTCCCCATGTCTGTTTATGCTGTGAAATATTATTCTTCCTTAAAGAGGAAAGGAATTCTGAAACAAGTTGCAGTGTGAATAAGCTTAAAACGGTTGTACTAGGGAAATGAAGCGGTTACAAAGTGCCGCCTACCACAATACTCCACTTAGACAAGTGTCTAGAGTCGCCATTCGTGGAGACGTAAAGTAACATGGTGGTCACCAGGGACAGGCAGTGCAAAGAGTGGGAAGTTAATGTTTAATGAACAGGGAGTTTCTGTTAGGGGTAAGATTAGAAGTGAATGAAAATAATGGTTCTAAGACAACATAGGCAAAGCAGATAGCATACTGAATTATACACTCAGTGATTAAGACTGTAGTGTGTGTGTGTGTGTGTGTGTGTGTGTGTGTTAAAATGTTTTGATGGAGTCCAGAAGATGAAAGAGAAAATGCCCACAGAATCAGAGTGAATTCCCACATTTCCAGGCTGATCTAGTTTCCTGATCAGGAAGCAGTCGTTCCTTCTCTCCCCAACACCTGCCAGTGAACCCTAGATTCAGAAGGTACAGGGGTGACTGATCTCAGGCAGAAAGCACAGCCCCCATTCCTAAATGACTTTGCAGAAAGACCTGCAAAGGTGGTTGTTTCTGGCCTCCTTTTTATTTGAAAATTGAAAGGGCACAAGAGACAGAAGACTCACTAGGAGCTTGAGAAGTTACAGAAAAGAGCAGGTCAAAGCAGCCTGTCTGGACCAGATCAAAGAGAGAAGCCACAGTTAACACAGGAAGGAAGGAGTTTTCTTATTGCTATATTTTACTATTCAAGGCTGGGGGCAGCCTGAAAATTAAAGGGACAAAATGAATGGATCAGAAGAGCCTCCATTTAAAGTTGTTAGTAAGAACTTCCTTGCTGAGTCTTTCTGGAAAAACTATTTTAGAAACTGGGAAGGAAATATATAAGATACGGTCCCAGAGCTCAAGGCTGGGGTAATATCAGGACATCCTGGAGCAAGGGAAGAGACACACGGTGGCGCATTTCAAAGACAGTGACCTTTTCTCTTATCCTGGCAAATGTGACGCTTTGTAGAAAAAAAAAAGTATTTTGTGGTCATAAGGCACAGACAATTTGGTGGCTTTGTGGGTGAAAGGGTAGAGTTGTTGATTCTCCTGAGACAGGCTCTCATTCTCTAGCCTAGGCTGGCTTTGAACTTGTGATTGTTTCTGCTCTGGTCTCAGTTCCAAGATGATAGCTGCGCATTGCAATGCCTGGCATTGGTATCCATGAATAACGGCAAACTCTAGGTATAGTTTCCAGGCACTATGAGGAACAGACTGATGGAGTGAAGAGTGATCATTTCTTAAAATAGACTCAAAGTAGTCACTGCTGACAGCACCATTCACAAATGTCTCCAGGGGCTAGAGTGGTGACTCAGCCATTAAGAGCACTAGCTGCTCTTGTACAGGACCCTGGTTTGATTCCCAGCAACCATGTGCCCTCTTCTGGCATCCTTGATAGACACATGATGTACATATATGCATGTAGGCAAAACATTGACCCATATAAGATTAAGAATATTCAAAAACAAAGAAACATGTAATGTCTCTAGACATATCTTGGGGATGGACAAGACCCTGACAGTGGTTTTTGCTCATTATTGTTGGTTTGACTCATAAATAAAAAATGGGAATTCCACAATACTGATTCAGTTGACTTCACCATCGGTAGTGAAGTCAAATATACATTGTTCACGGGGCACAGAGTTTCATCATTAGGGTAGAAGGGACTGGAAGTCTGAAACATATCATTAAAAAGAAGAGGTGGGAGAAGGTATGGCATGCATGCTCAAAATCCTAGTTCTTGCCAGGCCGAGACAGGTGAATCGCTGAAGTTTCTGGGCTATAGAGTGAAACTCTATCTCAGGGGTACTTTCTCTACCCAAAGAGGTGGAATCACAACACGATTCTCAGATAATCAACAGCAGTAGGTACATTGTTCACAATCGTTCTCATCCCTCCACCCAAACAGCACATGGGCAGCAATCTTTCTGAAGGAGGCGATGGACTCACAGGGACCCACAGATCACAACAGGTCCAGCTTCCTAAAAAACACCCCAGAAACAGAAGCACAGACAAGCGACTTGATAGTATAACTGACAAAGCAGGTTGGGGGGAGGGGAGGAATGGGACCCGAATAGAGCAAGTAAAAGGGAGATCCTTCCCATAATGGGAAGGAACAGGAGGAGAGCAGTTTGGTAAGACATCTGTAGCACGATAATAAAAACCCAGAGCTGGATATTGGGGTTCAACCTGAAGATCAGAAAGGCAAAACAGTCAGCCACTGGCTCTTAACCTCTACCTCAGCCTGAAAATGGCGATCTTGCTTTCACTAATGTTCAGAATGAGACTCAGCTGAGACCTTTCTCCTCCTGTCTTAGACTCCTCCCTAGTGCTGGGATTAAAGGAGAGTGTGCACCACCACTAGTGTGGCTGCTGGAATTAAAGGTGGAAGCCATCACTGCCTGGCCTGTATGGCGGACTAGTGTGGCTGTTCTGTATTCTCTTCCTCAGGCAAATTTAATTCATTAAAATACAAATGAAATACTGCTGCAACCCTGAGGGGTAAACACTGAAGACGTGGTGAGGGAACACAACAGTGGGTACCGTGAATGTGTGGTGGAGATTTGTAACCCCAGCGAAAATAGACTGGATGAGACCAGTGGAAGAGACACGCTTCCGATCTTCTGGGCACTCACTGTGCGCAGCGAGGACTGATCAGCCATCGTTCTCTTGATGTTGAGCTTTTAAGTTAGCCGCCTCAGCCAGTGGCAGAGGTCAAGGACTCCGAAAGAGATCAGGATTTATGTATCGATGCAGAAGGGCCAGCTCTACTCTTGGCGGACCCTGCACAGTGAAGGCCAAAGTTGTTTGGTGTTCTTGGATTTCCCATTAACAGAGGGAAACTTCAAACCAGCACAGTTGAAGGTTGGCCCGAAGGGAATTCCTTCCTCATGAGAACTTACCCTCGGATGGAGACTTGCATTCTGAGAGAGGTAAGGAAGCCAAGAGAGGAGAAGATAAAGGCTGAGCAGTTTTCATGGAAAATGAAGTATGACGTTGGAGGAAAATCATTACCTGGAGGGAGAAATGACAGTTGAGGGTCTGTTGAAAAGGAAAGAGGAATGTAGAATATATGCACAAACTTTGATAGAAGGGTTTTGAGTTACTGTGTAAGAGAAATAGAAAGAATTCAAGATTAAAAGTTTCTGTAAAAGCTTTTGTACATCATTGGGTTGTGAACCACAGTGGGTCTGTGGTCAATGGAAAAGAACTGTGGTGGACCATATAATTGTTTTTAAATCTGTAATGAAAGATTACAGATTTCAATGTAATGAAAGCTCAAACTTTAAGCTGTGTGTGACTGCGCCATCTTATTCAATAGGAAGGTCCAGAATCACCATTCTAGACTATTTAGTTAGTCGTTTAGTAACCAAACAACTGATGCAGGATTTAGGGTAAGATCTTATAGCCAGGGATGAACACGAGGTTTGGTTTTAGGGGTGTCAATTGATGTCCTCGGTAAAAGACCTTTGTTTCTATTGAAAAATTGCAGTGAAATTACTAGAAAGTTCCTCTAATTACTACACTTCTCCGGCTGTTCACTGTTCGAGGCTTGAAATAAAGAACTCCAAGCTCCAGCGCTTTGTGGGAGGACAGGCAGGAAAGAAAATCCACCAGTAGCCTGGTGGGAGATGATCTTTCAGAATGGAAAGCCTCGTTACTGGCTGGATTCCTCCTACTGGTGGTGAGAGGTGAGGCGAGGCACTGGAAGCCAAGTGTCCGTCCTTCTAGTAAGAAGAACATTCCATCTCCGACAGAGTGTGTGCCTCATACTTTGACATTGATTCATTTGTCTTCATTTGGGACATTTTCTCAGAGTGAAATCTCTTGGGGACCGAAGCACCTGTAGCTTCTAGGCATTGGCATCAGGCATTCTCACGGCTCTCAGAGAGCTGACGCTGACAGCAGCACCTCAGGGTGCACTACAGACTCTCCCCAGGAGCCTGCAACAGCTCGTGAACACCATTGAGTATGTGCATTTGGAAAGGCTAGGAAAGCCAGGGACACATGATCAGTCATACCAACAACATACGGTTAGAAGAGGCACCAGACAACCAGAGGTGGGAGGCAATAGGACCCATCACACAATTCTCAGCAAAAGTAAGGTTCCAGGGGTGACAAACATCTAGAGACACTACAAAGTGACCTGGAGAGAGACCTGGGGCACATGAGCCAGGGTGTGGCAGTGTGGAGAGTAACAGATTAACCTCAAACTAGAAAGACAGCCTAGTCATGTACCACCAAGCAGAGCTAACCAAGGACCAAATCTTCTCATGCCGGATTCTCAAAAGTACTGAGACTATGGCATCCAGCCAGGTAAGGAGGGAAAAGGCTCAACAGAATGTGTCCCCCACTGACTTCACCTTTTAGTTGACAGTAAAACTTGGGGAAAGTACGTTGTTGAGTATATGACTATTTAAAGGATACCACCAACTAAACGAAACTAAGAGTGTGGGTTATAGCCCCAAACATACTAACTAGTATCGCCTAATACTTCACAATGGGTTCATATATTAGAAACAATTTCTATCTTTAGTTTCATTTTCTCCCAGCACAGCTAAACTCCACCATGTTATCACTTCACTCAAAGTGTTGCAAGGTCTCTTAATTTTCCCAGATCCATCTTTTGTCATCTTCAAAGAGAAGGCCTGCCATCCCAGCACTCCATTATCTAAGGAAGAGGCCGTAATTTCCTGTTCATAGAATCCTCGCCCAGGACCAAGGCTAAATACAGATGTGTCTGCATGTTGATGGCATTGTTTCAAGGGTCAGGAATACTATAGTATCACTGATGTTTCCCAAAGGGGCTCGAGGTGCAGGATGGTGGAGTCCTCTTTTCGTTGATGCTGCAGAATTTGAGTGATTTCTTACAGTGCAGCTTCCATGGGACTGAGTATCAGGGACTCGCCCTATGCTTAGAGCCATGGCTGCTTTCCCCTGGATCTACGAAAAGAAAACACAAGGATTTCGGTGCTTTGAGGCAACAGGAATTTCCCGTCTTTGCTGTCACTTAGCAACCTGAGGACATTGGTAACTGTTAAACACCAGTCTGAATTGAGTCATTTGGGTGAAATGGGCGATTTGCCTCTCTCTAGTCACTCTGTTTTTGTCATATGACAAGAAATACTGCCATGGCATTATGGACAGAAATTGAAACTACAGTGTTTGAACTTGAGAATGCCTGTTCTGTTAGGTCATTTTTTCCCTCCTGAAGTTTACTGATCCCACTTCATGGAGATGCCCTTCTCTGTCTGTTAGGAGTTGCTCCTGAAACTGCAACAAGAAAGGGCCGATTGTGTTCTCTTTAGTATGTCTCTTGGCAAAGGGCATCACATGTGGATGTCCTCACTACAAGTTCCGACAAAAATGCTGGACTGGTGTTGGAGAGGCTAGTAATCAAGCGTCAGTACAAACGTAGCTTGTATTCATAGACACACACCGGCCTTATGACTGACTGACTTCATTTTAAGCTGGGAACCTCGGCATGATTGGCATCTTGATTGACACCACTCTTTGTCTTGAAAGTCCATCTGGGTCGTACAGGGTATTTGGTAGCAATCAGGACACCGGCCTTTGAGGTATCCGTAGCTCTGACCTCTAGGGACACCAAAAAGGGCCGCTTGATATTTCTATGGATGGAAAGTTACCTTTTGTTAAGGACCATGCTCTTGAATCTCAACTTCTTCATCTGTAAAGTAAATGTTAATGAGAGTTGAGAGCTGCTGTTTAGAGTGTGATGAAGTGTTACTCTCTCTCTGTACGTATGTGTGTGTGTGTCTGTGCGCACGCATGTATGTGTGTGCGTGCGTGCACTTGTGGTGCTTCCAGAGGCTAGAAGAAGGCATTAGATCACCGGACTGCATTCACAGGCAATTGTGAGTGCCAGGAACCGAGCTCTGGTCCTCTGGCAGAGCGGTAATTGCTCTCAGCTGCTGAAGGGGTAGTCTGCTCTGTGGCTATACGGCATTGCTATTTTACTGATCCATTTGTGGGTGACAGTTTTGGTATGGCTCAGCTGGCAGAACAGATGAGGATGCTAAGAGAAACTCATTCCATTTGCAACTGTAAAATTGGGGGCTGGGCACTTACTGATGCATCTGTGTTTATAAACCCTCTATTGGAATGCAAGCTGAAGATTTGAGCCACATTGCCCTTGAAGTTTATTTTAAGGTTGAAGATCTTACAAACATAAGAAAATTAGAGTGTGGTTTAATCCTTGTAGGATAAAAGATATATTTTTTTCTAAGAGCTTGTTCCTGCCCAGATATTGAAATAATATCAATGGATCTCAGCTGTTCAGTGATACTTTCTTACGCTGTACCCATGGTCCAGAAGCTGGGGTTCAGCCTGAAGCTGCTGTCGTGGACGATGTTCCAGCCCAAAGGAAAGCGCAGGGTGGTGTGCATGGCTTCATAGAAAACAGCTCAAGGAAGGAGGGCTCACGTTCCACCTGAGATCAAAGCCTATTGTTTGGTGTAGCTAACTGGATGGCATAAATGGGAGGCCAATTCCATTCACAGCAGGAGTGCCCTCTCCACAGAAGGCAGAAACCTTCTCTTGCCTGTCCTCTGTGAAACTGAGAGAACCTCAGTCTTGTTCATTATCCATTAGACCAAGATTCAAAACTTTAGACACTTTTAAGGACACTTACAAGCTTGAAAGCTTGCCTGGAGGACTCTTTTCATTCGTATCTTAAATCATATGAACAAAAACATCCGCAAACTCTGACAAAGCAAAATTGAGATCCTTGGCACTCAATTTTGTTCTTTTATTAGCTCTTCCATGGGAAAAGAGGAAGGTTACTGAGTGCAGCTGTTAGATACAATTCCGGCTTTGTGCAAGCCGCTTTTGCATAATGACAGGCAGAGAGAGGAGTACAAAAGATTCAGAAGCACAAACAGAACAAATTAAAAGGTGAGCAGCGCTTAAAGCGAGTCTCTCGTGGCCGCTGGTGATGACTCACGTCGTCTAAAAACAGACAGTGGTGCTGGATGCTGAGGGCACGGAGGGGAAGGAGACAAAGTGAAAAAGGGACCTGAGTTTGGGGCTTAATTCCCATAAGTGGGATATTAACAAATAAACCTGCAGATGACAAAATATGTAGAAAGTTAAAAAGCAGTTTTCACTCCCTTTGAACCCGTATTAGTTTTCTTAAGAGACGTGGACATCTGTGACGGAGCATCTATGACAAGCTTAGAGTCAGCCAGCATACTGTAAAACAGTATTAACTTGATTGACAGCAGAGGAAAGCAGAATATTATTTTAGTATACTAGAGTATCTGGCCCTTTAAATTTTAGTACATAAAGACAATATTGATGGAATAGCAAACATTTCCTTTCTGGTCTTAAACCTGTAATAAAATGTTGCTGACGGACTAATGAAGAAAGCTGTATACGTTCAGTGCCTATGTGCTCCTCGCTAAAGCAATTTAATTCCCATTAATGCTAATCTCGTTAATACCCACTCAGAGAGCAAGGAGCACTCTCAATAAACTGTTGATTCATTTGAGCTATTTAGACAGGGGACAGGCAAGCAGGGGTGGGATTCCACCCACAACTGTGCTTCTTTGGATGTTTTCCAATCCCTAATGAACTTTAGGTTATAACTCCTATGAGAAGGAAATGGGGAGGGGGGCAGAGCGACTGAGGGACAGGTCTCTCAATCTGAAAACTGGGGGAGCTGGAAAGTCTTCCTAACTGAGGTCAGGGATGAGATACTGCACAGAAAGGGAGATTTTCTTTCAAGAACAAGGAAAGTGGCACTCTGCTACACTCTTGGTTGTTTCTGCCCATCTTCCCTCAATAGAAGAATTCAGGAATTTCTCTGCAACTCAGATGACCACCCATGGGTCAGATTTCCTTGGCTCAGCGCTCTTTGATCAGCCAAGAGGCAAGGCAGGCTCCCCAGAGAGCTTGTATCCCCATTTCAGTGACTTCCGTGAATACAGCTATGTAATGAGGCTGTGTGCCATAGGCCAGCCTGGAACTCAGATTGCAGGAACAAGGCCCCTCTGCCCTCGTGGGGTCACTCCAGAGCTTCTAAAGCGTCAGGTGTCTTAAGCAACCCCCTCTCCCTATTATAAGACAGAGTTGAAGTGGCAGACAGGATTTTGTCCTGGATCCAGCACCCGGCTTTAGGACAAGTCATTCAACCTCCCTGAGACTCAGTTTCCCTTACCTCTAATGCAGAAAATGATGATCTTCGAAAATGCCCTACCCGCTTACGGCAGTAGCGTAAAGGTCGAAACTACAACGGAAAACTGCCCCGTGCGCACATAGAGGATCATTAACTGCGAAGTGACTTAGCAGAAAAAGTGGTACGGGAGAAAGATAGAAAAAGGGAAGGCCGGGTCTCAACTATATCAGGTTTCTGTATGTACTTAACAGAAGGGAGGTTTACGCCGAGAATTTTCTTAAACTGTTTAGCAGTGACTGGTGCTTATCCTTGCAAAAAAGTGCTCAGAACATAAACAAACTGAAGGTGGGAGGGGCTCGGATAAGAGAAATCTCCTTTCCTGCTGCGCACAAATTTGATGCTGGTTATTCATGGGAACAGGAGAAAAAAAAATAAACTACTGCAACACATACTTAATACACAAATATTAAAATGTCTTTTCTCTACCGACTGGTAAAAAAATATATTATATTTTGATATTTTTTTCTTTTTAAATTATATCTGCTATCCATCCCAGCCGAAGTCGCGGCCGGTCATCTGGTAGAACTTGCGGTTGAAGGGCCTGTAAAAGTCACGCAGCTGCCGCAGCACCTCGCGCGCAATGGCGGGGTGTGCACGACCCTTGGTCTTGCCCAGGCAGTGCGGCTTGCCGCTGCCCTCCGCCTTTTTGAGGCACGGGAAGCCCTTGGTCTGGTTGAAGTAGAAGTGCTTGTCCGTGATGATGCGCTTGAGGCCCAGGAAATCCTGTACGCGGCGCAGCTCCCCGGCAGGGTCGCTGACCAGCCGCTCCCCGCTCACGAAGAGCATCTGGCCCAGCGGGAAGTGGCGCAGCCAGGGCTCCAGGTGCTTGGCGTACAGGCCGATCTGGATGGCGCTCCAGGACGTGTCGATGAGGCCCGCGCTGCGGTTGCGGAAAGTCAGGCTCTCGAAGCTGGGGATGTCCGGCCGTTTGGACAGCGTCTGCGTGTAGTCTGAGATGGCCCTGGTCACCGGATCGCGCACCACCACGATGAGCTTGGTGTCTTTGGACATGGCCGAGATGCGCGCTGGTGCCTCCCGGGTCACAAAGTAGCTGGGCGTCTTCTCCATGGTGATCTGTCCCTCCAGGGTTCTGGGCATCAGGTCCCTGCGGGAGGCAGAAACCATGTTAGAATCTGGGGAGAGAGTAAGCCAAGTTTCCTTCTGGACCCCAAGAACTGGAGAAGCATCCAATCTGAGTTCAGATATTCCTGGCAGGTTGTAGCTCCAGCTCCCTGATTTCCTGAGCATGGACCTCAGAACACTTGTATCGCTCCTGTCAGACAATTCTTGTGGCAATTAATGCACCTCAAGAGCTCAGAAATGCTCCCAACACAGAATAAAGACTGTTTTAGTTATCCATCTATGATACTCGGCACCAGTGCTTTCTGTAGGTGAATTACAACTTCATATTATCAAATGGCATTAAAATACCTGATGCCTTTCTGTCCATACCTGCTCCAAGTGTAGCCTTGTCGTTTATACACATGCCAACAATTTCTCTCAAAACGGGTTTCCTCATTAACAAAGGAATCCCTTTTTAAGGACTTATTTTTTTTTAACTATATGTGGTTTTGTACAATTATGCATGGGTTTTTACAAATGACGACTGGTACTTCTGGTGACTGGAAGTGACCCTTGGCTCTCCTGGGGTCGAAGTTAAAGATGGCTGTGTGCCTCCTGAGGCTGAACTCTGGTCCTCTGAAAGAGCAGCAGGTCCTCTGAATCCCTTAGCCATCTCTCCAGCCCCTCCTTTGAAGTCGAATTTCAAAATGTACAACTGTCTGCCCTTTCAACGATTTACTCTACCCTACCTTTGATTACTTGTCTCCAACAACAGCCCAAAATTACTGCACAGGAATTTTAGGACTAAACAATCTGTAATTTTTAAGTTGCATGCCGTTCCAAGCAGCACAGTGGGATCTCCCACAGTCCCCTTCTGTCTATCCAGGACACGAATCATTCCTTTGTCCAGCATATCCACTTTGTATACACTACCTGTCCGTTAGTCACTTAATCAAAACCTTATCAAAGTCCCTGTGGAATGTAAGCCCCCCACCCACCCACCAAAGGCAAAGGACAGTGACAAGGACACCCGCGTACTGACACGGGAGCACACATAATGCTGCAGCTGCACGCAAAGGGACAGGGCATGTGGGGAAAACAAAGGTAGGTAGCGGGGAGGGGGGGGTCGGTGGTATTAGCCTGGATTTCAGACCCCTACTGGGGCTCTTTGTGGGGCTGGTAAGCCTCATGAGTCCAGAGAAAATGACTTTTATATAACACAAAATGCTTGTCTTCACAGCTCCTCAGGGCTCCTTCCATCTCGTTTGTGATGGTTTTAAAAGTCCTGATTGTCCTGTTCTAAATATCTTTATTTCTTTTCTATTCCTTTGGCATTTGATAGGAGTCCCTTCCATCCAGGACTGGTAATGTTTGTGTTCGTGAGCGCTGGGTGCCTTCCTCTTTCCTGTATGGACGCTGACCTTCTCTGATACTCTACCTGCCCCTGCCTTGTGTGGATTTGAGACAATTATGTTACTAAAAATCATCGAGTGAGCGTTCTGTCTCCATTCTTGGCCAGTTTGTGTATTCTGTCTTTCTTCATTCCTTCTTGGTTAGACCCCCCGCCCCCATTTTCTAATTCACTGATTTGCATCTTTTTTTTAATGCTTCCTTTGTTTTTAAGCTGTGCTTTGTTGATCCCTTCCAAGGGGTTTAACTATATGCTTTTTTTTTTTTTTTTTTTTTTTTAAATATTTATTTATTTATTTATTTATTATTATGTATACAATATTCTGTCTGTGTGTATGCCTGCAGGCCAGAAGAGGGCACCAGACCTCATTACAGATGGCTGTGAGCCACCATGTGGTTGCTGGGAATTGAACTCAGGACCTTTGGAAGAGCAGGCAATGCCCTTACCTCTGAGCCATCTCTCCAGCCCCGCTTTTTTTTTTTTTTTTTTTTTTTTTTAACTTCCAGTCTGTCTTCTTTATTCTTCAGTTGGGACTTGATCAACTTTCTTAAGCATCATTTTGTCAATACCCATCAGTTACACTGAAGAGTTCTGATTTCCCTTTTGAAGCACGAATCAGCCATGGCTGTGTTTATTTTTTAATTCTCATGGTGGTTTTGCTTTCACAGTTCCGTAGTATCTATTTTGCGTTTGTACTAAAAAGGATCTGCTCTGTGTTGGGGCTTCTCTTTGTTGCTGCATTGCCGCCTTCCCCACCTACACAATCTGCTAAGTACACATTAAGTGGGAAATGTCAAACGTAAAAGACGAAAACATGTCAAGTAAGCCTCACGCACTTCATACCTCCTTCAAGAACATGTAACGGTGGCTAATTTCATTTATGAGCTCCCCCCGCCCCCCCGTCCCATCTACTCTCTAACCATGCCAACTGAATTGTCTTAAAGCCAACTGGCAGACATCCGCTCAATTACTTCGCAAGTATTCGTGCTTCCCATGTGGGTTATTTCTGGCACATATGCCTTGGCCTTTGCAGTGTCTAGTGCTAACAATGCCTCGGCTTACACGACGGAGCGAGTCTTCCTCCTTTATTTGTTTCTTTGGCAATTTTAATCACATGATTTTCCTCTTCTTTGTGGGGCAATGCTAGTTGGATACTTGATTTCTGGTGTTCAGCTCTTATTTTTAATATTTAAAGAATTTTGCAATTTATAAAAGAATACGCCACATTAACCATCTCTTAACTATACCTCGAGGGCTGGGTGTAGGCGAGCACAGCCCAGAGTGCATGCCACTTGACTGAGATGCCCATCGCCCTTCCTCACCTGTGCATGCCAGATTCTCTGAGGGGTCAGTTAGACCAAGCTGCCTCCAAAACTTACGATGCCCTTGTACAAGGCTGTCTCAAGATGGTGGGATTTCCCAGTGAAAGGAATTTGATCAAAGTTATGAAAAAGTCTTGGGCTCTAAGAAAACACCAAATACTCTGGAGGGGTGAGGGGTGTGTGTTGTCTTAAAGACACAGAGGCAGATCTCTGCCTCTTTGTCTGGACTCCTGGAGTTATAAAGACTTGACTTCACATTTTGCCTTGGATCTTAAAGAGATAGCAGACTGCTCTCTGGAGCTCCTGGCTGGCTTGTCTCTGGAAACCCTCAGGGAACCTTCCTTGAAGACTGAAGCTGCAGTCTGTGCTTGGCCAAAACAGACACTACTAAACCTCAGAAAAAGGAGCCATATTTTAAAAAGCTTATCCCAAATCGGCGCTTGAAGGGAGATGGGCCAAACAGGACTTCCCCAAAAAACTAGCCTCATCAACCTCCTGTCACTCATGGGGTGGAGTAACCCTACTGGTTAGAGGGGAGCAGAGAACTGCTGCACCACGGGTAGCAATTCAAGAGCAAGAGTTCTGGAGACTGATGACACTGCGCATGTGTGGTTAGCGCTCCTGCGCCATTAGGACACAGAGACGGTGAACTTTACGCTAAGCACAGTTTACAACGGGTCTTCAGCTTTAAGCACTCAAGAAGGAACAAAGGCTTTGAAAGCTGGATCTAGCTAGATTGCATCTTTCAACTTAAAGATAACTAAGTGCAGGGGCTGAGTACGCAAAGGGGTTGTGGTTTTGTTTTCATCTTGCTAGACCAAAGGGAAATAAAATAATTTTTGACAGTTTGTCAAGCTGATCTGAAATCAGAAAATCGCGTTTGTGGCTTATCCCTTCTAAAGGCTGCCAGGGATCAGGGGAGACAACTTAAACTCAGTTTATCCATTTCAACAGAAAAGCCAAGCCTAATGCCCCAGGAATCCGGCCTCTACAGGACTGTCAATGTGACGGCTGCAGAGCTCATAGGAAGCATTACTCGGAAGAGGGTGATGACCAATGCCCTGATTCCCAAATGGCAGGAGGGCCCCTCGGTCCAAATAATAGGACTCCAGATAAAATCACAAATACCTTGTTTATCATGACCCTGGAATGTGTAGCATCACCACAGACATTGAAGGTCATGAGCTGGGCCCTGTCTTTGGAGAGACATAAGTTGACTGGTTGTGCTGGGAGAGACCAGCACATTCTGTAAGTGGATTGATTATCTCCCACAAGGGGCCATCACGCCAGAAAGAGCTGTTCCTCTGAGCTCGTGTCTGCTTTGGACACCAAGCCACCTTCACTTTGGAGCTGATCCACTACTGGGTGATCTCTATGGGACAATAGTTTATGGCAGAAGTTTTCGAAGGACCTGGAGGGCGCTCCCTCTCCACAATGAGCAGGGGATGCACCTGCCCTTTGCAGTTGGGCCTCACAGATCCTCTAAGAATCAGGATGCCCCCTTGGATTAGGCCACTAAGGCTTCACCATTGTCTGCATATAGACATCTCAGTTACCATAAGAACCATCTAGAAAGAGCTGTCCAGGCCACTCAGCAACTACATTCTGTATGTATCTACTATATACCAGAAGGTACAAAAAGGACCTGTGGGTTCAGTCATTGCTAGCAATTTGAGCCCTTTCTAATGGGTTCCTACTGCCCTCACTGTCTTCTTGATCCCCACGTTCCCTATATAATCGCTGCCAACCATCTCTGGAAATAGCTTCAAATGAATGGATGGATGGACAGATGATGGATGGATGGATGAATAAACGAGCATATGGATAGATAAACATTCCTCTCCTACTTGTTTTTAATAAGTTACATTTAATCATTCAACCCTTTTGCTATACATAAAAGTCAATTCCACATTGCTTATAAACATAAGCAGGAGGGAAATTTCCAAGAACAGCTTCATGATTCAGATGGAGGGAAAATGTATAGAATGTGTTGAAGAAATAAATGTAATAAAATGATAAGTTAGAGTAAACGAAAAATAAGGCTTTTTTTTTCATCAGATGATACCACCAAGTGGGTAAAGAGGCAAGCTCCAGAGTGAGAGAAAATGTTTACAAAATAGCTCTCAAGAGCCATATCTGTAATATAGAAAGAACTCCTACAAGTCAATAAGTTAAAGAAAAAATAAACGGGTTGAAAGAAAATGAAGTTTTCAAGTGCGTGTGAGGATGAACAATAACTGGCATCTTGCTGGTGGAGAGCAAGCTGACATAATGATTCTGGAGAGGTCGACACCATTTCCCAGAGCTGAACATGTGTCTCCAGCAACTCAACTTCACACCTCGTGATTTTGTACAGCCGTTCATCCATGTTCACATATTAATGACGTTCCCAAATTCAAGGTCCCCAAACGCTCACCAAAACCCAGAAACATATCCAACACAGGGCAGTCAGAATGGGTACCTTCACATCTGCCAGTCACACCTGCTTGTGGATGAGTCTCACAAACAACACTAAGAAACACGGCTGGTCCTGGCAATGCATCTGCTGTATGACTGCTGCAGTGGTTTGAATGGCATGTCCCTCAGAGTCTTTGGCACTGGATACTCAGTCCTCAGTTAGTGTTCCTGTTTGGGAGAGGGCATGAGGTTGGAGGTGTGGCCTTGGCGGTGGAAGTATGGCACTGCGGTGGGGTTTGAGAGTTTCAAAGACCTGCTCCATTTCAAGTTGGCTCTCTCTGTTTCCTGATGGCTTGAGATGTGAGCTCTCAGCTGTTTCTGCCACCATGCATGGTGCTTCCAGCTATGCTTTCTCTCTGAGATGGTAGGGATGGACTCTTATCTATCCCTGTGGATCTGTCAGCCACAAATAATCACATTTTTAAAATGGCCTTGAGCGTGGTGTCTTAGCGTAGCAACAGAAAAGGAGGTAATACAGCTTCCTCCATGAAAAGCTGAGGTCAGAGCTGGGAAGACGGCTCAGTGGATGAAGCATACCAACCTGAGCTCAGAGGCCTAGAACATATGGAAAAAGCCAGAGACAGCATGGTGTGTCTGTAATCCTGGCACTGGGGGGCGGGGGGAGGGGACGGGACCAGCGGATCATTGAGGCTTAATGACCAGCCTATTCAGTCAAATTAGAGAACTCCAAGTTCAGCCAAGTTCAGTGAGAGACCCTGGTTCAGAAGAATGAGGTGGGGAAACAACTGGAGAAAACAGAAGCCACCTGACATCAGCCAGTGACTTTCACAGGCATGTGTGTGCCTCCCCCATGACTGTGCACATGCTTGCACGCACATGGATACGCACACACACACATTCCTGTGAAATACAAAACAAAATAAGAAACCACTGTATCTGACTAGATGTTCAAAGGGTTGTTGCCCATGGGGAGTCAGTGTGGAGAAGGAAGAACAAAAGCTTTTAACGTGATGGAGCACACCTGTCTGGATGTTCCTCACATAGCGCATCCACTCTGTGCAAATCTACAGTGGAGCTGTATCCTCCAATTTGTGTGTTTTTATGTATTTAAGTTAGAGTTGAATAAATATTTTACTATGTTCATATAAAATAAACGGGCAGTTTCCCGCAAGGCTCCAGGAAAAGCACATACCTTGTAAAGCCCAAACAGGACAAAAATCGCATTTGCCAAAACAGGCTTATCTCTGACTTGTAGAAATGTAGATGACAGAGGAAAAGGAGTGGGCTTTGGCTACTGAGGCCACCCGTGACCATTTTACTCTCACCCCAGACAAACCAGAAGCACAAGAACTGCATAACTTCCATCTCAGCTGTGGGCACAGTGGTGGGGATTGCCACAGAGAAGATGCTCAGGAATCTGGCCAGCAGGGAGAAATTATCTGAAGATAGTTTTGTGAGTGGTGATTGCAAAATGTTTTGGAAATAGCATTCTCAGTTTATTGTTGCAGATCTGTAAGGTAAAGTGTGCCTATGATATCCTCATATATATGTAAATTAATAATAACATAATAAAAATAGACACTAATGATAATATCACCTAATACAACAGCTCTCAACCTGTGGGTTGCAACCCCTTTAGGGGGGTCGCATATCAGATACCCTGCATATCAGATATTTACATTATATTCATAATAGTCATAAAGTTACAGTTATGAAGTAGGAACAAAAATAATTTTATGGTCGGGGGTCATCACAGCATGAGGCACCAAGGGTCGCAGCATTAGGAAAGTTGAGAACACTAGCCTAAATGGTAATTGGTGCTTCCCTCTGTGCTTTGGACTTGTTTATATTGATTCAGACAAGAAGCCAGCAATTACAGGGACTGAGAAAAGAAATCCACAAAGACTTAAATAATAGCTTGGAGCTGGGTGGTGGTGGCACACGCGTTTAAACCCAGCACTCAGGAGGCAGAGGCAGGCAGATTTCTGTGAGTTCAGGACAAGCCTGGTCTACAAGAGCTAGTTCTAGGACAGGCTCCAAAGCTACAGAGAAACCCAGTCTCAAAACAAACAAACAAACAAATGAAAAACAATAGCTTGAACAATGGCTGGAGAGAATGAGAACCCAAGAGAGTGACCCAGAACACCATGGAGGATGCAGAAAGGCCTGGGCTCTGGACGGAAGATGGATGAGGTGTCTGCCTGCATGAATGGGGTGGTCATGTGTCTCTAGACCGACAAGATGGATGCATAATCACTGACATGGAAATGACTGGAACCAGTGTGCAGGTTAGAGAAGAACACAAGCAGCTCTGGGATGGAGAAAGGGGCTCTCCCAGTGTAATCCAAATGAGAGGAACTCAGTGGCGATGGTGGGGGAGGCTAAGGGTCGTGTTTAGAGCCCGGAAATGAGGATGCCTTAGGGGTGGCAGAGGTGTTTCCAAAGAGGGTTGCACAGGTTTAAAGGAAGAAAATGATTGACTACTTTGCCAACTAGCAAGTTGTTTCTGGTGGGGTAGTCCCTACCCCAAAATAGAAACACATGTGTAGTTTTCTGGTTAGTAGGGTTGGAATTGCCTGCAAAAAGCAATTATTTCTTTCAAGGAACCCAGCTGGAGACACAGCATTGCTGTTGTTCTGAAATATGGCTGCTTACAGCCCTGTGAAGTCTGAGCAAGTCACTGGAGGACTTTGGGCCTCCATTTCCTCATCAGCAAAACACAATTGACTCCGTGTACGGTTTGGGACACGAATTTACCTCATTCAAGGCTCTGATGAGCGGCAACAGAAAGAGCGGGGAGTCTGGGGCTTAACTGCACTTGATAAAAGCAAGTTCGTGACAGGAGACCAGTATCTACCTTTGCTTCCTGAAAATAGGATGTCATGGCTACAAGACAAAGTTCAGAAACCAGGCTTCATTAAAAGTAACAGATCTGGAGAAGTCAGGAGTTCAAGCCCAGGCCTTGGGAAGACCCTGGTAAGAAAGTAGACAATAGACACATAGGAAGTATTCACCACAGACTGAGGCAGATCAATAATTCCTCTGGTCTCACCAGAGCAGTTCAGAACTTGAATTTTAGTTTCAAAAGATAGAGAGATAATACAATTTGTCCCAGTCACAGTTGTGACGAATAGGAACAGAATACAATTCTAGGTCTTTCTCGTGCTAGAGAGCATGTTCTTTCAGCCCTTCCAAACACCCAGGCAGCACTGGTGTGACTCATCCTGTCTGCATCACTGGCCAGCTTGGACATTGGGCCTAAATGGCGCATTATTAAATGCATCCCTTGCCCCATTTATCTTGGCATGCAAATTGTCTGCCCCTGTGTCTTGAAACAGGAAGCAGCCCATTATCCTGTTTCCTAAAGGCCCTCTTCTACAAGGCAAGCACAGCTAGTTGCAAGGGAAAAATCCTGGGTTGCAACACAAGGACGATTTACCTTAAGGGATCGATAAATCTCACCAGTCTGTGTGTGCATGCTCTCAGTCAGTCTGCGAGCGGAGCCTCCGGCAAAGAGTACGCCAGGAAGGACTCTCTTTCTGGATGGCCAATGTCTACAGGTAGTCCCTGGAGATCCCTAACCGAGCGTGTCTGAGAAGGGAGGAAACCACACTGAGTCGGGAGCTGTCAGCTCGCTGTCCCTGGGGCCAAGGCTCACTTGTGCTAATATTTCTTTTCCTGCTGTTGGGATGTGAGACCTCACTCAAAACGTGACTCGTGAAGCTGGAATGAAAACTCCCTTCTGCTGATGTTTGCATTGGCTTCTGAGGGGGAAGGAGACTGATGCGACGAACCAGCTCCCACGCCGAGAAAACATGTATGGGCCATTCTAATAATCATACCATCAGTGAGAGAAGTTAAACGATAGACTGAGCCACTGGAATACGATCTGGCGCTGTGGACAGTCAATGCCTTCCCAGACTCTAAATGATGAAAGGATGGGAGGGAGGGGAAGCGATTCTGACAGTCCCAGCATTCAGGATTCTACCAATACCAGGGTTTATTTAAAGAAAGAAACTCCAGGGCGGTACAGAAAGTCAACGATTCTTAATTGCTCATTGAGAAACTTGGGAAAGGCAGAAAATACATCTGTGGTCATAAAATACCAAGGAACCATCCCTAATGGAGAGGACAAGAGGTATCTTGGACCCCAAGTGTAAAGAGTGACCATGACTGTGAATGCTGGGAGTTTCCCAGCCAACTCCCTTGATCACATCATTGTCTGATGAGCTAAAGCAGTGGTTCTCAACCTGTGGGTCGCGCCCTCATAGGGGTCCCATATTAGACTTTTACAGTATGATTCATAACAGTAGGAAAATTACAGTTATGGAGGAGCAACAGAATAATTTTCTGGTTGGGGGTCACCACAATGTGAGGAACTATATTAAAGGGTCGCAGCGCTGGGAAGGTTGAGAACCACTGTTCTACAACTAGACCAGTGACCCACAAGTGTCACCGACCCCCGCTGAACTAAAGTCTTATAGTCATAAGTCTAAGGTGACATTTCCACCTCTGTCTATGTTGTCCCAAAGTTTGCTCCAAGATGGTGACAGACTCACGGGGACCAAGCTCTCCTTTTGTCTGTCTGTGAGACATTTGGAAACCAAGAAACCACGCTGAAGGGTAGGGTTATGCCTAGGCCCCTCCACAGAGGGCTGAGGCTGGCTCTGGGTCAAAGCAGTTCCTTACAGGACTCTTGGCCACCTGTAGCTCTTGCTCCTTGCTGTTGCCATTGGCCCCGAGGATGGAGCCACATGGGCAAGCTCTAAATGGGTGTGGTGGGGTTTGGGAACACGGAGTCTGCCAGGTAAGGGCATAGAAAGAGAAACAGAATAATACAGGTGGGCGTTCTTTCACAGGGGAGCAGAGTGGAGAATGTGGCTTTTGACTTTGTTTAGTGGAAGTGCCCAGGGGCAGTAAAAGTTTAAACGGAAAAAAAGAGGCACTTTTACACTCAGCTCAGCTTTATTTCACCTGCAGTAGTATTAAAGTGACGTAATGTTCAGAAGTGCAAAGATTCAGGAAAATTCACACCCGCCACGGCCTTTGGAAAGAAACTTGCATGTTCATTTTCGCCAAAGAACTGAACAAGCCAAGTTAAAAATGTCTTGAATGAGTCTGTGCATTTCTTGAATCAAGTGTATGTATTAACAAAAAAGTTAGATATGTCTAAAATCAGAACAAAATAAAAGTCTAACAAAACCACATTTAATGAAGTTAGAAAGGCCACAAGTAGTAGAAATAAAACAGGACATTACATGTTCTCTGGAAGCAAAGCTGGAAACTCTCAAGCCCTGAGGGGTGTGCGTGTTTATGAGCAACAGACAGACAGACAACAGACAGAGAGACAAACTAAGAGGTTACAAATAGACATCGAACATCAGAGATACAGATATAGTAAAGGGGGGATGTAAATCTTTCAAAGATGGGAAAACTCCCCACGTGGTCTCTGGAGAAGTTCAATGGAATCATAGACCTGGGGTCAGGAAAAGTCCCCTGAACCCTCCAGTGCCTTCCTGTCGCACTCCATTCCTCAGTTTCCCTGACCCAGCGCTGGCTGAGATCCCAGGTGTCTTCACCCTTAGTCCACTATTCTATCTTACTTTATTTTGCCTTAATTCTAAAACATACTGTGCCTAGAGCATGGCCACTCTGATGCTGGTTCCTGAAGAGTAGAATTTGTCATTGTGTGCCACAAACATACATTAACACAAGATAACTCTAAGCAAAACACAACCCAGCCACAGAAGGGGAAATTCCCTAAATGACTTTGAACCAGGAAGACTCTGTTGAACGCGGGTCCTCATTAAAGGAAGAAAACACTTCCTTCAGCTTCAGGTGCTTTGACCATGTCTTAGGTCCACTACTTAGAAGAGGGAAGGAGAGTTTTAACAAAAGCATGGCAACCATGGGCCCAGGGCAGATGAGCTCTTGGGTCCTTGGCGGCTGTATCATCAAGTCGCTATCTGAGCTCACCCTGGCTCCTGACAGGAGTTCTATAAAAGATGGGCTTGAGAACCACCATTGGAGCTGTGTCACTGTGGGCAGGGGCTTCAGCCAGGCTCTGTCTCAGCCTGGAGTTATCAGGTCTGTGCACGGGTGCAGCTGGAGATAAGGCCGACCTCGCTTCCCTTACTTGGCAAGCAACGTGCAAAGCTTGTGGGGAGAAAAACCTCTGAGGACATGGGCAGGGAAAATCTGAGACTGGGAATCCCTTTGCTGCATGTTGGCAATGGTGGACTTTGGTTCCTTCATTCTAGCCCCTTCTGCTCACTGCATTTTTTCTTTTTCTTCCTGTGTCTTGGTCCTAGACACAGAGTAGGAACAAAGTCAAAGGTCTTCTTAAGTTTGAGACAGAAAAAGAGGGACACCAGTATGTGTTTCCTTATGATGTCACAGAAACGAGTAATGCTGATAACAGAAACGAGTAATGCTGATAATTAGCTTTTTTTTTTTTAATCCACAAACTTTTGTCAAAAGAGCCATACCTATTTGGTTGCATACTGTCTATTCAGCTTTTGAATCGAAAGCACACAGAAAGAGGGACGGAAGACATATGGCATGCAAGTCTAAACTGTTTACTCTCGGGATCTTTTTAGAAAACATTTCTCTGTCTGTGATTGAGACCATTACTGCCAATAGAATAAAATTAATATGAGGAATATTGATTGCAGCATAATTAGTATTTACTGAAAGTTGGGTTGAAAAATAAATCTTGCTGTGTGAGTGTCATAGGTCATGATTTGTGTATATCTTTATTTTATGGATCATCCAAACATGGCTGGCCCATCCACAGAAAATCCCAAATGAGCAATAATAATTAAATTGAGTCATCTTTGGAGTTTTGCCAACTTTCAGACATACGAAAACAATAGATTTAAGCTTATTTTTTTGTTTTATTGTTACCAAGGAATATCTGTCAAAGTAAAGGAGAGAGCATGTTTCATCTAACAGTGTATTAGCTTGATTTATAACTTTTAAAATGTTTAGACACATGGTATGTGAGCCTTCATTGGTACCCTTGTCCAGGGATCTGGAGATGTGAAGGGTGGGCCTGGAGAACATGCAGAAGACCCGGGGAAGTCATTAGGAAGAAAAATGAGGCAGCCAGACAGGGCCCTTGCTGCCAAATAAACCTGAGGGCTGTCAGGAACAGCCCCTGCAGACGAAGCGGTTCACATGTGCTAGGTGCCTCATTGCTGCAGAGATGTCACAGATGCCTTGTATCTGTGCACAGGACCTGGACCCTTCCTTCTGCACCTCCCGGCCATACCACCTCCAACTTTCATGGCTTAATTTTTTTCTTTAAAAAATTTTACATCTAAGATTGTTTCATTGCATGCCTGTGCATCTGTGTGCAAGCCTGACGCCTGCAGATTCCAGAAGAGGTTGTCCAATACCCCTGGGACTATGGTGGTAAATGGTTGTGAGCCACCATGCAAGTGCTGGGAACCAAACATGCAGCTTCCTTATGAGAAGCTAGTGATCTCAAAAGCTGAGCCAGCTCCCCTGACACCTGTCTCTCTGTCCCTCTCTTTCTCTTTCTGTGTGTGTGTGTGTGTGTGTGTGTGTGTGTGTGTGTGTGTGTGCAGGTAGCCACAGCTGGTGAGTGTTCTTGATTACATGGGCCATGTCATGTTTAAAAGAGTAACACAGTTCTCCACACCTCTTACAATCTTCCTGCCCCAGTTTCCATGGTTGAGTTAGGATTCCAAGTTTTATTTCACTTTTACCTAATACCTATGTGCCACCAGAATTTATACTCAATTTCTCTCTAACCCTTTTTGGTCTGTCAAGTTTCTTCCATTTTATGTTTACTCTGTTTCCTGCGAAGTGTTTTTACCATTTCCATAGTCTCAAACCTAACATGAATTTTCCTACCTATTTTACTCTTGCATATACTCTATTGAGTGTTGTCTCAACCACAGGCTTAAGAATTAGAAAAATATTTATATAAAGTCCCTTTCCCCTCTTCCTATACACTGAGACTTGGATTTCATAAAATGCAATGATGGATTCAGAAAGCAATGCCATTCTCTCCACCCTAAGCCCATCAACCTGGGGGAATAAAGCATCTTTCAACTCTACAAATTTTCTTTTATGTTCCCAAGCAGATTTTTGTTTTATATTAAATTAATATATAAGAAAATAGACTTGGGGGTGGGGTTCAGTTCTGTATGAGTGCTATGCTAGAGGTTTGCATAACGAGCCATGATCAGATCTCAAAACTCTCCTCATTCCACTATCACGAATTGCTTTAGAGTCTCATTCTCTCTCACCCTGCAACTGTCTATCTAGATCTGGTCTCTGTTGTTGCTGCTTGATGTGAGATGTCCTTCTGTGTATGTGTTATTTTTATTGCTTGATGAATAAAGCTGTTTCAGTCAATGGCTCAGCAGGCCATTTGCAAGCAAAGACCATTCTTTTCTCTTCTGGCCACCCAGACACAAATAATCACACAGAAACTATATTAATGTCAACACTGTTTGGCTGATGGCTCAGACATATTTCTAGCTAGCTCTTATACCTTAAGTTAACCCATTTGTATTAAGCTATGTATTGCCACGGGACGGTGGCTTACCAGGAAGGTTCTAGCATCTTTCCCCTTTGGCAGCTACATGGCGTCTCCTTGACTCCGCCCACTCTCTATCTCAGTTCAGATTTCCCACTAGGCTTTACTCTGCAAAGTCATTGGCCAACACAGCTTTATTCATCAACCAAGAAAAGCAACATGTATACAGAAGGACATCCCACATCAGTTGCTATCTTCTGAGGGTGCTACACAACTGGGATCATACGGCCTCTGGTTCTCAGGGATTGGCTCATCTCACATTGCCTCCATGGGTTGGAGATCCAGTTCAAGTTGTCGCATGCACCAAGAGTTCATGGCTGAGGAGTGCTCTGTTGTATAATGCACTGCAGTATGTTTTTAGATGTTGTATAGCATGTTTTTTGGGTGTTGTATAGACACACCACAGTGTTTTTATGGCTGAGGACTGCTCTGTTGTATAGATGCACCACAGTATGGTTGTCTAGTCACCTATCAGAGACTATTGGTTCCGGTTTTCAGCAAACATAGACATAGAGACCCTCAGTTGAGGAATTGCTGCCACAAGATTGCCCCATAGAGCATATCTGTGGGTATTTTCTTGATTAATGATTGATGTGGTCAGTTCCATCTCTGGCAGGTAGTCCTGGGTTGCATTAAAAGCAGACTGAGTAAGCCAGTAAGCAGAGTTTTCTCTGTATGACGTCTGTTTTAGTCCTTGTCTTGAGCTCCTGTCCTGGCCTCCCTGGATGGTGAACCATAACTTATAAGCTAAATAAACCTTCTCTTCCCAAGTTGCTTTTTGGGCATAGCGTTTACTGTAGCAACAGAAAATCAAAGTAATACAAATGTATTTGGAGTTTTCCTAGGGACTTTCTTGAATCCATAGATTACTTCCGGTAGCACGGACATTTCCACAATAAAGAGAACTGCCCATTGACACATGGGTTTATGAAATAAAGAGCTACAAATGACCAATAAAAATTTTCAAAAGTTTTTTTTTACACTCCTGGTCATCAGCAAAATGCAAATTAAAAGATGAGATAGCACCTTACCCCAGTCATAAAGGCTATCACCAAGGAATATGACAACAAATATAGGAGAGGATGTGGAGACAGAGAAGCACTGGCTAGTGGGGGTAAAAAGTAATACAACAATCATTGAAATCATTTTGAAAGTTCTTCAAAATATTTTTTTAAAAAATAACATTATCGTATGAACCAGCTATACCACTGCTGGGAGTACACACCAAGAATAAGGCTCTGCTTTTTACTCCAGACATAAATGCAGAGCCGTGTTTATTGGTATTCTACTCACAATAGTAAGGAAATAGAATCAGCCAAGTTGCACATAAAGAGAAGAATGTAGTACTTCCCAGCTCTATCCCATTTCCCTGCAAATTCCTGTGCTCTGCCATCATTGTTAGAGCATGCCTAGACGAGCTTCTAGAGTTACACCAGCTAAAGCCTCTTAAGCTCAGCCTTCAGAAGCTGACTCCCCAGTCGTGTAAGGTAGTGCAGCCAATCTCATCACCCATCGGTGACCACATGAGCCAAGCGAGGTAAGAGTCCAAAGTAGCATGCATCAGCTAAATGCCACAGATCTGCTTAATGAATAATTGTATATCTGAGGTTTTTGATGATGTTAGGAAGCATTGTTTTAGCCATTGGTAATGGCATACTGAGTTTTTATTAATATACACTTAATAAAATATGGGCAGAGGCACCCTGTATTACTAACACTGGGTGCCTCTAGGGAATGCAACTGCGGGCCAATGTTCTACCTCCGAAGAATGTAAGCACCAAGAAACAGAATTGTTACTCCCTCTGGCTCCATCCGTTCTTTTCTCTTAACTGTGTTTAAAATGCCAAGAATAGATAAGATAAGATAAGAAAATAAGTTCTAATCCTGGTGGCTGCCCGAGCTCTGAAACAGTCTGAAGGAACATAGTGCTGGCATTGTTTGCCAAAAGCTTGAGAGTAGCCAACTTTTACTCTTGTCTCAATGCCGATGGCCTAACTATTCATCAGCAAGCCACTTCATCATGATTTTATTTCCATTTTCCTTTGTGGGGATATCAGTGGCTCCAGCTGGGAGCGGAGTCATTGAGCTCCTGACTATGCCTAGGACAAATGGGAAAAGGCTCGGTGAGAAACTGTTACAATACCCAGTGTGTCCAAACATACGTTAAAAAGGCTTTCAGATGGTGAGGCTGATGGTGGCGGCGGCACCAGTAGTGGTGCCAAAGATGAAGACAGTGAGTTTTGGTGACAAGATCTATAAACTCCTTGACACTGGCGTTTCAGAGGACTGGGACAGTTGAACTATGCTACAACCAAGTAGCAACATGTAGAGTCATTCCACCCACCCACCAACCGTCTGAGAGAAGATATGGCTAGTGTTTAACTCTTGCAAGAACCGAAGTATAATGAAAATTATTGGTTGACTTGATTTGGTTGGTTGCCTTACATTAAATTTCAGCAAATACGTTTAACCATCTGGAAGCCATTTAAAAGGATGGCACACCTACAAAGTATCTGAGGGCCACCTCCTGGTGGCACAGGATGCTTAAGGGAGAGTAGGATGTGGGCACAGCATGAAAGCAGGTCAAGGTCAGATGAGCTTCACTGTGGACAGCTCCAGCATTCCCGGTCCTCTACAATCTGTAATGTGCTCAGGGGTAAACAAATGTAGGAATTCTATTACCCTGACCACACATTGACATATTAGAAAATCAGAGCCAGGTAATGCAAAGTAACTGGCCTGCTGTGATGGGCAGTTTTCTGCCAACTAGAAATAAACTAAAACCATCAGAGGAGAAAACAAACTTCAGTTGAGAAAATGCCTCCAGGTCGATGGCAGACCTGTAAGGCATTTTCTTCATTAGTGATTGATGGGGAAGGCCCAGTCCATTGTGGGCTGGTGGTCCTGAGTTCTATAAAAAAAATAAATTGAGAAAGTCATGGGGAGCAAGGCAGTAAACAGCACCCCTCCATGGCTTCTGCATCAGCTCCTGTTTCCCGGTGCCTGCCCTGCTTAAGTTTCTGTCCTGACTTCCTTTGATAATGAACTGTGATGTAGAAGTGTAAGCCAAATAAACCCTTTCCTCTCCAACTCACTTTTTGCCATGGTGTTTCTTTAAAGGGGTAGAAACCCTAACTAAGACACCTGCCATTAAGTCAAACAAACAGGATCACGAGGCTATGGTCGAGACTGCTCTAGACTACTACAGACTTTGAAACTTTTCCTAATCTGTGCACGTCTGGAGAACCAGCCTATAGTGACTACTGCCAACATCGTGGAAGAATACACACATGTGTCCACCTGGCTTAATAAGAACTCTCTTGCTCATAAAACCCGACCATCATTTCTACATGCCGTTGCGATGATCTCAAAGCTTGCATGCCAAAGTAGATCTCCCCATTGCAAGCTCTTTATCATTTAGGAGAGTCAGCAAGTTTTCTGTGATCCACTCTTGGCCTTTCTTCCCACATGGCAGCAGCTGTCTACCATGGCATGTCCCCAACTCCTGCCTCCCCATTTCGCTCAGAACCTACCTCTTGGCTAGGCTGACCTACAGATGGCATTGTGTGCTGCTTTCGGGTTCTTTCTAATAGCCGACTCCTTTTGAGGCATACAAAAGCAGCCTGCACTTCTCTGCCCCAGTGAGCAGGATGTTCTGTGCTTTCTGATGCCCCAGCCGTTCCCAATATAGACTTCATCTTGGGAAAAGAAGTAATTAGCCTGATGGGAACTAAACAGCCATTTCAGCAGTTTCCTCGCTGCTGGGTTTGGACGGAACAGAGGCCCGGGCAGGTCAGGAAGAAGTTGAGCGCACTGGGGTCTCAATGCCCCACTAAGCTCAAATACCAGCCACTGGCACCCGCAGCTCATTAGTTCTGACCAACACAGCTAATCACCCGAGTGATGAATCAGCTTTCCTGAGCGCTCAGGGAAGCAGTCGCTAATGTTTTAACCTCAAAGTACTCTGGATGGCCTGAAGACCGAAGTCTCACGCACGGCTATAAACTGGAAAAATAGTGCATCGGGTGCTGCGATGCGGAAAAGCAGGTTCACTTGGTAAGGCCCTTATAAGACTAACACCGCTCTTGGAAGAATCTGGGCATGCCTTATAGGCAAGGTGCGTGCTTCTTGGGAATCTGGAGAGGTGTTTTATGATTTGTGCATGCCATCGTTCATATCTGCGTCTCTGCTTCAACACAGATGGTATCGCAGCATGAATGGCTTCTTGTTGTAGGGCTATCCTTATAGCTATATAAGATACAAGGGGCTTGAGCAGATCTTTACATCTATCCTATGGGTGTTAGCAGCACTCTCTCTTCTCTAGTCTTCCTCAATTGTGTGACAAGCACCAGAAATGTCTCTAGACATTGCCAAAGGTCCCTAGGATCGAAGTGGCCTCTTGGTTGAGAATAGCTTCCTGAAAACATTGCAACCCATCATTTCACAAAAGACCAGACATGTGGGGCATGATGGTGCCTGCTTCCCATCCCTGACCTCGTAAGGCAGAGACAGGGTGGCTCTCTGTGACTTAAACCCTGTCACAAAAATAAAAGTTGAGACTATAATAAAACAGAACAGTATATAAAATAGACACTTGTGCAAGACAAGAGAAAACATTGTTCATAACCATTTGTTTATATTTATTAGTTAGTTTGTAAATTTGCATGTAAACAGTATTGATAAGAGCATCTAATTTCTATAAGTCTGCTGGTTTATTTGTATTATTGCTAAGGGGTTGACTTTGTTACCTACTTAGAAATTTCTCTCTGTCCTCTGTTAGTGTATTGCATGCTATTCTGGATTGGTTTTAATTTAATGTAGTTTTTCTTCAAAATGCTGGGCAAGCAGATTATTTTTTTTTATTTTACCTCATTGAGGCAAGTCTGACGTTGAACTACTTCTACCTTTGAAATTATAAGGTTGTAAAAACAGAGTACCATGGGTCATCTGGGATATATAATGGGTCTTTATTTCACACCGAATGAAAGAATACAACACAACTCTGTATTGGGTCCTGTTGCCTGTTTCAGGATATATCCATTGAACAGTGTCTATTTCCGTTTTCCTTTAGGGACAGATGATGCAAGGTTAGTTGATGGATACCAGGTGTCCTTGGTTAGCTTTTACCGTCAACTTGACAAAACCTGGAGTCACCTGGAAAGGGGGCCACTTTACAGAATTGTCTTAATCAGAATTTTTCTGTGTCTGTATATGTGAGAGATTTTATTGATTAGTTATTAATGTAAGAGGGTCCAGCCCACTGTGGGCAGCAGCAACCCTAGACAGGGAGGCCTGAACTGTGTAAGAAAGCCAGCTGAGGGAGCCAGAGAGGGATCTAGTCAGTAGTGTTTTTCCTTGAGCTCCAGTCCTGACTTCCCCGCATGATGGACTATGTGTGACCTGGAAAGGAAGCCATATAAACACTTTTCTCCCCTAAGATGCTTGTGGCTTAAACACATTGAAAATTTGAGCAAATGTGGTGTAATGGTTGGTTAGTTAGTTAGTTAGTTAGTTAGTTAGTTTTCCAGCAATGTGATAAAAAAATACCTGGGGCAATGAACACATAAGAAAGAAAGCTTTATGTTTCAGAAGTTTCTTGGTCAGTTGATCCACTGTTTGGGAGCTTGTGAGGCAACTCATCAAGTGGGCAGTACCTGGTGGAAAGCCAAGAGCTTCATTATATCTGAGAAGCGAACATAGTGAAAAATCAAAGAGAAATAGCCACAATAATAATCAGAGGCAGACTCCAACTAGAAAGGAAGGCTCTCACCAAGAAAAAGGACAACAATAAATGCTGGTGAGGATGTGGGGAGAGGCGAGCCCTTATTTACTGCGAGTGGTACTGTGAACCACCGTTGTTATGGAAACTAGTGTGAAGGTTCCTCAAAAAATTACAAATAGAATTCGCAGACGATTCAGCTATACCGCTCCGCAGCATATGCCCGAAGGATCCTCTTGTCTCCCACAAACCTGCTCCATCCGTAGTCACTGCCACTGTGTTCACAGCAGCCAGGAAATGGAACCAGCAACAGAAAGATGGGTAACAATAATGTGGCATATATATACACAAGGGAATTTCGCTCAGCTGTAAAAGTATGAAGTGTATAGAAAACAAAAGATGCACTTGTAAAATATTGTCTTAGGTGAAGATGACCCAGAAAGACAAGAATAGCATATTCTCTCTCCTGTACACAGTTCAGCATCGCGTCTATTTGTATGTATAGTAGCAGGGGTGAGGACGAGTCTAAGCTATGGGACTAGGAAGGAGATGAAAGAAAGGAAAGAGAAGCCCTGAGGGGCGGGGCTATGGGGCGTACACAACAGGAAACCAAAAGGAGGATGGGAGGGTGGAGTGGGAAAGCGGGTGGGGGTGGTCATGGGAATAGCGGGATGGACGAGGAAAATCAACAAAAATATACTTTGTTTGAGAAGCATCTTAAAGAAACCTAGTTTCGTAAGTGTTAATTGAAAATGTTTTTAGGTAAAAATGAAAGAATCAAAGGCAGGAGGAACAGCCCAAGAGAAGCAGTCACACCAACTAGGACAGTCACAAGAGGCAGAAGGAACCAGATTCTGAGTCCAACTCCTAAATCTCAGGAGTCTTTCAAAAGAACAGATGAAGCTGTGTTCATTTTCTTCTTACATGATTTCCTTTCTATAAAGTGACCCAGTCATCTGTCCCTGTGGTTCTGTGGGCCACACTGAAATAATAAGGAAAACACAAAATGATAAGGTCCATGTGCTTTATTTCTCAAGAAGGGGGCAGGATCTGTTAACCAAGACAGAACAAAGACTGGCACACACATGTGGGCTAGGCTTAAGAACAAAGAAAGTGAAGAATGAGAAAGGAACCCATAAGCAACAAACCAAACAGACACGGGGACTAACTGGAAGAGCGGTCCACAAAGGGCGGGGTCCAATATCTAAGTCCGCCAAGACACAAGTAAAGATGCTGAGCCATCGGAAAACATGGTCACTGGCATACAAAGAATAAGTTCCCAGATCGGTGTGCTCCAAAAATGAGGGTTCCTCTAGATTGGGGATTTCAACTTCCTTCCCCATGATCATGTGAGATACTTGATGTATGCACACGTGTGTGGAAGCCAGAGGTTCTATATCGGGTGTCTTCCTCTATCACTTTCTACTTTAAGTTTGGAGACAGAGTCTCACTGAACCTGGAACTCCTAGATTTGTCTAGACTGCCCGACAGCAAGCACAGGACTACATGCCTCTTCCTCCCCATCACACTGTGCTGGGGTTATAGGGGTACACCAGTGTCCCTGGCTGTCACATGACTGAGGAGATCTGCACACAGGTCCTCATGCTAGCCCAGCAAGCATTTTGCCCACTGAGCTGGCTCCCCCACACTGGTGATGATGGTTAAAAATCCCCAAATCATAAACATGCTTTCCTTGAGACTATTCTCTGAGGCCAGTGCTTTCTCAAGTAGTACTTGAGGGAAGACATGTAATGCCAACTTCCTGTTTCTCCTTTGAGGCACCCCATTTGCCCTCTAGACTGCTGCGGGGGTTGGTTCTGTTTTGGTTTGGGTTTCAGCTTATTTGTTTCCTCTATGTCTTTTGATTAAATATTTCCTTTTAGAACCGGGAGACTTGTGGGTCATTTTCATCATTGCTTCCCTATATTCAGTAAGCCTTTTAAATTGCTGGATGAAGTCTAGAGAAAACCAATTGGTTATTTTCTCACTCATTTTATGCTTTAATTGTGCATCACGGAAGCACGGAAGAGGAGGACATTCTCTCTCTGTCTCCTCCAATTGAGCCTGTCCTTTTAATGACACAGCCTTATGTCTGATCAGGTTTCTCCCCGCTGACCTCCAAGGCCATCAGAGGTAAATCTATATTTGCCAGTAGTTAGGGCTAAACAGGTTCTTTGTTTTCTCTTTGAGTTCTTGTGGAAATCTGTCCAGGGAAGAAGAAAAGAGAAATATTACTTTCTTCTCTGTGATTTCCTTTGTCAAGTTAAAAGTCAAATAACTATCCCTCGGGGAGGAAGCAGTGTGTGGGTGCCGAAATACCGTGCCAAGGAGGATGTTCGAGCAGAACAGGCTGTGCTGAGCGTGGCTGTCCCCAGTGTGACCTCCATGAAGGGTCTGAGGTTAGCACTGTGGACTCTGACCTTGCCATCTGCAGGCCTGAATGCCGCTGACTTACCCCAGCCCTTCTGTCTCCGAGGAGAAGTCTCAGATCTGGCCTGGTCACTGCACTGTGACCTGCTGTCCCTTGGGCCCTGGATGTGGCTTCCTGATGGCTCTTCACCTTCTTTCCTACACCAGACTTTGCATTCTTGGCTTCTGGTTTGATTGTGATTCCTTAATACAGCCTTCTCTGGCCAGACGATGACAGTCCTTGCTTCATCCATATGTTTTTCTTTATTGCTAACCATTGGATAAGCCTTTACCCTGGAATCTTAGAGAAGACCAGACATACAGACTATAAAGTTCAAATTACTACATTGAACTGGGAGGCAGCATCAGTTCTCCTATTTTTCATGTCTGGGGTTGGATCATGCTATGGATTGGAAGTGTTTATGCCCAAGTATTCATATACTGACTGGCAGCTTGATCCCCAGTGTGGTGACTTCTTTAAGAAGTGGGACCTAATGAGCGGTTAAGAGGGCTCGAACCTTAGGACTGCATCCATGTTGGTCCCATGGAGTCTTGTAAGAGTGAGAGTTCTTTCTAGAAGAGTTGCTGTAAAGCCAGGACACCCATGTGGTTGACTCCTTCTGCACATGGCAGTTTCTCTTCCACATTGTTAAAACAACCTGCATAGTCCCTACCAAGAAGCCAGGCTTGCTGATTGCATCTGAAGGCCTCAGAACCACACAAATAAAACTTTTTGTTTATAAACTCAACCTCTGGTATTCTGTGAGAGCAACAGAATGTAGGCCAAGACAGCCCACAACTAATTTTCATTTCTTTCAGATAGAAATTAAAAAAAAAAAAAAAAGAACAGCAACAAAAAACAGATTCTCTCCGGCAGAGAGGACAGATAAATTCAGGGAAGTAGGTGGGAGGGGCTCACACATCTTTGACATCTTTGCCTTGTGCTCTTCCTTCAGGAAGCCACACATTGTATCTGGCACCATCCCAGGGACAGAGGACCCTATACCAGAGACCCCCAGACCCACTGTGGGTGCCAGCCTCTATAGACACTCCCCACGTCCCCTCTTGTACCCCATGAGCAGAGGTTGTTTGTCTGTGTGTCAGAAGCCGTGCATCAAGGACAGAAGACAGATGGTCTGAGTCTGTTCTTATCTTCCATTCCCCACCTTCATGCTTGTCAATGGACCTTTCCCCTGTCCCCGCGGGGTTTAAAGATTCAGAACAGAGGCCTGCTTGATCCCCAAAACGATGCTTTAAAGAAAGGCGAGGGAGGGCCAGAAACATGATGGAGAAGGAGAGAGACACTCTGGGGACGGAGAGTTGATTCTGCCTAATTATACTTTTTAAATTGCCCTAATTGTTCTGTTTAATTATTGATGTGGAAAGTGTTTCCTTGTAGAGAGGGAGTGGAGTAATCAAGAGCCCCGAGGACCGGCAGCCAGACATCACCTGCGCTGGGGTTGGTAATTAAGGCATTATCAGTCACCACTCAAGTGGGCCAAGCCCCTGTGGGGCAGCTTCCTCCCCCACCAGCAAGAAGATGGCTCCAGCAAGGGGCACACACAGGGCCTATAGAAATGCCCCGAAGTTTCTTCTCTGAGAGCAGAGAGGGAGACAAAGGTTTTGGTTTACTTCCATTCTGCTCGCTGATCTTCTTTCTTTTGCTAAAACACCTTCCCAGAACACCACCTACTTGCTGCTGATGAGTTGGGTCGTGGGTTCCAGTTCCCTATCAGTATCTATAACTGTGTGAGGATTTCAAGACACAAAAGACAAACTTCCCACAGGGCTGGAAACCCTGACTGCCCTTAGGGACAAAGAGGGAGGAGGGGGGGGGGAGTGGGAGGGTGTTGGGAAGAGGGGCGTAAATGGAAACTATAAACCAAAAAAATAATATTAAATAAAAATAAGTAAATAAATAAAAAAGCCAAATATTTCATGTCACTAAATACTGTTTTTATATCTAATAGAACCTCAATGACCTAGTAGAGGTTTTAAGGGTTTTTCTCGTGTTCTTACCCAGTGTCGATGCCCCTTGTTCACCCTGGAGGAGGCAGTGCCTCTGGGGTGGTTTGAAAAGTAGGCACTGAAAAATGCTATTGATAACAGAGTGGAGGTGGAGATGGTTGGGTCAGGTGCTAGATTCTGAATTGAGCTTCAGCATAGTGTGGATCAGATCCCACAAAGCAAGGAGCCTGTGTCCCAGCATGAAGCCTGTTTCCACGCATGCAAAACAAGGAGCCATCAGACAGCAGCACAGCTAAATCCCTTCTTCATCTAACATTCTGAACCCGGGGACCACAAAATGAAGGAGAAAGATGTAGTGAAGCACACATTCCGTTCATCCTCTGAGAAAGGACTTGCTGCATTCCTGGGTGAAATGTGTGGTCCCTTGACAGGCCCCTTGGGGTCATCTCAGCAACTGCTGGACTCCAGGTGAGTGTTGATCAGTGACAGAACAAGATAGTGGCACGCAGGGTTAGCACAATGCTGACCTACGGTGAAGCGTCTTTACTGCAGAGCATTGCAGATGGGGCTGGCAGGTACTGATTGGCAAAGGGTCAGACCTGTCAGACTCAACTTTCTCCTTTACGGGTGCCTTCCTCCGAGGAACATTTCCTACTTGCTCTATCACAAGATTTGGTTCTCAGAGAAACCAAATAGTAAAAGAATGAGTTAAGGGGTGGGGATGAATCCAACCACTGGGGAAGCAGGAATCAAGAGCGTGAATTCAGTGCTGTTTGGAGTTTATCTCTGAAGGATAGATGAGAGCTTGAGAGTAGGAAACAAGAAAACAGACACTTCAAGCACAAAGACACGGACAAAAGAATGGTGATGGGAAGAGACAGGATATAGGCCATGGTAAAAGGTGGACACCGGACTTCACTGCGGGGCTGGCCTCGGGAAGAATGTTGCAATGTATGGGATCCAGTATAGACAGCCCCAGCCATTGTAGATGCCCCCCTATATGCTCCTATTGACTTGTACACTCCAATAAAGGAAAATGGTAATCCTGAGAGAATAATGAGCTACCCAGCGCAATAAAGTATATGGAATTCCATAACAGAGTACTTTCGACAGCCCCTCTAAGAGATATTTTACTTCTATGTAGGTGGTTTCCTTGAGCAAGTAGCACCTGCTATTTGTTAGGCAGAGAATGAACTGCTTGTCCCATGGCGCGGCAAAATCAATCATATCATAACGTCAATCTATCATGGAAAATTCACTCTCTAGGCTTGTCTTTACAGGAGAGAAATTGGCAGCCTGCTCATTCAGGATAGAAAAGGGCTTTCTCATGGGGCCCTAAAATAGTTTCCTTAAGACCTAATTCTAACAATAAGGACCACCCATCCTAAAGAAGACCTCGTTTCATAGACAGTAATTTACAGTAATTAAACAAACAACAACAGCAAAAAAAAATCCATCTTCACCCAGATTTCAAGGCTGTGGACACTGTCCTGTGACTTCTCTTAATAAATGTTCTCTCTTCACTGCAGTGTGGGAAGTGCCACAGGTCACAAAGTTGCTCGGCTTTTCGCAGTGATCTCTAGAAACACAGTCCTTAAAGGACCACTGCAAAATTCCGTTTACATTTGTTGAATTCATTTCCCGTTTGTATTTGCTCACCACCCCCCTGCTTTCCCACCACCATGAACACTGTGGAAAAAACACTCCAGGGACATATTTTGTGGGCCAACTCTTAGGAGGCCAGGAGCATTTCTCTTCAAACTTGGATCATAAGAAAGGAAAGAAATGCCTCCTAGCTTCATCTCTCACTCTTGCACATGATGGGTCTATCCTCGGCCAGAAGGTTAATGATGGAGCTTGGTCCCAATCCAGCAAATTGACTATGCGATAGAGATTCCTGGTAACAGTGAGAGCTGAGAATATTCAGTCTGCTCTTTGGGAAGAAAAGCTCAAGCTGGAAACACACTTTTGAGTACATAAATAGGAAGCTCAATGTTTACGGATAGACAGATTGCTGAACATTCAGGCATGGAAGAGTAAAGATGAGGGAATCTGGTATAGAATATTCTTACTGGCTGTGCCCACAATACAATATTCTATTTTTTTTCAACACAAGGTTTCTCTGTGTAGCACTGGCTATCCTAGAACTTGCTCTGTAGACCAGGCTAGCCTCTAATCTGTAAAGATCTGCCTGCCTCTGCCTTCCAAGTGCTGGGATTAAAAGGTGTGCGCCACCACTGTCCTGCTATAGTATTCAAATCTTAGCCACTCCTGACCTTAATGCAGTATTCATTTTTGAAGTTTCCCGAAGGACACTAAAGTTGGTCATAAGAAAACGGTTATTCACATTCATCCAACACAGCTGGAAAGAAAGCAATCCAGTGGCATCTGCTTTCAAGGGAGGCTGAACTAAATTCTGGTGGTTCCTTGGAACTGTTTGAGAGTCACTCCAGGAGCTAAGAGGGTATCTAAACAGCAGGGTGCTGGAGCCAACCTCATCTTGTCTGCAAGAATTGCCTACTGTATCAACAGCAGCTCCGTTTTTGAGGAGCTGTAGTGGTACAGGTATTTGAATCCACTCCTCTCACCCACCTCTTCTTCAGTCATCGCTACACGTGTGCCAAGGGTGGAAAACCAGCCATCAGGACAGAAGGTAAGACCAGGATCTTGTTTTCAAAATGAAGACACACCTACCCTCACGTTACTCTGGATAGATGTAACACAAAGGCCCACAAAGACTCTCATGCTTGCTCAGACCTATACAGCCCCAGTTGAAATCTAAATTCTAACTTTTAAGTTTGAAAAAAGTTGAGAAGAAACCACAGGACTCCCTGTTTCCTGCCATGTCTTTGGGTAAAGGGTGTCTACAGATATCAAGTTCAAAGCTGATGGTTTCATGAAGTCATGGATTGAGGACAAAAATCTCAAAATCAGTGGAGCTTCCATAGACCAACTTTAACTGAGACAAACATCAAGAAGGGTACTGTCATTTCCACTTTGCGGACAACAAAACAGAGGCGTCCGTCCGGCGTTAACTCAGCAGTAAGGAAGAATGGCAAAACTTGAACCATTCCGAGAGTTCAACTTGACAGATTTCTGAGACAGTACTACTAGAAAGGCAATGGGGTCACTGGAGCTTTTAAAGTCCTGTTCAGTCGGCTGGGATGTGGGTAAAACAGGCTGTTCTCAGAGTCCATAAACTGTGCAGTCAGAACAAGTGTGAGACACTCAGTCGTTCCATTTGTTTGCACGGCTCTCGCTTTGTGAGTGACAGGCGGCACAAGGCGGGCATTTTCCCTGACCAGTCAGTGGTTTCATAGCATCAGCTCAACTCCCCCATCACCCCAGCCCTGAGACCTCATTTGGGTGGACAAGAGAGAGTCCTGAATGTTCTGCTATTTCTGGGAATAAATCCAGTGGGTTTCATATGCTGAGTAGCAGAACCAAGCTCTCCCGGGTTTCCAACTGGCCAGCTGAGATGACCCTCCTTGGGGTCATCTTAACATCATCTGGAATTCAAGGGGATGTGTCTTGCATGAGAGCCTACCTTCTTAATTAACTCAGTCCAATGCTTGGAGAATAAAACACAAGATGAGCTCAATGTCAGCCATGGATTGAGTTTTTCCAAGGGTCGCTGATTCTTTAGACAAACACATGGGTGGAGATCTCACTCTTCAACATCCAGAACTTGGGGCGAAACTGGGAGCACTTCTTCCTGGGGGACCAGCCATCCTGGCATATCACATCCCTCAGAGCAGAGTGTGTAAATGGCCGTTGAATTTGCGGGGGCCTGAGGGGTGCCGATTTCAGCTCCATCTCAGGATCTGGGAAAATGCAGCCGAGTCGGGTTTACCCCCTTTAAAAGTGTTGCAATCAGGAAAGACCTCCTGAATGTTAGAAACTTGAATAGAGAAAAATGTCCATTCCTCTTCCCCCGCCCCCACTCGCCGTTCCCAGCATCTTTGTTTGAACCGACTCTCAAAAAACATGTAAATCTTGGGCCAGACTAAGCAAATCACCTTAAAAAGGAAGGTTAGAAAACTGTTTATTATTTGAAATGTCTCTCCCCAGACCTTGTTTTTGATGAATTGGCTTCAGCTTCATTACTTCATGATATATCTCCCTTGACATTTAATTATACTTACTCCAAACACATTAAGCGAATCAGTCTGAACAGCTTCTTATTAATATGCAAATTTCTCCTTTGAAAACCCATGAATCTGTGAAAAATCTCTTTAGGCTTCCATTAAACCCACTCAGGAAGTTGTGTACCTCACACAGACACTTGCCCCATTCACTGACTCAATGATTCAGCATTTACTAATTGTCCAAGTTAACTATTCTGGCCACATCAAGGGGAGGAGGTAAGGATGCGAGGGAGGACAGGGAACCAAATGGGATTCAGAAGCAGAGCACTTAAAAGATGAATGATCAGAAGACCAGCCCTGAATTAGAGGCTGGTAATTAGAGTCGAAAAATCAGGCTGCATTGGAAGCTCTGTTGGCCAGATGAGCTGAGGCGGGCCTGCTTAGCAGGGAGAGAGCCCCGATGCCCCTCATTGCTGACTTTTCTGGCAGTTGATGTTAAAGCTGCAGAGGGGGCTGTAAAGGAAGGCGAGGGGTCCTCCTGCACACAGACAGATTGCCTGTGCCCTCCAGAGTGCTGGCTGCACACACGCTTATTTCTGCTTGCATTTACAAATGGTTTGATTGCTATCTGCAGCACGTGGGGATGTAGATAGAGGCATTCTAGTTAGCATGGGTCCAGGGAGATAACTGGGAAAGAGCCTGGGGCTCAGACTGTGAAGAGCATTCTGAGGCTGACAAGGGTCAGAAGCACATTATAAAGAAGAAAGGGGCGCTCCAGTCACCGGGAAAAGGCACTCAGCACTTCAGGGACAAGCTGAGTGTGTGGCAACAAGGAGATCAAGGGAAAAGGGTGAGAAAAGCTGATTTTTTTCCCAAGAGAATCCAAGGGCTGAAAGAAAGGGGAACACAGTGGACACCAACACAGAAAAGGAGTCTGGGCATATAAGTCTGTGAGAAAAGCAGTTCTTCAGTCTCTTTGATAGGACACTGAAGATGGAATTTAGGGACAACCATTCCCCCCAGATCAGCAGAAGGAAGTTTGAGACTGAACTTCGGGGCAGTAGGAGAGAGAGACACACATTTAAGGGCAGTATACAGTTGTTAGAACCTACTGAGGTTTCAGTATGTCCGTTGGGTAGACATGAAACCAGTATAGGACTTTGTAACTACTCCCATGCATATAGAAGCATATACACTGTAGTATAAACTATATATGTCACTGAGTCACTGAAAATAATCCAATATACTCCTCCTATTTTAGTGAATCAAAGCACACATGCATTCTTTATATACAGCATGTATATAATCTTTGTGTTTCATATTATATCATAAACATGGTTTCAGATAGCATGCTACTTCATATTTCATCATATCTGTATAAACACGCACACACCAACGATTCAAGAGACTCCATCCAGTTCATGTAATAACCTTATATATAGTTCTGCGGCTCAAATTCAGGATCTCACACATGCTAGGCAAGCCTTCCACTGGGCTTGCTCCTGGCCCCAAAGTGCAGCCCAAGCTGACATGAGATTCACAATCCTCCTGCTTTGTCCCCGTCATTTCCCCCATAGCCTTCTTGACTTCCTGATTACTTAGTAATGAATCACAGCTTCTCCAGACCCCAGCCTCATCATTTCTCTTTTAGGGGTTGATAGCATGTGCTCAGGAGGGGTAAAGCTGAATATGATAGGTGGAGTTAAGGAAGGGACCCTGCAAGCGACAAGGAATTCCACACATGACTGTAACACTTGAGCAAGCTTTCTTGTTCACATGTCAAGTTTATAAATGCCCTCCTGGAGATTAAGATCCTATGTTATGCTCACATTTATGACTTGCTCTAACCCAGATGTTGCGTAAGTGTATTTTATTTTATCTCATTTCTGCCCTCACAGCTCCCCAGACGGACAGAGGAACAAGAGATCACTGTGTTGAGTCCTGTCTGGGAGAAAACGGTCTGAGACACAGGTCCTGCTCTAGAAGAATGCCCAGATCTTTAAAGGGAAGATGAGATCATCAATACACACAAAACCTTGTCACAGTATGGTGATGTTTAAATTAACCTGTGGGTATCTGTCACTTAAGAGAGGCAACGTCCTTGGCAAAGAGTTTAGATCAGAATAGTGAAAACTAAAAGAAATCGAAATGGGTCAGGATAGAAGATGTCAATTCCAGGGCTATTACTGTGGTTACCACCTCCTCAAACTCTGGTCAGGGTCTACAGGTTGGTCAAATGGGGTAGCAATAGCCAACGTGGCATTTACCGCAGTTCAGGTTTGCAATCTCCAGTCCTCTTTAGCTCCGCCCCCTCTGCTCCACAGGCCTTGAAGCAAGCACAGTCATTCCTTTTGTGGTGATGTGACTGGTTCAAGTTTCCCCCTTGCCTCTGTAGATGGAAGAGCATGAGAGGGGGATGGGGATAGAGAATCCAGGGATCAAGTTCAAAATCTGACTGTGCCATTCCGCAGCTGTGCGGACCTGAATCTTCGTTTCTATGGGTGAATTTAAAGACTAACTTCAGTGTCGTTGGGAGAATTAGAGAAGATGCAGTAAGAAGGTGCTTGGCGTCACTACAAGGGCAGTTACTGCTGCTGAACACACTCCCTGAGGACGGGTGCATTTGTCAGGATTTGCCTGTTCATTCATTTGACGGGCAGAGCCTCAGAGTACACAGTCAACATACTCTTCTCCATCCAAGAGGCTCATTCGGGAAAGCCAGTGGAAAACTTGAATTACTCAATACTGGGCCATTGCTCCCAGGGCAAATACAGGGAGTTTCTGGGCTTAGTATCATAACTACCCAACTCACAACCTTGTCAACTCATCTACTTTGAACAGGAGCCCCTCGGGTTGTAACACGGGCCTGCAGGATGCTTAGGCAGCACCTGCATTTTCTCCATAAGACACTGGACACTGGACACTGGCTAGCACTTCAGCTGTGTGCATAGAGCCATCCTTCAGTGACAGCACCAAGAAAGAATGTGACTATGTGGGAAACATGCCCCTGCACAGATATCCTAGGACAATCCGCCATTTGCAATCTGAAGCAGGAGGCTAATGTCGCTTAGTTCACTGCAGCTGTAATGTTGAGGGGCTCAAAGTTTTAGCCAATGTGTGCGTGTACACAGATTGCACATAGAACATAGTTCAGCTTTGATTCTGCAGTCGGGGATATAATTTCGTGAGTGGTACAAATCTGTAAATCAGAGAATAGAGTGTACTTAATGAGTGGATAGATTAAAAGGGTAATATTTAAAAGCTGTAAAAGAAAAAAGCTAGCTAAACTGTGGTATGTCTGCACTCCTAGGGATGTGTGTGTCCCGGTCTGTGTGTGTGTGTGTGTGTGTGTGTGTGTGTGTGTGTGTGTGTGTGTAATTGCTTCGACTCTGCTGGTCTATAGCTTCCAGAATTTTCCTGACCAGGAAATAAGAAAATCCATAGAATTATTCCAGATTATCTTATGGGTACCAAAAATAGAACGGGTGCTGGACCAGTAAGCTTTTCTGGTGACTTCAGGCTCTTTGCAAAATGTTGCAGAAGCTCCTCAACAAAGGAAGGCTGTTTCTCGCATTCACAGGTCTAAGCAGTGGGCCTGCGTTCAGGGAAACTGTCATCGTTTATGTAGGAGAACTTACGCTACATCTCGTTCTCATTCATCCTCCAGCTGTTTAGCTTCAGAGTCCAAACATCAAAGGTTCTGAGGTTTCCACGCCTCTTACAGTAAGTGTGAGCTACCAGACCCATCCAAGACTAATTTTTAAATCACTAAAGGAACTGGATTTTCTTTCACAAATAGGATGGAATATGTCTTCTTTGTTAAAATAAATCTTCCTTTGCTACATAAAACAGAAGCCACTGCCTCTTTCCTCCATACTTCCTGTGTACCTGAGAAGGTACAGTAGCCTTCTCATATCTCGGTACAGAACTATGGGCTCAAACACACAAGGGGAGAAGTTCTTTGGAATTGAGACTCAAATTCTGTAAACTCAGCTCCAACTTTACCATAACATTGCTATCTGGACCCACTTACACCTTTAGGGTGAGGTGGACATCCAGGTTGCTAGCTTTAACACAGGGGAGAGGTCTTGTCATACAGTTATGAAGCCATGATGGGCTAAAAGGATGTTCACTTCGTGGTCCCATGCAGCCCACATAGACAAGCATTCATGCCAAGAATGGCTCTGCCCTGGCTGGAATGTTATAGTCTTGAGTCTTCCATTTACTGTGTGTGTCCCTGTTTGTGTATGTACGTGGCTGTGTGTGTTCCAGGTATGAGCTTTGGTGTGTGCCTATGAAGACCAGGGAACAGCCTTAGGTCTCACCCCTCCGGCATCATTCACCTTCTTTTTTTCAATCTGAAACAGAGTCTCTCGCAGGCTTGGAACTCTCCAAGTAGGCTAAGCTGATGGGCCAGCTTTCCCCAGTCATCTGCCTGCTTCCTGTTGCCCACTGGCGGGAGGACAAGCATGGACTACCATGACTGAGGGATGACAAGCATGGATCACCATGACCGACTTTCTGGGTGAGTTCTAGGGATCAAACCTAGTTCTTCCTGCCTACAAGGCAAGTAGTTTATCAACCGAGTCATTTTACATAAATAACCGTATGTATCTCCTCTGCCTTCCCAATCATTTTAATCAGGACTCCTCTGTGTCCTCTTATACTGTCCTCACAACGGGCTTTCTAACTGCACGAGGGTGACTACACAGATTTCTGGCCCAGAGCTTTTCAGCCTGTGACTCACTGATCTGACTGTAAATCTTCAAGGGACATGGGCTCCCCTGGATCTGTGACAGCTCATACACACGGACTTCTGTGTGACATCCTGCCTCCACACCTAGCTGTCTGCCCAGAACCTAACACAAAGGTTCTTCCCTCACCCCGGCTGTATCACGTCACATTTTTAATGCATGTGCATCTTTAGGCAGCAACTAGAGACCAGAAGCATCTTCTATCATCTAAGGCCAACAGTCTGACTCGGAGTCTGGCAGGCCCTGCAATCCATCCTTCCACAGCCCCTTCATCTCCCCCACCTCCACACTCCTGGGGCAGCCTTCCGCCTGCCCCCATTACATAGCACAAAGGTGAATAAATCAACATGAATCTCTTATTATCTTATTTTCTCTGTGGTCCCTCCTACCTTGCCCTCCCAATCCTGAATGAACTGAGGGAAATTAATGCCCGTGTCTCCAGCAAATGTATTGCACCTATAATTCAGTTTTAAAACAAGCCGACTAGCAGTGGCTAAACCTTGGGCAGAAGGTTCATTTTTCACACGTGTAATTGAATCCTTCCCTTCAGTTTTCCTCCATGTATTAAAGACAACTGATGCCTCACTGAGAGCTCTTAGAAAATATCTACCAGGCACTCGTCAGTGGAGGGCAGGGCAGGGGGTGAGAGGGCAGTGGCCAAGTGTTTCCCTGTAGTTCACAGGTCGAAGGTCATTGTGAAGTTCTGAAAGTTGTAAGAATTTTGTATTTCCTCAGTGCCTATTTGGTGACATCAACATTTATGCAAAGTTAAGATCTGGGCGTAGGTATCACTATCAGGGAATTTTACTGACTTTTTGCACTAATGCAATAAGTAGTCTAGCTGACTGCTATGCCCTGCTGAGGTTTTAAAACGTGTTTTCTATAAACAAAAAGTCGAAAATCTTTCTGTTCTTTTCCACACTTGGAATGACACATCTTTTACACACTGTGTCTCAAGCCAACAGAAGTGGGTTTAATCCAGCAACTACCCAGGGATGAGGTTCACAGTGGTCCCGGGTGAATAAGATACTTCTGGTATTTAGTGTTTACACATAATTATTTATTTTTCTGGATAAAACTATTTTATTTTGTATTTGACTTACATCAATCTATTACTAACTGACTTCCAGCCACTTGAACCTGCCGTAGGTCCTCGGGCAGCCACTGAAATCACGTTCTGCTGTTTTGTCTGGCAGTATTTTCTCTTCCAAAGTCCATTCCATTAGCCCTGTTGGCCTCATGATTTTCTCATCCCTCATTTCTGGTCCTCATCGTTACTTCTCCTGTGCCTTAAAATTCTTATTTTTGAAAATACTTATCTATTTATATTTTGTATATAGGTAGGTGTGTGTGTGTGTGTGTGTGTCATGGCGCATGGGTGGAGGTCAGAGGACAACTTCCATAAACCATTTGGCTCCTTTGACCCACATAGGACCCAGGGATTGAAGGTGTCAAGATTAGGGGGATTTGCTTTACCCACTGAGCCATCTCTTCGACCATTGAAACGCTGTAGACAGTAATTCTGTGTCAACCTTTCCCTTATAATGGGATTTGAAAACCAAGTTCCACTATAACAACTTGGAATGTGAGTCAGGAGTGGTGGTACGTGCCTTTAATACTAGACACTGGTGAATTGAAGTAGGCCCTTTAATTCAATGAGTTTGGGGCCAGCCTGGGCTATATAGGGAATTCCAGGCCAGTTAGGGCTACATAGTAAGATCCCATCTCAAAGAGTGTATGTGTGTGTGTGTGTGTGTGTGTGTGTGTGTGTGTGTGTGTATGTGTGTGTGTGTGTGTGTGTGTGCTTGTCTGTCTGTCTGCCTGTGTCTTTGTCTATGTCCATGTCTGTTTAAAATATCTGACTCTACGGTTTGCATCGGTAACCATGGCTACAAAGCCAAGGGCCACATAAGGGACTCTGGGCCACACTTTTAGCCCCAACGTCCATTTAAGCAGCACAGCAAAGCATACAGGGTCCACACCTCAGAAAGTCCCTGATGTTTAATTTAGGGGGTTGATTTATTTTTACTAGGTATCTATGGAACATCAGTGTGTACCCAAACAGAAGTGCCTCCATGTAGGAAGGAGAAGGGCCCAAGGAGAGTGCACAGAACAAATCCAGCTTTTCTTCTTGAATGTCAGTTATACCACGCTGTACAAGAAAGCACCACAGAAAGTGGGGCTTAAAAGCACCCAGAAGCAGTTAATTTGCTCCTGACTCTGCAATGGTAGGAGAATGTGGCTGGATGTCTGAAACTATGTCAATCATTCCCTTTCACTTGGCGGACACCGAGCAGGCCTGGCATGTCTGGGCTCCACACCTGAGTCCTGAGCTGTAAGAGCTGAAGAGCTGAGGACAGGCGAGGCCTCTCTCTATGGCAGGACTGTGACTTCCTTATTTGGTGGTTTGCAGCAGAGAGAAAACTGCCTGGGCTCTGCACAGTGTTATTTCCACCAAATGGCAATGCGATCAGAGGCCAGTTCAGTTCAACACAAGATGAAATAGCTTCCAGGTCCTGATGGGAGAGCTGGAATGCACACATCTTGTGGGGGGGGAACTATTGGTAGATCTTGGAGACAGTCAACTGAACTAGCCCTTGGGGTTCTTCTATACTCATATTCTAGCAAGGATAAGGGCTTAAAAGTCACTTGGGTACTAAAGACCCCTGGCAGTTAACATCCCCTCCAAGATTTTTACTTCACAGATTTTGCCATTGTGAAGAACCCCCTTTTCTTTTAATGTCACTCAATAGTTGTCCTTTCATCCTTATTTCAAGTTTGTTGGAGTCTGAAGCCCACTAGTTGACTTGTGGCTAAAAGGGTAAACTTGCGTAAGAATTTGATTACATACAACTTCTTAACAAAGTCAATCACTTAAACTCAGAGTAGAGAATCCCCCTTTATTTATGCTGCTTCCTCGACTTAGAAGAGACCTTGGCTTCTAGTATCACAGAAGAAAAAAATGTGTTAGTCAAATTTTCATTTATGGACTATGGGCAACTTCTCACTGAGCTTCTAGGAATCTGAAGAACTCTCGGGGAATTCTAATGTTGTACAAACTTAACTGTCCATTTGATTTTATCACCACCAACTATGTAGAATTGGGTTGCCTTACAGTGTTACAAATTTGACATTGTGGGCCTTTAAGGAGATCATGACCTCTGTGTCCCAGTTTGAACTTAGCAAATGAATCTAAATCTTCTCCATCCAACATGTTTGAGGCGTAAAGTTACAGACTGAGAGTCATAGTCTTTGTGCCAAGAAAAGCTGGTTAATCAGGATCTACCCTAGGTATAATTAAATGTGTCTTTGCCTAAGAAAAAGTAAGGTATTTCTTTTCCTTCTTATTGACTTTACTGTCATAACTTATCACAATGTCCTTGGGTGACAATCTTTAATGTTCTAGTTCTTTGTGTCCCTAAGTACTTAACACTGAGCGGGAGAACTTCCATTTTCTGAGTTCCCCTCAGGGATTCAAGGTTGAATGGGAATGGAGAATTAAATAGAGTCTCGTTGGCAGTGGGAGTTGAGTATCATGACTAAAAGTGGTTATCCTTGCAAAACGTTTGCCATCAAATAACAAATTATCTCCTTTGGGTTCAGTGCCCCAACACTTGCATGATCTGTCATCATCATAGGGTTTGGCAGATCTATGAAAAGAAAAAGCATTCTCAATTGATAAAATATATTTATTTCTTCAGTAAATTTCTTAAAATGGTAATAGTTTTTTTTCAAAATTTCCTCCAGTGAGGGAAACCCACCTCCTTCTACCTCTGTCTTTATTCTGGAAGACTATGTACCATTTTCACAATATTTTTCAAACTTAAGAAGAGATGTGACTTCCTGCTCCCTGGTCAGTTTCATTCACGCATTTCCATGGCTCACTGAGAGCGCTTCATGGTAGAAGGCCACACCCCCACAGACAAAGTCTTCAATCTGTCCTCTAGGGCAACCTCAAAGCTCATCCCCCAAGGACTGCTCAGAAGAGAGAAACTGGAAGAAAGGGGTCCCAGGTCCCATTCTCAATTAAACAGAGAAACTCACTTTTATCGGTTTTGTTCATTGTCCCTTCGGTATGAAATTCCACTTGAGCTGAGAGTTCTCAGGTCATCAAGTGTTTGAAAGCAACTGAGCAAGGGAACACATGTGGGTTTGTAAATCCTGCTAAATCCATTTAAACATTGTGATAGAATTCTCCCTACTGATGCTATGAAAGACTTTTTTCAAACTGAAAGCTATGATCTAAGTCTTCAGACTGACCCGTCTATCCCCAAAGGCCTCCTCGAAGGTTCTGCCCTGTGGCTTGTATGAGTTTTGAGTGGATGCCAAAGATTTCCAATCTTCTCAGTTCACAGGGCTAAGAAGCCAGGCCAAGGGGGAAATCCCAGCTGTAAAGTCTGAAAAAATTCTCAGATGTTAATTCTGACCCGTGCGCCGGCATGCCTGCCTGGTAGGTGACGCCAAGTAATCTTCCTTTAGACTTCTTAATCCACATCCTACTAATGGATTTTATCCATAGATCCAAAGGTTACAAATTAAAGACCCCATTTCCACCTCTTTTCATTAAATTATTCTAACCTCACCCTGGGTAATTCATCACTGTCTCTCCAGCTCTTGGTAGAGCATGTTGGGACTGGAAGGACCAGTTTGCATAGTCAACATCCCCACCTTCCACACACATCCTAAGAACACAGGCCTTGAGTCCAGCCTCTCAGATGTGAATGGGGTTCGTCCGGGTGTTACATCCTGTGCTGCGACAGTCAGTTCCAAGAGTCCCGTGACCCATAAAAACTCCCTTTTTAAATGACATCGTACCCCTTGTTATTTTTTCTTGACAGTTTTCCCGTGTCATTTGAGGTTGCACCTTTGGATGTCTTGACCAGAGGATCATTTGCCGGCTGTTTACATAGCATTCTTTCTGTGCACACAAATCCTGCCTGGCCACTCCGAGGAAGGAAATGGGGGTCAGAAAGTTCACGTGGCCCTGGACTCTCTGCACCTGTGAATGGTGCTGACTTCCCCAGTTTCTGTGCATTTAATAAACTCTGCTGATGAACTGGAGGCCTTGGCTTCACCTAGTACTTGCCGTGAACCCAGTTTTGTCCCTAAAACAGGAAAGCACTTAAACCCTAACTCCCAATGTGACTATATTTGATATAGAACTTTAATGCAGAGTTAGTAAAACAAATGAAAACATAGGAATGAGGCCCAATCTAATAGGATCCCTGTCTTTATTCAGGAAGGGATGATGTGGGATTCCCCTCTGTATGCTATGAATATGTTTTATTACCATTGGTTATTAAAGAAGCTGTTTCGGCCAGTGTCTTAGTAGAGTAAAGCCAGGTGGGAAATCCAAACAGAGATATAGTGAGAAAGTAGGCGGAGTCAAGGAGACACCATATAGCTGCTGAAGGAGAAAGACGCCAACTGCCAGCTAGAAACTTACCAGCAGGCCATAGCTTCATGGTGATTCACAGATTAATAGAAATGGGTTAATTTAAGATGTAAGAGTTATCTAGAAATAGTCATAAGCTATTGGCTGAACAGTGTTGTAATTAATATAGTTTCTGTGTGATTATTCGCATCTGTGTGGCTGGGAAGCAAACGAGCAGTTTCATACTTCGAAGGGTCACCAGAAGCTTGTTTGTATAGGGGAAGAGAATTAAAAGCCATGTGCACATATCAAATGAAGGACCCAGGAGAGATCGACCTGCCAATTCCTTGATCTAGACTTCCTGCCCTGAGAATTATATCAGAATAAACTTCTATTGTGTGGACAAAGAAGGAGGCTCAACAGTAAAGTTCTTTTTTATAAAAGCCCAGTGGCACGAGTTCCTTTGATTCCCATAACTTCTGGTAGGGAAAACAGAGTACCAAGAGTTGTCCTATGATCTCCACATGCACATCATGGCAACACGCATGCACACCACCATCACCACCACCACCGCCACTAACAACAGCAACAACAATGTTAATAATAATTACAATAACACTAGCTGCCAAGCCTACAGGACTTTGCTATTGAAGACCTATTTTGCCTTCTTCTTGAAACACACAAGATGGCTGATGCTCCACAGCAGATAGGAACTGGCTACCAGGGCTGCACTCATATGATCCCAGCTTTAGAATTTTCATCCTCCTCTGGGCACTTGATCCACCAGGAAGGTAAGATGGGACAAAGATCCAGTGACTCACGAATGGGCAATAATGGAATCAATCACAGTTATATATAAAGAAGCATCCATGAGCCCCCAAAGGAATCAATGCAGAGAGTTCCTAGAGAACTGAGCACAGAGAGATGCCCAAGCGTGCTGCTGGAGACAGTATCTTTCCTCATGCCTTGACCTGTGCGTCATGCCCCACCTCTTATCTTACGTCTTTAGTAACAACCTTCCCAGCAATGAGTAAACAGAAGCAAAGTTTTGCCTATGTTCCATGAGCAAATAACTGGATCCCAGTGAGAAACTGCTACAGCTTTTTGACGGGGGTGACATGAATGTATTGACGGGGGTGACAGGAATGTAGGTGACAGCCTCCTACTTAAGTCTAACATCTGAGGTAAATAACCATCCAGAAGGACTGAGCCTGTAACCTGTGGGATCTCTCACTATCTCTAGGACCATAGTGTGCAAATTGAAGTTCCCAATCAGCTGGTATCTGTTGGAGAACCCATTGCCAGGAGCACTGTGCTCAGTACTGCATAAAAATGGAGAGAGAAAAGTGTGTTTTCCCCTCTGCCATAGCCAGAAAAGATTAATGAAGGGCCACGTGGCTTAGATACCTGATATCAGCCTGGATAGTCATTTTCCTCTGACATGGCTATCCTTATCTGGAGATGAGGCTTCAGCGTAGAAGATGATTACAAAGAAATCTAGGAATGTTGAGAAATTATAGGAATAAAAGCTGGGGGGCTGGAGAGATGACTCCGTGGTTAAGAGAGTGCAATTCTCTTGAAAGGACCTGCATTTGGTTCTTAGCACCTGCATCAGGCAACTTATAACTCTGGGGAATCTGATGCACTTTTCAGGACTAGATGGGCATTTGCATTCATGTGTAGAAATCCATAGACACACACACTCATACATATAATTAAAATAAAATAAATCATCATCATTAACTTCACCAGTATCACCATCATCATCACCAACATCTCCGTCATCACCTTCATAATCATCACCAGCACCGTTATCAATATCACCATCGTGGACCTTTGTGGCATCAAATGAAGATAGTTTAAAGAGGAAGCATATGTATATTCATCTTTAAAATATGATGCATTGTCTCCCACACCAATGCAGTCATATGATGAAAATACACGAATAATATTTTCTACACTCACATTCACTTAAGGAACATAAATGCAAATGTGTGTCCAGTAAAAAGGCAACTAAATAGAGTCATTTACAAATCCCAATGCTAAAAGCATGTGTTCCACCAAAAAGAAAAAAACAAAAACAAAACCCAGCAACAAAAAGCTAACATGAAGATGGACAGAGGGTTCTCCATTCTAAAACAGATAAAACACACCAGGACAATGTTTAAGAATAGAGAAACACAGACTAAACTCATCTTCAATTGTAAGAGTCTGAGATGGTTCTTCTAAATTAAAGTAAAACTGCTGGTTCTGTGTGTCACCAGTGGAAGAACCTCCATTGGGAACAATGACCAAAGTCCCCTATTCTGTCAATCGTCACCTGAACCATCTGGGGCAGCCCAGCCCTTTTGTGTGTTCAGTTGACTCACATTGCTATGGTGAAGTGATGTCTGGAGGCTGTGACTCACGTGAGCCACAAGAACCAGATGGCGACAACACAAATGCAGCAACTCCCACACTGTGGTCCTTGCAGCAAGCATAATTATTATAAATGGGTGGATGATGGCATGAGCAGGGATCCAGGGTTTCCAGAGGGACCCGCAAAGCAGCATCCTCTACACAGGGATGCAGCCGAGCCTCAGACAACACAAAAGCAGCCAGATTGGTTCTTGTTTATGAACACGGCATTCACTTGATGGGTCATTGTCCTAATCTGATTAATGAAATGATGATGCTAACAGGGGTGTTCAGTTTGCTCCATCCTGTGACTGACCCACGTCGTGCCAAGTACCCCCAGACCATCAATTCTCAGTGCCCTTGTCAGATAATTGTTTATGAGAAGACAAATGCATGTGGCAATCTTGGCTGAAGGGGGCTGATGTATGTGTTGCTAAGGACTGGAATAATCAGCCTGGCAATAAATGGCCTGTGTGTTTGTCAAATGACAAACCAGGATGCATTAGCATTCCTCAGGCACTTCCTTTCTAGACTGGTGTCTGATGATCACCCAGGAGTAAGTACCAGGCTTTACCCAGACGTAATTACTTGGCCAGTGCAGACCTACTCCAAACAAAATTGATATCTTAATGATACCAGTTAGTGTCGAGTAATAAAAGCCTGGTGAGAAAGACATGGAGAGTCAATGAAGCCATCTACACTGTTCTGAAAGGAAGAACTTCCTAACAACGTGCAGCAGCATTGGCTTATGATCATGGGAAAGCATGGATTTCTGACCTTCTGTCTTCTGTTGGATTCCTCATTCCACCTGGAAGCTCCCTCCTCACCCCACTCTCATTAGACATATTTCTACAGAGAAGAGGCTTTAGGGTTTGTTGTTGTTATGTTTTTCTCACACTCAACAAACTCGTGACAGCCGTGTGACCTCTGAAGTAAGGCAGCTAAGATTGGATCTGAATGCTGGTGGGCCCTGGAAACAAAGATAGAATCGTCTCTTCTCAAGGAGCCACAGTAGAAACCTCTGTGGCTTGTGCTCACATCACCCAGAGCATCCTGCATCCAGAACTTCCTGCGCCCAGAGCACCCTGCACAGCGCCCAAAACTCCCATATGAATCTCCATCTCTAACCACTTGCTGACTGTAGGCGTCGCTTGAATAGGGGAGATGTATGCACATCGTCTGCTTCCTTGCCCACAGACATCCTGCTTCAGCATCACAAAATTCTAGGTAGCCTCTCTGGTCATCACTAGGATCCATGCTTGGTCCAACTGTCCATTGTAGATCAGCTCCAAGAAAAAAATAGCGCCATCTCACTGACCCTTTTACTCCCTGCTTCAGCTCCCTCCTCCAGTTTCATCATCTTCCAGTGGCTTTAAGCCCTGACCACCTGATGGAACGCACACCCGGCTTTGAGTCTCTTTTCAACCCCCGTCCTTTACTAAAGCCCAGTGATTCATAACCTTAATCTCCTCACCTAGAAAAGGAAGAGGGGTGACATCATTTTCAAAGTGTGTCCTCGACAACACCAACCTTTCCTCCTACAGCTCTATAGATTAGGTGTCCAATAAATATTTGCTGAATGAATGAAATATGTGGAGCATGAAAGATGGATTCTGAAGACAGATAAGTTTGGGGAGAGTTGAGATTAAGTGTGTTTAGTCTTTAGGCTAAGATCCCTCAGATCTCTTAATGCGCTAATAAGCTGGATGAAGCTCCAAGATTATATGGAATGTGACATTGAGCAGACTTATTTCACAAGGAATTCATGGTTTTCAGGTTGCCTAGGAACCTCTCACAGAATTACATTAGACTTAATGATTACCAAATTTCCTTCTAGTTATTCAGTTCTATGCCAAGTCTCTCTCACAGAGACCCGTCCCTCACCCCCATCCATCTTAGGGGGAAGGGGGAGTCTTCAGTTTTATCTCCTGCCCAAGCATTCAACACACATCTTACCTTCAAAATTCCAGTCATCACCCACACATGCGCGCGCACACATACACACACACACACACCACACCACACACGCACACACACTTGGTCTCTGTCTCTCTGTCTGCGATTCCCTTAGAATCCCTGGAGAGATAGATTATTAACTTTTGTAGGATAATGAAATGACCAGTAGCTGGGAATCTGGCAGCTTCAGAATGTGGACTCTTGCCAGAAAGTCCAAGACAGGCTTTGAGGGCTGAAACCTGTGGTTCCAATCCATCAACTTCTGAGGAGGGCGAATCAGCTAGAGATTAAGTTAAACACCAAAGATCAATGGTTTACTGAATCTCACTGAAACAACTAGTGTTCATAGGAACTGCAAGCCAGAGTCAGGGAGATTCTGAGCTGGTGAACAGAGAAAATCCTGGGAACGTGATGTAGCCCAAGGATAAACATATGCTCCCATTCTCACCCCTCATGTCTCGTCCTAAATTTTGTCTTTCCCTGTCCCAGTAAGTCAAGTGTTTGTCAGATTCCCCAAGTTATTTTTGCCTATTACCTACTCTGAGAAGATGTTTACATAAGCCCTAATTAATATTCCAGGAGACTAGGAGGCTGGGGCTTTGGGAGAAGTGTCTAAAATGGGAATGTTCTTATGAAAAAAGGCTCTCAACTTAATGCTAACCTTGAACAAAACTCAGAGCTTCCGAGACTCAGTTTTGGTGAGGAAATAAAGATCATGTTTGTGTCAGATGTGATGCTGGTGGGTGTAAATGCTAAGTCTCCATATTTCAAAGACAGAGTCCAAATATGCACTGCCCTACCTACCTCCATGCATTACAATGGCCACACCATTAACTTTGGTGACTTTGTGGCAACACACTTTTTCTATAGTTTAGTATCATACAGTTGTTTGAGGATAAGATTACTGCAGCAAGATACCATAAGGAGCCATGATTCTCTTAGTTTTTTTTTTGGGGGGGGGGTCTAGAAATCCCAAGGTCAACAAATGGCCAAATGCATTATCACTTCTTGATTTTCAAATGCCCATGAGATTGTGGGGCAGAGGTAGGGATCTCTGGTCTTCTTCTTGGTTAATACAAACACCAATCTCATCACAAGAACTCAAGCCTGATGCCCTCACCTAATCCTCACGTCTTCCCAAAGACTGTACCTCTGCTCATGATCACCATGGAGACTAAGGTGTCAACAAAGGAATTTTGGACCGACAGAGGTTTATTCCATAAAATACATCCAGTGTCTCTTTTATCCTCTCTCCCTCCTCCCTTTCTTTTCCTCGTCAGCCTGCATTTCCTCCTACTCCTCCTCTACTTTCCTTCCCTCTTCTCTCTCAGAAATGGGTGTTCATGTAGCCTAGGCTGGCCCTAAATTTGCTATGAAGCCAAGGATGATCTTGGACTTCTGATGTTCCTGTCTTCTAACAACTGGAATGACAGTAGTGAAAGTCAATGCTAGGCTCCACTAAATTTCTTTATAATTTAGATAACATTCAGATTAACAAAGCACTTGCAATTTGATTCCATGTCTACCATAGTCCTTGATTTCACTGACAGTCTGTGCCCATGTTATTTCACTGAATTCTTCATGCTACTCCCAAGGCTGTTTGTTCATTTCTTATTGATGATCATAAAACTCCTTGTTCCTCTGCATCCACCCTCCCCGCAAATGCCCACAGGATACTGATAGATGTTCTAGAAAAAGAAAACTCATGGTGATAGAGTTAAACTCAAGTAAACACTTAGTCTGTCCTCAGAGGGCTAACTCGCTTGCATGTATTTTGAATCAGCTGGAGATATAGGCCATGTATAGCACTTACAATTTTATTTTTGTTCATAACTGGCTCTAAGCTCTTAGATCACATTAGCCAAACTGAATAATAAAATGTTCTCTTTAGCAGTGTTGGTGAAACGGTCTGTTGCTTCCATACCGCTGTCCCCACCACAACCCCTATACACACTTACTCCTGGGTTCTCTGGAGAAAACAGCTATGTGCCCTCTGCCAACCTCCTTCCCAGTGTGGCTGAGTCTCAGCAAGAAAAATACACATCACTTGCTAGCCTGGGTTTTGGAAATGGTCACTCCATGCTGGCACAGAGTTGCCCAGAGTCATACATACTTAGCAATAGTCACAGCCCCGGCCCCAAAGCACCACGTGGGTCTTTGAGATTGAGTATGGAGATAAAACAGTTTCTCCTGCCAGCAGCGAGCAGGGTGTGTGGTAAGCTCACACACAGGAAGCCACACCGACACCTGGACAGATACGGCACTGGCAATAGCCAAGGAGACCACCCTGAGAGAATGTCAGAGAAGCTGCTCGCAGACAAGGACAGATCTCAACTGCACATTACGGTTCCCGTGCTCAGAGGCAAGCCTGCTCCCACCATTGGCCCCTAAGGGAGCTAGAAGATGCCTTTGATAGCGTGAATGTGCATTATCTCTTAGGTGGAAAAAAAAGCAAGCAAAAACTAAGATATTCTCTACCCTTGTGACCTTTGTAGAGAATTTTACAATCTTAAATACACATCCTAAAGTAGTTCTGGTTTTCTATTTTATGTGTATGGATGTTTTGACTCTGCATGTGCATGTGTGTGCATCTTTGTGTGTCTTTGTATGTGTGCAGCACATGACTGCTGTGCCTGCAGGTGCCAGAAGAAAGTGCCAGATCCCCTGGAACTGAAGTTATATGTGCTTATGAGACTACAGGAGCATGCTGGGGATGACAGAGGCATCTCTCCAGACTCCACCCTTCCAGAATTTCTTAAAGTAACTCCTCCCAAATTGCCTGTGCACCAGCACTCCTTGCTTGAAAAGCTGTTCTTCTGAGGTGCCCCTAGGCCCCAGAACTGACTCCTTCCTTGCTGCTCCTAGAATTTCTTCTTCATACATGGAACAATACTATTTGTTCACTATTCATAGAACCGTTTCTCAGCTCTTGACTTTTTTCCTTTGCTAGCCCCTCCCCCATCTTTGTTCACTTCTATTTACTTATCTATTCACATGCTAAGAAAGCAAGCATCTCCAGGGCTCTTGACTCTTAACCCCTTCTCTCCACTTCTTCCCCTCTCAGGTACTTCCTTCCAAAACTGGAAGTGAGTTCTTGACATAAATGTGCACGTTTTCACTAAATTTTCCCAACAGGTTATCCAGAAGAAACACTGTTCTTTGAATGACCTTCCGCGCAAGGGCTGACCTAGGGATATTTCTCTCAACATAAGAGGAGAGATCTGCAAAGCCAGCCAGGTGCCAGGCTGTGTGAGCAGAGCCACTCACAGCATCCCCAGAGTGCGCAGAAAGCCAACATTACACCTCAGAGTCAAAGGGAAGAAGGAACCCCAGGCCGGTTCATCAACACATCCCCATAGCCATTCAGCCCTTAAGCTGAGTGACCCATAGCCATTCATCCCTAAAGCTGAGAGGCCAGGCTGTGCTGCCGAAAGGGAAGGGAATCTGCAGTTCTACCAGGCTCGCTGCAAAGGCGAAGGTCAGAGTCTAGTTGCTCAAGCTGTTCGGAGACTTCCACTCATTCCAGCGAGACAGCCGGGAAATTCCCAGCACTTAGAAGGTAATTGCTAGTTACTGCTCTACTAGTCCCAATTTTAGTAGCAAATGAGCAATGTATAATGTATTGAGCTTATTAAAAATAAAAAACCAAAAGTGCCCATGAGGGGAATGAAAGAGTCACAGAGTTTACCAAGATACCGTCATCATCAGAGCTGACCTGTGAGGGTCCTGAGTCCTACACAGTGTCAGCGAGTGCTGGCACCTCTGTGATCAGCAGATGAGCCTGTCCCTCCCCAGCAAGGATGCCCAGTCCCTGACCTGCCCAGGCAACTAGATGCTCAAGCTTTCTTCTTGAAAGAGACATAAGACAAAAGTTTGATTTTTCTTTTTTCTTTTTCTTTTTCTTTTCCTTTTCTTTTCTTTTCTTTTCTTTTCTTTTTTTTTTTTTTTTTTTTTTTTTTTTTGGCAAATACGAAAGTTCTCCAAACCTGCTTGGCAAAGAAAAGCACCATCCCTGAGACTCTAACAGAGAATATCTGTCACCTCCCTCACCTCCTCTAGCATCTCCACCTGCAGCCCTCTATGCCTCATTATCTTAAACTAGAGACAGCCTCCCACACCATTCCCCACCAGAGTCTCTCCTATATCCCAAGGTGCCCAGGCCTACCCCAGACATCCCAGTATGGCACTACTGAAAATCATTCAGAGGCACCCAGCAGACTGGCAAAGAATTAACCAGCATTTACAATTTATACCGAGCTGTCCCTATTCATCCACACAGCCTCCCTCTGCCCTTTGCTCTGACTTCTCTGGGGCATCACATCCTAGCTCACAGCCTACATCTCTGCTGGCACAAAGCACATACATCTCCCTGCACACAAACTGGACTCACATCTCTCAACCAGGCAACTGCCTGCCTGGGTTCAGCCTCCACCTCATTCTAGAAAGCCTTTCCAAAGTGGTGGCTGTACTAACCCACTTTAGGGTTCACAGAGCCGAGACATGACAGATGGAAGGGAACCTGTAGCCACCCTTGTTGGAAGGGATTGTGCCAACACTACCCTTTTCACTCACACAGATTCTGGTTGGCAACAGAGACACTACACGGTGGGAAAAGTGGGGACTAACTGAGCAGAAGAATTTTAATCTCCCAGGGTTCTGTGGGGTTTTTAAGTAAGGACAATTTGGAGAACTCACAAAACTCAAGTTGCAACAATGTAGGCAATCAGCATAGACCACTCTGAGCAGGAAAATGTCTCCACGATTTGGCAGGTCACAGCACAGTGAGCAAAGCAAGTGGAACCCCCAAAAGAGAGGGGATAGCTTGTCCAAAAGGAAACAAACAGAAAGCTCCCATGAGCTAGGAGCCATCTACCTGCAGCTGTGAACAGAGGCCCTGGGATGCCACCCAGGCTCCCTCTCCTGTGGGTGGATGTACTGAGAGCCTCCTGGAAGCTCCGGAATTATTTAATTAGAATGGGTTTTTCATTAGCTAGACCTCCTGTTGTGTGAGGCAAATCGTGCACTCTTCCTTCGGAAAGACTTAAAAGCCAGAGTGTACCCTTGAGCAGAGGTCAACACATAACACTTCACAACAGCTGAAGAAAGCGACCACAAGGCTGAGCAAGGGGACAGACCCTAAGTTAGAAGGGAAAATGTAGCAGACAGAACCCAAGGAGGGACTCCAGTGGTGCTGCCCAGGCTTCACAGAACCAAACACGCTCCTTCCAGAAGCAGAGGGGCAGATGGAGCTGCACAAAGATGGGCTAGAAGGTAGCGATTCGAGAGGAAGGAAAGATGAAATGGGAAAGGGTGTCTCAGGAGGAGGAATGAAAACCGGAAAGCTAAAAACAACAACAGAAACCAACAAACCATCTAAATCTTAAATATCCCAGATAAAGCTTTGAAGACAGGAGTCAGAAGGAAGAGAGTCAGAGCAGAGGAGAGGACTCTGCAGGCAGCCTCACAGGGAGGACTCTGCAGGCAGCCCCACAAGGAGGACTCTGCAGGCAGCCTCACAGGGAGGACTCTGCAGGCAGTCCCACAGGGAGGACTCTGCAGGCAGTCCCACAGGGAGGACTCTGCAGGCAGCCTCACAGGGAGGACTCTGCAGGCAGCCTCACAGGGAGGACTCTGCAGGCAGCCTCACAGGGAGGACTCTGCAGGCAGCCTCACAGGGAGGACTCTGCAGGCAGCCCCACAGGGAGGACTCTGCAGGCAGCCCCACAGGGAGGACTCTGCAGGCAGCCCCACAGGGAGGACTCTGCAGGCAGCCCCATGAGGTGAGTAACTGTTGTGAGACCTCAAGACTTTGGGGGGTCACAGACTGAAAATATCCACCAAGCACAGAGTTAACTGAAAAGGGATGAACACAGACTGGTAGACATTTGGTATTTTAGAAAGAGGGAGAGGCTCTTACAAATTTTCCAATCCCCACCAAAAAGAAGAGAAAAAAGAAAGAAAGAAGAGGAAAAAAAAAGAAAGGAAAGAAAGAAAAATAAGAAATCCTACAAATGATTAAGGCTGTCACTTCACACCATGAAATACACATATTAGAGGAAATGCCTGGCTCATGAATGGTATGTTTTATTGATAATTTATTTGAAAAAAATTGAACAATTGGTCATACAAAGAATTTTAACTAAATGATTAAAAATATACTTTACTGTTTAAATAGTTCAACACCGAGTCAGGTCAGTGGTAACAAGGAAGAACCTTCCTGTGACTAGACTAGTTTATTCCTCTAAAAACTATGTGTGCAGCTGTCTGAACCAATAAATCCCACTTCTAGTAATGAGAAGTTATCTATAAAGTTAGTATATTTCATATATTATATTTTTTTAAGAACTGGAGAATGAGGAGATCAGAGAATAAAGTTTGACCATTCAAAACCAAAATAAAAGTAATTAGCATAAAATGTTTAGAAAATGCCAGTGTCAAAAAATAGCCCTTGAAAAAAAACAACATGTATTATTGGAAAGTAATAATAAAACGTCCAGTAGTATAATATGACAGCCTAAGATTTGAACTTGGTGTTATGGTGTGAGTGAAAATGCCCCCCATAGATTACAGGGAGTGGCACTATCAGGAGGTGTGACCTTGTTGGAGTAGGTGTGTCCTTGTTGAAGGAAGTGTGGCACTGGGGGTGGGACTCGAGGTTTCAGAGGCTCAAGCCAGATCCAGTATCTCTCTTTCTCTCTTCCTGCTTCCTAATGGTTTGATGTAGAACTCTTGGCTCCTTCTCCAGCACTGCGTCTTCATGTGTACCACTATGCTTACAACCATGGATCTATAAACCAGATCTGAATCTGTAAACCAGCCCCAATTGAATGTTTTCTTTTACAAGAGTTGCCGTGGCCATGGTGTCTCTTCGCAGCAATAGACACCCTAACTAAGAAACTTGGTAACAGCTCTGTTGTTGTTCCAACTGTAGCGCTGAGGAGTTGTTTGACCCCGGAAGGAGTTACAGTGTCTTCATTTTACTCCGCCTGTACAAGGGCTCATCACAGCGCTTATCTCATGTGGGGATGATAACAACTATGTAAATTAATGCATAAAAATTCATGCCCAGGGCCTAGTACATGTGTGTGTCTGATTAATATTAAATGTGGGTGCTCACTTTGCAAGAAAAACATAAAATTGGATGAAGTATCGTGAATAGCAAAGCTGGACAGCTGGTTTATTTTACAGTGAGTGAATAGATTCTAAAATCTCCATACCATAAACATGAAGGATTACATTTTTAACTTGAAAAACAAAACAAAAAAAAATACGTTATTCAGAATTAATGAAAATCAAATTCCATGTAGAAAAGAAAAAGGGAACAGTAAATAGTAAGAACGGAAGAGTCGGGAAATGCAGTCTGGGTAGCCATGCTCTTGATGACAGGGCACAGATGATGATGGCGGGAGCCCAGCAGCTCACATGTGCACTTCAAGCAACCAGCAGTGTTGTCCTGGAGAGACAGCGTGCAGTAGGGTTTGGTTGTTAAAGGTGAAAAGACAGCGAAGATGTCAGGCAATCAAATGCTAGCAGAGCAGAACTCAAGAGTAGCACAGTCAACAGTGGACCAAGTGAACTCAGAGCAAACGATCACCAACCTCTCTTAGTCCTGCTGGGACTACGGCTTCCCCGGTAGAACATCTGCTCAAAGTGCAGAAGGGTTCCATCCCAGCATGGGATGCTAGGTCTGCTTTAGTTCCTTGCTTGGATGCAGTCACTCGGCGTGAATTTGAGACAGGGCACTTTATATTACGTATGATATTTCCCTTAAGTCACTGAGAAAGTCACACATGTAAGTGTCAAAACGTCACACTTCGTATGAATACAAATTCTATGTGTGTGTGTACATATATATGAGCATATATGTGTTTATATATATATATTTGTAACTATAAGTGACATTCAAAAAATTTACAATGAGTTTATTACATAGTTAGGCATCTGTATAGTATGTGTAAAATGTATAATCTATAAGTTTATAAGTTTTATAAGTTATAAACATGTAACTACTTTTATTGTATATATATATATATATATATTTTAAAATTTCAGTTCTTCAGTCACATTATTGTCTTTAAACGACTCTTCAGTTTGTAAAATCTAAGCAGTGAACACCCTGTGATAGGGCTCGGTGCCTCTGCTCGCAGCGCGCACTGAAGACATGCGCGGTTAAAGTAACCGAAGGCACTGAAAGGCAGCATGCAAGCAAACATTTATGAAGTTTCTTGTTTTGGGTTTAAGCAGCACAATTACCAATAGTAGTTTTATTTTTCAAGCAATTTGTTTAATTTAGGGTTCTTTGCTTATGCTGTATTTTTAGATTATTTTCATTTTTAATTTTGTGTTATGTGTGTCTGTCTGTCAGTATGCACATGTGAATGTGCCAGGCCTGGAGAGTCCAGAAGAGGACATTAGCTCCGCTGGAGGACTTACAGGCAGTCGTGAGCTACCTGGCTGGGTGCTGGGAACAGAACCTGGGTCCCCTGGAAGAGCATCATGGGCTCATGGCTGCAGAGTTGCTTCTCCAACCTCCTGCTGCTTGGTTTTCATAAGTGCCCAGCCTACATTTTTGTCAATAATTCTTTGCATGCATGTACTTTTTTTGAAATTTCCAAATTTTTGAAAAGTCATGTTAGAGGCACACCCTCCACTAGCCACATGGCCAGAGTATGAGGATGAACATGTCCTTCTGCTGACCCATACATGAGAGGGCATTCTTGAGCACTAACCCCTGAACATTTCCACATGTGTTTCTGAGAACATTGCCTTAAGTGTCATGATGCCACCTCACTCTTGGGAACATCAACATGGACACCGAGTGTGTCTTTCAGAGCACATGCCCAGTCTTCGGGTTGCAAGGCAGGGCTCTCCTCTGTTCAGACAGCTTACAGGTTATGCCCTGATGAAGTGAGTGGATTTCCTTCCAGAGAGCAATGTCAGGAAACGTCGTGGAGAAGAGCCATCCCTAATTGCTACATGTTATTTGACTTGACATACACGTCAAATGGGTGTCTGACCTAGAACCTGGATTTAAAGGTAAAAAGTGCTTAGCTCTTTGGGGAAACCTTCTAAAATACTTTCTTTTAAAGAAAAACCAGAATGGGGGAAACAGAAGTGAAAAGTCCTCAAGTTTGCGCACATGAAGTTTGGTGAAATTCAACCTTCAGAGGGCGCACATCCGTAACCGCCACAGAGGCAGGAGGCAGGGGCCTCACCTTAAGTGTGAGGTCACCTAGAACTACCTACATAAGGAGATTTTGTCTTGGAGAAAAAGACAGAGAGAGAGAGAGAGAGAGAGAGAGAGAGAGAGAGAGAGAGAGAATTTAAACTTCAGCTGTAGGTCAGCAAAATGTAGGCAAAGCTTTAGAGCCCCTAATTCCTGCGGAGTGTGAGTGTGAAAATCACACTGAGTGACCTGAGAGGAAATGTTCCTCCTCCCACGCACTGTGGGCAAGGAGGTCTCAGTCTTCCACATACCACAGCATCACCTCCAGAGCCTTTAAATCTACATCAGGGCCTGCCTCGGACCGATAAGAAACAAGTCTCTGGGGACGGAACTGAGTCCACAGTGTTTATAAGCTTCCAGGGGATTCTAATAAACAGTCAGCCCTGGGCCCCACTGTCCTAGGAAAAGGGATGCTCGTGCTGATGTGGCTGTGTACTTCTGCCCATCACCCTCAAGTCTCTCATCTTGGGAAGGAATGCTAGACTGTATTTTCCCACCCTTTGCTACTGGTTTCCTTAAAGATCGTTCCCTCTGAGAGACAGCAAGGCCTGGACCGTTCCTAAAGGCTTTGGCTACCTGGCACCAGACACCCCATAAGGCTGGAAACACAGGGGAATTCCAGTGGGAAACAAAAAGCAAGCAAACAACAACATAAGCCCACCCTTAATGCAGGCTGGTCACTGCCACGGTATCAAAAAGTGAGGGTTGTGCATTTCGCCAGTGCGAGCATCCCAGACATGGAGTTTGGAGAGAATGTGAGCATGGTAGTGTGAGTGTGTATGGTTTGTCTGAACTGGGTGGCACTGAAGACAGACAGGCCTAATAGGCCAAAGAGCTTAGCCCCTAGCTGGGGACAGGGTGAGGCTGCAAATGTCTTTCCCAGACAGCAGAACCCCAAGCAAGGACCAATATTCAGATCCTTTCCAATCCCTCAACTGAAGAAACAGTAGATTGGATTCCACATTTTTTTCCCTCCCATCCCATCACGATTACCACCCTGTGTTTGGAGGAATGTTTGGGCAGTTACTTCAGCTCTGTCTCTAGTCAAAAGCAGCTTGGGCAGTCTGGGAGATTTTATTAAGCTCTCACCTCATGCCAGGAGATGAGTCAGACACAGCCGTAGCCAGGACAAGCCATGAGGGGCAAGGACAAACGTGTCTCCTGCAGACAGACACCCCAGTCCATTCTGCAAACATTTCACATCCTGTCACCAACCTGGCTGCCGGGGCACACACAGGAGGGACAGAGAGCAGAGGGGATGTAACCCCATCCAGTTCCTGACACTGCGGCCCCCTCCCTCCTGGCTCTGATCACCATTACATCCTGGGATTGAATGGCCCTATAAAAATGTCCAGCGTGAAAGACAGATTCAAAAACCGAGGAAACATTATCCTGATGGCCAGCCTTTAACATCCTCTATGCTCTGTCTTCGGCCCTTCCCCCCAGACCCTACCACCCCCACCTCATTCCCTTGTCTGGCCAAGCAAAGAATTTATGGGCTGTAAGTTCTGTTTTTCTACATTGATGGAAATCACTGGCAGGCATTTCCACCGGGCCAAACCCCATCCAGAGAGTCAAATATCTAGGCACCCAGCTGAGCTCCAGAGGTCTGCATTTATGAAGCTGATAGATGTGCCCTCTGACCATAAACCATCCTATATTTACCCATGACAGCACAGTATTAGAGTTCATAAAAGGATAATCTTTTTTCCTAACTTCCTATGCCTAGAAGACCCTGGATTCTTTTACAAGAGGATCCATGTATCAGGTGCACACAATGCTTAAATAAACAAAGCCTCTCACTCTTGGGGTGAAGGAATCGAAGAAGACCTAAAGAAAGCCTATCATAGATTCCAGAGATTCCCAGGGGTGTCATGTGAAGTGGGAAAATATATATACCTATTGTCCTGTATAGAACAGAGGCAGAGGAGAGAAGGCACCAGAAACCCCCATATGGATTCTTCATGGATTCACAGACGGCCCCTGAGAGGGGAGGAAGTAACAGTTTCCAGCATCACCAAAACCTAAGGAAATGGTGGAAGATACCTTTCAGGCTGACCTTGGTACTGAGGTTTGAGTTCAAGAGAAGTGGGGGGATTGGAACCTGTAGAGGGATGGTGTCTTTGCTCCTTCTGGAAGGATCCCAGTGTACTGAGTTGGTACTGAGTTTATCTCACTGAAAGCCTTAGGCACACAGATCCTCGTTTGCTGAGATTAGGGGAAGCAGAGCTAGGTATCTATAGAAACAGGAGGAGGGATACAGGCACGCTGAGAAGGTCCTGGCAGCATTCAGGAACTGCACTGCTATGGACTGCTGACCAGGGCATGCGTCAGGAAGACGGCATCTAGTTGCTTTCCTTACCACAGCAGATCAATGGGTTGGAAATCTGGCAGGTTCTTTGATTCTGACACTCACTGATTCTAGGAACCACTAAATGGATGGAATCCATAGGACAGAAAAAAACAGCAAAGTACTAAGGCCTGCCCTAGGGTCTGTTGACTGAAGCTTCTGTCCCATCAGGTCCCACATCCATTTAGTCCCAAATAAACACACAGAGGCCTACATTAATTATAAACTGATTCGCCTATTAGCTCAGGTTTTTTATTAACTCTTATAACTTATATTAGTCCATAATTCTTGTCTGTCTTTGCTACATGGCTTGGTACCTTTTTCAGCAAAGCAATAACATCTTGCTTCCTCTGTCTGGATGACAGCTGCAGACTGCATCTTTCCTCTTCCCAGAATTCTCCTGTTCTCATTGCCCCACATCTACTTCCTGCCTGGTCTCCCTGCCTATGCTTCCTATACTTTCTGCTTGGCTACTGGTCAATCCTCTCTCTCTATCTCTCTCTCTCTTTCTCTCTGTTGTCAATGTGTTACTGTGTTGGCATTCTGAGATCCTCCTGGCTCAGTCTCCTACACTGCACATTTTTAAGGTATGATCAACCAGCAGTAAGAGTGTGTCTTAAATATCAAAGAACTGTATCTGTGTGTATTGGTGCCAGGTACATTGTTTTTTATTATTAATTATAGTTCATTGCATGGACCAACCTGCTATTACGCAGTAAACCACTTGGATTCAGGCCCTGCACCAGAAATCTGAAGTGCCTACGCTCCTTTTAGCACACTTTTGTTTCCACATTTCATTAGTCCTCAGGAAGGCCTCATGCTGTAGGCCACTGGCATCTTTATATATGCTGCTTCCTTACACCTCCTTATAGTAACACACACTCTCACTAGCAGTGTGAGACCAAGCACCTTAAACTGCAGGTCCCAGTTCCATATGGGATGTCGTAAGTGAATATGGTGGGTCACAAAACCTTCACATCAGAAAATGTTCGTGAACCAGCAAGGGTTAAGCATAAATTCATAAACAGTGAATTCAAGCTGATGGGGGCAGCACTGGTCTGGCCTGTGGCACACAACTTAGGTTTAGCGCACACAACACGATCTCACACTGTATGTGCCCCCACGCCATGCTACACCAATGAATCCCTCTGAAAACACCACGACTCAGATTCCAGACTATTGTTCATTTTGAAATGTCATGCTTTTTCTGTGCCCGAAAGTTTCTGTTCTTACAGAAACATAACAGATTAATTACAGAAAACAGGTTTTTAATAATTTGCTACCATTAAGCCTCAGCATGTGGGTATCAAATTAGTGTAGCTTTGGGATGCACCATGTCAGAGTGTTTGATTTTGAAAACTGTGGCCTGAGAGGCTGACTTGAACTTCATAAAAAACTGATAAATAAATTTTGACTTGGAAGTCAGAAGAGAATTTCTAATATTTTATGAAATATCACTAAGCGTACTTCTGGTGTTTTGTATTATGCGTTCGTGTGAAACCGTTTTCTCAGCACTGACTATCATGAGGTAGAAGCAGTGATCAGTTATGAAAAACAGTGAAGATGCAGAACATCCTGCAGCATCGCACACTCAGACAGGATGCATATCCTGCAGCATCGCACACTCAGACAGGACGCACATCCTGCAGCATCGCACACTCAGACAGGACGCACATCCTGCAGCGTCGCACACTCAGACAGGACGCACATCCTGCAGCATCACACAGACAGGACGCACATCCTGCAGCATCGCACACTCAGACAGGATGCGTATCCTGCAGCATCGCACACTCAGACAGGACGCACATCCTGCAGCATCGCACACTCAGACAGGACGCACATCCTGCAGCATCGCACACTCAGACAGAACGCACATCCTGCAGCATCAGGCATTCAGGCATTATGCTCTTTGCCCTTTATTTGTCCAGTGGTGCGAAGTAGGCGTGAGCATGTCTGTCTTCTGTGTTTTCTGTGGGTTTCCAAGTTTTCCCAGACCTGCTGGGTCCACTGGTTTCCCTCATGACGGGTTCCTTTCCACACATGATTGGGGTTTCTCATTGTGTGGTAATCTTCATCCTAGACTGTGGTGGGTGGCACAGAAAGTCTCCTGAGAATCGAGTTGTGAAAACCACCCAGAACTGTTTGGGTTTTTCTTCAACCGAAGACACCAAGAGTATCAGTGGTCCTGAGTGAAGTTCTTAGATTTGTGTGCTGACTTCTGGCTTTCAAGTATCATAAACCCAAGCTGCACAGAAACATGTGGCTCTGACCTTCAGTTCTTTTAACTCCTTAGACTCAATTTGTTTCGTTTTGTCTAACAGCTTAGAGAAAAAGTAAACTCCCTTGAAACTTTTTTCTCAACCCAGGGAATGCGGTGTTTTCTAATCTAGGAAGCTAGGCATGGAGCTTGTCAAGGCAGCTGACTTGCTTTTCTAGGGGTCACGGTTTTCTCTCGCAGGTCAAATGCAGACTCCTGTCCATCTGAGAACCCCAGGCCCATTCCCGAAGCCCTTCTGCGGTTCCCTCCCTCAGCTCTACAGGAAAACCATACCTATTCTCCTGGCAGAATTCCCTTTGTGAACTTTGGCTTCAGGAATTGGTTTTTGTTGGGGTGGCTGTGGTGTTTTGCTCAGCATGTTTTCATGTCCAGTGTTAGTGGGAGCAAGGAGAAGATTGCATCTCCGCTCAGGTTAGTCCATCTCGTGCTGGAAGCATTGTCAAGGTAAACCAAGCACCACCAAAGTAAACGGCCAAGGCTATGTCAGCACCACATCTCGTGGAGAAATGCGACGTTCAGTATCCACATGTCTTCCTGAGACAAGGCAGGCACACATGGCACATGGTATGGGCACATTCTGCCAGATGGTGCCTCAAGCTTGGGTAAATCGGCTGATTCACCTACTGATGCTCTGAGGTCATTCTCTGCCAGCCCTTCTGCTTCGATCTCTCCATACAACCAGGACTGATCTTCAGAGGTTGGTGTGTCACAATCGTCAATAACTGAGACTTTGATGAAGGAGAGCAAGCCTGGGAGGCAAACGCTGATGGGAAGTTAGTTCACTCGGACAGGAGTGGATAATGATAGATTAAGATGATGCCAAGGGGCACAGCTGGAGAATCTCAAGGCTGTGCCCTCTTTGGCGCCGTCCCCTTTCTGTTGCCACATTCTCCAGTCATCTCCATCTCAAATGTGTCTCTGGCCATTCCTGCCTCTGCCCACCTTCCTGCTCCCACGAGCTGTGTCCTACATGTGTAGGCTGGAAGCTTTATTCTAGGAGACACTCTTAATCCCTCCTGGAGACCGGCACCACAGAGAAGATAGAAGTTAGCAAGTGAATGGTCCTTTCAACCTCCTAAGATCACTCGTGGCTCTAAGGTGACAGTATCTTCCAACCACTGACATTCGGATGTTCTCATGACCCCTGAGAAACTCCAGCCATAGCTGGACTCTACCTAGGAATATAGAGTCATGGGACAAGGGTGGGATCTAGAGGGTGTACCACCAGCACTTCTCGGGTTACTTAATACTGCTGCGGTATTTCAGTGTCTCTCCTGAGTGTCTGGCTGTGTCCTACTCAGGCCAATAACTCAGAAACTCAGTTCTTGCTTTTCGTGCTACAATGATTAGAACATCAGACCCTTGTTCCTGACACGTCTTTGATGCTGAAGATAATGTTGCCTTATAATTGACTTTGGAAACAAGACCTTATGACCTTTCCCTGAACATAATTGAAATGATGAGACGATGTGTTTTCTCACAAGCTTACAGAGACTTTAGGTATCCGAACACCTTGTTTATAAAAAAGTCAAAGCAATTCTAATTAAATGAAAGGAAAAGCATAGTCATATTTGTCAGAAGAAACTGAGGCACAGACATGGACAATGAGTCCCAGGGGCTGGAGATGTGTGCAGCACACACACACTTCTCAGCCGCACAAGCCAAAGCTCACACCAGGGGCAACTAGTGACCACAGAAAAGATTAAATGCAGGAAACTGGGAGAGAACATGGCCACGAGAACCAGAGACTGGGAGGCCATCAGGGTGCTGCCTGTTCAGAAGTAATGGGGCCCGGTCTCGGGTGGGACACAGTTCTGAGGGATCCCTAGAAGAAGACTATCCATCAACTCGTCCATGACAGTAGGAGAATGAGCAAAGTCCTTGCTGGAGTCTGCTGCACCAACATCGCTTATCTAAGACGACAATTTCTTTCTCCTCTTTAGCTCCACCTGTCTAACTTGGTGGCTGTGCATCATTTAGTTGGCGATTCTTTCAGCTCCGTTTGTGAGCCGGTGGGAAGAACTTGCTCAGAGCTCATCCAAAGTTCAGTGAGCTACCAATTTGCTTCTTATGCCCTGTGTCCATGGCTAACTCAACTCCACTTAACTTTCCTGCAGACCTGTGGTGTCTGATGGGGAAACACAGTGCCCAGATTGGGAGGAAAACAGAGGCTGTGCACCAGATGGAAAACAGAGAGCTGAAAAGGCATGTGACACGGTGACCAGGGTAAATACTGCCAACAGAATCCAGACAAGAGGCAGGTGGGTCTTCATACAGAATTCTTTAAGCTTTTCATAATAAAATTATGTTTGTTTTTTTTTTTACAAAAATGCAGCAGGGAGAGAAGAGGGAAGAGATATTATAGGATTTTATTTTCTGAATGACAAAATGCCTCTAGATATTTTTTTCCCTCACTCTTACTATGCATCTTAGCCTCTGTGTATCGCATAGGGACATTTCTTTAAAGATGCCTAAGTATTTTCAGAAAGTTTTAAGCCAAGTCCCTTTTGGAGGGGTCTAAACAAAGTCCTATGAAGGAAGCTGACTTGTTCCAATCAAGTCACCAAATGCAGAAGTCCTCAATCCCTCATCAGCCTGGCTTCCGGAGAGGAAGGACCCTGGATGTGTCCAGTTTTCTAGGGTCATTTTTCCTGACCCATCTTCAGACCCAAGTTCTTATTGTTCAGGATTAAAGGAAATTCAACAATTGACTTCTAGGTTTTTTCAATGCAAGTGTGCTCTGCCAAAACCACATAAAATAAAATAAACGAGCGAAACCCAGATTCAAGGAATAAGCATTCTTTTGGGGATCCCGAAGTGTGAAAAGAGTGAGTTCACAGTCCCCTATGCTGGAGAGAACAGACAAACTGTGTGCGCTGTGTGATTGTGTGACAAACAGCCTAACCCCAAAGGGGAGAAAGGAATTTTTCTCTTTTACATAGACTTGCAGTTCAAGAGGATGTGGAAAAACATTACAGCAGGCTACTAAAGTTTGACTCTCAAATATTGACCATCTGTGAGATTGTTTACCCTACCGTCCCAGCTGCCAATCCCACTCTATCTTTAGTGTTCTTGGCAGCCTTTCCCCACAGCCCACAGTCCATATCCTGGGCATCACTGTGACCCACTGTCTCGTTCATTTTAAAGCATCTTTCCATAGCCCACTATACCTCTGAGGTCTATCCCAAGGCCTCTTGTTCCCCCTCTTGAAACTTGCTCCAACCATGGCTTCCCTTCACCCCACGCAGCACACTCCAAGACTGCAGTTGTAGTCTACGCCTGTGTCAGGAAGGCTCCAAGCAGAACTCCGCACCTCCCATCCCCATTCCCGCAGCCATCCAGAACAGCTATTCATTTTCCCTCACCTTCCCCACACCACACTGCAGACTTTCTCCCACATTATGCAGACGCCAGAAGAGGATAACTCTTCAATCTCACCCAGGCCTTCATGGTCTTTAGCTGAAAGGGTTGCAATCCTCTGCTTGGAGGAGTGTCTACCTCCCATACTTCTATCCAACATGGACCCATGAGCTGTGGGTTTAATGTTTTAATTCCTCTAAAGTTCCTGAGTGAAAGCTCTAATTCCAAGTGTGATTGGGGTCGGAACTGGGTTTCTGCAAGTATTGAATGTAGATGAGGTCACGGGACACAATGGAGTCAACACCCTCTAAAGGATATAAGAGTGCTTGTCTCATTTCCTCTGTCCACTCTACTTTGGGAAATTTGTCAAGAACATAACAGTGTACAAACGAGGAGAGTTTCTCTTTTAGATATCACATCTAGTGGTGTACTGACCAGGACTTTCTGGCATCAAGAATAAGAAGAAGCAACTGTTTGTCGTTTAAGTAACCCAGATTATAGTAATTTTGTTCTATCAACTCAAATAGACAGACAGAATTCTTGGTGGAGTTTGATCCCAATTCATGGTTCATGAGACTCACATCCAGACTCTTGATTGATTTAGTCTACACCTGCCACAACATCTACTTTCCAAAACATTTAAATGCTGACACCATGACCCTGCTCAAAAATGTTACTATTTCTGTAGAAAAATCACATTGGGGGGCTTGAGCCAGGTTTACTCTGAATAACAGCCCTGGCTATCCTGGAGCTAGCCCTGTAGATCAGGTTGGCCTCAAACTCACAGACATTCACCTACCTCTGCCTCCTGAGTGATGGGATTAAAAGCAAGCACCACCACTGCCTGGTTACAATCTTCTCTGTAGCTCTTCCTCCATGTGCAGTTATCTTAAAGGGAGTTTCTTTGTGATGTTTCACTGTTGATGTAATTTTTACCCATTCTTAAAAGTGCCATCGCATTACAGAACCTTTCCCCCAAATACTGTCTCATTCAGGAGGCTTTTCCATAGCACTGTCTAGTTACAGAGGCATTCCCCCATACTGTCTCATTCAGGAGGTTCGCCTCTCATTCTGAAATTCGCTGATGCAGATCTATACACTTTTTTTTTTAAGTTGCATAAGGATGTTTGAGGGTAAAGAGCAATGAAGTTCTAAGCCTTTATTTTGATTTCATATTTTTCCAAATTGCTAGGGCTTTGTTGGTGAGCTGTACCAGCCAGGTCAGAGCAGGGTCATTTTCAGAAGGAGGAGAGAAAAGGTCCCTGGGCTCCTGAGTCTACATCTTCTCATTCCTCAAACCAACTTGGTCTTGTTCTTGTTCTTTGCATCTCTACAATTGTTACCCAAAACAACCTTTAAAATCATGTGGACTCTGGGACATTCCATTTTAATTTATACCCCTCCCATAAATGATGCAAGAGATGTCTTAAGATTTAGTTCATTATTACAAAAGCGAGCAACCTTCTCTTAAAATTTATGTTGTTTTGTTTTGTTTTAGTTTTCCAGTAAATTGAATGGTATAATTAGTCATAATTTTCAGGTTTGGTGCTGTTGGCAAAGCAGGTATTTGCTTGGTAAGAGTATCTACTTAACGTGCAGTTGATTAATTGAGCTAAAATTTCCACCAATACCGATTCTGCCTGATCTGGCTACACTCCCAGTCCTCCACGTGACTAGGCTGTCACTTCCTAGTCTCCAGTCGTACCCATGCAATTTCTTCCTCGCTGCCTCACTTGAGGACTACCTTCCAGGAGGCTTCTGACCTACACAGACTTTAGATCTAGAAGGAAAAAAAAAACAGAAAAACTAATGACCCTGGTCTGAGTTTTCCTCTCTCATTGTAAGAAGACACTGACGAAAACCAATGTGGGGAGAAGATCACAGATCTGTGATTACAGATCACAGTCCATTCCAATGCAAAGCAAGACAGGAATTCAAGGCAGGAACCTGAAAGCAGGAACTGAAGCCAAGGCCCTGAAAGAGAACTACTTACTGGCTTGCTCCTCATGGCTTGCCCAGCCTTCTTCTTCATACCAGCCACGACCTCCTTGTGGAAGGTCGACACCTTCCATAGTGGACTGTCTCCTCCCTCATAAAACATTAATCAATTAAATGTCCTAAAGACTTGCCTATAGGCCAATATAATGGAGGCATTTTCCCCATTGAGATGACCCTGGCTTGTTTTCAAGTTGACATACTTAACCAGGACAGTTCTTCTGGAAAGAGCAAGAGTGAGAGGCAGAGTTTACTCAGATCTATACTGATGGCACATATTTTCTAAGTCATAGTCATGCGGCACAGAACACACTTACAGAATGGGATAACTCCAGGCTTGGAGGGAATTCTTAAGTAAAGTTTTAAAGACGACTCCATGCAATCTCGCTAACTTATGACGAGCCCAGGCCTAGATCTTCCTGTAAAGGCCTTTACTATCAGAATGGATTTGACTCACGCTTGCTCAGTGCTCAGGAATGCTCCTTTTACGTCTCAGTCCAAGGAAGCCAGACACTTAAAATAGATTTTTGGCATATCAGAAAGCATGCTTACATGTATGTTTAAAAAGTAACATACAGATGTTCTGAGAGGCCATTCATAAGGCAAAGCTAGAAGCCTAAAGTGGTTTGAATGCAGCTCACCCACTGGGCATTCCCAGCTTGGCCTAAAAGCAAGATGCCCATGCCAGCCTTAGCTGAGTCAATCATCTGACACCAAGGCCATTTTGTAATAAGAATGCTAAATAACTAACAGACACTTTGATGGACAATTTATGAAAACACAAACCAAACACCCAAACCACTACAGAGTCTTGCTTGCTGCTCCACATGTTAGCAAGAAATGGGGAGCTGTGGTTCGTTACCAACAACCAGCACTGGATAAAACAAGCAAACAAAACAACCACAACAATGACAATAACAAAAAAGTGATTGTCCTGTGTGCCCCCAGTTTCAGAACAAATAGAAATGCACAATTCAAAATGTTATCTCTCCTGAGTGGGCATTGCTTTTGTACTATGGTACAGTCAGACCAGATGTCTGGGATCGCCTGTACACACAGGCATTCAGAGACACCTTACTTCAGGCACACATGTGGATACATAGAGAAAGGTGTTATAGACAGGCTATCAATCTAGACCCCTAACGTTATTCAACCTCTCACTGGACCAGTAAGATTCTGCTGCAGCTTTTACAAAGGACAGCTTTGCAGTCTCTGTGAAAGGCTTGAAAACGGCTTCACCCCATTTCACTCTAGCTGTTGTTTCTCCTGAGACTTTGTCCTGCAAAAGTCACTGTGAGTGAGCAGCAGTGATTGGTCCAGACAGTCCAATACAGTTACGTGTATGGAAGTGAGATATTTGGAATTACGTTAAACACTGAACAACAGGGTGGCTGGCTCAGGTGACTTACCATAACCCAGAGAGCAGAATCTATGAAACTTTTAAATTCATTTTAATACGTCTTTAAAGTCTGTTTACAAGCCAGACCTTCCGCATGGACTCTGATTTATTTCTTCAATGCTTTCCGGAGCCTGGGCCCCTTGGCCTCTGTTCCCATCTGTTTGTAACACAGGGCTTGGTTCAGGAAAGGGACTCAGTCATAGCTGATGAGAGGAAGTGAAAAAAGTTACCCACACTCCTAGTGTGACTCTGCATGGGCCCTCGCTTTTGATATTTTTATTGCATGTGTGTAGCTGTTTTGCCTGCATGTATGTCTGTGGGCCAAAAGCATGTAGTGCTAGAGAAAGGCAAAATTTCCTGCAACTGGAGTTACATACAGTTATTAGGCTCTGTGTAGGTGCTGGGAATCGAACCTGAATCCTCTCTAGAAGACTAGCCAGTGCTCTTAACTGCTGAGTCATCTCTCCAGTCCTGGATGGACCCTCTTACCTAAGTAAGAGCAAAAGCAAAAGGCCATAGAATAGAAACAAGGATAGTAGTTGCTTGAATTTGATTCCCCCCCCCCCCCGAATCAGAAATAAATGCTGATTGTCCACTATCAGCGGTAACTACCCAACCTGTGAAAACTCATTCTCTAAACACCAAGGAAAATACCACACTGGTGGACAATCTGGATGCTTTTGAGCCTATCACACACTGACTACATTCTCAGCTATCCAGATGTCCAACGTTGCATTATTTTTGCAAAGAAATCAATCATTCCATTAATATGAAATTCTGTATCTTTCTTGTTTGACCACATTTCCACCTGCAAGAGTCTGCTCAGAGTATGAATTCTCACAGTTCACTGGAAACCTATTTCATTCTATGTTTTGAATGTACCTAGCCTTTGACCTCATGGATCTCTTCCTGGAAAATACATCCTTACTAACTCCTAACGGTCATCACAGACAGCTGGCAAATGAGGATGCCATCGAGTGCACTATTTATAAGAGCCTCAAGCTTGAAAGTGCCCCAAAACAATGCCAGTAAATCATGGTAAAATTCAATGTCACTGCAACGTTTATGAAATACTTAGCACAATAGTTAGAGGATGTGTATCTATGCTCCCAAATGATAAGGGCAGCGTAGAAACTGCTCATGTGCACACAAATGACACAAGTTATGTATCAGTCTGGTGACTAGGGCTGTCCTTTGGAATTTTGTTTGCTTGTTTGTTTCCTGGTTTTCTGTAATGGATGCGCAATCAGCTCTGCATAAGAGTTGACATGCGAAGCTCCCTCCCAGCAGTCCCAGAGTTGGTGGTGAACGTACCTCAGCCATATTGAAAGGCCAAGAGAAGCAGAGCCAGCATCCAGGGCTGCTTGGGACAACACTGCTTACCATTTTAAAGTGCTCCTTCTCAGAAAAGGATTTCAGATACACATTAGGATAGATTCAGACATAAAAGACCTCTAAACGAGACATAGTGTATTTTTAAAAATGTATGTAGGCTTGGGAGAAAGAAGGAAATGAGTATGGATAAGAATACAGAGAGACGTAGATTAAAGGAGTAAAGATAATAAATATTAAAAAGTAATAGAGTAAAAAAATAAGCCGTGTAAAGATGGAAAATACACAGAGAGCTTAGATTATATGTATTACTGTGTTTTCTTTAAATTTTTTTGACTGTTAATGAGATGACTGCAGAGGGACATTTGATCCTAAAGGCTGTAAGTTAAACCAACATAAAAGTATCTTGACTTCAGCTTTGGGTCTAAGGATATGTTACTTTGGAAAAGAGGTTCTGCTTTTGTTTCCACAGAAACTGAGAACCTGTGGATTCCTTCCAGGCTAATGTGGTTTGATGGAACAAGACCCCTGAAAGGTTTTCATGAACCCTAAAAATACTTTGTCCAACAAACAGCAGGATGCAGTTTGGAGAAAACAGCCCCCAAATTTCCAAAATGATTGTCTATAAATGTTTGTTTTCATTTAAAGGGGAATATGATATAGAAATGAATACTTTGCATTGGTATGGATCTTGCTTTATTGAAACAAAATTAAGGTCAATTTTGTTATATGTATATTTCTACTCTTGTTTAAGGTACTGTGTTCATGCAGTTCATTTAAGAATGTAATGTATAGTTAATAAATACAGATCAATAGATAGTCATCTATAATAATCAAACTTTTAATTACACTAGGTTTTCTAGATATACAGAGATATATTTCAGTTGGATAATCTCCAACACTTCGAAGACCTACAGAATAAGGCATTTAAAAGGTTTTTAAGAACTTAGACTTTTCTTGTCAGTGAGACACGTCTGCTTCTGGCAGCACCAACTACTTCAGAGAGGTTGACGGGCATTGCAAAAACTCGTTATGGAATTTGCTTTGAATGTCACAAAGCTAGCCATTTGGGCAAGAAACTGCTCTTGCCTGGACTGCTTAATGGTATGCTGTTTGAACTGAACATGCAGGACCCACAGAAAAATGACTGCTGAACCTGCCTAAAGAAGGTTTCTGTTTCATGAAAGACTCTGCCAGATATTCTGCAGGACACAGAAGAGAGCAATTGATGAACTTTGCCAGTACAAGGCAGAACAGATCTTCAACTTTCCTGCTTCATGGAAAAGTCTGCCAGATATTATAGGCCTGCAGGCTGAAGATGGATGCCCCGACATTACAGAAGAACTTTGGGTGACTGTCCAGATAATGAGATGTCTCTGTCATTTCTAGAACTTTGGAAGTTGCTTGCAATGCACTTCCTGTTTATTTAGGTAATATTATATCTTTCTGGGATCTTTGATGGAGTTGAAGACAGTTATAGTTCTCCTTAGTTATGATAAAAGATAAATTAGATATAAAACTTTAGACTCACAAAGATAGGATAGATAATTGAGTATTTTCCTTAATTTGCCAAATAGTAAGTGGACTAAATATTGTAACTATAATTCTTGCTGATAACTGTTTTGTATATGTAATATTACTATGTTAATGTTAAAAACCTTTCTTTTTATTTAGACAGAAAAGGGGAGCTGATGAGGGATGTCCTAATATATATGTGTCTCTTTTATTGGTTGATGAATAAAGTTGCTTGGTTCAATGGCTTAGCAGAGTAACGCCAGGCATAAAATCATAACAGAGATAGGAGAGAGAGAGTAGGCAGAGTCAAGGAGACACCGGGTAGCTGCTGAAGGAGAAAGACACCCAGAACCATTACTGGTAGGCCACAGCCTCGTGGTGATACAAGATTAATAGAAATGGGTTAATTCAAGATGTGAGAACTAGCTATAAATAAGCCTGAATCATTGATTGACCAAGCAGTGTTGTAATTAATATAGTGTTGGTGTGATTATTCGGTCTGGGCTACCAGGAAGTGAAAGAGCAGTCTCTGCACACACAGCAGTGTTTGTAACACAGTCACTGCTGCAGTGTTTCAGTGGAGTACAGTTTTCTGCATTCTTCCAGTGTGTGTGTGTGTGAATTCATACGTAAGAAAATGTAAAATTCACACTATGCTCCAATGGTTTCAAAAATATTAATCTCATTGAGGAAGAAAAGGTCAAATGTTATGAAAGACACTGTTTTCCTAATAAATAAACAAATCTAAATATGAGCTAACAACAAAAATAAAACACTCCTGAAGTTGTCCATGCTAACCATACTGTATCAAAACCACCAGTCCCAGGGACAACAATGCCGTATGAAGGAGTTTCCTTCCCAAAGAAGTCCTGCTATGCCAGTATGCAAGGGTTATCTTAGCATATTATTTGGAGGAATCTGCAGCTAAGAGTGCTTACTCTTCTTCAGAGAGCCTGGCTTCAGTTCTCAGCACGGACATGGCAGCTCACAACGCCAATCCCAGAGGATCTAATGCCATCTTTTGGCCTCTGTGGACCCTGCACAATGTGATGCACAGATATACATGCAGGAAAATCACTCACACACATGGAATAAATAATAACAATTTAAAGCATGTTGTCTGATGCCTGCAATCACTCCAGAAATGTTTTTAAAAATGTCGATCAGATAAAAACCGGGTTAAATGACCCTGAGGCCATTTCTAATCCCAATAATGAAATTTAATAATAGTCTACTTAGTTTCTTAATAAAGCTATTTCTTTTTAAGCTCCATTCCCGGAGGGCTGAGCTTTAGGGCAAACTCCATCATTGTTCAACAGGAATCAAATTTTATAAAAATACAGTCAGTCACACATTCCGAGTGGATGTGTTTCTAATTTATATTAAAATTTTAATGTACTTTATGTTTAGTCATAGCTATGTCTCAAAATCTGCAAGGGCATGAAATGCCTCTCCTTTCTGCCATTCTTTTTGCAACTGTATGCTGCAATCATTTAAATTATTTGCTTCTGGTTACAGAGACACCTATTTTCTTGAACTGCCATCTTGGCATTTCTCTGCCAATAAAATACAGCCCACATACTCATCCATTTTCTCTGAGTGTTACCTGAGAACAGGGTGAAGCCTCCCTCTCATTTGAAAACTCCTTTGACTTAAACAAACGAATATAAAAGAGCTTCCCTGGGAAAGGGATTATCCAGGGAACCACTTCCTTTTCTCCCTGATGGATAGTAGAGAAGAGAAACTACCCTGGAAAAGCATGGGACATCATCACTCAAATACAAGTTCAACCATTCAAACTCCCGGAGGCCTTAGGGAGAAGAAAATGGGGCTTCCCGTGGGCTGGGAAAACGGCTGTACCTGGGCTTCCAGAGCAGATCCAGTCTGTCCCCCAAATTCTGAGAGTAGTTCTATGTAAAACGTCAGGTGTTTACATCACCACTACACTCGAGATGCTTAGATATCCAGCTGCTAATTTATGTTTTTGAATTTCCTACTTTGAAGGGAAAGCAGGAAATTTGATTGGTCCACAGCTTTGACACCCGGCTTGTGTATCATGTTAGTAAGCGCATAGCGGTAGGAGTCTAAGTCAGCAAGTTTGCAAAAGTGGCCCATGGGCTCCCGTTTCTCTGCTGTTTAGAAAGTTTTAAATTGCATCTAATGTGTGAGTCTGTGTATGTGTCTGTGTGTTCCTGTGTGTGTGTGTGTGTGTGTGTGTATGTGTGTGTGTCTGTCTGTGTGTTTGTCTATGTGTCTGTGTGTGTACACCATGGCACATATAAGTCAGATAACAATTTCTGGTACTCAGTCCTCCCCTTCCACTACCTGGGACCTGAGGCTTGGCAGTGAGGGCTTTCATATCCCACCAACTGCCTTTCTGTTTTATAAAACACAGAGGAACTGTGCTTACAAAATCAGAGCCAAAACACAACCTGTCCACCAACGTAGTGTGATAAACAGTTAAACATACACATAGAAAAAGCATTTCTCATTCAAGAGTGTCTAAGCATGTCTAAGTGTTGCCTCTGCATGGCTGCAGGGCACTATTCTCTCCTTCATCACAGCATTTTATTAATGATTCCCACGGTATTGAATAAATCAGCAATGGAGAAAGTGCATCTGTGGTATTGTCTCATTTTCCAACTCCATCATAGAGAGGGGTCCTCAGTGAGCACACACTCGAGATTGAGATTGACTGTAGAGGATGCTCAATGTGCACACACTAGAGATTGAGATGGACTGTACAGGATACTCAGTGTGCACACACTAGAGATTGTGATTTGCTGTACATAGTATATAAGGAGTTGCACAAGTCAGGAAGTCCAGCTGGTGGCTTGCTGTGATAGATGGCTCAAATTTCTGGAAAGACCACACTGCTATCCACCCACCAAGATGTTTCTTCATGAAGGAAGGTCAAGGGAACAAAAGTATGTACAAGCTGGAAAGGTGGTGAGTAGAGGGTATGAGGAATCACTAAAACTCTCAGTCAGAGAAAGAAGACTAGGAAGAACCATGGAAAACAGGTACATGCTTTCTCCATCTGTGATCTTAGGGCTCGTCCATCTCTTGAGGAAGACCCAGGAAATACCAATCTTAACAACCTAGAGAACCTGAAACTAATTTCTTGTGTGTGTGTGTGTGTGTGGTGTGTGTGTGTGTGGTGTGTGTGTGTGTGTGTGTGTGTGTGTGTGGTGTGTGTGTGTGTGTGTGTGTGTGTGGTATGTGCATGCATGCTCTGATATGTATGGATGCGCATATGTGCTAGGGTGTACATGCAAGTGTGTGCATGTTACTTAGGAGTTCACATCAGGAGTCTTCCTTGGTTGCTCTCTACCTTATTCACTGAGGCAGAGTCTCTCAGTTCAATGCCAAGCTTGCAATATTGCTGGTCTACCCAGCCAGCTTGCTATGGGATCCTGTCTTGGCTGCCAAAGGCTGCAGTTAGAGGTGGACCACTTTGCTCCTTTGATTATTAAGTGGGTTCTGTGGAACCAAGCTCTACTTCTCACACTTGCTGCTCCCACAGCAAGCACCGTAAGGGCTAAGTTGTGTCTCTAGCCCCAGGCACTGTTTTTAAACCTTACTTCCCTTCCTGCGGGCCACTTTGTTCTGCCAGAGCAATGCAATGCTGGCCCTCACCTGTGATGCCGCTCCCAGATGCTGTCTGCCTTCTCCTGTGCTGTGGGATTTCTGCTCCCACAGTGAACCAACTGCAATGCCCTCACTCCTCTGCAGAGGGCCACCCAAAGGCTGCCTGTATTTCTATCAGGGTGTTAGAGAAGTGAAGACTTAGGAACCCCTTCCAGTTTGAGCCAAGAGGGTTCTGCTTCTTCCTTTGGCTTCTTCTTCCAGCCCTGCCCTTTAGCCCACCTCCCTCCTCTCTCTGAAAATACCCCTTCATGAGTCACTCGGTACACTGCCCCAGTGGGTCTGTGAATAGACCAGAAGGACAGTCATGACAAAATAAGTTATTTGCAATAGTCTAAGTTTAAACTTAAATAGACATCCCAGGAATAATTGCTGAACTACCTACAACGCCACTTGTTCTAATTCAAGCTCCTTTGGAAATTTCCAGGTTCATTCTCCGTGAAAGTCTATGAGTTGGAGAAACAAAACCGCTCTCAATTAAATGAGCACTCAAACACCGTAGTCATGTATTTTAGAGCCACAAGCAGCAAATTTGTGATTCAGGTGATCAGGAATGAGCTGTCTTGATTTTCTTATGTTGGAATATTTTATTTCATTTTTAGAGCTTTCTCATCGACACCAAATGTCCAGAGACTAGAAGAAAGATGCAGGATCATGTTGAGAGCGTGAAAGTGTGTGAATGTTGACTGTGATTTGAAGTTTCCAGTGAGAAATTGAGAACCCATAAGAATACATACAACCAGTCCAGTGTTGGCGGGCACGGGGGTGAGTAAGGTTAAATTTCTTCATTGGCACATGGGACTTTCAGGCAGGTGTTCAAAGTCAATTTTGCTTCTCACGTGTGGAATTTAGAATAGGCTGATGAGATGTCACTTTTGGGATCAGCAACCACTCTGTGGCCAAAATGTTCAAGAAAACAGAATAAGCATTTTGAACGCCATGCATGTTCTACAATTAACAGTGCAATCCACTTGCACCCATGCAAAGACACACTACCTGATGATTCAGAAGTTAAGGGCATTTATTTATTGCTGGTCCAGAGAACCCAAGTTTGGTTCCTAGTACTCAATGCCAGATGGCCTGTAACTCTAGTTCTAGGAGATTCAACACCTTCTTCTGGTCTCCAAGGGCACACATGCACATGTATACACACACACACACACACACACACACACACACACACACACGCTTGAAACTTGAATTGGGATGGCCTGAGAACAAAGAAATTATTAGTGAAATCACCATAAGTAATAAATAATATCATCAGTGTGAAAACCAGGATTTAAAACACACACATTTGAAATCCCTTGCCAGCTCAAGATTTGTTTCTGTGAATGACAAGCCAGAGTGATCACAGAGCAATCATGAAGACTCTGGTCAACTCACTTCCAAGATAGAAGGGGAGGTGGAAAAGGCTGGATGCACACATGGTACCATACCTGGAACCTCCCCTTCTCTGATGGTTCTCCTTCACCCAGCATCTCATTGCTACCCTCATGGTTAGACCCATGAGCCCATAAGATCTCAAACTCACTCAAGACTTCCTAACTGACAATGCAAGCAGTCTCAGCCTTCTAGAAAAGCTTCCCATGGTATTGAACTTGGGACCATCCTTCACCCCACACCGGCATTTTATAAATTTTTTTAAAGACCGCTGTTTTGAGAGAATTTTACAATAAACATGCATCTGCCCATGGAATCAATTCTAAATATAAATTCTAATATTTTATTGGCTATTCCTAACTATTCTTCTATTCAATTTCTAAAGAGATCCTTCTATCAACTCAACTTTTTAAATGTTACTCAAAATTAAATCATAGACACCTGTGCAGTTCTGCCTAAATGTGTTTTCGTGCTCAACATGAATTATAGAATCTATTCCCAGGAATGAGCCCTTTCCATCCCTTGCTTAGTTCTGCCCCACACTCTATGGACTCATGACTGGCATGCCATGCCCTACTAAGGCAACAGTTTCTCTGTGGGTCGCGACCCCTTGTGCCCAACCAACTTTATTAAAGGGGTCACATATCAGACATCCTGCATATCAGATATTTACATTAATGATTCATACATTAGCAAATGAAGTATCAACAAAATAATTTTATGATATGGGGTCACCAAAGCAAACTTTATTAAAGGGATGCAGCATTAGGAAAGTTAAGAACCACTGTCCAAGGGCCATGGATGCTTGCTGGTCTCTGACATACTCATGCACTCTGGCAGGCGACTGCACTTCCGCTTCCCATGTCTAAACACAATTTGTTCTTTTGGAGAGATGTTCTTCCTCCTTCTGCATTCATTGCTAACACTGTCGTTACCATCAATACAATACACTCATGAGAACGCTCGAATGTTCTGCAGTTTCTGACCATTCCTTCATTGCCGGTAGCCTTCCTCACGGGGTTATAATCTCTACAGACAAAGCATAGAGCAAATCCCACCCCACCAGCCTTACCCATCCTCAACCCTTCAGCATCCTCAGGATCCCTCAACAGCCACCTAAGTGGCTATGAATCCATACACCATCAGTGAGGACTGAATTTCCAAAGTCAAATCAGAGACGAGGAGCAAAGCCAGACTTCCGCCAGCCTATCAGTTCCTTTACACAGGATCCTACCCTGAGAGCTGTGTGGAATTATGGACCTTTTAAAGGGCAGCCGAGAAGAATTGAACTGTGTGTCAGTGTGGAATGCATGCAGACTAGCCTATTAGTGAGTTTTGTTGTGATTGCACACTGTGTTATACTGTACACGTATTGTTTTTAATTACGGTATTGTTAAAATTCTTCTCACCTCCTTATCCATGCCATTTAAATGTGTGTGCTGGATAGAATGTTTGACATGCAGGGATAGTTTCCATTACATTGCTTTAAAAATTATTTTAATGATGCAGCAATTGTGCCTATTTATAAAATATAATGTGATAATCCAAGACATTATACAACTTGTGCTAACCAAATAGTATAATTAGCATTTCCATCTCCCTAAGGGTTCCCATTCCTTTGTGTTAGGGAAGTTTGGATTGCGGGTCTGCTTTCCTGTTAGTGAGAGCAGGCCTAAAATAAAACCCAAACGCTTAAAAAAAAATGTCACCTGCTGATCCTCGAAAAATCTTTGCCCAGTCTTCATTGCAATTGGGCACCTCTTCACCCACACAGGCAGGATGGCAAACTCATCCACACTGGGAAGCTGTTGCTCAGATTGTAGGTCTGGTGGTAATGAGCCAGACTTCCTTCACTGTGTCCCCAATTACTGGTACACAAATACCCAACATACAAAAGGAAGAAGGGGGTGTGACCAGAGAAGCGCCGTCAACCAAACACCCTCAAGTTCAAAGTCTGGGAAACATCAAAATGGATGCTCAAGCTTTAAAAAATAAAGAAATAAGTGACGCCTACTATGGTGTTTGTGTGTCCAAAACAGAGTGTTTGTAGCTGGGCCAATAACTGCATTTCCACAGAATGGCCTCATCTGGAGCCGCTCCGCACGTTTCAAGTTCCAACGGGCTACAGCCATGCTGTTCCGAGGCAGGATGCTAGAGCGCCTGGCACCACAGCAGGGGTGCTGCGGCCTCGGATTGGGTTTGGGGCGGAGCTGAACAGCCTGCATTGTGCACCCATCCCGTGTCTCCCAAATGTCCCTGGTCGGTGATCTGCTGAGAGTAGCAAGAGGTAAGGGAAGACTTCACCTTAACCCCGAAGTCTGCAAGCTATAGGTAGAGCCAGTTTGTCAGGGGCAGCTAAAGTGCCAACAGCCGGGCTGGGCATCAGGACCACACTGCAAGGTCCGTAGGCTTGAAGTGTGAGCTGTCTGGCTCTTCCCAGCAAAACGAAACAAAAACTTCTGAGTCTTGATCTACTTGGGGGCAGGCAGGGGTGGTCTTTTTTTTTTTTAATTATGCAGTAGAATGCAGATTCCCAGGCCCTAGGCTCTCTTGCATATCTCTTCGGCTGTATTTCCCATTTTACTGGCTAATTGTTTTCCAACTTTCTCTTAAGTCACCACGCACTGTAACAGACATATTTCACATCCAAAGCTTTTGCATGCACAGCCTGCCTTAAAGAGCAAATGACAAAGATGAAATTTGTCCAAGTGAGAGGAATGTGGGGTCCACTCTAACTTCCTCCGTTGCACTCCTTTATAGTTATACCAGCATTGGCTTTAGAGGTTGGTTTCATTACACACTCATGAGAGTCATGTGCCATGTCACCCACCACCTTTCCTGTTATCTCATTCTGGTCCTCAGTACCCATCAGTCTGTGAGGGAACCTCAGCCTCCTCAGGTCGGGTGGCTACACTCAATGCTGATTTGCTTCCGTTTGCCCACGGATTTCCAGCAGGTACGCTCCCTCCCAGCACACTCAGGCGTGAGTATCCCTGTGTTCTTCTGACGTCTCAAAAGACATGGAAATAATAAGCCTGCTTTTCTTCACGCCAACGTCAGCAGGAGCGGAGAAATAATTTCTTCACTCTTGCTTTCTTTCTGCCACTCATGGCCACGGGGCAAACACACCTGAAAATCCCAAGAATTTTCATCGCAAGCATTAGGTCCCTATGACCTCCCCCCACACACACAAATATAAAACAGATCCAATTTGTTTTCTTTCCATCGTTAAACCCTCCCAGGGCATTCTAAGGGAACCCCTGGCTTCAGGAAAAGCCTTTTAAACAGATACTGTTGCAATCCCAAGGCCTCCTACACCAAGAAGAAAGAGCAAGGCCCCATTAGGAAGAAAAACAAACCAACTTTATTTCTTAAAGAAAAAAGAAGCAAACCCACATTTGATGATGAAAGAAGCTACAAGAATAATGAGAGTTCATCAGAAAATTTTTTGAAAAGAAAGAAAAAAATAATCACGAGTTTTTGTTTACTTAAGATCAGAGTTTGTGACAGGAAATCACAACACTATGGGGACTATTTCCCTCTTTCACTCCCTTTCCCAGAACTTTTCAAAACCTGAAGTAGGGCAAACATGGCTTCAGTTAAGCAAGGAAATGTTGGGACCTCTCCCTCCCTCCCCGCACCCCCCCTCTCTCTTGATCTCTATCTCTCTGAGGGTGTGTGTGTGTGTGTGTGTGTGTGTGTGTATAAATTATCTTTAATCCAGACCTCTTCATTAAATTCTTGAACATACTGAAACTCTTCAAGGACTAATGACAATAAGATACATCATTTTTGAGTTTGTCATTCAACTCATTCTGGTCACTTTGATACTTCCCAGTGAGAAAAGAAATCTAGCCCAAGGAAGAATGCTAAAAAACGGCAAAGGAATTTTATTCCCACAATTTGATTGATTGCTTCCTATTCTGAATACTCAAGAGGTTAAAAAACAAAACAAAATGAAGCCTTCCCTGGCTGGCCTTGGGTTTCTCCAGCTAATCTTTCACAAGCAGGCAACACCAGAAAACACAAATTAGTAACAAAGATCCAAGGGCCAGGTGGCCCAGAGGGGCCCAAACCAACTTTTGTCCAAAAACTGCTGAGGAAAGCATCTAAAATACATGTAGATGAAGAGTGAGCAGATTCAATCCGAGTTAAGGCTTTAATGAATCAGTTCTGGGACAACAGAAGGTTATACTTCAACTGGTACCAGCCCAGTAGGATTTCTGTCCTGTTCCATGTATGCCCAGATCAAATATAGGTAACCTACAGGGGGTATAGTTGTCAAAAACTGGGGCATATGTGCCTATGGCCTGGGCACTGTGGACAGGCTCTCTGCTCACGATGGCCAGGAGGCTACAATCATGATGACAGAAGCATGCTAGGTTATGGTGGGCTATGTTCTGACTTGGAGTACTAACTAAGGCATAGAATCCAGGGTCATCAGCTCCGGTATGGTGCCTCCCCCATCAATCACTAAGAAAATACCCTAGAGGGCTGGAGAGATGGCTCAGAGGTTAAGACTAAAGAGGAAAAAATGTCAATCCAAAGGTAAGTGCGACAAACACTTTAGTAGAGAGAGAATTGGCAGCATGCAGGGAGAAGGCCTCTCCTCACACTGCAAAGGAGAACTCAAGGCCACCCAGTGACTCCAGACACTGGGCACAGCTACCACCCCACCTGGGCCCTAGTGTAGGAAAGCAAGAATCTTTCCCATCACAGTCCTGGCAGGGCTTTGGCTTCTGTGTGCAGCAACCCGGAAGCACTGTGCCCGGCTCACTCAAGAGGTTGTTTGGTGATTATTGTTATATTTTAATGGATATGGAAAGAGCCCATAGCTGGTTCACTATTATCAATATACTCAGTAGGATCAGTTGTCCAATTTTATAACTAATGGTCCCCGATCAGAATCAAACAGTGCAGACCAGTTTTATAACTAATAGGTCCTTGATCAAATCGAACCAAAGCGACATGGCTGCTTTCTGTAGCCAGGATCTCTGGGATCAGGGCTGAAGAGTTAGGCAGGGGCTGCGTGTGGTTGTTTCTGTCAGAGAGCATCCCAGAATGCTCAGGGGGTGGAGCACACTGAAGGCCCAGATGTGGGACAATCTGGGATCACATCAGTCTATCATTTGGGGGTAAGTTACTTCCCTTTTTCAAATCTGGGTGTTTTTAAATGTAGGCTGCAGGAAATATCAAGACAGACTTTAAATATTGGTCCTACTAAGATTGAAGAGACTACCGTTCACCTCATTCAGCACACAGCAAGGGCTCAACACAACCGGTTTTGGCCACTTTACCCCTAGAATGGTGGGTTTTGTCAAATACACATTACAGGGTTCCCAGGCTTTGTTTGTTGGTTTGAAAAAAAGAATAGTTTTAAAGGACACATTTTCCCTCCACTACAATGGGGAGAACGCCAAAAGTAGAGAATGCATTAAATCACCCAAATTAATTTTATTTGCACAAGCATCCATGTCCATCTCTTGCACAAGAGATGCCTAGAGCAGATCCATGGAAGAGAGTACCATCAGCCCAATAAAATGAAACACCGCTGACTTCCCGGGGGGCTCTGAAAGGGGCAGGTGTAGCTTTGTTTTTATTAAGAAAAAAAAGTGATGTGGATTTTTTATAGTCCATTATAAATAGTTTTAGAATTATTAAAATATATGCTATTTTTACACTTGTTTTAAATATCACAGGGAAAATGTTTGGAGGGAGATTTTCATCACTCTGTTAAATGAGAGGCCCAGCTCTGCAACTGTGTGGTTAAAAACCTGCCACCTAGACAGGGACTTGAAGTCTGACAGCGCTGTCAGAGGAGAGAAGCACCAGCAAAGCAAGCCACTCAGCTATAGGACGCTCCATTCTATTGGCTCTCCTGCACTCTGCAATGGGACCTTCTCTCCACCTCTTCCAACCTGGAATGTGGCAATGGCTTTAGGTGTTCTGGAAGCCTCTACACCGTAGCAGAGACATTGAGACCAGTTAGTGTATGATCCATGTAAACTGTCCCAGGCAGTCCAAGCCATGTTGTCATCACAGCCCGCATCTGTACCCCATAACCAGCATCCCCAGCTCTGAGGCCTACTCTTCCTATGTTTGTAATTAAGAATGAAAACCTTAGGGATCTGTAGAGATGGCTCAGCAGTTAAGAGCACTTGTTGCTCTTACAGAGAAATTGGGTTTGGTTCCCAGCATCCACATGGTGATTAACAACTGTTTGTAACCCCAGTTCCAGGTGATCCAGCACCCTCTTATGGGCTCTGCAGGCACCAGGCATATACATGGTACACAGATGTATGTACAGACAAAACACCCACACACCATACACTTAATACACATACAAAACACCATACCCACAAATAAACCTTTTTTAAAAATAGTTTTTAAAAAGCCCTGTGTCTCATTTATCTGACTCTCACTTTAGCTTTTTCCATTTCTCAAGCCCAGGCACTTGTGAAAAGTTCTCTGTCCATAGAGGGAGTTTCAGGGTCGGGGGGTTTCATCCCTGCCTCACTTTGCTTTGGCCATCTAGAAGTGAAAGACGGGAAGGACACTATCTCTGTGGATGAGCCAAGAGGGAGTGTTGTTCCGAAACAAGCCTAGGGGGCGGGGTGTCATCCGGTCTGGAAGCAACAGGTGCTGTGAGGAGGGGAAGCAGCCAGCCCACACAGGCCCTCCAAAGTAAGGAGCACGGGACACACAGAATGTCTGTAGCGTGCTTAAACACAAGCTGTCTTCGCTGTCCCCTAAGCTCTTCTTGACTTCTCTGTTGGCTTCGTGTGGGGCTTGGGGATAATTTTAGATATTTGAACCACACAAAATAGCACAAAGATAAACTTTGCCCTCCGGGGAGTGGGTATCATTACACAGATACAGGTCAAGTATAACACACTGTCAAAAACCAAGACGCTCATCTGGGTCAATTAGACTGGGTGTGGCAACAAATGCCTATAATCCCAGCATGTGGGAGGCTAAGGCAGCCGGCCTGGGCTACATGCAGAGATGTCATCTCCAAACAAGAAACAAAACACACAAACGTCAGAAAGTACCCCTCCTTCTATTTGCTCTGGAATTAGTCCAAGAACCCCAGAGTGCCGGAAAACCATAGCCCTAAATGCAAGCAATTTATATGTGCTCACACACAAAGGTAATGGCCTTTACCTCTCTGCTAAGCACTTACATGCTGTGGCCGCAGTTTCTGCAGTTTGGGCCATGCCATGTACAGCTTTCTCTTTCCTTCAAAATCCTGCAGACAGAAGACTCCTTTTTGTCACAGACCTCAGCAAGTCAGCATTCACTAGAACTTCTCTTTCTTGACTGAGATTTGGACTTTTCACTTAAGGGAAGCACTTCGTGCCTCTTCTTCCTCAAGTTCAAGTTGCCAGCAATGCCTACACCTGCGCCGGTCTCACTGTTAAGTAAAATAAGGCTCAGTTGCATCGGAAGCATAGGAGTAGGGTGGAGGTAAGAATGCGAATACACAGGACGCAGGGGTGACTCACACACGAAGTGGAACAGCATAAGATCTCATCCTGCTATCCAGAAAGGCACCAAATTGAAGACGTGTGAGTTCTTTGTTTCCAGAATTCTCCACTAAGATATTCAGCCTGTGATTGGCCACTGGTAAGTGAAACCCCAAGCTACCTAATGCCATTCGCTCAATGAACCACATCATGCACACTCGCCTAGTTGATTCTCTATTCACTTATTTTTCTGTTCTAGCCTGAACCAATGTCTTGTAGAGTGTTGCTCAATTTGGGTTTTTCTTAGGACTGTCATATTTACATAGGTTCTGGACCCAGGGGAAAATATCCCACAGATGAAAGTTATGTTCAATGAATAATACCAGGGCAATAAACGAAACCTCAGCAGAAGACAGTGGTGCCTTCAGCCACTGTGTTACTTGATTAAGGTCACTTCTTCCAGTTTCCCAGCTATAATGTTCCTATCCCTCCCCTTCCCACTGTTTTAACCTGACTCCATCTGTCCTTGGGCACGGAAATGCATCTTTGACTTCTGTCCCAGGAGTTATCCTGCATCTGGAGTGACCACGGCAGGAACTCCAAGGGTTAAGTCGGCTTCTGTATGCCTCTTGTTTCCTTAAGAACCACAGGACCCTCCTCCAGAGCCTGCACCACACAAAGTCATCTGGAAGCATTTCCATCTGAAGCCAGCTCTCAGAAACAGAGGCAAAACGCACTAACAAAAGTAATCTGGGGCATATGGCATTCCTTCCCCTACACATTTCTAATATAAATCCTCTAATCATTTGTATCTTGCTTTTCGGGTTTATTGTCAAGTCAAGTCTCTTTTATTTCTCTCCAAAGAATAAACTGCCTGCCTCAAAGAAGGGAACTGCTTCTACCTAAAAGAGGCAAAACGCAACAGCTGGGCTAGGCGGATGGTACCTGTTATGTAAGTGTTACATACTTCGTTATTCTCCGTCCCTCTCTCCCTCTCTTCCAGTCCCTTTCTCCCTCTCCTCCCTTTCCCTCTCTTCCCCTCTCTGTTTTTCTCCCTCCTCCCTCCCTCTCCCGCCTCCTCCTTTCCTACTCTTCCCTTCTCCCACTTTCCTCCTCTCCCACTCTTCCTCCCAGTCCACTGCTCAATTTTCTCTTCTACAAGGCTACAAACACAACCTGAGCAAGCACCTCTTAGCTCGGGCAAGGTTTACTGACTGCTCATTTCACCACTAGATGGCGCTACACAACACATTCAAACTAGTCAGTTCTCAAACGAGAAGGAATTTTGTTTATATCCTTTCAAAGAATCTCTCTTGCATTCCTAATGGCAAGTACTTAACTGCATTATTAATAAACACTCCCCCTTTCCTGCCACACATCTGCCATCATCCGACGACTCCTGAGACTGGTTAAAACCGTACTCAGTGGTACAGAACTCAAGTGACCCAAGGACTTGCGTTCAGGTACCCGAGGAATGCCAACCAGTCAAGGATTGTATCATTGGAAGAAGGAATTAGGAGAGAAAACCGAGCCCTGGCTCAGTTCCTAAACCTTGGCTTCACATATGTTTTCTTACTAGCTGTAGTCATATACCCCACAGAGATTTTTAAAGTGTATCAAATTAGCACACATCCTGAAGTGTTGAGCATCTGATCAAGGTGAAGGGCAGAGGGCAAGTGTTGCTTCAGCGCCGTTTCCTCCCTTTGTGCCTATATGAAAGCCACATATCTGACGAGAAACTTTACTTCCACAATTTTAACTCATTACTTAAGGATAACAAACTTCCCAGACTTCAGGGTTTAATTCTGTTGGGAAAAACAGACCAAGAGCCTACCCTTGATTATTGAGTTTTGTAATCTGGTTTTTGGATGGGGTGCCTCATAGGGAGCCAGGCTAGTTCCAAACTTGTGGTCTTCCCAAGTCAGCCTGCAGAGTCCTGGAGTTACACGGTGGGGCACTGTGCCTGGCAAAACCAGTTCTCTTTATGGACCATACCTCTATTAAGTGGGGGTGGATGGTATTTCCCCCTTGGGAAAAGAGCTACTTGTACAGGGTTCCTGCCTGGACCCAGCAATGGCGCTGATGGTGGCTACAGTTTACAGTTGTTCAATGTGTCCCTTGGAGAGATGACCAGTTCTTATGGCTGTTTACACCAAGGAGGTTTGTTTGCTCTGTGACCAGCATTCTTCATGATCTGAACATCTGGTCTATGTAAGGTTAGCCCCTGCTGTCATTAATTGCACAGGCCCACTTTATTCCCATGACCCGTCTGAAATACAGACTTGGCACTTATTCATCCCTAGCCAATCAACCGGTTTATTTATATGAGACAAATATTTGGGCCAGAGTGTTTTCTTTTAAGGGAAGGTGGGGCAGGAGATCACAACACTGTGGGGGGACTTCCACCCAGAGATTATCTTTGCTTTCTCACATGAAGTGAAGCAGCACACGGTACCCCTCAGATTACAAGGGGAGGCATACAGGAGGAAGTGCAGACTCACGGTATTTCAGCTCCAGGATAATCGGAGCCTCTTCTGTACCTGGCACATCTAAGTCATTCCCTAAACATTGATTGAATAATTTAATTAATCAACAGATTCTATCCCTTCCCTATCTATTAAATATATACTTATATGCATATATACATGCACAACACACACACACACACACACACACACACACACGACTGATTAAATTATCAGTGGCATCTCCAGGGAGAGAACCCAGAATTCAGACAATGACTGCAGGTGGAAGTGTATTCATGGAAGAAATAGCTCCATTTTTCCCCACAGATATGAACCCCCCTGGACTCAGAGTCCTTCTTTGCTTACTCAAGGACACAGTCTCTGGACTTCAGTCCCTATGACCTTGCATGGGTGGCCAGGATCTGCACCTCCTTTGGCTTAAATTTCAGACTCTTTGTGCAGAAGGGGATGGTGGTGCAGGGGGTGGGAATGGTTCCTGGAGGTCCTCTGCAGCTGCTCCCAGCTGCCACAAAATGCAGTTCTCCCGGAAGCCGGAAGTTCCTTTGCTAAGTTGACTCTCTAGTGGCCTTGAAAAATAAAGCCATGATCACGAAAGGTTAAAACTTTCACATTTTGATTAAGTCAGGAGAACACTAACTCCAAAACTCCAAGCTGAGGAATCGTCTGTCTTTACCGTATGCTATAATATGATAGTCTTCTCAGCTTAAATGGTCTAGAATTGCTAATGAAGGGAATTAAAACGTGGGACATGCTAGTACCAAAGACAACATAACGAATGCTTCCTATTATGGCCCAAATAAAGATATAGGGTGTTAGAGGAGCCACGTATAAGCATGTGTGTTTTCGTGAACGTGTGGATGGATAAATAGATACAAACAGACAGATGCATAGCAGGCCCTCTATATCTACAAGTTGTGCATCCAGAGACTCAGCCAACTGTGTATGAAAACATGCAGAAAACATTACATCTGTGTTGAACATGTCCTGTCTTTTTTTTCTGTTATTGTTCCCTAGACATTGCTGTAGAGGCTCTTTACATAAAACTTGCATTGTATCACGCATTATAAATAACGCACACATGATTTAAAGTGCAGAGGACGATGTTTTAACTTATGTGCAAATATTGTCCCATTCCTAGGATGAACTTGAGCATCTGAAAAGTTTGACGTTTACCAGGAGAGGGGACCAATGTCCCACAGATACCAAAGGAGGAGTGTATGAATCGGTACATGTATAATTTATTTAAATAATTTACAGATATATGTCCTTTGTCTCCGTAGGGAAAATGGAATACACTTTCTCTGCAGATGTAATAAACAAGCAGGGGCAGGGCCCCCTCTCATTCAGTTCAAAGTTCACCTGCCCTTGAACTGCAATAGAGGCCACTGGTCTTGACTTCCAGTAAAGATCTCTGCATTTGGGAGAGAGTGAAGTTATTTCCACTCGCCTTTATGATCATACCACACCACTCGTGCAATGGAAACAGATACAGTTCGCTTTGAACGACTGCTGTCACGTGACGTGCAAGCCGCAGACATTTGTTGCACTGATACCATGTCTGCTAAATTAAGTCGTGAGGAATGCTTTTCAAACCCAACAGGGTGGAGTTTCATACCCAGAATCCTCCACTGGAGTGTCCTGAGTTGTTAGGAACAAGCCTTCACACACACACACACACACACACACAAAAAAAAATTGCCAGGAGACTTGTTAGCCTACTCCAGTCATGTCAAGAGACCAGGGTCCATCAATCCCACCCTCTTAATCTTAAATTGAGAGGCCTGTGTTACATAGAGACCCGAGGTCTATACAGTGAGTCACCCGCTAAAGGTTACAGCTAAGACATCAAAGGCTTTAAATCAATAAGGAAAACCTCCTGTTAAGACGTTGAATAACAAATTCATTTGCATTTTCTATGATTTGTTTCAAAGATGGACTTATACTCTATGCTGGAAACACAGCTTATGTTTTATTTTCTTCTCAGTGATGGAAATATATAGACACATCTCATCAACGAGAGTTTCTAACTCTCAAACTCCTCCGAAAGATTTCTTCAAACTTCCTAAAAGCAAGTTTTCTCCCTTCATAAGGACAGTAGGGGGCACTGCCACAGCAAACTGTTAACAAATGAGAGAGAGAGAGAGAGAGAGAGAGAGAGAGAGAGAGAGAGAGAGAGAAGGGGAGAAGAAAGATAAAAAGAACGAAGAAACAAAAAGAGAAAGGGAGGATAGAGGGAAGAGAAAAAGAAAGGATGAAAGAAATAGAGAGAAATAAAGGATGAAAGGAATAGATAGAAAGAAAGAAGAAAGCAAAGGAAGAAAAAGAAGCAGAGACTAGACATCTTTTTTAATTTCCCCATGACAATAAGCATCTAGAAATAAATACATATTACGAATATTTTTCTCTTCCCTACTTTTCTTCTCTTTAATTTTTCAATAGAAAGGTTGTTTTTGTTTTGTTTTTTCCTCTGCGTGTGTATATGTGTCTGTCTGTGTAGTGTGTCCTTGTCTGTGTCTGTGTCTGTGTAACTGTGCGCATGTGCGTGTGTGACCTTAAATATGTGGTAGAAATTCTCTATTGCAGGTTTGGGGCAATTTAGAAAGGTCTACTCAGACCCTTGTTCTATATATTAGGTAGATATAAATAACCAAAATGGACAGTAACTTTAAGTTATTCTGTATGGGATTTTCTCATATAGAGAGTTAAGTCTTCAGTCTTTCTCATGAACATCAAACTCCAAGTTCAGAGTCAAGAAGAAAAAGAACTGTGGGGGAAATTTCATTAAATAATCCCATAATCCAGGCTCCACAGGTTGTTGCTTTTTTTTTTTAAAGGGAGTTTTTCATATTACTCTGTGAACTTAAATTTATGCATTCAATAAAAAAAACACTCACTGTGAATGTTAAAACAAAGACATTGTTCCGACACTTGGAAAATTAAATTCACCAAACCATGAAGTCTACTGTGCAGTTATTTTTGTAACCGCCATAAATTGCTTTTTAGAACTCCTCTGCCGGGGGTAAACAACCCGAGGAGATCTCCTTCATAGCTTACCACCAGCTTCCAAAGGCCAGGGCAGCCTCAAAGTTTATGACTTTTGCTTTTCATTCTTTCCCTGCCTTTTTTTTTTTTTAAGTAGTTGCGTTTTTAGTTACCTTGAAACCTTCCTGCTTTTACACGATTTCAGAAAGTCCCACAGAAAATCAGATCCAGGTCTGTGGATATACTGTGCCCTCAAACACACGGTGCTGGAATAAGAAGAAACAATCCTACCTTGTGGAAATAAAGTTTATAGAGCAAAACGAAAATAAAGGAGGTCAGTACTAAATATTTCACCATATTTAATAGTACCTCAGAGCCTGCGGCTGGCCTAGACATTTCAGACTGATGGCTTAAAACGCGTCCCTCCCAGCACTGTACGAGGCCCAATTCAATTCCAGCAGCTACAGATAAGAGCTTTAGGGTGTTTAGCCATTCCTCTCTCGTGTCCTTGAGGAATAGCACAGAACTGCCTTTGTGTTAAGAAGAAGGACCTGTTGTCCAGATTCAACAGGTCAGTTTTTAAGAACTTCCAGAGGGTACAAGGTAAATGTCGGAAGCGTGGAGGGGGGGGAGTTTTTTAAGTGGCTGATGATTTTAAATGATATATATTCTGTATCGGGGAAGGCTGATTGTTTTTCTTTCCAATGAATGGAAAGCTGCTGTTTTTAGAAGTGTTTAATGTTTGAATCTGATTTTTTTTTAGGACTAAACTATAAATTCCGCTTCTGAAATCGATCTGAACATGCTCTTGACCCTACACGCAAATACACTCGTCACATCATGCCCTTCTCTGTTTTATGAATGGTTCCTTCGCTGTATCTCAATTGTGTCATAACTTTTCTAATATTGTTTCAGTTATAATGAGAATGAATGTTTTATGAACAGGCTGAACTTTATAAAATGGGAAAATTCTAACCATATGATTTTTCCTTGAACTTGGAGGGTGGGGGTGGGGATGATGAGTATTTTTTTTCTTTAACCTCAAACTCAATCCAGGCCATGCTAGAGTTTATTAGAGTTTGACTAACTCTTATGGGTGATCTGCATTTGACACTGGCAAATAAACTTACCTTGCTTTTTCCACGATTTCTTAAAATATGTGTGTGTGTGTGTGTATCAACTTCTTTTCCCTTTTAAATTAGCTATCTTATTTGTAAAGATAATTGTCCAGAGCTCTTTAGAAAAGTTTCTGTCAGGCTAATGGTATTACCACGGAAATGTTCTTTAAAAACGCAGCGACTGGCTGCTGGCACTTGCTGGGACATAGATTATGGAAACGACATGGACTCCAGGCACTTGACACTTTTACAAAGTCTCTATATGACTTACCACTTTGGACAACTATCTGGCAAAGGGTCAAGGCAAATAAATACTGGGGCAAATACCGTGTTAACCACGGGGAATTACTCTCAAAGATAAAGGAACAGAAAGAGGCTTCCGTTAGTGGGATAACCCAGTAATGACGAACAGGTTTCTGACTTTAAAGAAAACTCTCTCGAGTCTTTCTTTTTCTTTTCCTTCATCTTAATACAAGGGCGACTTCAAGGGGCAGGCTGTTTGGAGGGAAAGGGAGTCCTGAGGATTAAAATGAAGACAACCCCCTTGCCTCTCTCAATCCGCCCCCCTCAAAGAAGAAGAGGGGAATGAGAGCCCTAGTAGGGGACAGCTACTACTTCCCCTTTGCTGTCCCTCCCAAGTCTCCCCCTCTGCTCAGCCTGCGCTCAAAAATACCCATGGGGGTCCCCTGCGCTCACCGGTACCAGGCAAGGCCCTTGTGGTAGCTGCGGTCGAAGAAGTGAGGCTCGGCGCCCACGGCGCGCACGTCGGGGTGCACGCGCAGGAACTCCAGCAGCGCCCTCGTGCCGCCCTTCTTCACGCCGATGATGATGGCCTGCGGCAGCTGCTTGCTCCCCTCGTCCAGGAGTAGGGCCAGGGTCCCGGACTGGGCCTCCGCCACGCTGCTTCCTGCCCCGGAGCCTCCTGGAGCCGCGGTCAGCCCAGGGCTCTGCTCATCCTGGTCGCCGCTGTCGCCTGGTCCGGGCCGCCCGCGTCTCCGCCGTTGCCGCAGCTGCAGGAGACGCTTCCTTTGCGCCCCCGCCGGCCACGCCGCCAGCTCCCTCGGTCCTGCAGAGACGCCGCGCCCCGGGACCCCCGCGACGGGGCCTGACCCGGGCTGGCAGCGCTCGGCCAGGCAGTAGAAGACGTAGAGGGAAGTGAGTAGCGAGCAGAGCATCAGCAAGAACTTCCTGAAGATGCTGCGCGACAGTGGCTCAGCCGGGCCTGGTTGGGCACCGGCGGGGCCCGAGGGGGCCATCCTAGCCGCAGGCGACTGACGACGGGCGGGCCATGCTAGGCCGGGACTGCACCAGGAGCCCTGCCATCCCGCTCGCTGCCCGGAGGCCACATCGTCCGAGCGCTCCTGCCTGCGGGAGAGGTGCCCCGCGGAGCGGCGGCCGGAGCTGGAGCGGGGACCAGAAGCCGCCCGCGAGCCTTTCTCGGGGTTCCGGGCTCCGGACGAAGGGGCAGAAAGGGGTTCGGGGCCGTGCTTAAGAAACCATCGTCTCGGGTCTGAAATGTGCTCGTGTCCTGAGCCTCGCTGGGCAGAGCTCGGCTCCCCGGGTCCCTGAGAGTAGCCGGACAAGGCAGTCTCTGCGGCGGCGGTGGCGAAGGCGCTGGGCTCAGCAGGGTTCCTGAGCGGCCACTCGGTGCGGATCTCGGCTCAGCGACCGTGCATCCTGCGCTCGGTCCCTATGGAGGGGACGCGGGACTCCCGGTCCGCAGAGCTGTGTGCGCTCCGGACAAAGCGAGTGACCCTTTTTCCCAGCCGCTGGCGGCTCTGCTTTCCTGGCCCTCCCAGGAGCGCGCTCAGAATCCTGGCTCAGATGGGCTCAGCACGGAGCCAGGTTCCTCCTTAGCCCCTCTGTCTGAGTGGAACTCGAACCTTCTGGCCTCTTGGGGCTCTCCGGAAGTCTACCCACTCCTCTGGGACTCCAGCTGGGAGCCGCCTGGAGTAGACCCTTTGCTCGGGACCTGTCAGTGGGCGCTGCCACTGTGCTCCTAGACGCTCCCCGCAGCCTCCTTGGCCGCTCCCGCCACACGTGGGACACGAAGGACAGCAAACTTGGTGATGACGTCAATGGCCCAGGCCAGACCAACCCAGGGATCCGCGCCGGGGTGCCGAGCAGAAAGTCTCACGGCCCCACTAGAGGGGCCAGAGGGGTGGGACCGAATTAAAATCTGAAAAAAGGCGGTGGCGAGGCACCGCCCAGTACACTGGGGAGGGCTGGAGGGGGGCGACAGAGGCGCCTTCCCCACCGTCCCCTTCTCCTTCACCCACCCCTCCCCCTCAGGTCTCTGGGCTGCTGTCAACTGACAGGGCCTCTGTGATTGCCTGGATCTGATGCCCACTCTGTCAGCCCCTCGCCAGATTATGGGTTCCCAAGTCTTTCCAGCTCAGTTTAGCTCTTAGCGGCCTTGACGCTCCCCAGATCCCAGTTCCTGTTTCCTCTTGTCCCAGCTTCGGCATCCCTATTCCTTTCCAGCTCACCCATTCCCATCCCCTGCTTCTTGTCCTAGAGATTTGAGAAGTTTTGTTTTCAGGAGTTCTTGGCGGCTCCGGCAGGCCACGCCCCCCGATTTGTTTGGGTAGAGAGAATTCTTCCGGGTAGATTTGACTTCTACTTCACTATCCAGCGCCTAGAAAGGAACCCCTTAGGAAAGAGATCAATAAATAAATCAAAAGTAGAAATTAAGATATTTTTAAATGTGGGTCTGATTCCAAATCCATATGCCCAGTTATTGGTAAAGTTTACTACTTTGTATGTGTGCACCATTGCGCTATGCGAGGCTGTGTTTGCACTCTTCCAGGGTAAAGAGTCCTTTCGTAAACAGTGATTTCCTCTTCCTGTTATATCCCCTGACCCTGGATACCCTTCCTGTGGCCCCAGAACAGGTCACACAGGGGTAAAATCTGCCACTTGCTGGTTCCTAGGGAGGTGGTCAGTAGAATCTGCAGATGTTGGGGGCTTCATTGTTTTCTTTGGGGTCACTCTGTGGGGATTTTGTTTTTCAATTTTATTCATTTATTTTTATTTTATGTGTATGCCTGTTCGGCCTGCATGTGTGTCTATGTACCACTTGGGTGTCTGGAGGGTGCTGGATCTCTTTGAACTGGAGTTACAGACTGTTGTGAGTCTAAATGTGGGTGCTGGGAATCTCACCCAGGTCCTCTAGAAGAGCAGCCAGGGCTCTTAACAGCCGAGCCATCTCTTCGGTTCCCAGATATTTCACTTTTGTCCCAGTCTTAATGTCTCCTTATGTCTGGCTGTCTCCTCCAAGGCCCTCATCACTTTATTCCTATCCATGTGTTTGTAGACATTTTTCTGCCCCAACCCTGTCACCCAGCTACCATAAAGATACCTCACTAGGAATTCTGCCTGCCCAGCCTTGACACTCAGATTTTTTTCTCCTCTTCCTGCCTATACCCCATTTGACCATGGAAGTGGAAGTTAGGGGGTTGCCTTTCGGCCTCCACAGGGGTGCTACTGATTCTAAGCTTGCTTGGTTCGAAGTGGATCACGTGTGGCATGCTGGCTAAGAACTCACAGGTGAGTATAGTCTTCTGTTCATAAACTACCAAACACAATTTATTCTACAGTCAATGAAGAACTGGCTAGATTTTAGGGCCAGGAAATGCTGGCCTTTGCCCAGGATGAGCAGCAAACCCTGCCAAGTTTCCATGTCTTATTATGTCTGAAAATTGGATATTGACAAACCACTTTGAAGTTTAATACTGACTTAAGGTTTAATTTATTTCGAAACTTTCCTCAGTGTGTTTCAATCTGACTTGTAGAAGGAAGGCAACAAAAACAGTGACCATTTAAAAGTTGTTCTGAAAGCAAGTAGTTTCACCGTCATCAGAACATCTGTTTTCTCATCTGGAATGCATTGGGCTCCGAGTTCACCTGCAGCTCATCACGAAGTGATATTCTACCTGTATAACCCTCTGTGAGCATTAATGGTGTGGTCCCAAGCCCCCAGACTTCCCAGCATCCAGACACATAAACTGAACAAATGTCTATTGTGCATATTGGCCCAGTCTGTGGTACTGTCTGAACAGTGGAAAGGGACTACCAGCCCTTCTTTCTTCTTCTTTTCTTAATCCAAGTCTTTGGAGGTAGTGTGTGTTCTCTTCTTACACACCTTAACTGAAGCCACATTTCAGATGCTTTCACGCGTAGCTTGTGACTACTGAAGCAGCGGCTTAAATGCCAGTGCTGTTTCAGAGGAGGAAGGGGTTTCAACAGCAGCCGGGCACGCACAGTCCAATACAGACAACTCCTAGAAGCTTTATCAACAAAAATATTTGCTTATAGAGAAGCAACAGCGACAGTACCCACATATATCACAGGACTCCTGGGTTAGTGGCCTCATAGCGACTCAGTTTACATTTACAGAAGTGAGACAGATCAGTGTAGAGGGGGGATTGTAGCTGGAAGGAATAGCTACACAGAAAAGCACTACACCTTGGTGTTTGGGCAAAGCTAGCCCAAGTTGACCTCCTAGGGAAGGAATCAGAGAAAGAAGTGTGGTGGTGGTGGTGGTGGTGGGTGTGTGTGTAAAAACAAACAGATGATAGATAATACAGAAAGCATTGCTGAAGGCTTTTTTTTTAAACCTGCCCCTTGCTTGTCCCCATCTGTATCCCTGACTTCATCTGGAATCAGCACACCCTACCAGACTAGCCATCGCAGAAGTCAGAGAGCTCAGGAGCTGACTGGTATCATGTATCCAGGTCAGGCCCTAAAGCAGGAACAAGAAATAATGCAAAAAGACTGTGTCCCACCTGGGAGGGGGAGGGAGAAACATGGATTTTATGAGCTTATACTGCTTTATTGATTTATTTATTATGTACATAGGGTTCTGCCTGCATGTATGCCTGCAGGCCAGAAGAGGGCACCAGATCTCATTACAGATGGTTGTGAGCCACTATGTGGTTGCTGGTAATTGAACTCAGGACCTCTGGAAGAGCAGTCTTTTAACCACTGAGCCATCTCACTAGTCCTAGCCTACACTCTTAATGAAACAAAATCTTTGCCCATGCTCATCAGAATATAACATTATTTTCAACAATTACCAGATTATATGTTCCGCATTCAGTCCCGGGTGGCCCTTCTTATTCTCTCAAGGCAAGTCGTGTTCACTTCGAATCTATCCTGCAGATTCCAGTTCAAAAGTCATCTTTAAGACTGCTGCTTTAGTTTGATGAAGGTTGCTGGTTCAGAACCTGCAGTGATATTTTGTTTATGGTTTAACAAATAAAACTTGTCTAAAGATCAAAGTGCAGAGCTAAGACACTAGAGGTCAGGGAGTGGTGGGACACATCTTTAATTCCAGGACTCGGGAGACAGAGGCAGAGGGATCTCTGTTAGTTCAAGGTCACCCTGGGTTACACAAGATTGAATCTGTCTAAAAGAGAAACAGAGCTCACACAAAGGTGATTCCAACACTTATGGTCCCATGCCTTTAACCTCAGCACTAGGGAGGTGGAGACAGGAGTGATATGGCTGGATGGAGAAAGGAATATAAGGTGGAAGGAGAGGTGGAGACAGGAGTGATGTGGCTGGCTGGAGAGAAGAATATAAGGAAAAAGCAAACAGGAGCTCAGGGAAGTCTGAGGTTGGGTGAAGACAGTTGCAGTGGTAGGTTTGGTGGAGACAGATGGAGTCTGGAGGTGCAGTCTAAGGACAGGATCGCCCCTTCGGTCTGAGCAATGGTAGAGGTACAAGAACTCTCTAGCTGCTGGCCTCTCTGCTTCTCTGATCTTCATCATTAACCCCTGTATCTGACTCTGGGTTTTATTACTAAGACCAACTAGAATTCATGGTACAAGAACCTCAGAAGGGACCATAGTTACAAAGAGGTCTGACCACCTACACTTTCCAGCTTCTTATTATAAATACCTCTAGTAAATCCCTGTTGCTGCTCACTGGTACATCTAAAAGATCAACCTATTTCCGACACAAGGATGTGCCCTGGAGAGATGTGCTGAATGAGCCAAAGAATCAAGAGAGGAACTGGAAGATGGGGTTGGGGAAGTTTCAGTGAGAGAGAGAAAAATACCCGAGGGATCAGAAGGCAGTACTGTGTGGTAAAGAGTCGATGCTTTGGTTGAGATAAACTATGTAATTGGCCTGGGGAAGGTGTTGATGAGAGTTGGAGATCACAAGGAATGAGGGGAGAACAGAAAGCAGATTGTGAATACCTAGTGGTTTTGACAAGAGCTCCATCATGATAGGATGTCTGTGAACATGTTCACGACTGCTTTTGCCTTTGTAGTGGGCTCTTTCTTTTACCAAGTCAAGACAGTGAAGTATGCCAGTGGAGTAAACATCTTTATCACAGACATCCCGTGATTTACTGAAAATGAAAGGAGGGTGGAGGAGGTCATAGATTTCAAAACAAATGTTGGAGGAATTTGGGGGGGCACACTGTATTTTGAGCGACTGCTTTAAGCATAGTGACCCAGAGGCCGTCAATAAATATCTGTTAGCTGACTCTCCATAACCAAAATATTTTTCTTGTTTTTGTTTGCTTATTTTTTCTTTTTGATTTAAGAAAGCATTTATATTACCTATTAACTTTAGAAAGTTCCCTCAGAGGCTGACATTTCACTTTTTCATCTTCCTGCTTTGTCCTATGGTCTCCTTTCTCTCCCTCTGGTTTATACCTTGGTTTATACCTCACTCCTAAGCACAGAGTGACGAGCGAAATTCTTTTTTTCTGCATACTTTCATCCAATAGTTTTGCCTCTGTCGTTTCTGCCTTTAGAGACCTGCATTAGTCCTTGATTTCCAGAAGCCATCTTTTAGCGCAAACAAAGACTATGGGCAAGAAATTACCAAAGACCTTACAAGATTTCGCTCCTCCCGTGCGGTATGAGAAGCAAGGGAAATCCCAACTTTAAGCATCATTGGGCTGTGTGAGTCAGGAACAAATATACATTTCTTCATTCACGTGGGTGCTCTATTCTGCTGCTATAACTGAATATCTGAGTCTGGGTAATCTATAAGGGAAGTTTTTCTCCCCTAAAGTCCCAGAGGCTGGGAGGTCCAAGGGAGGGACTCTCTAATGAAAGCCTTATTTACTGGTGAATCCCTGGGCTAGGCTGGACAAGGCCTGACACACCACGTATGGTGAGGGGTTCATGAAAAAAGGCCACACTGTCTTTGATAGCATGCTTGCTCTTGTGATAACCCACCCACTCTCTTGATAACCATTCAGTCAGTCAGTGACCTTGTGACTTAGTCAGCTACCAGAGGTTCTACATTGAAGTGTCATTAGTACATGACTTGGGGGAGGCTGTTCTTCTAACCCACAAATTCTAGGGTTGATAAAATTTCAAACCATAGTAGAACTCCATGAAAATTTGTGAATTTCGTGAGAACAGTGTGTCAGATGAAGAAATATGCTCTGATTAGCAAGCCCTGATCTAGTCAGTGCAGTGAGATCCAGCCAGCTTGCACAGGTTCTAGTAATTTCCCAGACCAGTTTTTCCTTGGCCCATGTGAGCCCCATAGGAAGGTGTTTCCCACCATTTGCATGGATTGACTACTTCGAGGCTTCTGGCAAGCATCTGTCTTCCCTTCTTACAGCAGCACCTAGACTTTCTCTTGGACAAATCCTTCTTCCAAACCCCGGATGAAGCTGGCGCCCACCTGGGCTATAGGCATGTTAGTCCATTTTCCTGTCCAGGGAGAGGATGAGGGGCGGGTGTAAATGATACAAGTATATCAAGAAAGGGCTTTCTGAAATTTCTGGGGGGAAAAAGACCTGCTATTTCTCAAATCTTTCCAGGTTAGGAGGATACAGCCTGAACTGCTGAGGCCCAATTTTCCTTTATGATAAAAAGCAGGGGTGAGCAAGAGATCAGAGAACTTGGTCTGAGGCACTGGTTTCCTCCGTGCCTGGGAGCACATAACTGCACAGGCTGATGCACTTCGTAGCAGGTGACGGTATCGTTTTCAACAGCCACAGGGCTGGTAGAGCATCGTGTCTGCCCTAATTGTCCCAGATATCCCTGCAGTGGTCTGATCAATGACTCCAGCTGGAGGGAGCTGCTTACGTTCACCAGTTGAGGCCAATGAGGACACACCTACTCTCACCTGTCTGTCTGTCTGGACCCTCTCTCCTATCCTAGGCTGGTGCCCTAACTCGCATAGTAGCCATGCCATGTCACCTAACTCTAGAGTGCCTAGGACATACAAAAAGAAAAGTTACCACTAAGCTACCAAATTATTTACTCTGTGAGGAGTTGAACAAACTAGTCTTTGTTTGCTTGCTTTTGCTATAAAACAGACCCTTTGCTTTTGAAATTCAGTTGATTATTCTCATGCAATAAATCCACTTGCTTTGGCTATATACACATCGTCCCAGTACTAACAGTCTATTATTTGTAGATAGAAATTCTTTCGCTCTGAACTTATTTCAGTCCCAACATTATTAGGAGATTGGAAGTCCAGTCCAGCCCTTCTCTGAACCTAAAGTTACTTGGTCTCAAAACATCAGATATATGTATGGCTAAAAACCTGAAAAGAAGGAGACAGAAAGTTCAGGTTCACGATCTTCAGACCTCAAATTCAATTGCCTGATTTCCTGTTCTCAGACTCAGAGCTAACAAAGAAAAATCATAAAAGCAATTACTCTGAGAGGTGGATGCTGGGTAAATTGGACAAGTTAAAAGTCAGCTGCCCATTATGAAGCTTTCCTTTGGGGCCAGCCATGAAGCCATGTCATGAAAGCATTGGCAAGGGGCAAAACAGAAGGAGAAAAGTCTAACCTGCTTTACAAAGAAGAATAAGTACAGTTTTGTGATAGAGGAGACACATCAGTGAGGACAAAGATGTCCAAGGCTCACCCACGCATTGCATCTGAAGTGAGCTTTTCCCAGCTAGCCTGGCATATTTGCTAGTCTGTTTTAGCATCTGTATTTGCAGCTGGGCCTGCATGTCCCCTGACTTGGGGACAGGCTAAGAGGACAGGCAGGTGGCATAAAGGGGCAGTAGACAATGGCCAAGGAAGTGTCTGGGTCAAGTCACTCTCAGACGCTAGCCCATGCCCAGGAGCACAAGCTCTTTCCCACTCAGGGCACAAGAACCTAAAATGACATTTCGCTCTCTCCTCCGCTGTCTAAATCATATGCAGTTCTTCCCCGTCTCATGGAGAAGGCAAGATTATTTCCAGTCTCAAAATGAGGTGCTGACTAACAATAGAGTGGATGCTAAGCTTTGAGTTATGGAAAGTAGACCCCAGGGAAATGCGACTTGGGGAATTTAGGAAGGACTTTGTAGATGTCGGCAGTGGAGGCGAGAGGGTGGCTGCTCCAGAGTGAAAGCCACAACAATTAAAAAGTTTACTTAGAGTACAACTGTCAGAAGAGCGGAAAGGAAGTAAAGTGTGAGAGACAGAGGGTTGGTGGTCAGGGAGGGCTGGCCACCATGCTGAGCACCGGAGCTCGCTCCTAGCAAGTGTCTCTTTTTGGAAAATCAGTTCTTTTCCTGATCTTTGCATTATTAGATGAGGCCAGTGTGTCCCAAATGTGACCATGATCCTGGGAATCCCTCCGTAAGACAATACATTAATCTTTGACAGAAGTCCATATGGGAAATGGCATCCCTTCTGGAATATTCGTGACACATATTAGCATACCGTCATCTCTGAGATGACTCTGCAGAAAGGACCCCAGCAGACGTTATTTACTGCCGCTGTATTCCAAGCCTTTAGGGCCATAGACTTCCCCTTACCTATCCGTTACCCAATAATACCCATTGTTCTAAGAACATGCATCAAGACATATAAGCCAATGCTTTACAGGACTAGCTGCCATCGGGAACCCGGAAGGATGGATGCTTTCTGAACATACTGGGGCCTCAGCTGCATGGAGTCAGGGCTTGGTTTAGCTTGAGACCAGGTGGAGGATATTTCACCAAGTATCTGGGATTCTCTTTGTTTCATCATTTCTCCCGGGGACCACATTCCTCGAGGGATGGGTTTTAACTAAGGTCTTGACAAATGGTAATTTTCATGAATTATTGATTTGGCCAAAAATAATTGGAAAGGTTGATAATTACCCAGAGAGCACACACTCCTTGCTTTTGTTCCCACTCTATTCTTTCTTGCACTGTGACACATGACAGAAATGGGTGCAGGTTTTGAAAGACACCTTATCAAGCACACATTAGGCTGCTAGAGCATCAGAAAGATTTTTGGAGTAGACACCTCCAGGCTTTCAAAGTTGGTGAAATAAACATTAAGCATCAAGAGAAACTAAATTCTCAGTTGAAAAACAGACGTTTAAGTGTGCCACACAGTGCTGCAAGGCAGTTCAAGGATGTGACTTTATGCGTTCTCCGTTTACTTTCCAAAAACAAACAACACAGGCCGTGGTTGACTTTATTTTAGTATTAATATTTGAGTTTCTATTTTTAAAGACGTCATATACTTTTATAGTAAAATTAATTTTAAATGAATTTTTCTATTAAATGAATTTTTTTTAAAAAAATTTTATTTAAGAAATGAAACTCATCTTTTTGATGACTATGTAAAGGATGTGGGACAGCAATAGCAGATCTGGGTAGTAAGAGGGTCTGTGGGCAAGTGTCATGGTCTCCCACCTCTGCAGGAGGGCTGGGAACAAGTTGTGTCCTGTAGGCAAGGACGGCAAGTGAGGGATAAGAGATGGCAGTTCTGAGGAGCTGCGCGCCGGGCTCTTCCTAACTCCCAAGCCTAGCAGGAGCTGGAGCAGGGACATGGATCCATCTGTAGGTAAGTCCAAGCGATGCCCTTGGCACACTGGCTGCAGGCTGAGCTTTTGTGTTTGCAGTCCTTGCCGAAGGATGTTAGTTTTTCTGTGTGCTATAGGGAGAATGAACATAGGTGGCAGGACCGAAAACACCTGCCTACCTCACTTAACAAAAGCATATATATACATACATACATACATACATACATACATACATATATACATATATATATATAACTTAGAAGACTTTAAACCTTTTGTGTATATATACATATACATACATATATATACATACATATATATACATATATACATACACACACACACACACACACATATATATATATAGTGCTTGGCAATATAGATCTTTCCAGTAATCATACTAAACATGAAAAGTAAAGACGTCCTGAGGGCTGAATGTTTACACATACTGCCTTGGATACAAGGAAGTACAGTTTTAAAGTTAGGATGGCTTAATCTCCTTTGATCTAAATGGCGCTTATTTGACTACAGTCTTAGATGGCCGCGGGCTTTTAGGAACTGAGGCACTGGTGCTGGAGAGATGGCTCTAGGTTAAGAGCTAGTGTGGATCCTGTAGAGGGCTCAAGGTTGGTTCCAAGCACACACCCAGCTCCAGGGTTATCTCTGACACCTCTTTTAGCCTCCGTGGGCACCTAAACTCGTGTGTACAGACAAGTACACATGATTTTAAAAGCGAGGACAAATTTTTAAAAACTTGAGATACTTTCACGGAAACAAACTGTCTCGTGTTTGTTGCAAGACATTTCCATTGATTGTCATCTTAGGACTCGTCTTATTTTCCCTCCTTGTAATTGATTTTTAAAAAATGAATGTAGCTGAGTAAGAAAAGTAACTGGATGTAGAGGACTCGGTGCCTAGAGCCCCTCAATTATCCGGTAACTCACTTCAGTGACTTTCCCTTGGGTGAGTCATCTTTCCGTTCTTGAGACATTCTCGAGAGGGACTGACTTAAGAGGGGGAAAGGTTTATTTCGGTATATGGTTCCAGTCCATAGCCACTTGGACTTATTGCTTTGGGCCTGTAGTGGCAGGAACCTGTGGTGGAAGACACCTATTCACCTCATGACACCAGGATGCGGTGGGAGAGGAACTGGGGTACAATATCCCCTTCCAGGGCGTGCCCTCGATGACTGAACCTCCGCCCACTAGGCTGCACTTCTTAGAGCTTCCATTGACTTCCAACAACGTCTGATGTCTAGTAGCCTTGAAAACATGAGCTTGTATGGGACATTCAAGACATACACTGTATCTATACAAACAGGTATAAATACAGGTATAATCTAAAATTTCAAAAGGAAACTGAGCAAGGTTAGTGTGAGGTGATGAGGAAGGATAATATACAGGCAACAGGATTCATGAGTCATGAAAGGAGACAGAAAACTAATTTTTTCTAATTAAAAAAAGGAAATGACCTTGTGTAATTTTACGTAGTTATTGGATGCTTGCACATTCCTTTGAGGAAGATGTATTCAAATCCACTTTGACTAAGTTGTCTGTTCCTATTCAGTTCTCTATTCTTTGTGAATTCTGAACATTGATCAGATGTGATTCACAAGTACTCCCTCCTGCTCTGTGAATTGGAGAACTGCTTCTCTCTGTGAGTTATTTAATTTATCCCCAAAATGTATCAAAACTGTTTGGATGGATGGAGTACTGCTTTCAGGCTCCTTAACCTAATGTGAAATATTTTTAAGTGATGAGACATGACATTCTTTATTATCACCTAAAATAAAATGCAGTTGATTTTTTAAAGAAAATATATAAAGTATAACATATCTTCGGCAAGTTTTCAAAGCATGTCAAACAAATGACAACAAGGGCAGTTTTCACAGAGCCTGTGAAATCATAAAAGCCCTTGCTGTGTACTCAGGCAGCTAAAGAGGAAGCAAGTGCTGACCAGAGGAGGAGGGTTCCTGCTTCCCTCGCTCCGGTGTTGCTGATCCCGCCAGGGCCAGGGCTGTGCACCACACTCCCCCCCCTCCCCCCCCCCCCCCCCCCCCCCCGCCACCGCATGTTTGCCAGCAGAGCCGAGGATCCACAAGCATCCGCCTTTTCCCTTGTCAATTTGTGGGTGAGTTATGCAGGGGTCTTGTGGGACGAATATTCGCACTGATTTATTTATTTTTAAAAATAAGTACATAGAGTGTAATAGTGTGGTAAATGCACACGTTTAGTCATAAGTATTGATCCTTAGGCCACAATAAAGCCTTGAAGGCGTGTTGTGAACCAATTAGAGTACACACTGTGTTCAATTCCCAAGGACTGCCATGGTGGGTCGCCACAAACTATGTGACTTCAAACAGCATTCATTAATATTCTCATAGTTCTCAAGGCCTGAAGTTCAAATTCAAGATGCAATAGGGTTCAAGTCCCTGCAAGGCTCTACAAAGGATATATCCTGTCTTCATCAGTCTTCTAATGGTTGCTGACATTCCCTGATGCCCCTCTGAGGCCTCATGGCCATCTTTCTTCTGTGTGTCTGCATCTATGTCTTTCTGTGTCAGGGTCCCAGGGATCGAGCTCAGTGTTTATCCCATTCAACAGGACCTCGTTTTCAGTTTCATTATCAATTTGCAAAGACACCATGGTGGTGTCTGAGTCTGGAATGTACTACACAGCCTCAGGTTTTGGGCATATGGTCCCCAGCTGTGGCACTGTTTTGAAGGTGGTGGAGCCTTCAGGAGGTGATGTCTATTTGATAGAAGTGGGTTGGTCATTAATGGTGTATTTTCCAAATGTCTTTGCTGCCTGGTCTGCCACCACAGGCTCCTGCTGTTATGAACTCTGCCCTAGCTACCAAGGCATGAGACATTGAGTTCCTCTGAGACTGAACCAAAGAACATCTTACCTACCTTCTACCATGTCAACCATGTGAGCATGTGGCTTTTAGAGAACCATGTCACTGAAGGCATAACACTTTTAGAACAGGACACCATTGTGATTCGGTGAGTCCTTCTGTTGAGTGCACATGAGTGGGTCTTGATCCTCAGATGGAGGCAAACAGAAGCCTCTGGGATGAGTAGCCTAGGAAAGAGCAGAAGGTGAGCTCCCAATGCTGGAAAACAGATTCCTAGTAGGACCCCCCATGTCTCCTATTCTGCTTTTTGTTGCTACCACAGAACACCAGAGAATGGGTAATATGTAAAGGAAAGAGATTGCTTTTGGATCACTGTCTTCAAAGTCCAAGACCAGAGTACCCAACCATACAGCTCCTGATGATTGACATAGAGATGAATACTTACACTGGTATGGATCTCAGTCTATTGATACAAATTTGAGGTCAGTTTTGTTATATGTATTTCTGCTCTTATTGAAGGTATTGTATTTGTGCAGCTTATTTGAAAATGTAATGTATAATTAACAAATACAGGTTAATATAAGTTGACTATAAGTCATCAATAATAGTCAAACTTGTAGTCTTGTTTGTTAGGTTTTCTAAATATATAGAGATATATTTCAGATGAATAGATATTCTTCAAACCTATCAAAGACTAACAGAAAATGGCATTAAAATGTTTTAAGAACTTAGGACTTTTCATGACAGTGAGACATGTTTGCTTCTGGCAGCACCAATTACTTCAATGAGGTTAATGGCCATGAAAAAAACTCATTATGGAATTTGTCTTCAATGTGACAAGCCATTTGGGCAAGACACTGCTCTTGCCTGAAGTGCGTGATGGTATGCTGTATAAACGGGACATGCAGGACCCACAAAAAATGACAGCTGAAGTTGCCTAAAGAAGGTGAGACAGTCCTTCAGGGTTCTTGATTCATAAAGGAGTCTGCCACACATTCTACAGCACACAGAAGAAAGTGACTGACAAACTGCCAATAGAGGTGAAATAGTCTTTCAGATTTACTGCTTCCCAGAAAACATTGCCTGATACTTTGGGCCTGAAAGGCTGAAGATGGATGCCTCAGTATTACAGCAGAACTTTGGGTGACTGTCCAGGCAGCAAGATGTCTCTGTCAATTCTAGAGTTTTGGAAGTTGCTTACAATGTACTTCCTGTTAACTTAAGTAATATTATATCCTATGGGGTCTTTAATGGAATTGAAGAATAGATAGTTATAATTAAAGTTTTTCTTAGTTATGATAAAAGATAAATAGATATAAATATTGTAACTGTAATTCTTACATGATACTTGTTTTGTTATATGTAATTTTACTATGTTGAAGTTAAAACCTTCCTTTTTATTTAGACAGAAAAAGGAAGGTTATGTGGGATTCCCTTCTGTATACTGTGAATGTGTTTTGTTACTATTGGTTATATAAAGAAGCTGATTTGGGTCTCTGGCAGGGCAGAATAGAACAAAGCAGGAATTCCAAACAGATAGAGGAGAGAAGAAGGCAGAGTCAGGGAGACATCATGTAGATGCCAAAGGAAACAGACACCGGAACTTTACCCAGTAAGCCGCAGCCTTGTGTTGATAAACAAAATAATAGATGTAAAAGTTAGTAATAATAAGCCTGAGCTGATAGGCCAAGAAGTATTTTAATTAATATAGTTTCTGTGTGATTATTTCGGGTCTGGGTGACTGGGAAACAAAGGAACAGCCTCCACCTACAGATGAGGGCTTCAGGACTTCATGCCGCACCAACTCCTGGCAGAAAACAGAAGGGCAAGCAGGCACAAGCAGAGAGTGGGAGAGGGGCAGGTCCTTAGAGCACACTGCTTTCACAGAAGACCACCTTGTAGAAGCTACTTTAACCCCTCATCAGGACAAGTCCCCAGGATGCCATACCTCTCAATGGTCTCCCCAATCTCAAAGTCATTATATTACAAGTAAATCCCACTGTGAGTTTTGGTGGGACAAGCCTTGTTCAAGCTGCAACTCTTACCTCATCAGTTTCTCTGTGGTATGGAAGCAGTCTAACACCCTCCCCTGCCCCGGTGGTGAGCTGGTTTCCCACTACCTCTTCTTACAGCAACCCTCTAAACTGTACGTCTATCCCGGACCTAATATGGTAACACTTGACTTCATCTTGAAGTATTTTATTTTGCTGTTGTTGAATAGAACCACACATTATTATTAACGGAATTATGAATCCATCTTATATGATCCTCCCAAAGCCAACTACTATGGATAAAATGTCAGTGTCTCCCTCAGATTCTATGCTGAAGAATTAATCTCCAGGCAAGGAGGTAGATTCTTTAGAGATCATTAAGAGTGGATTCTCCATGGCCGGGATTGTCTTTGTCAGAAAAGGACAGTATGGGGGTCACCATCACTCCACAGCCTGAGAATATAGCAAGAAGGTTCCTGAGGGTAAAGGACAATGAGTGTCCTCACCGCCCCACTTCCTCCCAGGCTGTAACCTGACCTTAAACTCCTGAAGAACAAATGTTCATGGTTGAAGCCCACAGAGACACCACCATTATAAGGTGAATTAACCAATTCTGTGTATTTATCTCTCCCCAAACATTAAGTTTTCATTTCATTTACTGATGACAGGGAGCACGATTTGTGTGTTTATAATGCAACCTTGTTGAAGAACACCTTATGTCGCTATTTCCTCCCCTAATCAACCCATTTAATCACACAGTAAACATTTTTGTCTTTGTAAAAAGTCCTGTATTGCTTATTGTATATATGCCCAAATGGCTTAGAAGTTTGTTTAGTGAGTAAATCTCCACCCCATGATAGTTTTCATGATTGCCCACTAATGCGTATGCACGGTACCAACCTTCCCATACCTGTCTTCGGGAGCTGTCATCTGTGTAGGGTCCCTCTATCAGTTACATTGCTTTTCAGTAAAGAGTCACCTGGTCTGCAGATAATTAAATGGAAAATCCTCTTTCGCAAAGACACATCACCCGTTGCCTTTGCTGTGTTTCCTTGGATAGTCTGACAAGGATCATGCATGGTCCAGGGACAGCAACATTGAGTGTTCTCTGAGTCTCACCTATGAGGATGCGTCTGAAGTCTTATAATTTAGCAAAGCATACCTTACTAAGGCATCATATACATGTCTTACTACTATTAAAAATACACACTTAATAGAAGTGGCTACCGGACTTCAACACATTTTACAAAGAGTAAAATACTTCCTGTCATTGTCCCCATCTGAGATCTAATGACATTTCATGTCCCATAAATTTGTTTGAATTTTTAAGTGTCCTCATTCATCTGTCTGATTATAAGGTATTATTATTGTTTATTTTGCTTTTTATATTAGTTTTACTAAGATTCTATCTGGGAGCTTGTTCTTTTGAAAAGACCAGGCTATATTAAACTATTTTTTCTTTCTTTTTTATTTTTTGTTTGTTTGGTTTTTCATTTTTTGAGAGAGGGTTTCTCTGTGTTTCTCTAACTGTCCTACAACTTACTCTGTAGACCAGGCTGGCCTCGAACTCACAGAGATCTGCCTGTCTCTGGTTCCCTGAGTGCTGGAATTAAAGGCGTGCACCACCACCACCTGGCTTTTTTTTTTTAAGATTGTAATATATATTATAAAATATCACATTGTTTCCAGCCTTTTGTCAGATTCAGGTTTAGGTTTTGACAATGCTATGAAGAAAAGTTTCCCTTTTTTCCCGTTTTCACTATGGTTCATATTTTTACGACATCAAGTCATTAAAGTGGTTTCCATTTTCATTGTATTCAGATTGTCTAGATTTTTCGGTTCTCCGTATTCACACAAACAATGTGGTAAAGTGAACATATTCACGCAGATTCTGATCCACTCAAAATGAATCAATGAAGTTATGGGCAGAAAGGAAAATAGGACCACTCAAACAAGGCATGTTGCATAATGCATGGATGCGAAATGGGGTGGTGGCTAGGGAGATGGAATCAGCCTAGAGCTGACAGACGTCCGAACTCGTTCAGTTTCACTGCCTTGGAGTGTTGCCCAGGAAGGCTGTCTGTTTCACTACTTAACACGTCTCTGTTGATGGATATTTAGGAACGCACTAGTTTTGCTATTACAAGGACATGGAAATCAGATGTAGCCGAGCATATGGTTTTGGCACAAGCGCAAGTTTTCCTTGGACCTTGAGGACGCTGGAGAAAAGCATTTGGGAGACAAGAGAGTGGCCCTGGGTGATTCCAAGGCCAGAGGCAGCAGGTGGGCTGTAGTGAACAGACAGGACAGGAAGGGTGCTCTTTGGCTCTTTCCTCCCCTCCCACCTCACTGCTTGGTTCATGGCACAGTGGTGGAAAATTCTCAGAGATCGCTGTCCACATAGCTCTACCAGACACAGTTCCTGCCTTCACCACAGTGACCAAACCCTACGGAAAAGCCAAGGCAAGAGTGTGAGGACGCTTGACAGCCTAACCAAATCGTAGGCAAAGTCTAAGATGAAACTGCTGCTTTGTCGTTTACGAAACAAATGCCAGCCGTGGCATTTGATCACACCAGGTTTGAATCACTGAGAAAGGACAGAAACTAAGTGGACCAAGAGCGGCACGAATGCTGGGAGGCAAGATGGCTGTCACACAAACAACAGCAGAACCTCTCTCCATAAGCAAAGTTAGAATCAGTGCGCATCAAGGGAATTTCACTCCCGTAAGAAAGATTAAATCAAGCTGATGGGCCCCCTCGGCAAACAAAGGTGGTTGTCTCCACCAAGCCTGAACTTCCATGTTTTGTCCCCAGGACCCTCATTATAGAAGGTAGAGTTCTGCAAGTTGTTCTCTGACCTCCACATAGAGACACATGTTCATGTGCACATACAGACACAGACACAGACACACACACACACACACACACACACACACACACACGCGCGCGCGCGCGCGCACTAACACACACACAATAAAGGTAATACAAAAATTTAAAGAAAAAATGTAAGAACACCTCTGTCATATGTCTGCAATTTCTTCGTAGAAAAATATCTTTCCCAGTATGACAAAATGGGGAAAATTACAAAACAATTTATTTCATTCCCATTGTGAAACCTACCAGCTTATTACAATAAATGAAAGATAATTCAATTCAAGGCAGAGGAGAGGAATAAGACTGAATCCTGGGTCAATACCTTCATTTACTCACGAAAAGCTATTCTGTGAATTTATACGAATTGTATTAAGATCACTGCATCTGGAGAGAAGAAAACTGAGGAGGTGTCTTTATTTTTGCTCCTGTGGCCAATGAGTCGTAGGATTTCCTGCTGGGGAGCCTTGAAAAGTGTGAGTCCGTTCCCAAGTGGCCCCCAAAACTGCAGCCTAAAAACACTGGAGGCAGGAAATGTTTCCAAGAACAAGGAGAAAATGGAAAATCTAAGTTATGGGGAAAATATTGACTTGCAGGAAGGCAAAGCCCCGCCCCCCAATCAATAGAGAAATGATGGTTCCTCTGGGGATGTAGGCGGAAGGAATGCTCACAGAAGTGTCTGAGACTGGGTTGACTGACATGCTGCAATGGTGACGTCTGTGGGTTAAGTAGCTACACAGTTAAAAGACAGCCTTCCTGGGGAATGCACTGGGACGCTAAAATTGGGTGAGACGGACACTTAGGCCACTACTAGGCTTATCATCAACTCCTTTGGTGCATGATAAAGCAAGTTTTGAAGCAATGTGGGCATGATATGTCCTTACATGGTGAGAAGACAGATAAGTAGCCCTGTAAATGCACTGGCCTAGTCAGGACTTTACGCTATTGATGTGGGATATTTGTTTAACCCGGCAAAGATGTGTAACCTTTGTTTCCGGCGCAGAATATGACTTTAACCGTGCAAAGGTGGATTACTTTGTGTATGGGGCATTTGCTTAACAAGGTAAGGCTGTGCGTTTGATTATGAAAAGATGTGCTGCCTTTGTTTCACCCTGCCTGTCTAAGGCCCCTGACCGGTCTAATAAAGAGCTGAATGGACCAGGGCCAGGCAGAGAAAGGAGATAAGTGAGGCAGGCAGGCAGAAAGAATAAACAGGAGGAGAAATCTAGGCCTGAGAGGAAAGAATGAGAGAAGAGGAGATAATGAGGAACACGTCCAGAGCAAGAAGCCAGGCAGATGCCAGCCATTCATGGAGAAGCAGTGAAAATAAGATACACATACAAAAGTAAGAAAGGTAATAAACCCAAGGCAAAAGGAAGAGTAAGAGAAGCAGGGTTAATTTATGTTAAAAGAACTGGACAGAAATGTACCTAAGCTGGGCTGAGCATTCAAGACTAAAAAATCCCTGTGTCATGATTTGGGAGCTGGTTAGTGGCCCAAAAGAAAAAGCCTGCAACTCATTTGTTTGTTTGATTGATTGATTTTTTTTTAGAGACACAATTTCTCTGTGTAATAGCCCTGGCTGTCCTGGATCTTCCTTTGTAGACCAGGATGATCTTGAACTCTCAAAGATCTGCTTGCCTCTGTGTCCTGTGTGCTGGGATTAAAGGCCTATGCAACCACCATCTGGCTACCAAGGTGACTTTTATAAGTAAAACAATTCATTGGAGCTGGTTTAGTCTATCATCATGGTGAAAACGTGGAAGCATGCAGGTAGCCACGGTGCTGGAGAAGGAGCTAAGAGTTCTACATATTGATCCGCATGTAGCAGGAAGAGACTGTGACACTCGGCACATCTTGAGGATATATAAGATCTCAAGGTCTGTCTCCACAGTGACATACTTCCTCCATCAAGGCCCCACCTACTAATAGTGTCCCTCCCTATGTGCCAAACATTTAAACACATGAGTCTATAGGGGCCATTCCTATTCAATCTACCTTATGAGCCAACAGAAAACAAAGAAATAGACACCCCTCTTTCTTTGTTGTGGCTGGAATTGAACCAAGGGCTTTGTGCTTACAAGGCTAATAATTTTGCCATTGACCTATGTCCCTATTCAAACACCCAGCTCTTAGCAGGCACATGGGAGGGATATGCAAATGGGAATAATTTTCATGTGTACGTTATCTTTTTGACATTCTTCTAGGATAATACACTTAAAAACATAATGGGCTTGCATAAACCACTGTAGCCACCAAGTCTCATGTGTGGAGTGCAGAGCCTGTCAGAGTTGTGCTGTTTCTTTAAAACTCAGAAATAGAACTAACATCCTTACTTTCTAATTCACTGATTTCTTTTTTTGCTTGTAACATTATTTCCTTTGCTCTTCCTTCAGTTGGGTGTGTTGCACAACTCTAGAATCTTGAACAAGAACAGATAATGTGTTTTGTTTACTTTTATTTTTTTCTTACTCACCAATAGATGTGCTTAGGGTTAGAGGTTTTGTCTGAATAGAACATTACCCATCTCCAAGCATTTAGTTCCATGCTGTTCGTGTTCTACCCGGTTAACACTAAAAGGTGACTTGCTTGTGCCGAGACCGAGCTGTGCGCTCTGTGCCTATGAGCCTTCCTAATAGTCTAATAGTCTCTTCGGGGGGAGTGGGGTGCTGTGTTCAGTCCTTGGAAGCTGGGGGTCCAAAGTGACTAAAGGAGTGAGTAACCAGATAAGCTTGGAGCAGCCATGCATTAGCCACAGCGCTTAGCCTAAGACCAAGCCAGTGACCCACGCTCAGGTGATGGGTGGACGTTGTCTGAGATTGAAGAAAAACACAAGGGGACTTGATTCTTCGGGAAGCAGGTTCTTTCTCTACCTCATTGTCCTTGGCTCACTTTCCATCTACCAACTGACTGTTTCTTGTATCTTTTCTTTTCCAGGCCCCTTTCCATTGTTTCACTGCCCCACTTCAAAGCCAGTGTGAGCTATTAGGAGGTAATGAGACCATGAAGACTCCTTCCTCACGAGTGGGATTAACATTCTTAAAAGAGAGACTTTATCCAGCATTTCTCCCCTTTCCTCTTCGTCAGATGAGGAGACAGTGCTCTTGCCCCTCTAAAGTATGCAGCATGCAAGACGACAGCTGAGAAACGGAGAACCAGTCAGCTACTTTGGGACCCATGCTTTCACCTTGAATTTTCTGTTAGGTCTAAGTTGATCCCCAAAATGACAATGCCACTGGTAACATCATAAATTCCATCTGGGTTCAGTTCAGGCTGGGCTCTGACAGGCTAAACAGAAGCCCCCAATCAGGTTTCTGACTGTCAGGAAGGGCCACGACTTCCCCTATCTCCCCCTACAGCTGACTATCTCTGGCAAAGACCTCATCTAGTTCCCTATGAACACATAACCTGAAACACACATCAAAGTCCCCATGTCAGCCCCTAGGCTCTTCTGGCCTGTCAACCTCCCCCATGCCGCTCTAACATCCAGGCTGTTCCTCACTTATATCCTTCCTCCTGCTTTCTCAAGTCAGAGGGAAGGCCTTGGTGGAGGCGGCTCCAGATGGGCAGCAAAGGCGTAAAATTTTGATCTCTAATACTGGGAAGGTGTATTTGTCAGGAGATAGGGTGTAGCCAGCTCACTCAGACAAGAAACAAACAAACAAACTTTTAAATCAACATTGGGACATTTCCTTGTGTCCTGCCCAGAGCTCCAGGGTGGCACAGGTCACAGGAGGGATTCTCAGTACAAACATGATGAAGAAGGAAAGGAGAATTTCAGAGGCTGCAATGGAAAGAGTATGTGAAAGCTCATGGGAGAAGAAAGAAAAGATTTCAACAAGAATGAGATAGTGGCCAGATGTGATGATTATAGGACTCTGAAAATGACATAGTTATGGCCATAAGAAAATCTAATGTGACATCCTTAAGAGTGAATGATCTTAGCCTATAGTTTATTAAAGTCCAGTATACATACTCACATCCATAGTTGATAAACTTCACAAGTTTCTAATAATGTTGGTCCCTAAGGCTAAGATGCACTCAGATGATACCAGGAATATTCTGGTCCTTTCTGGCTGGTTGTGTCACGAACTGTGGACTGTGATCTTCTCTATTCAATTCACAACATGTTAATAAATCATGGTGTGGTTTGAAAAGCATTTGGCCTGGGTAAGACTTCAGAAGTGGGTAGCAGTGAAGGGTGGAAGGGGAAAGATGGAAATGAGGATGAGGGTGTTAATTCGGAGAGCAAAATTCAGAATGCATCGTAACTGTGGATTCTAAAGTCACCACGCTGCCTGGTGAATCAGTCTGGTTTTTGTTTTTGTTTTTTCTAGATGGCAGCCACATCTATGTAAAGCAAAATGAAAACTTTAAAATTCACTGTTTTTATTTTTTATTATGCATAGATGTGTGCACATATACCCACTCACATAGATAGCTACATGTATGTTGCACCCTGAGAGGCCAAAAGAGGGCGTCAAATCACCTAGAGGTGAAGCCACCCAACATGGAAACTGGAAACCAAACTCGGGTCCTCTGCAAGAAAAGCAATTGCTCTTAACTGTTGAGTCATATTGAACTGTACTTGGCATACATACATTTAAAATGTACCTGTTTGTAGGTTTTGACACATAATATGCCCAGAATCACAACCAAGATAAAAACTCTCTATGAACCCCCTTTCTGTATCTTCCTGCTCCATTTCTGTCATAGCCCTTTTCCTGGCTTTCTGCATTGTCTGGCATTCCACGTAACTAGGACAATGCCATATGTGAGCCCTGCAGTGTGACTTATTTAAGTCTGTTCACTCAATGGTTCATCTGGGTTCTTATGACTACCTCCAGTCATACAGTAGTGTCTTGTTACATGGCTATATTACAATTTGCGTATCTGTTTAAGTGTTATGGACATAAAGGTGTTTATTCCAGTTTGGAGCTGTCTGTGTAAGTTGCTATGCATATTCATGCCTATAGGCATGTGCTTACATGTCCATTGGTAAATACCTAAGAGTGTTTGCTATGAATTCTGCTTGGCTTATATTTTTTTTAATTTGAACAGAAATTGACTTTTGCTGCCCTTCAAGGAAGAATCAACATACAGACAAACCTGGACTGTGTAAGCCAACCATGGAGACTTTGTAATCACACTTTTTTTTTGGCGGTTTCTATCCATAAATGAAAATTTGTAATGTTCCCACTTTCCAGTAGTGTTGATAAATATTTGCCAAAGACCTACAATTTCAATCCGGTCCATTCTCATGCCAACATTACAGGAATTCTACTTAAAATCTCAATTGCCTGTCACGCAGGTGGCGGCCACTCTCTTTCCTATGATGCTCTAGCTCTTAGTGTAACAAAGAGATCAGATCAGTGATGAGTCAGGCTGATCCAGGTACAGGCATTTATGCGAGAGGATAGCATAAAAATTCACATGTTAATCAATCATTAGCGAGATTACATTTTAATGAAAGCCACCTGCAGCAGAGGACAATATAGCCAGAAGTCGTAAGCATCACTGTCCTAATTTGCTTTCTATTACTACAATAAACACCGTGATTAAAGGAAATGGAAAGAAATGGGTTTATTTTGCTTATAGGTGTAGTCCTTCAAGGAGGAAAGTCAAGGCAGGAGCCTGGGGGAGGGAACTGAAGCATAGAGGAATCCTATAAGGTCGTGGAGGAATACTGCTTACTGACTTGCTCCTGGCGGCTTTCTCGGTCAGCTTTCTCATACAGCCCAGGACCACATGCCCAGGGGTGGCACTGCCCAAGTGGCCCAGGCCCTCCATCATGAATCATTCATTCATCAAGAAAATGTCCCACAGACATTCTTATAGGCCAACGTGATGGAGGCGTTTTCTCAACTGAAATCCTTCTTCTCAGATGATCCTAGCTGTGTCGTGTTGACAGAAAACTAACGAGCACAGACACTCTGCCTTGTGGAGTTCATAAACTAGGGACCACCAGCCCTGCCCACAGGATTTCTAACTGACTGAGACTAAGGTGCAGCAGTTTGCATTTCTGACTAGAGTTTATTTGGGTTTCTGCTTGAGGGCCAGTTCGAGGACCTCTATGAGAGCAGGTACACCTATGGGCTCATCTGAGTTCAAATTACAGTCTAATTATTTAGCAGCTGTGGGACCATGGCCTTGCTACTCTAATCCTCATCTTATTTTTTTTTAAAGATTTATTTATTTTTCTTTGATGCATATAGGTGTTTTGCTTCATGTATGTCTGTGCACCTTGTGTGTGTCTGGTGCCCATTGAGGCCAGAAAAGCGCACTGGATCCCTTGAGACTGGAATTGCAGATGGTTGTGAGGCACCATGTGGGTGCTGGGAATCAAACCCAGGTCTTCTAGATAGGTGATCGGCGTCTTTGGCATTGGTTGTTCACTGAATGCTTTCTTTATACTAATTATAAATCTTACACTGTTCAAATGGTATTCTGGAATAATGAACCAGGCACAAAATACTTAAAAAGGTATAAGTTATGTGAACATGGACCTGTCTGCCTGGTTCTTTCTATTCTTCTGTACTTGAGGTTGCTTGATGCCTGATGGTATCCATACTCAAGAAGGCTTAAATATGGAAGTATGTGCCTATTTCTCTCGCTCTCGGAATATGGGGACAACAGTATTGAGAGTCCAAGGCCAGTATGACCACATAGTGAGACCTCATCTGAAAAATACAACCACAACAAAAATAAGCAAACCAAAAGGACTCTAGTAAATGGCTTTTGACAATTTGGTCAGTATGAATGACTTCACAGGGCAATAAGCATTTCTTGGTAGCCCATAGTTTCCACTGAGTGAGTAACTTTGCCAGATTCCCCACCAGAATGCTTAGGCCAGTACCAATCACAGCTGAAGTACAATGCCATTATTCATGGGCTTTTGAGCTGTTGCAGTTTAATGGCATTAAATTTATATCATGAAACTGACATAATGAAAGATCACCAGCAGAAGGAAAATAGGCATAAATTATAATTTCAAGTACACTTGAATCGTGGTTGAGTCCTAATCTAATATTTAATCACTAAGTGATGACTCGCTCAATTCAATAAAGTTATTATTGAATACTTGTTTGGAAACTTAGGCACAGATAAAATTCTGAGCAGAAGTACAGCCGCACTGAGTTCCCATCCCCATAAGCCCATAGTAACCTGCACATATTCTGAGTTGAGACTAATGTAATACACCTAGCCACTGGACACCCAAGATCGGCAACAAAGTGAATCTCACATGGGTTGTTCCCTGGAAGACTGTGTGGCTACTGAGAATGGCCATGCCCATCACTGCCTGTTTCCAAGACACGTTACCAGGCTAAGAAAAGATCAGAATTCAGATTCCTGAGTAAAGTGAGTCACCTGTTGTAAAAGGAAACATAAAACAAGCCCACAGACTCGGAGAGTGGATCTAGCGTGACGTCTAATATGTGATGTCATTTTATGCACAAGGAACTGGTGGCCAAGAGAGAATGACACATACGTGTGTCTTGACACATTTTTTTACACTTCTTTTGCTTCTCATTAACAGCTCTACAAAACAATTCTCATCCCCACTTTCAGACTGGGAAACTGAGGCAAGAGGATAGAATGCAGTGAGAGAATTTGAACTGCACAGTAAGGTTCCCAGCCCTCACAGCAGCCAATAATGCCACACGTAAGTCCATGGCCGGGAAGCAACATCAATGCCAGAGTTGCTGGCCTTGGCAAGCCTTTCTCTACACCGCCTCTGTTTCACCACAGTTCCCTTTGCCACTCACACCAGATTTCCTTCCACAGGGAATGGAAACATGTAGGAAAAAAACACATTGTTGCTGAGGTAGAAAGGTACTCTCTAAGGAAAATGCCTTTGAGGGCAGTGGATGTGGCTAAGCAGGTGAAGAGTTCTTGCTGCCAAGCTTAAGGACACGAGTTCGATCCCAGGGACCCACATGGAAGAAGAAGAATACCTACTCATACAAATTGCCCTATGATATCCATATGGGCGCTGTAGAACGTGTGTGAACATGCCCCCTATGCACATACATACACCCAAATAAATGAATAATAAAGACACAAAAATGAAGGTTTTCATGTAAAAGAAAAATACCTTTGAAATGTAAGCATCTCTCCACCTACTGCCATCAATTCTTCTACATTTCCAGGAAGAAAATGTTGCTTCCAAATCAATACCCTGGGCATTTTACAAAGATAGGAGCAGATTTTTATGATGAGAAAAATATGAAAAAGAAACTTGCTCCACATGTTTACCAAAACTGAGATTTTAAAGCTTTAAGCCTGTGTTAAAGATTAATTTATAGTTTAGTGCCAGTAAGTGATGTTTAGAACTGGTCTTTCCCAGGAGGCACGAGAGCAATATCCTGTCATGTAAACTGCATGAAGATGCTTCTTTCTCTCAAAGTATCTTATACACGGGGTTGGACCACGTTAGGATGACGTGTGACGAGCATCCCGAAGCTCCTCTTTGGAGGGTTCGAATTTCTAAAACCTCTGTTTTCATGCTTGGAGTCTCCGGCGGTTTGAATGAAAACCAACCCCTCATGCACTTTAACACATGGTCTCCCGGAGGTGATACCGTTTGCAAGAGAGCTTATGGAACTTTTAGGAGGTGCAGCCTTGCTGGAAGAAGTGCATCATAGGGCTGAGCGTTAAGGATTTATATGGACTCATCCCATTTCTTGTTTTCATTCTCTGCTTCCTGTGCATGGATTAAAATGTGATCATCTGCTTCCTGCTCCTGCCATCATGTCACGGCTTCCCCATCATGATGGACCCTCTCCCTCTGGAACATTAAGCCAAAATAAATCCATTCTTCCTTTGGGAAGTTGGTAACAGAAAAGTAAATAACCCAAAAGCCCTATTAGTGAAAGTGAGGGTTACTTGAACACCAACATAAAAACATAATGGCAGTCATCTAATAACCAAGATGGCTCCGAAGTGACTCCTAATGGGAGGGTAGCGTGTGGAGAGGGAGCTCACTGAGCAAAGGATGAGTCATGGCCTGGATGAGGCTCAAACACGCTGCTCTGAATGTCTCCTATTAAAACTTAGGAGTCGTTTATTCCTGGGATTTGCCATTTAGTATTTGTAGACTGTGGTTGACTATCGGTAATTGAAACCTTGGTAATTGAAACCATGGATAAAGGAGACGGCTACAGTATTTTCTAAATAAAATGATCTCAGCGTGGAATAAAATACAATTATACAAATTCCTGCGTGCAGATGAGGGTAATCAATAGTATCCGGTGCCATGGACTTACAAAGACAAAGGTGGGGAGGACCTCTCCTTCCTTCATGTGAATGGACAACTTGCTTGGGATCACAGATCCTAACACAGGCTAAATCAGCACATCCCCTGCCTTCTCCAGGAACTTCCAGAAGCTTGCCACTTAAAGGAAGCTAATAGGTTATTTGAAGGGAGGCAGCAGGGGTTCCGCTGTTCATGCCTGCTTTGAAATGAAAATTTAAAATGAAGGACTCACCACAACTTTACAACGACATGGTAAGATGTGGGGCTCCAACACGAACATTTGTTTGGATGCCTAAAGCCTGGCTATCACCCATGTAACAGCCGGGGACTACTCGACCCCACTCAAATCTGTAAGGAGGTACACATTCACTATTCCCACACAATTCAGCCCATTTGATCTTCCGACGGATGTCCCTTGTAGCCCAAGGGTCAGCAAGCCCTTTAACTACTTAAGAAGATGGAGATTGAAATTAATTCATGTGCCTTGTTTTTCTTTATGTGACAGACTCTGTTTCATGTTTCCCATGCCCTTGTTTGTGAGTTCACTGAGGTTACAATACAAAACACAGACGAGTTCAAAGACATGCGGAAAGAACCAAGTCAAATCAAACGCAGTTCCTAGACAGGCGCTTACACTCGATTAGATAATGGGAAATGGAAGAACATGGGACCTCAGGAAAACTAGAAGTTTCTGGCTAACACTTGCAGGTAGACTTTCGAGTGCATTTGCTTGACTCTCAGTGAGATAAAGCAAAAGATGCGCGGCACACGGAAGCAAGAATTAAGAATGAGAAGCCAAGACAGACGAGAACCTGAAGAGTACAGGACAAATCAGAAGAGAAGATTGATGGAATGAGCAGGACACATTAAAATTCATCAGAAGTGAAATCAAAATCCGCAGTCAAGAAGATGGGAAATGGAATAACTTGCGGACGTTTTCCTTGGATGAAGGAAAAGTTGTTCATTCCCAGACTTTCCCATTTAATATACATAGTCTATGGATGGCTCTTGGTAAATGAAACCTTGGAAAGCAAAACCATGGAGGGAAACAGTAAGCATGAGAAAGGAGATAACAGAAATGGAGAATAAAGAAGTAAAATTAAGTGTATAAATCTCTAGTGTTCCTGAGATACAGCCCAGAACAAATGGGGCCAAAGCTGGAGCTGATTTCAAATGCAGGAGAATTGTCCTGAGGAAGGCAAGCACAGAGAGTCTTTGTCCTGTGAGGGGGAGCTAATAAAGACAGGACAGCCAGGAAACTCCGAAATCAAGGCTACACAAGCAAGGCAAGCTATTAGCCTTGGCCCTTGCTATAACTTCAAATGCTCAGAACAGTAGAGCGTTGCATATACAACCTTAAGGAACAACTGTCACAAATGAAGTACTATAAACCTATTGAAACTACCTCTCAGAAAAGCAAGGATTATATTGAGAGGTAGAGAAAGTAATGTCTATTTTTATAGTTACGGGAAAAATCTTCTTGAACTACTAGTACTTCAGAAAAGCTAAACAACAATAAAAACTTAAACTGATAGTATTAACTTTTTTTTTTGAGTCAGGGTTTCTATGTGGCTTTGGAGACTGTCCTGTAGCTAGCTTTGGTAGACCAGACTAGCCTCGAACTCACAGAGATCTACCTACCTCTGTCTCCCAAGTGCTGGGACTAAAGGCATGTGGCACCACCGCCCGTCTGATAATATTAATCTTTTTAAAGATAGCACACTTTATAGGTAATTTGGAAATTAAATTTAAGTAAGAAAAATCAAATCTGAAAAATGTAATAATTCAAAAATAGAAGCGAAGTAAGCATGGTGATGCACGCCTTTAATCCTGGTGCTTAGGAATCAGAGGCTGGTGGATTTCTGTGAGCTCAAGGCCAGCCTGATCATCATGGTGAGTTTTAGAGCAGCCAAGACTATGTAGAGAGATCCCATCTCAAAATATCCCCTCAAAAAATCTTAAAAGTACAAAGGAGATTGCAACATCATATAATGACAATTCTAGAAACAGGCTCCCTGTGCTGAGGAGTCTAAAACCAGGAGGTGAGCTACCTGGGTTGAAACCTGGCTCTCCCAACTTGAAGCTGCCTCATCTAGGTGAGCTATTTACCTCTCCTTGCTCCAGTTAGCAGAGGCACAGTAACGGTTCCTCAAGAGTTGTATACAGGGATGGTGTTCGTATTACAGGATGGCCCACTAAGTGTCTGGCCAGAAAGAGTGCTCAGTTAATGGCAAATATTGTCAGTACTGTATTTGGCTGATTTCAGAAGGGCAGTGGAAATAGTGTGAAGCTGAACTCACAGAAGGTGCTTTGTGATGCAACCTGAAGGCGTCTCAGCAATGAATATAAAAGACATTAGCATATGTGATTGTCTTTGGGGAAATACACATGGTTTCTGTGTGGAGGCAACTGGATGTCTGAGCCTCCTTGGTGACAGCTAGTCTGGTTTGCTAAGAACGGTCTTCAGCACAAGGGAGGCATGCAGACAGCCTTTCCTAGCTGACCCACTAATTTAGGAACATGAAGTAGACAGTGAAAAGCATATTAGCTGTGAAAGAAAGAAAGTAAAGATCCGTCACAGACATAAAATTTGGTCAATGGAACGTCAAACAGAGAGCTAATGGTGCATCTGAATGATGCTTAGTGACACAGACAACAGCACTAAATGCAAAACTGTGCTGCAAGTAGTAGACACTACTAGAAAAGCGGGAGCGTGGGGTCCGGAGGAGGCCCAGGGGAGTCAGAAGGTTGCATGGAAAGTGCTTTCTTTAGAGGGAAAGGGAAGAGATCAGCCAAGCAAGAGCGCTGTAATGAATGGGATATCCAGGCTTGAATGTGACCAGGGGAAGGGAAAAGCCTTCTGCAGGGTGTAAACACGGCTACCTCTGCTGAGTTGTATACAGGGCTGTGATGGAGGTCAACACCATTCTGTGAGAGCCCTCTTAGATTCAGGAGGCAGAGAAGTTCGTACATGGATACTTAGGGTCATCTGAACAGTGGGTCATCGGAACAGTAACTCATCCCAGCTTTGATCCAGAAGAGTGGGCTTAAACCTGAAAAGATGTGTGGACCTGGCTCCTAGGTAGAGGTAGACATTTGAAAACATGGCTGAGGATTTTTAACAGGTATAAGTGAGTGTGCATGTATGCATATTCATCTGTCTCTTGTTCTGTGTGTGTGTGTGTGTGTGAGAGAGAGAGAGAGAGAGAGACAGAGACAGAGACAGAGACAGAGAGAGAGAGCCTGTGTAGAGGAGGCTTACAGTGTGGAGGAGAAGACCACTGAGAGAAACTACCATGCAAGAAAGACTCACATGTGCCCATCTCAGGACAGACCATCAACGGAGTGGTGATCTTGAGGGCAGAGGCCAGAGGCTCCTTGTGCTTCAGGCCCCTGCCCTCCTAACTGGGACTCTATAAGTGCTGAAGTTAAAAATGATGGTTTGACCAGGATCTCAAGCCACTGTTTGGGGAACATTTTCCTCTAGGGTACTGGAAGGCAAAGCCTGGAGAACTCCATCCCTTCCTTAGACTTAGAAAAAAAAGAACAGTCTTTCAGGATGGTGAGGGTGAGGTGTCTGCAGAAAAATGGGTAGAAATGCCACAGGTGCAAGTGAAGGGAGAGTAAGCACCCTGAGATGTCTACAGTCAGGAATGGCCCTAGCACCCGACCTGCAAAGGAACCAAGACAGCATTGTGACAGAAGGAGAGAGGCCAGGCAAGGCAGTGAGTGCTTGGTTTGGCTTACATGACAGGTCCCATTCATCCTATGAACCGACCCATCTTTTAGCTATGTGTCCCAGAGTTTTCTGTTGTTTATGCTCACCTGGGGTTATAACGGTCCTACTGTAGCTATGGAACTCTCTAAGGGAGCCAATGGGAAGATGACATCCGGTCATTCTTGTGACTAGGGACATCTAAATTACTGACTGAAGAGAGCTGAGGGATAGGAGACACCTGCCCACCCAGCACGCAGAGGTCTGCAGCAGACCTGTTAAGGTGAGTGATGTGAGCTAGTGGGGTGCAGCGGACATTTGGGTGGAAGACGTAAACAAACCTGAGCCTTGCCGATGACAGCCTCTGTCTGTGGCGTGCATTAAACAGCCCACAAATCCTGGGCAAGAGGGACAGGATGCCATCAGCAAATGCATCATAAGTCTGTCTCCCTGTGAATTTTCTTGATGACAGTGTGGAAAACAAATCTAGATATTTGAGTGAATCAATGTTGTCATTAACAGAATTACCATTTCATCAATAATATAGGCACTTCGGTCAAACGAGCCTCAGAAGAGCAACAGTATCAGATGCCTGACAGCTTCTGAAGTTATTTATCTGCTTCCCGCTCTCACCATCAATAAGATGAAACAGAGGTAGGTCCTTTGGACAATTACCAGCTTCCAATTAAGCTAGCCTCGATTCTAATAATGTTCTAAATATAAAGTAATTAAAACATGACTTGTGTTTCTCAAGCAAATCTTCGGAGGCCAAAATACAGATTCCTTGCCTCCAAGGATGAAGCTTTCACACAGGGCAGAGAGGAAGACATCACAGGACCCCACTTGGAAGAGCCTCCTATGTCTTTCTGCCTTTATATTTTGTAAATGCTGTCTGCATCATAAGCTGGGCATATCTCCCTAGCATAATGTTCATTTACATTTCTTGGATCACATTGGTTTGACTGAAATTCCCATAACCTGTAGCACTCAGGCCCCACCAAAAGGAAAGTCATGGAAGGAAGCTTCCATTCCTCTCTGGAATTCACTCCAGGCCCCTCCTTGCCTTCCCCCTTCACCTTCGCCCCTCTCCCAGCCCAACTCTGCCCTTCCCTTTTAAAAAAAGTTGCATTAGTTCTTTACAAGTGAGCAAGAACAGAGCCAAACGTTTCACATCTGCTCTGGGAGTTCACGGATTAGCATGAGAATGAGTAACCAGTGTTTCAATGATGCACAGTCCAGTGGATGAGAAAGGGGGCTCCAGCCTGGTATCAGAGAGCTCCCCGCTCCTGCCAGATGTCCTAGGCTCGGGACACAAAGGCATGAACCCAGGGTTTTAACAAATCACCTTTCTCTGGGGCTAATCACTCAAGAAAAGGTTTTGTTGAGGGCTGGAGAGGGTCAGGTTGGTATTTCCCCAGTGATCTGTAGCCTTGCCCAGCCCCTCGCGCCTTGGCCCTTCCAGGCTTTCTAAAGAGACCTCTTATTTCTTTCCTCTAAATGCAGGGCTTGGAGGGCAAAAGCTGCATGCCAGTGAGTCCTGAAGGCACAAGGGCTGCAGGGGGCTCATTAATCAATGGTGGCCATGTTACTGGTCTATCACTCACCCTCCTTCTCTGAACAATCGAGACTTTAGAAGAATAAACTAGCTCAATGGGCATGTACAAGGTCAGGCTTAGTGGCAAGAAGGTTCCGGGGTCATCACAGTTGGGGGAATCTGGCACTCTGTGCAGCAAGCACCATCGGAGGTGGAGCGTGCATCTCTGAATGTAGACCTGTGTAAGTAGCACATTATCATCTGACTGCCTTCCAGGAGCACACCCTCTCTGGGCAGCTCTGATATAAAGAATCAGAACCCTGGTGGGTTCTGCCATCTGTGCTTCTCACACACCTTCCATAGGGCCCTGAGCTACAGGAAGTCCCCTTGTTTCAAGGTAAAGGAAGTCTGGGCAGGGAGCTCCTGGTGTTCTACTGAGTCTTTATCCCAGCCTCAAGCATTGTTTTCTAGTTTCATCTCATTAAGATGGCGTGACCCCAGTACAATGCTCCGATGTAGGTCTCTGCCTCTGTTTCCATCAATTCCATCAATATTATATATATATATATAATATATAATATATATATATATATATTTAAGATATTCTTCAGTCTGACTACAGGCCGAGTCATAATCATGACCCCTTTCTTCTATTGCTTAGGGTCTTATCTGGGGTCATCCTTGTAGATTCCTGGGAATTTCTCTAGAGTCAGGTTTCTTGCTAACCCTATAATGGTTTCCTCAATCAAGATATCTCTTTCCTTGCTCTCATCTCTGTCCTTCCTCCATCTTGACTATCCCATTCCCTCAAGTTCTCTCACCCCTCCCCTCCTCTTCCCCTCCTACTCTCCCTTTTTCTCCCACCCCCATGCTCCCAATTTTGTCAGGTGATCTTGCCTGTTTTCACTTTCCAGGTGAAGCTGTAATATGTGTATTTTAGGGTTCATCTTATTACTTATCTTCTCTAGGATTATGAACTGTAGGCTCGATATTTTTTGTTTATAGCTAGTATCCACTTATGAGTGAGTATATACCATATTCATCTTTTTGGGTCTGGGTTACCTCACTCAGGATAGTGTTTTCTAATTCCATCTATTTGCAAGCAAAATACAAAATGTCATTGTTTTTTTACCACTGAGTCGTACTCTAATGTGTAAATGTGCCACATTTTCTTTATCCATTCTTTGGTTGAGGTGCATCTGAGCTCCCATAGTCCAGTTAAAAAGTGAGAGGAATGAGAATATGAGCAAAGAGGTCAAGACCATGATGGGTTCACCTACTAAAACAGTCTACCTGAGCTAATGGGAACTCACCAACTCCAACTGAACTGGGAAGGAACAAGCAGAGGACCAAAGTAGTCCCTCTGAATGTGATTGACAGTTTCATGACTGGAGCAGACTGAGGGCTCCTGGAAGTGGCACCAGGATTTATCCCTATTGCAAGTACTGGCTTTTGGGGAACCTATTCTCTTAGGATGATACCTTGCTCAGCCTATCTATAGTAAGGGGTCTTGGGCCTTCCCCAAAGCAACAAGCCTTACCCTCTCTGAGGATTGGATGGAGATGGGGTGGGAGTGTATGTGGAGGAAATGGGAGGAGGGGAGGGAGTGGGAACTTCAATTGGAATGTATAATGAAAAAAGATAGTAAGTTTTCTTTTAAAATTTTAAAAAATTGAAATAGAAAACAAAAGATGGTGTGACTCGCCATCCAATGTATCCAAGGCATAAGAGTACCTCAGGGTGCTAGTTTAAGTTCTCATATAAGGATATTCAGGACAGGCAGGGGCAAGCTGGTCACATTAGCTGAGAATCAAAGCCAGTTCTCATATCCCTGAGTTCAGTTGTAGACCTACTTACCTACCTGTAACATGAACGGGACTGCTTGTTGGGGTTTCTGTCCTGCCCGGTACCCCACAGTTGGCAAGTCCCAAAGAAAATCACACAGAGGACTCCATAAGATTATAAACTGATTGGCCCTTAGCTCAGGCTATTTATTAGCTCTTATAACTTATGCAAGCCCATTATGTTTATCTATGTTAGCCATGTGGGTCAATACGTTTTTCAGTGGGGCATGTTAATATTCCTTAAAAAAAATGCTGGCATGACCCTGGCGGGCTCACAGAGCAGCTGCGAGCCAGGCAGAGGCTGCCAGAAAGGTGCAGATTCCCTGCGGCGAGCAACAGAGCTTGCTGTGGGGAGGCAGGCAGGAGACAGAAACATGGACATGTAAAATGAGATTAAAATATTTATTCGGGGTTATGGAGGAAAAGGGGAGGGGGCAGAGAAAGAAAGGGAGAGGGTGAAGGAGAGGGAGAGAAAGAAAGACAGAAACAGAGAAAAGGAGAGAGAAAAAAGACAGAAAACACGTGTGCACATGCCAAGAGAGGGAACAGAAAGAAAGAAAGATGGTGACAAGAGGTCAGAAGTTGCTGGGAGTAGGCATGGCTTGCCCCTTAAAGGGATCAAAGACCAAAAAGAATAACATTCCCCAGATCCTTTTTACAATAAGATGCAGGAGATTAGACACCACAGTTTGAAGGAATTGGGGCGGTGAATTCTCCAGACTGCTTCTGGCTGATTTGTGGGCGTCGTCTTTGGGGAGGAGCCTGAGAGAAGGCTGGGTGTTGGTCACATCCTGGCATAGTTGGTCTCTGCTCCCTGACAGGTGTCTGTGGCATGGAAATGTCTGGTGTCCCTTGTACCTGGTTAGGGTATTGGCAGAACAGAGGACAAAGCTAAATTAAAAAAAAAATTAGGACCAGGGAATTGAGGGGGATGTATCTGACCTGTTTATGGTAGGTTCTTTAATTTGGCTTCCTGGAACTCACAAGAATTCCTTGGGTTTGTAAAAACAAAAGTTTTAGACACATACATTGTATAATGATTGTGACATTTTTTGGGGGGGGGGGGTGAGGCAACCTGGCAAAACCTCACAGCTATCAAACTATCAGAGATCTTTGAGAAGGGTAAGATTTTACTTGAGTTACTGATTAAAAAATGACAGAGAACTTACTTGGTTGGCTCTCAGAGCTACTCTTTTGGATCCTCCATGGTCGCTGAAGGTTGCACTTGACCTTTGCTGTATAGCGCGGAGCCTGTCAGGCTCCAGAAGACCCTGTGGGCTAATAAATCTGTAGGAAGACAGGCCTACCTTGACCAGAGCAACTAGGCTGTCGATTCCAGTGATTTCACCCACATCTGGAGGTCTTTAGTTTAGGTGAAAGACAGTTTTGTCCAATGGTCAGCATTTGACAGTCGAAGCGAACTGCAAATGGACGCTGCTCTGCAACTGCAGATGGATGTTGTTCTGTGTCCATTTGTCTTCTGTCTTCTTGGAGGAAACAGAGTGTTGCTGCTAGGAGCCAACCTGTCTCTTTTTGTTATGAAAAGTTTTTTTAATAATTAAATACTTAAATATCACATTCCCCAGATCTCTGAGCAGTTGAGGGCTGTTTATTAGGTATAGCTGCAGTATAGAATCTGTCTGGAAGGTTGGGTCTGAGCTTGACTGTGCTGGCTCTTAACAGATAAGATCCACACTTGTAAAAAGACAGAAAGAAAAAAAACTGTTTGTAACATTAAGATTAGTGGCAGAACTGACAATGGTAGAGAACAGCTTAATATTAAATATAAGAGAGTTAAAAGTACATACCAGCTTAAAATATGAGACTTATGATTTTGTAGTCTGAAATGAGATGTAATGAACAATTATTATACATAGAAAGAATGAACAGGAATTGGGCAACGTGCATGCTTTTGATGGGCCCTATCAAAAGCATGTCACTATGAAAAACACCTGTAATCAGAGTTAATGAGAAAATTTCAGTGAACACGGGGGGGGGGGGGGAAGGCAGGACATACATAATGGGAGAGCTTGGTCACATGACCTAGCTCTCAGTCATGATAGCGATAAAGTCACCTGACCCCAGTGAACATGGTGGCGGCCACATGTTGTGGGGAAAAAAGTTACGATTTTTGAGCTGTAAGGATTTTAAGCTTAATGAGAGGGACCTAAAGGCGTGATCTGCCCTGTTGCTGAGCTGCCATGCCATATCACAAGTCGCAGAGGGGAGCAAAAGGCTGGAACTGAAAAAACTGCACCATGCCACAGCTGGAATGGAAAAACCAGCAGGAATTTTAAAAGCCAGGGGCCACCTGCCATGGACGGTTGGTATCCAGAGCCTGAATCCTGAAAACCCACGCAAACAGACAATTTAAAGACAGATAAGTGTGGAGGATTTTAAGTGAGCCATGTTTAAGCTGGGGCGGCTTGCTTTCCCATTGTCAAGGCCGTGAAAAACCAGCAAAAAGCCTTGGCACCTCAAGCCTACAGCGAGAACGGCTCCCTGTTTAGGCGAGATGTAAATGGATCAAACATCCAGGACAATGTGACCCGGCGTCCCTGGTCCACATGTGGGATGCTATGGGCGTAGCTGGTTCTGGGCAAATTGCTCAGAAAGCAGCAGCTGTGGGCTGCACTGTAGCAGCCATGAGAATGACAGGAAGGAAGGAAAGGAATGCAAAAAGGAGAAAGAATAAGAACTGGAGACCCCTGGCTCCTAGGTGCGGGAGTGCTGGGGGCTGGCTGTAGCCAAGCCATCCCAGGCATGGGCTTAACAGAGGATGCAAGCCGTAGTTGAATGCCAGCAAAGGGACGGGAAAGTCCCCCCGACCCTAGAAACACCGGGGTTGCCGTGAGCTCAGTCATCAATTCCCGCGTCAAAAGGGGCGGTTAAGCTGACTGAAATGGGGAAACTCACGATTAGAAGCCGGTGTTGTTCAGCAGATGGAACACGTGGGTCACTGTCGAGAAGGTCCTTGGTCCCAACCGTGCCCCAGGAGGAAGGTCAGAGCCCTGGGCGGCGCCTGAAGCTGGAGCTCCAGTCCCAGGTGGAAATCCGGGGCAGGCGAAAATCCAAGTCATGGCACCAAATAATATTCCTTAAAAAATGCTGGCATGTCCCTGGCAGGCTGATCTCCAGGGGGTATGTGAACAGGTGGCAAGCTCACAGTGCAGCGGGAGCACGTCCTGGGAAAGCGGCTGGTTGTGGGCAGACAGCCACATGGCAGGCAGGTAGGAGACAGAGACAAGGACATGTGGAATGAGATTGAAATATTTATTCAGGGGATTATGGAGGAAAAGGGGAGGGAGCAGAGAAAGAAAGAGAGAGGGAGAAGGAGTGGGAAAGAAAGAAAGACAGAAAAAGAGAAAAGGAGAGAGAGAAAAGACAGAAAACACGTGTGCACATGCCAAGAGAGGGAACAGAAAGAAAGAAAGATGACGAGGAGAGGTCAGAAGTGGCTGGGAGTGGGCGTGGCTTGCCCCTTAAAGGGACCAGAGACTAAAAGGAATAACACATGTCACATGTTACTTCTTCTGTGATCTGGGCTGGACTGTGGAGGGAGCTTCTTGCTTCCCAGAATACTCCTGTTTTCATTGCCCCACCTCTACTTCCTGTCTGGTTAACCCACCTATACTTCCTGCCTGGCCAATCAGCATTTATTTAAAATATGATTGACAGAATACAGACAATTCTCCCGCACCACTTTCCTCTCTCTCTCTCTCTTTTTAAACAAAGGAAAATACCCATAGTCCATTTGTTGGGAATGTAGGTGGGTCTTCTGTCTGTGTGTTACTTTCATTGGTTAATAAAGAAACTACTGTGGCTTTTGATAGGACAGCAGCTTAGATAGGCAGAGTAGACAGAACAGGATGCTGGGAGAAAGAAGCAGAGTCAGGCAGATGCCATGGAACCAGCTGTCAGTTCAGACATGCTGAATCTTTCCTGGTAAGCCACCACCTCGTGGTTCTACACAGATTATTAGAAATGGGTTAGTCAAGATGTGAGAGTTAGCCTATAAGAGGCTAGAGTTAATGAGCCAGGCAGTGTTTAAAAGAATACAGTTTCCAAGTAATTATTTCAGGGGTAAGCTAGCTCTGAGCCGGGCGGCGGGAACTTAGCCTGCTGCTCCTTGTCACTACACCTACCCATCGGGACCCTACTGTTTTATCATGGACTGAGATCAGGGAAGACCAAGGAAAGACTGACTACAAAGAACCCCCAGCTAAGCAAGGTCTGGTGGTGCAGATACAGAAACTGATTTAAATGAGGCAGGATAAAAGCCCAGGATCTATAAGCTCACAGGACCCAGGACACACATCAGGGAAGGCCTAGTACCACAATGAGTCTGGAATACTGTTCATAGGAAAGGTCTGCAAATGTCCCAGCAAAGCCACTAGTCTTGTTCCTGACATCTTATGTCACAGAATGTGATGCCTCTTGACCACACTAGTTGTGTGTGTGTTGAGGGGGAAGCAAGTAGGTTTGTTTTGTTTTGCTTTTCCCTGAAAGAAACAGAGAAGGTTTGGTAGTGATTATGAAGAATATGCTAATAATTGCATAGCATATAATGTGTTTGAGAATACTTGTTACAATATAAGAAGTTAGGGAGATTATTTCTTTAAAGATTTATTTTAAAAGTATTAGTGTGGGTGTGAGGGCATTTGCACATCTGAGCCAGGTCCTGGGAAGTCTAGAAGACAGGGTTGGTCACCAGGAGCTGGAGTTAACAGATCTGTGTGAGCCATTTGAGGTGAGCGCTGGGAATAGAACTGGGGACCTCTGGAAGAGCAGCAAGTGCTCTTAAGAACCGAGCCATCTCTCCAGTCACATTTTTACAGACATAAATCTGATGATACTGTGTAGAAAGAGCATAGATTTGTTATAAATAGTACAAAAATTGAACTAGAATCTTGTTCTTTTACTAATTGCAAACTTTACTAAAATGCAAATTACTAAAGACTTCTTTTACTCAAAAGTAGGAGAAGCAATTGATACCTCAAGAGAACCCTGGGAAGGTTAAAATGGCAATATACAAATTGTGCTTGCAAACTGCAACAGTAGGTATTCCATAAATGTTGAAAAACAATGTAATATAGAAATAATAGGGTTTTGTTTCAACTCAATTCCCAATTCCACCCCGGCTGTGACCTTTTTGAGTGTATGACTTAAATCCCATGTGTGAAATGGCTTAAATTACATTTATTTCTTGGACAATGTGTTTAAGAACTGAATGGGTTTCATGCTTGAAGTTCTCAATATCTGATTAGGTACCAACCCCTACTTCCTCATTAGCCCCATCCTTCTGTGACTTCCATCAGCATGACATCTGGACTTGTGCTATCCTCCATCAAATCATTTGTCTTAAAATGTCTTTTGTGTATCTCTAGCATGACATCTGTCAATGGACTCTAAACAGTGGATCATCATGAAGGTTGAACATGTGGGAAAGGCAAGCCCAGGAACACCACAGAGGGTCTCTCTCTTCTCCCCAACCATAAAGCCCATGCACGGTGAAGATGGAGAGCGACTCAGGCTTCGCCTTCCCAGGGAACGCTGTTCTCTTTGTCCACCCTTCTTCCTGCTGGTACTCACCCCACATCTGTGAGGACATGGGATGGAAGGTGGAATCCGACGTGCAGAATGGAATCTGTGTTGGATTTCAGGGACCTCTGGCCTGTGTGCAAGCTTTGGTGGCCCTCCAGCCACAGACAGTGGAAAAGGTAGTGAAGTTAACCCCGGGAACTGGAATCATGGGCTGGGCCACTTCAGCTGTAAGCTGCAACTGAGTTTCACATTGGGTGATTCTCACCATAGTCTTATGAAGCAGATATAGTAGATATAGTAGGTGTGATTTCAGGATGTGGGCCACACTAAAATGTGACTTAGAAAGTCTGGGATGTCAGGGGTCCCTAGCTGGTGTGATGCGGTGACAAAGCTTAGTAATGTCCTTTGGGTTTTCAAACTTCTATACCACACTGACTCTTTGATGTCACTTTATGCTCAGCTTCCTCCTTTGCAAGATTGAATATTTCATTCAGCTCTGGCAGGGAGCTCTATAAAGTATAGTCAAGCCAGACTTCTATGGTCATCAGACTGTCCCTTCATATAATGCTGGGGGACAGACAGTCCTGTCATTGTGAGTACATTGTGCTATTAACTAAACACCACAGTGACCTGAAATAACCTAAGATAATCATCTAATAAGGAGGGAAGGTTTATTCTAGAATATAGTTTGAGAAATTTCAATCCATAATTGGTGGCCTTTGTGACTTTGGAGTCTGTGGAGAGTTATAAACTGGTGGAGCAGTGTGACAAGAAGCCAGGTGACGTACTTCATGGTGTCTGGCAAGCAAAGAGAGAGAAAAGACCAAGATCCCAACAATCCTATCCCAGTCCTATGTCCAGTGGCCTAAATTCCTCTGCTAGTCTCCATCTATGGAAGGTCCCACCCCTCCTAACAGCGAGAAATGGAGGCCAAGGCCATTATCTTGCAGGTCATTGAGAGCACTCCGGATCCAAAGCTCAATAATCCACAACAGCACCAGGATTCCAGGGTTCATCTGTGTGACGACGGAGTTATTCCATGTCTATAGGCGCCACACTCTCTCATTGGAGAGATGGTGATAATGCAAGCAGTAATGACCTCACGAAATTGTAAAATTTGTAAGGGGTTAATGTAGGAAAGTGACACGGAACTGGAGCCTGAACCTCTGCTACCCAGTGTGAGCCCTGGGGAGTGGATCCACCCATACTCATGTTAATGTCTGTATCTGTTTGATCCCCCATATCGAGATTGGCTTGCTAAAGAAAGTGTGAGTGAAATGTGGCCATGGTAACACTCACATTTGCAGAGACTTCCTCGGGGCCAGGTACTGGCTAAACCATCAGCATGCATACCTTACTCGATAGCCCTTAAATAACCCTCATGAAAAGATGAGAAACGGGGACACTGGGATGGGAGCTATGCCCAAAGTAGCCCATCAGTGACTAAGTTGACTTGAGATCATGGAGGCAAAGATGCAGCAATTTATTGAACCATGAGGTCTCTGGGAGTGGTGAAGTCAGGGATAAAGATGAATGAAGCCCAGAAGCCTAGCCTTGATGTCCAGAATGACTCAGCACGTCTAGCCATTCCCAGAGGACTTCCTGCAGCCACGGTGATCCTATAAGAGGAAAAGAAGAGGGGGTGGGGGCTTAAGGGCTGATCTCTTAGCAGCAGTTGCCTAACAACCAATTCCCCTTGTGTTTGGAAATCATCACTGGAAGATGAAGCCTCTATAATCCCAGGGGTGATGTCCGTGGACCAGCCGCTGGCTCTGCATCTTGTTTAGCATGATGCTAGCAAGGAAAGCATCCTTGGCTGACTGATCCCATTTCCAGTCCAGAGTATAGCAAGCAGCTGCAGGGAGGGGGTGGGGGAAGATGGGCCGCTTGAGTGTCCCTGTTGCAGCATCACAAGCAGATGGCAGCGTGAGCCCCGCTGTGGTGGGGACAAATTGACAAGTATCAAGCCCCAGTGTGCCAGAGGGTTCTCTTCGGGCTGTAAATCAAGGCATAAACAGCCCGTGGGCTCTGCAAACTGAAAAAGGGACAGCCCCATCACCCAACTAATTGCCCCTGAGCACGAGGGCCAAGAGGAAGTGAAACAAAAAGCAGGCCCTATGCAGAGTGGAGTTAGGAAGAAGAGCCCAGGCTGGCTTCCATAGGCGGCTCTATAGTTGGGATTCAAGTGCTATTTAGCATTGGTGAATTGGGACTTGAAGCAGAATTAATTGCCTCCAAATTGTATCTTTCCTCCCAGCCATCCATTAGTTTGCTGTGGCAGAAGGATAATGACACTTCATGAAATATAGCTACAAAGTCAAGCCTTGTTCACGGGCAGCCCTGGAAAGACAGAAGGAAAGTCAGAACTGTCAAATGATAGAGTTTCCCCGGGTGAGAACATACATAAATATTAGGTCACCACAGCTGCCCTTAAAAAAAAAAAAAGAAAGAAAAAGAAACTCATTTGTTTTCAAATAACAGAATTCCAGAACCTTACAAATAAAACCTTATAGGGGGAAGTGTTTATTTAAAATCATGACTGGAAAGAGAATCTGATCTTTGCTTTTCTTAAAACTAGTTTATTCTTCTGAGTCTTTTATACTCCCCTTTCTGGTGAAGACCACAACTCCAGATCACTGGGGACCACTGAGGCAGAGGGGATGCTGGAATGCAGCTCTGCTTTAAGAGTCTCGCCAGTGGTTTTGGAAATTGGTAGGGAAAGTCGGGGGCAAGGTGTGAATGCCAACAGATGCTCTTGTGAGGCCTATGCTGCCTGAGCACCAGATGAGAAAGAGCTGTTTCAAGGAAGTCCCCCAAGGCTGCTGAATGTCCCATGTGAGTAGCGGGAGGAGGTCAATGGGGTTCTTCTATCCCAAAAACTATAACCAAGAATGACAATATTCTGAAAAGACACTTGTGCCCTCCCTCAGATTATTGAAACAACCACCATTCAAAGTATTAATTGAGTCTCCCCAGAAATCTTATGCTGGGAGGAAAATACTGAAGCCTGGGGGATCTTGTTTCTGAGGAAGAGATTTCACATCATCCTAACAGCTTATCAAGCCACCTTGCAAAAGAGACTGGAGCCCAGAAAACGGAGGATCAGTGATGGGGGGACCAGGGTGTGTAGGGTGTGTAGTTAATTATGTGCAGTTTTTTCTCTTTGTCTAAACCTACACTTTGTGTTGAGATGACGGACTTGGGAGTGGACATGGCACCTCTCTCTTTCTCTTCGCAGCATTACAGGGATCTCCCTTTTCTGATGTCCGCTATTACTGCATCTCTAGTTTGGGTTATGACTGCATTCTTCCTGCCTCTCCCTCTCCCACATGCGTGCTCTGTGCACATGCCTGGGACCAGAAGAGGATGGCGAATGCCGCGCTCTGCTATTCCCCACCTAATTCCGTTGAGGCAGGGTCTTTCACTGTGTCTAGAGTTAGGCCAGCAGCCAGAAGTCCCCAGGGATTCTCCTGTCTCTTCCCATTACCCCCGCCCATACACATGATCCATAGCACTGGGGTTATGAGCTTGCATGACATCATACTCAGTTTTTACTGTGGATGCTAAAGATTCTGACTCAGATTCTCACGCTTGCACAGCGAACTGTCTTACTCCCCAAGTCTTCTCCTCAATCCCTCCTTTGTCTATGTAAAAAGCCTATTGAGGACATGTTGCCTAGCTCGACTAACTCCACTAATACTGACAACTAATCAAACAGAAACATTCCAGGATGAAGGGTACCAGCATGCAGCTCAAAATAGCCAACCAGTAGTATAGGGACTGTATTAGTCAGGTTAAGTGTCTATAACAAAAAGGTCAGAGACTAGGTAGCTTAAAAAATGAAATTTGCTTTTTCATAGTTCTGGAGGCTGAGAATCAAAAACAGAAGTGCCAGCATGATTGGGATAAATGAGAAAATTTCTGACTTGTAGATAGCTGCCTTCTTATTTATTCTCCTGGTCCATGTGCATGGAAGGTATGATAACTTCGGAGTTCTCTCTTTATAAAGACGTTAATATTGCCAGACAAAGGTGAGCTATTGTTGTGTTATGTAGTATGAATTACCTCCTATGGTGGTTTAAATGCAATGGCCCCAATAGGCTCATGTTTGAATACTTAGTCCCCAGTTGTTAGGAACTATTTAGGAAGGAATAGGAGGCATGGCCTTGTTGGAGGAGGTGTGTCATTGAGGGTGGGCTTGAAGGTTTCAAAAGATCCTTGCCAACCCCAGTGCATTCTGTTCCCTGCTTGCAGATCAAACATGAGCTCTTAGCTGTTCCTGCTATCTTGCCTTTGCTCCTACATCATAGGCTCTAACCCTCTGGAACCATAAACTCAATTCAATGATTTTTTTTATAAGTTGCCTTGGTCATGACAGTTCATCATAACAACAGGAAAGTAACTAAGACAGAAATTGGTACCAGAAAGTGGGCTAATACTGTGACAGACCTGACCATGCTGGTTCTTGGAAAGCAGTCAGAACTTAATGGGCCATCATAATGTGACCTTGGAAAACAGTATTTCCAACTGTGGAGGTCAAGGTCAAGAAGTTTCACAGGAAAACAATGTTAGCAACAGGGCTAGAGACTGTTCTTGTGATATTAGGAAAAGAATGTGGCTACTTTACTCCTTTGTCCTAAGAGTTTGCCCGAGGCTAAATTGAAAAGTAATTGACTATATTTTTTGGTGGAGGAGACTTTTTTTCCCACAGAGTTTAGGATTGAATCCTAGCTCTAGGTCAGACCCGTCGCATGTTACCATTAGAACAGAGCAATGGCCACAGTATGTCACTTCTAAAGCTGGTGGCTTGGCCTTGCAGCTCCACTATCCTGTGTTGTCTGTGGAAGCTGGAGGCTGTTCCTTCGAGAAACCTGGGTAGATTCACAAAGTTATTCTGGAAGAGCAGTCAGAAGATTGCTCGCCAGAGCCCCGGCCACACTCTCCCCTGCACGGCTCTTCCCCGGCCACACTCTCCTCTGCACTGCTCCTCCCCGGCCACACTCTCCCCTGCACTGTTTTTCTGTTGCTCAACACAGGTCTTGCTGTGCACTTTGGAAACCCTGGAGCTCTGTGAAGAGCATTGTGGGTAGTACATTTGATCCATTATAGACTTTTGCAATTATCAATAAGACTTGTTGATGTCCTTCTACAAGTATTTTTGTGGATTTACTTATTTATTTATTATTTATTATTTAAAGTATTCTGTACTTAAAGTATTAGAGAACTAGTTCAAAGACAAGAACTATGTTTAATCACATGCAAAGCTGTCAAAGGTGTTCACTGAGTCGCTGCACCATGGTTTGCTTCCAGCATAATGGGAGATGGTTCCTGTTGCTTACTGTCCTACTCAGCCCTTGCTGCTATCAACATGCTATTCTGTTATCTGGACAGGACATCCAGGACCATATTTGCAGCTCACCTTCCCTAACATCGGACACCGAAGAGCTGTTCTGTGTTTATGTGCACAGTGGTGATGGTACGACTTATTCTGAAGGGTCTAATCAACCTTGCTTAATTTTCTTTTAAATTTTTAGTGTGTGTGTGTGTGTGTGTGTGTGTGTGTGTGTGTTATGGACATGTAAGTCAGTATATATAACTTAATACATTATTTCAAGGCAGATAACTGTATACTGTATGTATGCCATAGTAATCAATGCATGGTATTTTACATTTACACAGATAGTGATCCTTTCTAGTCTTCAAGGTACACTTTTTCTAAGCTGGACTGTCTGTGGTTTGCCCTTCTCCAACACTGTAAATTTTCCACTAGGGTTCATGCTGCATGACCCAGCCAGTCTCCGAGCAGGGTCACCTCTGTCTAAGTCTTCTAACAATTTCTTCTGAAAAGGACTTGACTTGCAGCTATAATTCCCATCCCCCAGGTACCAACTGTACATGGAAGAAGAATGAGCTAAAATCACAGGTTTTTTCCGATGAAGAATTGCTTTGTTTTTTCAGCAACGTCCGTGTCGTTGTCCCACTTCAAATTCTCTCATGCTCCACTTGTAAAATAAAAGTGCCTGTATTTCAGTTTTAAAACATTCTACACATATAGAGAAAAGTTTATTAATAGTTTTGTATGTTTGTAATTGCATCTGAATCTTATTGTCTTAACAAATTACCAGTATCTATTACACTATTAGGTATAGCTATCACTGTGCACATTGGAGTGCGGATTTCTATCAATTTAGAAACTGTTCACTTTCCTTCCCTGTGCCTAAAATATGCGAAAAATCCTCCAAATGTGCCTGTAATAGACAAATGACAGGCGTGAGAAGTTAGGCTTCAGTTGGGTTTCCCACCACACTCAGAATCAAGGTAAGAAGTCCAGGGTATTTGTCAGTTTTCTGTTGCTATAATAAAGTACCCGAGCCTGGTAAGTTTATAAAGACAAGGGGATAATTTAGGTGGTAGTTCTCAGGGTTCAAATCCATGCTTGTCAGAGCTCTGCGAAGACTGAATGATACTGCGCTGTGGGCGGCAGTGTGTGAAGGAAAGATCACATGGGCAGACCAGAGCTGCAACCTCAGCGTCAGGTCTAGGCTTCCAGGGTTCCTCTCTGTAGTGAGAACTAACTCTGGGTCCCAGAAGAACAATCTTCTCATTTCCCACTAAGTTCTAGGGTGTGTGTGGGTGTGTGTGTGTGTGTGTGGGTGGGTGGGTGGGTGTAGGCCAGAAGGTAATTTGTATGTTGGTGTGTATTCAGCAACAGTCTTGTATTTGAGACAGGGTCTCCCTTTGGCTTGGAACTCACTGATTGTGACTAGCCTAGCCGCCTGGCTGGCTAGTGAGCCACTGGCACTAGCCTGTGTCTGCCTCCCCAGTACAGGGGTGATAAGCATAACACAATGCCCAGCTTTTCAATTTGGGCGCTGGAAATCAAACCCAGGTCCTCACGCTTGTAAGGCAAGCACTTTACCAAATGAGCTGTCTTCCCAGCTCTAAGGTTCACCCAACAATGCCACCCTGAGAACCAAGCACGCAATTCATGAACTCTTGAGGGACAAACCAAACCATAGCACCTGGTGATGTGGACATCAGTCAGAGTTTCCTGTTATCACCAGATCTGAGATCCCTAAGTCTGGGTGCAAAAGCACTTCACAGGCAAGCAATATTCCTTGTGGGAATTCTAAGGCTGTGACACCAGCATTCAGCTCAGATCATAGCCATTGATTGATTATGGATTTCTCACGAAAAGCTACACTCCTTGGAGACGTCCAACTTCAACCTATCTTATCAAGTTCTTTGTGAGGATTTACTTGTGGTCTCATTTAATTTTTACACTGATTTGTATGTTCATTCAGATTATAAAGTAGAGAAAACGCACACTAAGCAACAGTACTTCATACATCAATTGCCAAGATCCCGAGCGCAGACAAAGCTGACCATGCCCCTGAGATCTGAATGATCTGAGCTCCACTTCCTTGTCTGCCAGGGACTAAGTTGACCCAGGTGGTTGGTGGTGGGAGCTTATTTGAGCCCCAGCATTCACCTGCAAATGAGGGGGATTTGAACTAGAACCAGATACCATGTCTGTCCCTACAGAGTTCTGCTAGCTGGCTGATGGCCTGCAGGGGGAAAGCCTCAAGGTGGGATTGTGCCCTGCACTAAGGGAACAGGGATTGCCTGAACCTGTGGCATTTTAGACAGCAAGAACAGGAGCGATTTCTTCCTTCTGAAAGACAGAGACCTCTTGCATCAAAATCCCGTCTCTGGACCATCTGGCTGCTGGTAACTCTGACGAACATCCACACTCAATTAAGCTGAGCTCCCCATGAGGAAACAAGGGTGGGAGAGAAGCCATGTCAGGAAAAAGTTCATAGAATCCAAACTCTCATGCACAGAGCAGTTGCTAGGGGGACCTAAGGTCGTAGATGACACGGGTGTGCACTCAGAATGTCCCTGCCCTTTGATGTGAATAGTGTTCTGGGGGACCGTAGGAAGATAGAGGCCTCGGTGAAAGAGGTCGGGCTTTGGTTTCCTCCAGACTCTAGAAAGAAGGGTACAGCTTAGACTGTCACAGTGAGTGGAAAAGTTCAGGGATTATTTCATTCAAAGATGGTAGCATGATCTAAGGTCATAAGGTCCAGCCTGATATCGGGGCACATACTGTGGTCAAGAACACCTCATTGTCTCAGCCTGTCTGAACCCCCATGGGAGAGCAGGCCATGTGTTGAGCTGGGGCTTTGGCTCTGGAAGGTACTGGAATTGTGCTTTCAAACTTTAAGTGAATAAATAAATATTTCATATACTCTATTTGAGCATTTATATATTCATATGGGTATATATTCATTGTATACATTATAGGCACATAAATGTATATTTGTATATAACATAAACTCTTATCAATAAGAATTTGTATTTAAATTAAAATTCACATTCTCCTATACAAGATAGAAAAGAAAGGAAGTATGTGAATTTCTCTGTTTTATCTTCCTTTGCCATCCAACCTCACTATTATTAAGATTTAATTTAATTTTTTCTTTATTTTTGAGAAAATTTTATTATTACTTTTACTTTATAGCTTATGATTTCATTCTTTAAAGTTCATGGGGCTTGAACCTAGAGCAGGCTAAGCACATGTTCTGCCACCCAGACACTCTCCCAGCCGCTCAGACCATTTTAGAATCAGCATTTGTCTTTGGGACTTTAGTCTAGTGCTGGAATTGGGGCTTTCTGGGGAAAAACCCAGAAGATCATTGATAAGTGAGATTTGCTTGTGGTGGGTTTCTGGGAATCCAGGAAAGAGGAAGGACCAAATGGTTTCTAAGGAAACCTTGAGTATGGGAAACAGGTTTTAGAGGCACACTAGTGTGCGGCCTTTCTTCATTAGGAACTCCATCAGGGTACAGATTTATGAGCCAAAATACGCTAAGTCAGCTCTACTCCTCTAGCAAAGGATTTCTTAGTGAGTGTCTTAGTCAGGGTTATCATTGCTAGGATGAAACACCATGACCAAAGCCATGAATGGAGGAAAGGGTTTATTTGACTTATACTTCCATATCCCTATTCATCATCAAAGGCAGTCAGAGCAGGGACTCAAACGGGGCAGGAACCAGGTGGCAGGAACTGATGCAGAGGCCATGGAGGGGTGCTGCCTACTGGTTTGCCCCCTGTGGTTTGCTCAGTCTGATTTTTTTTTTTAATAGAACCCAGGACCACCAGCCCAGGGGCGGCCTGACCCACTGTAGGCCAAGTCCTCCCACACCAATCACTAATTACGAAAATTCTCTACAGACTGGCCTACAGTCCAGTCCTATGGAGACATCTGCCCAATTGAAGATCCCTCCTCTCAGATGCTGATGATAGATTGTGTCAAGTTGACGTAAAACTAGCCAGCACTATGAGCCAGGTCTTCATGGCAAAGTCAGTGCCCCATTTGACCACAAACGTAGCAGCTACCTTGGATATCACATCACACACCTTTCTTAACCTGGAACTAATGATGGGGTATGACATCTTGACATCCTAGAAAGGACCAAATTAGCAAATATCTCAGATGATGCTAATACTGGTTTAGCACTGTGAAGTCATCCTGTCCTTACTGGGACGGCAAATCCCCATTTGTAAAGCACAAGGGATCCCAAGAAAAGGCCGTCATCACTGAAAGACCTCAAGGGACACAGCATCTTATTGTGAACCCTCATGCCCCACCTCTGTATGGAGCGAAGCCCATAGCCTGCTTGCTGGATCTTTCTCCCCATCTGGCCCTTTCTCCACCCTGCTCCTAAAGGTGCCAACTTTGCCTGGTGAATATGGTTTAGAAACTCCTTTTACCATCTGAACACGGTTGTCACTGTGTATAAATGTGAACAACAGAAACTCAAGCCTTCAGAGCACTTGAGAGCTTAAGCATCTTCTATATGGTACTTTCTGCGGAACTTCCATTTCCTTAGGGGATGCCGTTGGTCAACGAGTCTCTAATGTACTCTTTCCCACCCAAATGGTCCCACACATGTGGTGGGTGGGGAGTGCCTATAATATCTCCATTAAGAAAAGTCTGCAATAGACATTATTCAGAAATTATTTTGAATTTATTTATAGATATCAGATAAGGAGAACTTCTTAGGAAATGGGGAAACTTTATCACATAAGTTAGTGTGTGTAGCCCTGGGACGGCAGAGCCTATGCTTGGAGCCAGGCACCTCATCCCTTGTGTACTCAATCTATATATTTGTAAAATGAGAGTGTTAAACTGAAATAACAGATTTCCCAGCTCTGCCATTCAAGGCTTCCACGGTTTTAGTATTTGTTGATGTTTTAAATAATACTATTTCATTCCCAGAGGCCCCCTGATCTGCCCTACCTCTCTCTCCAGATTCCTCCACAAATAAATAGTTCCAGGTGGGATTCATTTAGATTTATTAGTATTATTTTAATGGCTACCATATATCCAGCACTCACTATGTACAGAATATATATTATCTGACATAATCCATATGCAACCTAAGTATTAGTTTCAGCTTTCCTTTCTCTGTTCTTTGGGGAGAGGGAGTTTATACTCAAGTATCTGTCGAACTCCTGGCAGCTGCACCCCTATACTGTATCCTTCCCTCCTTTTCTCTTGTGCTTTTTTTTTCTTGGACTCTATTTTCCTTGCTGTCATCAGCCAACACTATAAACTGCACTGCAGCCAAGCTAAAAGCTGTGCTGCCTCCACCAGGGAGGCATTGGAAAGTGGAGAGGTATCGAGGGGCACTTCCTTTTCTCTTTCTTATGGTTTTGATCTTAAAGGCCCCTGGTATTAGTTACTGTTACTGTGTTGAGACCAAATACAACGTGGGGAGAATAGGGTTTATTTAGCTTGCACACCCTGAATCACAGTCTACTGGGAAAAGGCAAAGCAAGAACTCAAACAGGGCAGGAGCCTGGAGACAGGAGCTGATCCTGAGACCATGGAGGGTGCTGCTTAATGGTTTGTTCTCCGTTTCTTGCTTAACCTGCTCGCTTACAACACCCAGGACCACCAGGCCAGGGATGGCACCACCCACAATGGGTTGGGCCCTCAAAATGAATCACTAATTGGGAAAGTTTCCTACAGGATTACCTACAGTCCAATCTTATTTTATCAGTTTTTATAAGCATTTATCAGTTGAGAGTCCCTTCTCTCAGATGTGCCCAGTTGACATGAAATCATCCAGGACATCTCTCAAAGGCTCAGGTGCTTAAGTTCTGGTCACCAGCTTATGATGCTATTGGGAAGTAGTGGATCCTTTCGGAGACGGGACCAAATGGAAGGCAGATAAGTCACTTGGGGAATGACCTAAAGAGGAATAAGAGAATCCTAACCCTCCTCCTTTCTGGCTTCCAGCAGGAAACCGACTTTACTCTAGTCTGGACTCTCTGTCTTGTCGTGGTTTCATAGTGAGAAGGCCAAACTGCCACAGACCAATGCCTTTTCAACAGTGAGATGAAATAAACCCTTCCTTTGTAAAGTACATTCTTTACAATGTACTGGGGGATTCTGTCACAGTGATCATTAATAGACCCCCACTTCCTGATCTTCTGAACACGCTCATCTCTGTGTCTAGAGGAGATATGACGAAAGAGTTGGCATTAACTAAAGAGTTTCATTTGACAGATGAAACAGAAACCTAAACTCGAATGCAAAATTTGTTCCCAGTTACCCAGAGAAGACAATAAATAAACAGAAGGTGGGCAGGTGAATAGCTGCATGCGTGATGATGAGCAATGTAGGAAGCGGCCTCATTTACATACACCCTCGTTCCCGTCTCTAGCACCCACCTTCCTTCCTACTGGGAGCAGCACCCTTCCACTCCTTACGTCAAATCCCAACTTCTCTTCTTAAAAGCCACACCTGTGATGCACAAGGGTTGACTCAACCCAGCTTTTATCATCTTGGCCCTCGAAGACAAAAGGGGCCAAATTCACCGACAGCTAACTTATTTCTCTAAACTCTGAACTACACATTGGAAATGACATCACAGGCTGGGTATCTCGAAAGTCCTTCAGACAAGGTCATGGTAGGGTTGAAGCCTTCAAAGCTAATTGCACTCAGATTTTCTTTAGTCCTCACTATGGACAGACATGCCTTCCCATTCTCCCCATGCTTTCCTCATTCTAAGGCCAAACAGTTACACATTTCCCAATAAATAACAACTTTTTCATAGAATGCATGATATTAATAGGAAAATGAGAAACATCTTTTCCTAAATGCACCATAATCTACATTTGTCCAAAATGGAGACAGTATCATCCATCACTCTTTCTCTCCAACCCCCTTTCTCTCTCTCTCTCTCACACACACACACAGACACACACACACACAAGTCTCTCTCTTTTATCTGTCCTCCAATCACATCCAATATAACATTGTTCCTGTTTTTTGCTTATTTAATCCCCCAAAAGAATTATCTGTAAGTAAAATATGCCAAGAAACTTGAAATTCAATCAAACCCGTGGACCGAATACCCTCCGCTCATGAGCCATTTCCCTGCGTTTCATGCAGAGCCCCAGGACTGGAGAGGGGAATCTGCAAGTTGCATTTATAGTCGCCTTTAAGTAGCAGTCATTATTGTTGTCTTCAGTAATGGAAGCCCAGAGAAGCAAGACAAGGTAAATCTCACACACAGTGACTGCTGTGTGTTCTGATGAGAGTCTATAGGAGTCAGGGAGCAGCTGGAATGTTTTTGCTATGATAGGAAGGTCTCATTCTTTTTTTTTTTTATTTTTCATTTCTTTTGGGTCCATGTTTCAACAATCTGATAGTAAGATTAAAAGTGTGTCTTTTATTTATTTATTTATTTATTAAAAATTTCCACCTCCTCCCACCTCCCATTTCTCTCCTACTCCCCCCACTCCCCTCCCCCCTCCCTCTCCAGTCCTAAGAGCAATCAAGATTCCCTGCCCCTTGGGAAGTCCAAGGTCGTCCTCCCCCCTCCATCCAGGTCTAGGAAGGTGAGCATCCAAACAAACCAGGCTCCCATAAAGCCAATCCATGCAGCAGAATCAAAACCCAGTGCCACTGTCCTTGGCTTCTCAGTCAGCCCTCATTGACAGCCACATTCAGAGAGTCCGGTTTGATCACATGGTCCATCACTCCCAGTCCAGCTGGCCTTGGTGAGCTCCCATTAGATCAGTCCCAACATCTCAGTGGGTGGACGTACCCCTTGCGGTCCTGACTTCCTTGCTCATGTTCTCCCTCCTTCTGCTCCTCATTTGGACCTTGGGAGCTCAGTCCAGTGCCCCAATGCGGGTCTCTGTCTCTATCTCCATCCATCGTCAGATGAAGGTTCTATAGTGATATACAAGATATTCATCAGTGTGGCTATGGGACAAGGCCAGTTCAGGCACCCTCTCCTCTGCTGCCCAAGGAACAAGCTGGGGACATCTCCTTGGACCTGGGAACCCCTCTAGAGTTAAGTCTCTTGCCAACCCTGAAATGGCTCCCTTAATTAAGATATCTACTTCCCTGTTCCCATATCCATCCTTCCTCCATATCACCCATCCCATTCCCCCAAGCTCTCCCCAATCCTCCCCTTCTCCCTTCTCTCTTCCCATCTCCCCTTACACCCATCCCCCACCGTGCACCCAACTTTTGCCTGGCAATCTTGTCTACTTCCAATATCCAGAAGGATAGCTATATGATTTTCTTTGGGTTCACCTTCTTATCTAGCTTCTCTAGGATCACAAATTATAGGCTCAATGTCCTTTATTTATGGCTAGAATCCACTTATGGGTGAGTACATACCATATTCATCTTTTTGGGTCTGAGTTATCTCACTCAGTAAAATGTTTTCTATTTCCATCCATTTGCATGCAAAATTCAAGATGTCATTGTATTTTACCGCTAAGTAAAACTCTAAAGTGTATATGTTCCACACCTTCTTTAACCATTCTTCTATTGAGAGGCGCCTAGGTTGTTTCCAGGTTCTGACAATTACAAATAGTGCTGCTATGAACATAGTTGAACAAATGCTTTTGTAGTATGATTGGGCATCTCTTGGGTATATTCCCAAGAGTGAAATTGCTGAGTCCTGAGGGAGGTTGACTCCCAGTTTCCTGAGAAGCCGCCACACTGATTTCCAAAGTGGCTGCACAAGTTTGCATTCCCACCAACAATGGAATGAGTGTCCCTCTTACTCCACATCCTCTCCAGCATAGGCTATCATTGGTGTTTTTAATTTTAGTTTTTCTGACAGGTGTAAGATGGTATCTCAAAGTTATTTTGATTTGCCTTTCCCTGATCGCTAAGGAGGTTGAGCATGGAAGGTCTCATTCTTTAGGAGTAGCTTTATTTCATTGGAAAGGCCATCTCTGTTTCTCTTCCTCCTTCTCTGGTGTCTCTATTTAAGCTTTTTTCTCTGATCCTTGGTTAATTCTACTTCGTTGTACATAAATTTGTCTTTGTCTCTCTGACAGTGAATTTAAAGAAAAAAAAATTCTATCGAAAGAGTATCAAGATTTAAACCCTGGGGAGAGAATACACTTACCTTGAAGGAAACAGAACAAAACCATTTTAATATTTCTCCTACTGTTGGTTGTACATGTGGAACTTAAAAACGTCAAACTGGCAGAGACAGGGACTGGAATGCTAGGTTCCAGGGTCTGAGGAAGGCGGGGTTGGGAAGTGAATTTATTAATGGTGACAAACTTATTTAGGGAATATATTTTTAATTTGTGGTATAACATGATGAGTGTGTTTAAAAAACACATTTATACCTGGAAAACTGGTGAAATGGAAGATTCCAATCTATTCATTGCTCTCAAAATGGAAACCATGTTCACTACTTCAGTTAGTCAATTAGCCTTTCCACAGTACAAGCACATCTCAAAATATGTTTATTTGGCTTATAATTCCAGGCCACTCTTCATTATAACAGGGAGGTCAAGGCGGGGACTTAAAAATACTATACACAAAGAACAAACATAGAGAGAATAAATGCTATGTCCCTTGCTTGCTAGACTGTTTTCTCAGTCAAATCCTTTAATTTCATAGGTCCTAGCCTATGAAATGGTCATACCTACATTTGGGGTGGATCTTGGTCTTAGTTAGAGTTTTTATTGCTGTGAAGAGATACCATGACCACAGCAATTTTCATAAAGGAAAACATTTAATTGGGGCTGGCTTACATTTAGAGGTTTACTCCATTATCATCATGCTGGGAAGCATTGTGGCATGCAGGTACACATGGTACTGAAGTGTTAGTTGAGGGTTCTACATCTGGATTGGCAGACAGCAGGAAGAGACTGAGTCACATTGGCCTGGCCTGAGCTTCTGAAACCTCGAAGCCTACCCCCAGTGACTTGCTTTCTCTAACAAGACCACACCTACTCCAACAAGGCCACATCTCCCAATAATACCATTTCCTCTAGGCTCATGGAAGACATTTTTATTTAAATCACGACAATCTTTTCACCTCAATTAACATCAAGACATCCCATAGGTACTAGCCACTGGTCAACCTTGTCTAAATAATTCCTCATTAAGACTCTTCCCAATGATTCTAAGTTGTGTCAAGTTGACATTTGGAACTTGTAGACCAACTCTTTCCATGCTCCCAGTTATTTGATTTCTTTATGTCCTTAACCCTTATGATGTTTGTGGGCTGCAAACACTTCGTATCGTCTTGTGGGCAGACTGACTGCATCTAACTGTGTCTGCTTTTAATGATCACATGTTCTCTTCTGACTATATTTCTTCCCGTCCTTTTGGTCTGCCTTGCAAGTTATTGTTGCTAACTGGCAGCAGGAACTGAAGCCTTTGTAAATTGATTGTCAGGGCTGATTGTCATTTGGTTGGGATTAGATTGTGTTTTTAGTATTTGTTGGGGCTCTAGTGGAAGAGCTTTCCAATTCTGTGTGCCCTTCTCCATGACTGGGGGCCTTCCTGAGCATTCTTGTAAAAGAGAATCTCTTCTCCAAGAGATTGCAGTTGGCATCTGAGGCTACTGTCCAAAAGTCCTGCCAACATGGTGGTTGCTTGTGAAGGACTATGGAAGTTCTATAATCAGAAACATCTCATATTTTATCGGGCCTGATGGTGTCTAGTAGACATTTGTCCTGGAGGCTGCATCTCCTCCAGGGGCACCAATTTTTCTTCTTGTCCCTGTATCCTTATTGAAGCACTGTGTAGCACAAATAATAAAAACCCAGAGACAGATATTGGGGTTCTACCTGAAGATCAGAGAATCAAAGCAGTCAAGCCAACTGTAGAGCTCTTAACTCATGAAATCTTCAGACCAAAGTACAGTAAGTTGTTCCTTCTTATCCCACCTTATATTCCTCTCTAGGGCTGGGATTAAAGGTATACACTACCACCGCCCAACCACTATGGCTAACTGGTGTGACTGCTGTGATGAAAGGTGTGTGCTGCCACCGCCTCGCCCGTATGGCTGACAAGTGTGGCTGCTTTGCACTGACCTTCAGGCAAGCTTTAATTATTAAAATACAAATGAAATATTATAGCACTGACCTCCAATTCCTTCTCCCCAACACACACTCCCTGGCAAGAACTAAATAGAGAACAATGTGTTGTCCCATGTGAAGAGTGTCCTGACAAAACTTCTACCTGGGAAGGTCTTTACTGCTTGCTCTTGAGTCACCTCACATGGTGATTCTTTCCTCCTGCCCAAACCATGAAAGCATTGGCACTGGGATGCCCTAGTGGAACTTTGAGATAAAGCCCATGATCACATGTGAGCACACAGGGCCTCCCCTAAACCAGCTCTGCACCGGGTTTTCCCTGTCACAACTGGCCACACTTAATCTCCAGCTGAGCCCTGGTAGTTTCCCTTCAGATAAATCCTCAACTGAGTCTCCCTGAAAGCATTTAGAGGGGACCTTATTTCACAGCCTCAATTTTCTGACTCATCTGTGTGGGCAGAAGGAGTGTTCTTTCTGTCCACTGAAGAATCCATAATAGAATTTTCTGAAATAAATTGAAAATAAGCAGAATAAAAAGAAAGGAACTGTGTAAATTGATTAGTATACACTTGTGCAAAGGAACCACTCAAAAATATGAGTTCCAGAGCCAAGTGAGGTGGCCAAGGCTTAAATAACCCTTTGATAGAGAAGACTTGAAAACAATATTTAGGAGAGATGAATTTGTTTGAATAACAGACAAGGGCCTGGACAAAGTTCTACCAGTATCTAGGACAAGCTCTGGGAAGGCAAACTGGCACACCCTGTAGCAAACAGAAGTTGTCTTGTTTTATGGATAAACTCCCTGAGGTAACAGACTTCAGACTGAGAGATGAAACTTTGGCCAGATAGGCGTGGTGGATCTGGTTAATGTTGTCTGGTGATCCGTCTCCCTTGGTTAATGAGATTCCAGGCAGAGAGGCTAAGACGTTTGCTTTTATTTGAGGAGAAATTAATTAGGTAACATTAAAAAATGAGAGAGAGAGAGAGAGAGAGAGAGAGAGAGAGAGAGAGAGAGAGAGAGGAGCCCCTTGCCCCTCCCTGAGCTTGGAGAAGAAATAAGAATAAGAATCAGAGGGTCCTTGAGTATGAGATATGAGGTTCTGGGAGGTGACTTCCAGTGACTCGCAGTTTCTTTTAGTTTCACTAGTTCCACATGCCCAGCTGCCATCTCTGGAGTGTGACTGTCTGAGTCCCAAAGAATTAACATTAATTATAGTTGACTTGACTCTGTAACCATTCCTATCAGAATGAAGATACTTGTCTTCTTTTAAATTGTGTATACGTGTGTGTATGTATATGTGTAGGGGTACAAGTGCCTGCAGAGTCCAGAAAAGAACATCATATCCCTGGAGTTGGAGTTATAGGTGCTTGTGAGTTGCCTAACATGGTGCTGAGAAACACACGTGAGGCCTCTGCAGGACCAGGACATGCTCTTAGGTACTGAGCCACCTCTATACCCCAAGGACTGATGCTTCTAGAGTGGCTGTGTCCCTCTAGTCAACTTTCAGATGACTAAGACACGGTCTCCAAAGAAAATGAGTCTCCCTGGGAATCTTGTGCATTTCTTTTTTTTAAAGGCAAAGTCTGAAGGCTGATGCAGCTGGAGGAGCGGCAGGTCTCCCAATAAGAGGTTTCACAGACTGGAACCAAGAGGATGATGGGTCAGTGATGGGCGGGACATGTTGACCATGACTGTCTGCTTATGCGTATCTCTCCCCTGTTTAAACCCAGACCCATCAGGGCCCTGAGGACTGACTTGAACCTGGGGGCAGGGAGTGTCTGCGGGGCCTTTCCATCTCTCTTCCCAGTGTGGCTGCTGTTGGATCACACGCCTGCCACTTGAAGACGGGTCTTCTCTAGGAGAGCAGATGCATGCGATGCTGTAGCCTGGAAGAAGTCAGGCTGTGTTCCCTGCTGTCTGTCCTCACAAGAAACCTGCAGCCTGTGCTGTGAAGGTTAGCGCATGCAGATCCCAGAGGGCGGGAAGCAAGTGTGGTCCTGTCCACTTGTGCGACTATACAATGTCCTGCCCAGGACTGGTTTGCTCCTTCCCTGTGCTCCTTGGCATGTAGACTAAACCAAACCCATTTTATGTGGCAGGACTACCTGCCACCTTCTGCCACCTAAAAATATCATAAACCTCCCTGTGCTCGTGGGATCTGAAGGCTCTCTCCCTCAGGACCCCAGGCCGTGCTATCCACAATCTTTGTCTTTCCTAATGCTGCTCCTTCCAGAAGTTTGAAGGGGAGACTCTTTCCAGGAAGGCCCTTCATGCTGCCTCTGATATAATCCTTTCTCCTTCCCTCTCCCTCTCCCTCTCCCTCTCCATCTCCCCCCTTCTCTCCCCACACACCTCTCTCTCTCTCTCTCTCTCTCTCTCTCTCTCTCTCTCTCTCTCTCTGTGTGTGTGTGTGTGTGTGTGTGTGTGTCTGTCTGTCTGTCTGTCTGTCTGTCTGTCTAACTGTCTGTCGCCGTCTCTGTTTCTGTCTCTTCCTAATGCTCAAGGCCTGAGCATGGCTGCCCATAGTTGATAGGCTTTCTCCTACCAAAGCTCATTTAGAAGAGCAATTCATGTCAGCTTCCTATCCTGAAACTGCCCCCTTCATCCGACAAGTCAGCGTCCAACAGAAGCATTGACTGAATCTCCTCTGCTCTTCAGTATGACTCATGTCTTTTCGTTTGTTTGCTTGTTTTTGTTCTTTGGAGACAGAGTTTCTCTGTGTGTCTTTGGCTGTCCTGGAACTCACTCTGTAGACCAGGCTAGCCTCGAACTCACAGAGATCCGCCTGCCCCTGCCTCCCAAGTGCTGGGATTCAAGGTGTGTGCCACCATGCTGGATTTCTGACTCTTCTCTTCGATTGTCCTTTTAAGGATTGGTAGCTGGGCCTTGCCTGGCAGGCTTGTCAAAGGCTAGCCTCTGACTTTAACAATTCCAGTAACACTTCCTGCTTCAAGAATGGGTGTGATGAGAAGCAAAGATATTTTAGTCTGTAAAGTACTTGCTCTGCAAGCCTGAGGACCTGACTTCTGAGCCCCAGAACTCATTTAAAAAGCCAGAGTACTCTTGTAACCTGGACAGAGTGAGGTAGGGACAAATAGAACCCTGGAGCTCAGTGCTCAGCCAGTCTAGCTGAATTGATATGTCCCAAAAACTAAATGTGAAAAGCAAATGAGAAAAGACGCACACTGTCAACCGTGGCTCCTCAACACATGTACACCCACGAGTACCACATGCATGCACACACCTACATAACACGTACCCAACACACACACACACACACACACACACACACAAAAACACTAAAAGCAGAAGTAATGGTTTCTAAGCTCCTGGTATGTCAGAGTTGAAGTCAGAAGGCTCCCACATATTTCGTTCTAGGATTCCAATTTAGTTTTTGTTTCAATTTTCACTTTTCTGAAATTCTGTCTGCTCATCTATTCTGTCCTTTTTGTACATAATTCCTTTTGTACATTTGTGCCATCAGTTTAAAACACATTTCTTACTCCAAGAGCGTGAGAGTTACTGTCCTCAGAGCCAATTGTGAATGGCAAACACAGACTCAGGTTGCTCAAAATGACGTATTCCCCTATGGGAAAGGCTACAGGAGCTTTTATAGTCACACATGTAGGGAAGTCATAAATCAAGGATTGACCACGTACACTGGAGTGTGCGTTGGATAGCAGAGCTATGGTGAGTGGGAAAATCTGTCTGTCTCGATGTTGTAAAGTTCTTAGCTTTAAGGTTTGTGGAAAGTGGGAATGTGCTAAGTTTAACAGTATTCCAAACGTCTTCCCTGATCATCACAGAAGATGTTGTTCCGATACAGATGCGAACAGTCAATAACTCTCAAGGAGAGTAAAGACAGCAGAAGATCATTTTGGGTTCACATCTGCAACATTCCATCTCCCTGTGCTTAACAGCATGTGGATCAGCCAGTCTGCAAGATCTTTCACACCAACTCAGCTTTTTGATTTTGTTTATTTGTTTGTGATAAGTTTTTACTCATGGCCTGTGTTTTACAGGATTTCTAATTCTGTAGCATTGGTCACCTGCTAAAATCTCTATGGAGCTACGTAGGCTTCTAATTGTGCTTTTCTACCAGTCTCCTTGAACCTGTCCAGGACACTTGGAGAACTGGAAGTTTGAAGCTCTTGGAGGAAGTCCTTTGCAAATTTTAAGGCTCCATGCTCTACATTTTTGTCCTTTATCAGACTTCTCCTGTTAATTTCCAGAGACTACCACAGCCCTGAACTGCTTTGCGGTTTCTTTATATCATTTAATTTGTTAACTTTCAATTTGGAAAGACAGAAACTTCCTCTTTTTGTTCTGTTTCTCCATGTGTCCTTGTGAAGCTGGAAGCCCCCTCAGGGGAAGGAGTCACGTAAACTCACTTGATTTTCTTTGCCTCTTTCATATTTCACATTTTTTCCAGTTTCTGCAGCCTTTGGATTTTTTCTATGTCTCTAGTATATGTTTACATCTTGGGAAAGTTCAAAATTACTACTGGCAGATAGTGGACTTCTAAAATAGTTTTCAAACCGAGCTTGAGAGACATTCAACTCTAATGACACATGGTGCTAACAACCCATGGATACATCACTGTTCAGGATTGAGGTTTCTCCATGGTAAGTTTGGAAACCTCATCATACCAGGAACCTAAGCTCACTAACTAATCGGATGACCAACTCATAAAATGCCAAAAATATGTCATTAATTTTCAGAAAAAGTAAGACATAGACCAGAGTCCTTAGCACTATATGATCAACAGCTGTCCTTTCCTGTAGGCAAACCTACACAGGATGTCAAATTACAACCAGGAGTTAGCTAAGAATGGAATCTACAAAGAAAAATCAGCTGTAAGTTTAATGAAATCAACCAACCACAGTCTCAGGTATTTGCCTCCACAAAATGGGAAGGTGGGTGGTGGGAAGGTGGACCATGAGAAAGCAGGCAATAAGTTCATTGGCTGAGTTTTTCTTCTTCCTCCAGCGCACTTGTTCATCTCTGTGCCTCTGATTCTCCTGACTTTGGTGGTATTCTTTAGTAAAAAGACCAATAATGTTAAATAATTACAGATTACATATGAAACTGAACACAGTCATTCTTCTACCTCTTATAACTTTCCACATCAATATTTATTTCAACTTTAATGCTAACATAAATACCTTATCTCTTTAAATTCAAAAATAGGTGAGGGCAGCTGGAGAGATGGCTTGGCATCCATTCTGCTCATTTTCTCCTATAATTCCTTGTATATATTCATACTGTCAACCCAAAACATAACTCTTACTACGAAGGAAGTAAAAATGACCTTGTTCCGAAGCCAGATGTTAAGAGCGTGTACTGCTCTTGCAGAGCAGCTGAGTTCAGTCTCCAACACCCACTTCAGAAACGTAATAACCATTGCTAACTCCAGCTCCAGAGGTTCTGATGCCCTCTCTGGCCTCCTCAAGCACTGCACTCATTGTGCACATACACACATAGAGATATTATTTGTAAAAAATTAAAATTCATTAATTATATTTAAACAAAAGCAGGCAGGAGGGAGAAGAGATCTGATAATAGTTTCAAAGCAAGAGTCTGCCTGCAGCATTTGAAGATTAAATGGGGCAATAAGTGCAATGCTCTTAGCTCTTCCTTAGTGAGTGTTTAGTGCCCTTCCCCTTACTTAATGCAAACAGGTGTTGAAGAACACGTGTTCACTCTTGCCTTGTATGTACTCCACATGGTGATGGTCTTGCTATGTTTTCACTGGCCAGGAGAAATGAGTCCTGGAATAATTTTGCGATGATAAGATGGAATGGGTGTTAGAACAGGAAGAAAATAAAACCTTAAGATTTGTAACTTTAAGAACACTGGTGAGAAAACCATAACATTATCCTGCTTGTTAGTACTAGGGCATTGTCTATTCTGACTTCCATGCATCCCTAGTAGTTCCAAGACAAAGTAGGTACAGCATAAGAACTAATATGGGTGAGAGAGTTGGATCTTTTCTGGGGTTGCAGACTAGCTTGTACCAAGACTAGAATGTAAATGCTCCTACGTCTGTGTTGCTTAGACAGTTCACCATTCTTATGAATTATATGCTTACCTTTAGCCACTGTTTATGGAGGTAATGGTGAGAGTGATTCACTAGTGAGTATCTGAGCATCTGGGGAACTGTTGGAAAGAGCTATTTAAAAAGAAATAATTTGGGGCACTATCGCTCAGAAACAAAAAGTCACCCCTTCAGGTCTTGTTCTGGCATCAACAGAGATAAGTTTCAGTCTGAATATGGATAGCTTCATTACTAACATAATTATTATATTAGGAAAAGTACCCATGCTTAGAAAAGTATCGTGTTAAAATGGAAAAAGCATTGAATGAAAACTCTGGAAATCTGGAGTATGTCAATGAGGTTGTCCAGACCTCAGTTGTCCCATTGTTCAAAGGCAGCGTTATCCTAATGACCTCTAAGCTCCCAGAGTCGAGTCCCATCCTTCAATTGCAGCCGTTCTCTCCTCAGGCCCCACTTTCCCAGGCAGAGTCCAGCTGAGCAGATTGACAGCAGCAAACACAGAGTCAAATTCCCATTTAAAACACAGGTCGTGTTATTTCGGTACCAATTACAAGGTTATGGATCATGCTTAAAGGTGTTTAATATGCTGTAATGTTTAGACACACTTGGCTCCAACATTTATGAGGGCTGTTTGCAGCAACAAGAAGCATTCTCTCACTGAGCAAGTATGCAGAAGTGCTGTAAAAACAGCACAGATGGGCCGGAAAGAACGCCTCCAACTGGCTCTGCAAACGGCAACAAGTGTTTTAGACCGTACTGGAGTTTTACCTGCTGACTAATCTCTCAAAGCCAGAGTCAGATTTTATTGGGATCTGCGTCTGTGGCTTTGTACTTTGTTTCAGTCATTGGGGTAGGGTATTTGTGAAAATGGAGTTTCTGACCTTGTGGGACTGTATTTTCTTTGGGAGTCAGGATTCTTTTTATTTTAATGATATCAGTTCTGTAACATGCTCCTCATCACAGCTTTTCATCATTCCTTCCCCCCCCCCCCTTTTTTTTTCAAGACAGGGTTTCTTTGTGAAACATCCTGGCTGTCCTGGAACTCACCCTATCGACCAGGCTGGCCTCGAACTCACAAAGATTCACCTGCTTCTCCCTCTCAAGTTCTGGGATTAGAGGTGTGCACCACCACCACTGGTGACTAGTTCTCAGCAGATGCAGACCGTGAGAATGGACACCAGAAGACAATGACAGTAAGATGGGCAGCAGGCGTCTGCAAACCCAAACTACAGACATGTTGGAAATGAAGGCATTGTGTGCAGGAGGAATCCATTTGACTGGAAGGAACTTGTTTAATAAATCACAATAGGTACACACGTGCATGTACACACACAGACAGAGAAAGAAAGGACATAGGTATGTAACTTTTACTAGAGGTGACAATTATTCGAGGGAGGAAAATAATTCAGCCTGAATACATAGGGCTTCGTTTGATATCGTAAAGCATTTGGAGCATCCTTCTGGGGTTCTTCTAGGCAATGAGGATAAAAAGGAAGACAAGATCAGCTAAAATGAGGCAGGAAGTATATCTCCACATCAAGCTAACATCGGCAGCCAAATGGATTAACAACAATCAACAGCAAATAGTAGAATAAAGAATGACTTTTTATTTCTTCAAACTAAAAATTGTTTTGTAAAAGTTTTATTTATTCTTTGAGCATACAGTATATGCATGAAATGACTTTAATCCTATGTCCCTACACTAACATCCTATAAGTCTTCCAGATTTTCCACCACTTTACACTCGCTCTCATTATTAGGTTCTCCTTAAAAAGTAATGAGCAACCTAGGTAAAGAACATAATGCTGAATATAGATATTCTAGAACACAGGTTAGAGTTCTGTGCCCAGCTTGAGCACATAGTGCCCCATACAACAACACATAGTGACCTGTATAGCATTGATAGTACCCTGAAGAGAGCTCATACCCTGGAGAAGCTCGTACTGCACTCTACAAAGCTCATTACGACCTGCACAGAACTCAGAGTGCCCTATAGAGAAGTCATAATACCCTGTACTGAGTGGATGGTGCCCTTTATATAATTCATAATGTATGGAGCACAAAACGCCCTGCATATAAGCCATAGTGCCTGATATAGAGCTCATAGTGCCCTGGATAGAGATCGTAGTGCCTTGTATAGAGATCATAATACCCTGTGTATAGCTCATAGTGACCTTTATAGAGCTCATAGGAACCTGTATAGAGCTAATAGTGTCCTGTAAAGAGTTCATAAAGTCCTGTATCAAGCTCATAATGCCCTGCATAGAGTTCATACGGTCCTGTACAAGCTCAAAATGCTCTGTTTAGAGTTCACAATGCCCTGTATCAACCTCATGAGACCCTATGTAGAACTCATGGTTTCCTGTACAAAGCTCATAGTACAGGTACAGAGCTCATATTGTCCTGTGTAGACTTCATAGAGCCCCGTATGGAGCTCATAATGGCATGTATAAAGCACATGGTAACATTTGTAGAAATCAGAATACCCTGTATCGAGCTCATAGTGCCCGCATAATGCTTTGTATGGGGCTCCCAGTGCCCTGTGTAGAGTTCATAGTGCAATGTAAAGATGTCATAGTGACGTGTAGTGTACCCTATATAGAGCTCATAGTAGTTTGCATATATCTCACAATAACCTGCATAGAAATCACTGTGCCCCGTTTAGATCTCATAGAGTCCCGTATAAGTTCATATTGCTCTGTGTAGGGTTCATAATGTCCTGTTTAGAGTATATATTATCCTTAATGGAGCTCACGGCATAGATAAGGCTCATAGTGACATGTTTATTGTACTACCCTGTATAGAGTTCCTAATGCCCTGGAGAGTCCATAATTGCCTTTGTAGAGCACATAGTGCCCCATCTATAGCTCATAGTGCCTTGTATAGAATTCATAGTGCATGGTTATGAGCTTCGTCTCCTGTATGGAGCATACAGTGCCATGTTTAAAGCTCATAGCACCCTGTAAAGAGTTCATCGTGTCCTATATAGAGATGTTAGTGATATGTATTGAATTAACAATGACATGTGCAGAACTTACAGTGTTTTGTATAGAACTCAATATTGCCCTTTGTATATATCCTAGTGTCCTGTATAGCGCTCATAATGACATGTATAGTGCTCATAATAACATGTGTGGGAATCATAATAACCTGAATAGCTCACAAATGCCCTGGAGTGTTGTAAGAGGCTGCCTGTTTGTTTCCAGCTGCTCAGCCCCAAAATAATTACATAGAAACTATATTATTTGCAATACTGTTTGGACAATAGCTCAAGTATATTGTCTAACACTGGCTAACTCTCATACTGAACTAACCCATCTCCATCAATCTGTGTATCACCACATGGCTGTGGCTTACCAGCAAAGTTTCAGCATGTCTGTCTCTGGTGGTGGCTCCATGGCTTCATAATGATCACTTTAGAGCTCATAGTGTCCTAATTGCACTCCTAGTGCCCTGTACAGAGCTCATAGTGCACAGTATAGAGTTCATAGTGTCCTGTATAGAGCTCAGTATCCTGTATATAGCTTCCAGTGCCTTATATAGAGTCCTTAGTTACCTATATAGAACTCATTGGCCTGTAATGCCTCATAGTGCCTTGTATAGCTCACGTAATGCCCTGTATCGAGGTCACAGGGCCCTGTATAGAACTCATAGTGCCCTGTAGAGAGCTCATAATGCCCTGTATTGAGCTCATAGTGCCCTGCATAGAGAGCTCATAGAATCCTGTAAGGAGTGCATTGTACCCTGTAGAGAGCTGATAGCGCCTAGTATATAGCTTTAATGCACTGTATAGAGCTCATAGTGCCCTGTGTGGAGTCTATAGTGCACTGTTTCATGTTCACTGTCCTGTATAAAGCTTATCATGCCATTTTGAGAGATCATAGTACCCAGTATAGAGGTCTCATTGACATATATTAAGCTTATACTGACTTGTGTAGAGTTTGTAGTGCCCTGTATAGAGTTCACAGTGCTGTGTCTAGAGCGTTAACGCCAGGTATAGTGCTCATAGTTTCTGTATAGAGTCATGAAGCCCTGTATAGAGCTCACATCTTCTTGTATAGAGCTCATAATACCATGTAGAGAGTCCATAACACCCTATATGTAACTCTTAGTGTCCTGTATAGAATTCATAATGCACTGTTATGAGCTCAGTGTCCTATATGGAGCATACAATGCCATGTTTAGTGCTTGTCACACCCTGTATAGAGATCTTAGTAATGTGTATTGAGTGCATAATGACATGCGTAGAGCTTATAGTGTCTTGTATAGTGTATGTATAGTGTCTCATAGTTCCTGGTGTAGATATTATAGTGTCCTGTATAGAACTCATAATGACATGAAAAGAGCATGTAGTGACATGTGTGGATGACATAGTACTCTTTGTAGAACACAAATGCCATGGAGAGTTCATAATGGCCTCTTTAGAGCTCATAGTACCCTTATTTCTTTCATAATGCCCTGTATAGAGTTCATAGTGTCCTGTATACCCTCATAATGCCTTGTATACACCTCATAGTAGCCTGTATAGAGCTCACAATGCCCTGTATACAAAACTTAATTCCCTGTATAGGATTCACAATGCCCTGTATAGATTTCATAGTGTCCTAATACAACTCCATGTCCTGTGTAGAGCTCATATTGCCCTGTTATAGTTCATAGCGCCCTGGATAGTGCCATATGCTGACATGTGTAGAGGTCATAGAACAATTTAAAGAGCTCATAGTAGCCTTATAGAATCCACAATGACTTGAATAGAAATCATACGACCTTGTGAAGAACTCTTAGTGCCTGGTATAGGCCTCATTGTGACCTGCATAGAGATCATAGTGCCCTGTATAGTGTTCACATTGCCCTGTATAGAGCTCAGTGTCCTGTAAAGAGGTTACAGTTGGTGTAGGAGGTTCTTCTGTTTGTGTGTTGCTTTCATTGATTAATTAATAAAGAAACTGCTTGGCCTGATAGGGCAGAACTTAGGTAGATGTAGAAGACAGATTTGAATTCTGGGCGGAAGAAAGCAGAGTCAGGGAGCCGCCATAGAGACGCCAGGTCAGACATACTAAATCTTTCCCAGTAAGCCACTGCCACGTGGTAATACAGATTATTAGAAGTGGATTAAATCAAGATGTGAGAATTAGCCAATAAGAGTCTAGAGATAATGGGCCAGCATTGTTTAAATGAATACAGTTCCTGTGTGGTTATTTTGGGTGTAAGCTAGCTGGGCATCCAGGAAGGAACAAAGGACCACACTCCTCATACAACAATTTGGCGGCCCAACGTGGCCAACTAGATCCATTTAAAAATCTGAGAGAGCTTAATTTTAAACACACAAAAAACAGGGTTTAACACAGCTTTTTGCTGTTTTCTGGGGATACTCATAGTGCACAGACAATAGTGCCTTGTATAGGGGGTCATAATGCCCTGTATAGAGTCATAGGATCCTGTGGAGAGCTCATACTGTCTTGTATAGAGGTCATCATGTCCAGTATATGGTTCATAAGGCCCTGTACAGAGCTCATAATGCCCTGGATACAGCTCATAGTGGTCTATATAGAGCTAATAGGATTCCATATAGAGCTCATAAAATCTGGTATTGAGCTCTTAATGTCCTGTATAGGGACCATAGTGCACTCTATTAATCAGACAATGTCCTGTATCAAGCTCATAGTGTACTGTATGAAGGTCATAGTGCCTTCAACATAGCTCCTAATACACTGCTTGTACCTCTTAATGCTCTATTTTGAGCTCATAATGTCCTGTATAGAGTTCAGTATACCTTGTACCAAGCTCATAATGTCCTGTATTGAGTTCACAGTACTCTCTATACAGTTCACAGTATCCAATATAGAGTACATAGCACCTGGTGTAAAGCTTAGAGTGAGTGACCTTTATAGCACTCACAGTGCCCTGCTTATACTTCACAGAACCCTATATAGAGCTCAGTGTCTTGTATACAGCTCAGAGTTCTGTTTAGAGATCTTAATGTCATGTTTAGATCTCATAATGCCCTGTATAGACCTCATAATGCCCTGTATAGAGCTCACAATGCACAGTTTAGAACTCATAGTGCTCATAATGCCCTGTATAGAACCCATGGAATCCTGTATAGAGTTCATGGTGCATTGTTCAGAGCTCAGTGTCCTGTATTGAGCTTACAGTGCCTTGTATAGAGCACTTAGTGTCGTGGACAGAGCTCACTGTTCCCCGTAGAGAGCTTGTAGGATAGGGTAGAGGGCTCGTAGTGCCATGTATAGAGTTCATAATGCCCTGTATAGTGCTCATAGTACCCTTTATAGATCTCATATTGCCATGTACTGAGGTCATAGTGTCCCGTATAGAGGTAACAGGACCCTGTTCACAGCTCATAATGCCCTGCTTAAAGCTCATATTGCCCTGTTTTGAGATCATAGTGTCCTGTATAGAACTTATGATACCCTGTATAGACCTCATAGTGCCCAATATAGAACTAATAGTATCCTGCATGGAGCTCACAATGCCCTTTATGGAGTTCATAATATCCTGTATAGAACTTCTAATGTCATGTATCGAGCTCATAGTGACTTGTATCGAACATATAGCATCCTGTATTGAGCACATAGTGTCTTGTATAGCAATCATAATGAACTCTATAGGGCTCAAAGTACACTGTACAGATCTCATAGTGTCTTGTATTGATGTCATAGTGTCCTGTATTGAGGTCATAGAGCCCTGTATAGAGCTTTTAACGACTGTTTGAAGCTCTCAGTTCCCCACATCAAGCTCACAACGCCCTGTGTAGTGCTAATAATTTTTCCATAGAGCTCATAGTGCCCAGTATAGTGTCCATAGTGCCCTGAAAAGAATACATAATGCCCTGTTTAGAGCTCAGAATGCACTGTATAGAGCTCACATTGCTCTGGATAGAGTTCAGTGTCCTGTATCGAGCTTACAGTGCCTTGTGTTGAGCACTTAGAGCCATATACAGAGCTCATAGTGTTCTTTATAGAGCAAATAGTAGCTTGTATGGGGGTAAGATTGCCCTGTATACAGCTCATAATGCCCTGTATAGAGCTCATAGGATCCTGTAGAGAGCTCACAAGGTCCTGTATAGCACTCATAATTCCCAGTATAGCATTCATAATGCCCTGTATGGGGCTCACATTGCATGTACAAATCTCATAATCCCCTGTGTCGAGATAATAGTGTACTGTATAGCACCTATAGGGCCCTGTATACCTCTCATAACTCTCTGCTTAGAAATCATAGTGCCCTCTATTAAGCTCATAGTGCCCTGTATAGAACTCAAAGTGCTCTGTATAGAGACAACAGTGTCTTGTATAGAGGTCATAATGCCTTGTACAAAGCTCACAGTGCCTGGAAGAGTTCATAATGCCCTGGATACAGCTCATAGTGTCTGGTATAGAGCTCATAGTATCATATATAGAGCTCATATTATCCTGTATTGAGCTCTTAATGCACCATATAGGGACCATAGTGCACTGTATAAATCACATAATGCCCTGTATCGAGCTCATAATGTACTGTATAAAGGTCATAGTGCTCTTAACTCAGCTCCTAATGCCATGTTTATAGCGCATAATGCCCTGTATTGGGCTCATAATGCCCTTTATAGAGCTGATACTTCCCTGTATATAGCTCATAATACTGTGCATAGAGCTCATTGCGCCTTGTACCAAGCTCATAATATCCTGAGTTGAGCTTATAGTGCTCTCTATATGGTTCGCAGTATCCATTATGGAGCACATAGTACCTGGTATAAAGCGCATGGTGCCCTTTGTGGAGCTCCTAGTGCCCTGCCTAGACTTCATAGAGCCCTGTCTAGAGCTCAGTGTCCTGAAATCAACTCAGACTGCATGTTTAGAGTTCATAGTGTCCTGTATAGAATTCATAATACCCTGTATAGAGCTCATAATGCCCTGTATAGAGCTCATAATGCCCAGTGTAGAATTCATATTATCCTGTATAGAACTCATCATGCCCAGAGTATGGCTCATAATTCCCTGTCCAGAGTTCATAAGGCCCAGTTAGAACTCATAATGCTGATTATAGACATCGGAGTGCCCAGCATAGAGCTCATATGGCCCTGTATAGAAGTCATAGTGTCCTATACAGAGTTAATACTTGCAATATAAAGATCTTAGTACTGAGTACATGCCTCAGATAGTAACCTGCATAGAGCTCACAATGCTCTTCATAGAAAACTTAGTACCCTGTGTAGAGCTCACAGTGCCCCATATAGACTTCATAGTGCCCTGAATGCATCTCAGTGTCCTGTCTACAGCATAGTGTCCAGTACAGAGCTCATAATGAACTGTAGAAAGATGGTAGTACCTGTGTAGCACTCATAGTGCCCTGTATAGAGTTCAGTATCCCCATTATATAGCACATAGCACTCTGTATTTAGTTCATAGTGCCCTGTATTGAGCTGATAATGGCATCCATCCAGCTCATACTGACATGTGTAGAGCGTTTAGTGCTCTGTATGGCGTTCATGGTGTCCTGTAAAAGGCTCATAGTGATATGTACGAATCTCATAGTGACAGGAGTAACGCTCATAGTCATCTGTATATGCATCATAATAATAGCCTGTAAAGAGCTCACAATTGCCATGTATAGGAACACGTACCCTTGAAGAGCTCATAGTTCCCTGTATTGACTTCATAATGCCCTGTATAGAGCTCATAGTGCCATACACAGCTTAGTGTCCTGTATAAATCTTATAGTGCCCTGTATAGAGCTTATAGTATCTAGTATTGAGTTCTTATACTGTCATGAACAGAGTTCATAGTGCCCTGTATACACTTCACAATGCCCTGCATAGAGTTTATAATGTCCTGTATAGAGCTTACAATGCCCTGTATAGAGATGATTTGTCCTGTTTAGAGTTCATAGGGCCCTGTATAGAACTATGCCTAGCATAGACCTCATAGTGCCCAACATAGAGATCATATTGCTCTGTGAAGAGCTCATAGTGCCCTGTACAGAGTTCGTGGAGGCCTGTATCAAGCTCATAGTGATATGTATAGATCTCACAGTGGCATGTGGAAAGTTCATAATACTCTATATAGAGCTCACAGTAGTTTTTATAGAGCTCACAATGACCTGTATAGAAACCATAATGCCATGTATAGATCTTCTAGTGTCCTGGATAAAGCTCATAGTGCCCTGTAAGGAGCTCATAATGACATGTGTGGAGATCATAGTACCCTGTATAGAGCACATAATTTCCTGGAGAGTTCATAATCACATCTATAGATCTCACAATGTCCTGTGTAGTGCTCATAGTGCCTTTCATAAAGTATATTGTGCCCTATATAGATCTCGTGTCCTGTATAGAGCTTACAGTGCCTTGTATAGAGTTTACAATGCCCTGTTTACAGCTCATAGTGTCCTATATAGAGCTCATAGTGACATGTATAGAGCGCATAATCCCCTATATAGAGCACATAACAACCTGTATAGAGCCTATAGTGTGCTGTAAAGAGCTCATATGTCCCATATAAAGGTCACAGCATACTGTTTAGAGCTTATCATTCCCATTATTGCACTCTTAGTGACCAGTATGGATCTCATATTTTCCTGTCTGGAGCTTACAGTGACCTATACCTAGTTAATGTTGCTCTGTACACAAGACACCTCTACGGAGCTCACCATGCACCGACATGGAACTCATGGGGCACCATTAACAAAGCTTATAGACCTGTGTGGAGTTCACCTGAATAAGTATACCTGTGTGGAGCTCACAGTGCACCTGTGTGGAATTCATGGCACACCTCTATAGAGCTCACAGTATACCTGTGTGAACCTCACAGTGCACCTGTACGGAGCTCATGGTGCACCTGTGTGGAGCTCATAGTGTACCTGTATGGAGTTCACGGTGCACCTGTGTGGAGTTCATGGCACACCTCTATGGAGCTCATAGTATGCCTGTGTGAAACTCACAGGTGCACCTGTGCGGAGTTCACAGTGCACCTCTAGGAGCTTACAGTGCCTATGAGTGGAGCATATGAAGCTCTATACATGAGATCTAGTATATCTGCATATAGAAGATAGCACATCTGTATAGAGCTCATGGTGGGCTCTGTAAAGTACATAGTGCCTGATATAGAGCTCACAGCAGTGGAGAGCTCACGGTGATCTTGCATGGAGGCCATAGTGCCCTGTATGGGGCATCAAGCCCAACATAGAACTCAACAGCGTTCTTCATTCTCTCCACAGGGCAGCTCTCCACATCCCCTACACCCACAAGAAACACTGAAGAGTGTCCTGTATAGGATTCACACTCACCCTCATTGAGGCCACTCTGTGGGCTCATACCGCGTCTGCCTGGAGCTGACAGAGTACCAACTTAGACGTGATAGCTGCCTGTAGATGCTCACAGTGCACCTCTACATAGTTCCTAGGGCCATATAGAGCTCTCTGGGTGCTCTGGCAAGCTTGCATTCCCTCAGGAGAGCAGCGTGCTCCTGGACAGAATTTGCGCTTCTGTGTCACAGCTTGTACTGGAACTTTAAACAGCTCCCAGTGCTTTGCATAGACCCCAGAATAACCTGAATGAGCTCTAAGGACCCTGTTGAGTTTGCTTTATGTCTACAGACATGATAGTGCTTTGTCTGGAGCTCATGGTGCCCCATGTAGAGGCAACAGCTGTACAGAGATCATGGTTCCACTGAATACAGATTACAATTCTCTCTGTGCATATAGCTCACTGCACCTATCTTACGATGTTCTCACAAACAGCTCACTGTGACCAGCAGAGATCTCATTCTGCATTTACATTCATCTTACGGGACAATTTTTAGAGGTCACAGTGTCTTTATAAAACCCATGGTCCCTTGTGTGCAGGTTTCAGTGGCCCATATAGACCTCATCATGTCCTGCACTGAGCTAATGTGTTAGCTGTGCATTCCTCATAATGCCCTGTGTGCTGCTCCTACGGCACTTTGCAGCAGTCATAGTTCCCTGCACATAAACCATGGTGATGTCTTGACATTTAAATGTCCTGTGCACATCTCAAGCCATCTGTATTGACCACATATTTCCCTGTTCAGAGCTCCTGGTGCCCTGTGTAGAGTTTATAGTGGTTTGTAGAGAGCTCATAATGCTTTCTGTATAGTTTAGTTTAGCTCACAGTTCATCTGCATGCACCCAGTACTGCTCTCAAGTAGAGCTCACAATGACTTCTATGAGTACACAGTAACTGATACAGGGTTCAAAGGGTCCCATAGAAAGCTCATGGCCCAGCTATACACAATGGTATTTGATTTGCATATAGCCTGTGCATGTGCTCCTGCATACTTTAAACCACCTCCAAAGGTCTTAAAATACATGATAAGTGTAAATATTATGAAAATACTTGCTTTACTATATCGTTAGGGGATAATGACAAGAATCAAGTTCTTGTATGCTCAGTACAGGGGCAGTACTTCATTTGACTCTGTGGATGTGAGAGACACAAATACATGGGACCAATTGTACAAAGGATATTTGAATACGGTGGGTAAACATTAATTTTAACATAATATTTCATCTCTTTCTCTTTATTTAAGTATTTCTAGTTCATACCACCTTTAGATTAAAGAACTCCTCCTATCTCAGTGGAATAATTATCAACTCAAGGATTCCATGGGAAAAGGCCCAGCACATTTCCCGTACTTCATACATCTCTGGGTTGAGTAATGTCATCAAGAATGCAGCAAACACTAGCCCTATATTTCCAACTGGGCTGTTGTGGATTTTGTTTAATTCTCCATGTGAAGTGAGTTTTACCATAATTTTGCCTGCATTTTTCAACTTAAAGGTGAATTTGGGGGCATGAAATGAGGAAATATAATAGTACTGGCTGTTAGAAATAAGAGCCTGGACTCAGGCGTTTATCATGGTGTGTGCTTCTCGCAGCATTTAGCTGCAGTATTGGCGTGAAGCAAGCCCCAGCCTTTGTACCTACTGATGGAGAATGCTGCCTCATTCATTCTGCGACGTTTGGCAAAAAGGCATCGTCAGCTTTTCAGGTAATTGGCATTGTTCCTTTGAAGAAAACATGTTTTAAATTACTCTTTTATAAAATGCTTTAAATGTATTACATATTTTTAGAGCTCCTTTGACAGATCATATTAAACTTCATTTGACCTTTTATTGATGATTGGTGTCGCTCTTATGAATTTCAATAATTGTTCTTTGTTGTAAATCAGGCCTGCTCTTGGGGGAAAATTGGAATGGACAAACCTGCTGGCTGCTCTGTTAATGCTGCAGACTGCTGTAATTTTTTAATTCTAATTTCCAGATTACAACGCTTTCTATTCTTCCATGATCTGTGAAGGTCGTTAAAGTTACCCTTTCTTGTTTCTGTCAGATGTGCATGTCAGTGCCTTCGATAAGACTCTGAATCAAGAAAGGCTTGAAGGTAGAATATCAAAGACAGAGAGCAGCTAGGACTCTGGGAGAGGTGTGATGCTGATGTATGGCCTCCATTTTGGAGCTGGAAAATAGGGGTGGCTAAGACAAAAGGTCAGCGAACTGCACATGAAGTCATGGAGTGTGGTGTTCAGTTTAACAAATGGGTGAAGAGAAGACCATAAACGTCTAGACTAGAACGTCGTGGTGGCTGTTTTAGACACACAGAAGGTGTTGGACTCCACAGTCCTGCTGCAAACAGCTGGGGTGCCTGGACATCTGTCATCTAAAGGGAATTGTCACTCTATTTCCTAAATTACTAGCCACAATGTAAAATAAAATTACATCTGAAACACAATGTTAACATTTGAGTCCATGTGGGATCTAGATGGTAGATTGTCATGCCCATGGCAATATAAAAAAGGTTTATGACTTCAAGGCCATTTCCAACAGTTACTGTGGGTGAGGTATCTCACCTCTTTGGGCATGCTGCATTGATAACTTTAGCAGAACAATATTCTAGAAGGCTTAGATATATTTGTCCCAATATTCTTATTTTTCACTCCCTCCCCCTTTCAAGCAAATGTGTTACTATTCCCACAGGACAGGAAGGAAGAAAGTCAACAACCGGCAGCCTCTTCACAGTACTGGGTTCCAGAACCCAAAGCCGGAACTGATTAGGATTTGGGAAAATATAAAATTGTTAAGAAAGAAATCTTATAGCCACCTCTATTTTATCCTTTGAAGTGAGAAAATGATGACCTGGTTTGAGTGTGGGTGAGGCACGCAAATCCCTAGTCATAAGAAGAAATCAGAAGAACATTGCACGTTGTTGAAATTCAAGGAGGCAGCCAGAGGGGCTTGCGGGATAGGAGAACAAGGGTCTGGTGAGATGGTTCAGCAGCTAATGGCACTTGCTGCCAAGTCCAACAACCTGAGTCCCATTCTTGGAACCCACACAGAATGAGAAGAGGGACTCCCAAGTTGTGCTTTGATCTCTATTAACATGGTGTGGTATGTTCATGCTCTCACATACAAACACACACACACACACACACACACACACACACACACACACACGTTCTAATAATGAAAAATAAAACAAAGGCACCAAATCATAGGGTACCATCTGAACCCTAGATAACAGTGATTTTTTGTTTTTTGTTTTTCGTTTTTCCAAGACAGGGTTTCTCCATGTGACAGCCTTGGCTGTCCTGGAACTCACACTGTAAACCAGGCTGGCCTCAGACTTAAGGAGATTGACTTGCCTCTGTTTCCTGAGTGCAGGGATTAAATGCAAGTGCCACCACCGCCGGGGAAGAACAGTGATTTTAAGGCAGCTGGAGTCACGCCTAGGGCTGACATACAGAAAAAACAGTCTGGAGGACTCTTTGACTCCAGTATCATGACCAAGAACTAGAATAGCTCTTATATCCAAGTAGCACAATGTCACAAGACCCAAAGTAGAGCAGGGTCTAGAACAGGAGACTACGTGGACATCCAGTGCCAGAGACCTGGTAGGAGGCTGGGCATCTGAGAGAAGGCTGTTCTACCAAGATGCATACTGTAGCTCACATAATGCTTTGCTCACAGAGTCCCATAAAATAGATAATGTTATCATCTCTTTTTTTATAGAGGAAATCCACAGCTTAGAGAGATTGAAGAATTTATCAAAAGTTATGCAGCCAAGGAGAGACAGTCCTAATCCAAGTCTTCCCGGTTCAGAGAATTCTCCAAAGCCACTGCCGGTGCCTTGAGCATTCAACTTTTGCTCTTAATCTCACTGTATAGACGTGAGTTATTGCACACTTTCACTTCTTTGGTATAGATGGAAAAAATATTAAAGATCTGTGCAACCTGGGAAGGACACTTGGTTTTTTTCTAAGGCTTTAGAGTGTCATTATTTAAACCACACACTAGCTTTGGCTTTATGGCTTCTTTAATTATCACTGTCTCTGGCAATAAATCCATACTCCATCAAACCAAAGATAGACACTTCCAGTCCATACAACCACAAACACCCGATGAAGCTTTCCATTACACCCTCCCCGAGTCAAGTGAAGCAAGCAGAGTGCTTAGGCCAACAGATGGAAGGGAGAGACATGAAAACTCAAGGCAACCAAGGTGAGGCGAGGCAGAGCGCTCTTTCATGGGAAAGCCACAGGTGTGATGCGTTGTTTCATGGAGCTCTGGGGCCAGGTTGCTTCCCCTCCCACCCCTGAGCCAGTCCTGGACAGAGGCCCCAGATCATAGCTCCAAAGACCTTTATTACAGGTAAGAGAGAAAAATAGACCAGAGCAGTGTGTGATCTCTAGAGAAAGCTTAGGTGTAACTGCCTGGACCTTCACGGTTCCTCCCATTGCCTAGAATTTGGTCACAGAAACACAACTCACTGCAAAGAAAGTGGAGGATTTGGCTCTGGGCAGCCATTAGCTCTGCCAGAAATTCTACCACTGTGGAAAAGTAAGGGAAACAAACCATGGGAGGCTGTGGTGCAGCTCATACCAGACATACATTCACCCACTCCACCATGAAACCTTGAGCTCTGGGCAGTGTCAGTCCACGCCAGAATTGGCCGATAGAGCTGCAGTCCCCAGCTAGCCTTCTCTGGGGATCCCCTACCACCTTCCAAGGACGGAGCTGCATGTGAGCACCCCCCACCTGCACTTCAGTGAGTTCTAGGGAACTACATGCCAGTCCTCATGCTTACATGTCAAGCGCTGTAACCACTGAGCATCTTCAGCCTCATTTCCATCCTTATTTTGTGTTCCTATCATGTTTACATGAGAGCAGGTTCCCTTGTGGCATTTTCACACATGCACACAATATGCTGCGATCACATTGACCCATTGTCCTCTCTTGTCCCCATCCCACTCCTACCAACCCCCTTCCTCTTCCCAATAAGTCTTCTCGTTTTGTCCTGATTTCTCAGTGAGTCTCATTAGGGTTATTTACGGGAACACGGGAACCTTCGTAGAGGCTGTACCACTAAAGATGACCACTCCTGCCAACCATCAAGTACATATAAATCTACAGGGAGATGCGAGGACAAGGAAGCCCCCCCCCATGGCAGAATGTTAATGGCTCCAATCTTGTGTGGATCATGTGCAGTTAAGCGCATGGCTCCTGGGAGCTCATGAGTGAACAGTCATGCCATGCCAGCATTCACCCTTCCACACTACTTCCTACATCCTTACATTCTTCCCACCTTCCCCCCTGAGAGAGTTCCTAAGTTGTTAAAGGGAGTGATACACGTGTCCCTTTATGGCTAAACACTCTAAAGCTACTTATCTTGGCACTTTTACCAGTTATGAGCCTCTGCGGTTGCCGCTGCCTGCTGCACAAGGAAGTTCAGACCAGAGCTGTAGCAGCACTAACCTATAGGCATCACTATGGTGACTTAGAAGGCAATTTGACGAACCGACCAGGCTAATTTTGGGCAAGAAGAGCAATAGCTTCTCCCATGGGGCCCGTGATTTCTGCAGCCACAGGCTTTTGACTGTGCTTACATTAGCAGATGTGAATCCTTCCCTGGAGAGATGGCCTCCAAGCCAAGCAGAAAGTAGCTGGTTAGCCTCATAACAAACATGCCACTATTGCAGTGGGCACATCTTGCCTGGCCAGTCAATAGCATTGTGTGCACAGGGTCTAGAGTTAAGGAGGACTGTACGTGACAGTCCTCTTCCCACAGCCTGTACAGCGCCTCTGGCACTAGCCTGAAAGAAGGGAGTTTCCAGAAGTCTATATATTTTTGATCCACGTATCCATATGCATATAGATATTTATATATTATGCATCTTTTTAAACTTGCCCAAATGAGCCAGGAAGTGGTGGTGCATGCTTTTAATCCAAACACTCAGGAGGCACAGGCAGACAGATCTCTGAGTTCGAGGCCAGCCTGGTCTAGAAAGTGAGTTCCAAGACAGCCAGAGCTATTACACAGAGAAACACACACACACACACACACACACACACACACACACACACACGATTGCCTAAATGTATTAGACATAAAAATGTAGAGGAAAACATCAATGTGTAATTTAGTGAGTTATCTGCTAAGGATAGAAAGTTTAGGCCCCTCACCCCAAATTCATATGTTCATCCCTGTTGTAAGGATACTTGGAGCAGGCACCCATGGAAGGAGATTAGACCATGAGGGTGGAGCCTTCATAAGTATGGTCTGTGCACTACAAAAGTCCACGGAGCTGCCTTGCCCTCTTCCCTAAGAGAGTGGATCAGAAAGGTTTGCTTGTGGACCAGGAATTCCTTCAGCACCTTGACTGTGAACTTCTCGTCCTCAAAAACTGTGAGGAAATAAGTCATTTATTGTTCATAAACCACCTGGCAGAGCACATTCTGTTTAAAAACCTGAAGGGTCTAAGAACTCAACATAAAGTGAATGTCATTTGGTTGCAGCCCAGGTCAAGAAATTGTATAGTTGGAGCCCCGGTGACCTCCTCCTCACCTTCCCCATGAGCACCTGCATTCCTTTTGAAGATAACCATGTCTCTGACTTAGCATGGCCTCTAACATGGTGTCGTGATTGCTATAGTTTAGCTTTTCAATGTCTTGCAAGTCACGTATTAAAAGCTTGGTCCCCAGGTTGAAACTAGTGGGAGGTGGTAGAACCTTTAAGAGGCAGAGCCAGTAGAAGAAAGGTCAATGGGGAGTGGTTTTGCAAGCGATACTGATGTTCCAGCCTCTTCCCATTTCTTCGCACACTGGCCATAAGGTAAGCAGCTCTGCTCTAACAGATGGTCCCAGCCATGATATTCTAATTCATCGCAGACCCCAAGCAGCAGAACCAGTAAATCAGCTGTGTGGCTGATACCAGGACCCAAAATAAACCTGTCTTACAAAGTTATTACCTCCACTCCTTTGTCCCAAACATGGAAACCTGGCTGATACAGGAGTGCCTTTTTTGCTTTGTTTTGTTCTTTTCCACAAAAGAAAAATGGAAGATTGACCTACCTTAGCATGGTAGGCAAACACAATTCCACGGAGCTAGGGTCCAGCTTCAAGACTAGCGATCTGAGGCAGAAGATTTGGAGTCTCACATCATCAATACTCCAGACCACCTGTGTGATCCTGAGCAACTATTGAATCTGTTGGGTGTGGATTTTTACTTTATACATACAACATGTGTATATCTTTATAGAAAGAATATATGTAATAAGCTTGGAAATGTGCGTGTATAATGAAAATCTACGATTAATTGGTGTTTAAAGCCTGCTTTTCTACATGTGGATAATGATGGCATTTTTTGTTGTTATTTGATTTTAATCCTCAAGCTATTTCAGATGCAACCTAATTAGATAAAGTAACGAAAGCTGCTGCATCGGCATCTGAAAGAAGATCTGGTCCATTTTAAAGATGAGTAATAAGCTTGATTTAATAGCATCACTCTCCAGGGATAAAGTTTTTATGAGGAGAGCCCTGGAGAGGGACTGTCTGAGTCTAAAGTTGCTTTTGGATGGGGTACCTTAATTAAATGCCTGGTGTCATCGCACTATTAATGTGCCCAGGCGTGACAAGCACCTGCTTTGTTAAACTTGATAATTAAATTGTGTCAAGACTAGGATGGGTTTCACAAAATATCAATGTTTTTTATCTCCGCTCCTAAAATGCCAAATCTTTATCTTCCCACAGTGATGTGGGATTTTCAAGAAGTACTTTCTTCTAAGAGGCTTTTTGAGTTGAAGAACTTGACTCAGTCTTCCCTGAAACCTCATATGATGGAATGGGAGCTGGGTCTCCGCACATTGCCATCCAACTTCTACACACACCGTGGCACCTCCTCCTAAATGTGATTATTTTTTATAAAAAGATTGTGAAGTAGTGTTTAGAATAATTTACCTTTTTACCTGCTCTTTGTTTATCAATTTTAAAAGATGCAGCCAATTTCGTAGGCTAAATTATGTGTTGTGGAATATTTTGGCTTTCCCCCTTCATTGTGCCATTGCAGGGGTACAGGGTGATGGCAGCTGTAGCCAAGCATCCTATTAAAGCAGGGTAGCAGAGAACTTGGCTTTTGATTTGATAAGCAGGCTCCTCAGGAGGTCATCTCTCTACTTCACTACCCAAGCTCCAGCATGGTTCATTGACAGCTCCTCACTGTGTTTCCTGTTCAGTTACTTATTCGTGATGTTTCTGTCTGGGTCTTAATTTTTAGAAGCACTCTCTTTACCTCTTGGGGAGAATCCTTTCCCCTAGAATAATAAAATAATGAGAGATGCATGTAAATCTCACATCAAACTTATAAATAACCTGTACAACCCAACATCTACAGGAAAAGGTAGACTAAAGACTGGGCAGAACCTGGTGTCGCTCAGGAAAAGAAGGTAAGATTCTATTCATAAAGATGCCAGGCACTTTGGTCACAAGACTTGGAAGAATTGAGATAGATCATATCTAAAAAGCTCTTCCCATAGGGACTAGATCTCACAGGATCAGAAGGTGCCATTCAGGCTGCCAGGAGAAAAGGCAGCTGTGACACCCATGAACCCCAACAATGACCAGCAAGGCAGCATATTCTGAAAGTTGCAGTAGTAGCACTCATGTCCCGGATGTAACCAACAGCCACCTAATTGGATTTGAGGTCTGCTCAGTATGCAAGGGGAAAGTCATGCCTGGCATGGCGCACCTAGACCTGCCCAGGCTGGTGAAGCTGTAGATCCTAGAGGAGAACCTACTGTTGCAATGGCATGTTTCTAAACAGGTAAGGGTAGCTAGCTCTCACACCTCATCAAAGGACAAAAATCGTAATAGAAAGCCACGACTGTGATCTGACCGTGAGGCTCCTAGCAGTGAGATCATGAACTGTCTTCTGCTTAACTGACTTTTGGGAACTTGTTCCCCATGCTGGATTACTTCGCTCAGCCTTGATACAGGGTGAGAAGCTTGGTCCTGCCCCAACCTGATGTGCCATGCTTTGTCCACACCCACAGAAGACCTTCCCCTTTCTGAATGGAGACTGAGGAGGAGTAGATAGAGAGGGGACTAGAGGGCATGGTGCAGGAGGAGAGGAAGGAGGGGAACTGTGGTTGGTATGTAAAATAAATTAAATAATGATAATAATAATGTCATAAATGGTCAAAATGCAGAGATCAACTGACCATGGATGATGCTCCCAATTAAAACATTTACAACACAAGACCTATACCTAAGGTACAAAGTGCATGGAACAACTGTAAGAGCCAAGGGACCAGGGTATCTCCTCTGAGATAGTTTCTTTTTAAAAAACAAAAGAGGATACAAGTTAGGGGCTTGAGGAGGAGGTGAATCAGGCAGGAGTTTGAGGGAGGAAGGAGGTACATATGATCAAGATACTTTTCATGAAGTTCTCAAAAAACCAATAAAAATTATAGTATCTATTTTTTTAAAGCTCAAGAATAACAAATCTTTACATATTGTGTCTTGGTCATAAGACTATCAATTGTGCAATTTGGAGGCTTCTTGCATGAAAATGGCCCCCATAGGCTCATAGGGAGTGGCACTATTAGGAGGAATGGCCTTGTTGGAGTAGGTATGGCCTTTTTGGAGGAACTTTGTCATTGGGAGCAGGCTTTGTGGTTTCAGATGCTCAAGCCGGACCCAGTGGTCCATTCTCTTTCCCTGCATGCAGCCTAAGGATCAGAGTATAAAACTTTCAGCTCTTCCTCCAGCAGCACCCTATCTGCCTGCACACAGCCATGCTTTCTGTGGGGCAGCCCCAATGAAATGCTTTCCTACGTAAGAGTTGCTGTGGTCCTGGTGTCTCTGCACACAACAGAAACCCCAACTAAGACAAGCAGGCACTGTAGTAATTGACAGATGGTTAGCATATGACTCAGCAATTGGATTTCTAGCTACAAATCCCGAAGAACTGAGAAAGTGTTTTGATAATCACTGGCCCACAAGTTTCCATAACAAACTTGTTCACAGAAGACAGAAGGGAGAAAACCAAGAGCCTGTCAATGGATAAAGAAGCAGGCATGGAACAGTATTCATCCACCAAAAGGAAAGAAATGCAGATGTGTATTTTACTGCTCAGGACGACAGAAGAGAAGCTCGGGGAAACACTGTTACAGCATGTCATTGGTGTGGTTCCACTTCCGGGAAACCTCCTGAGAGGCAGATCGATGGAGTCAGCGAAGAAGGGATTGTCGAACTCAGAACCTGACATGGGTCTGATCGCACCACATCGAGTTTACTGAACAGTTCCAAATTACAGACTTTAAAGTGTTAACTGTACACTACATAAATTTCACCTCCGTTAAAAAAAAAAAGATTTAGTGGTTATTCCACAATTGCAAGGTAAATAGGTATAAGAAAAAGTGAAGAATTGGGCCACTCTGGTGATTGGTACCACCTCACACTGGGGACTGTCCTTTCCTGACCAGCCCCGTGTGTGCAAATCCCCTCAGAAGCTCAAAGTCAAACTGAGGTCATCTAACTAAATGATGATGTCACAAAAATTGGGCAACAGTAAGGATTGGGAATGTGCAAACACACACAAACCCAAAATGGCCTGACACTGTCAGACTATACTGCGTTGAGTGACTTTGCCGCAACCATAGTTCCGTACACTACGCATGCGCACTTTGCACTGTGCCTGTCACTGCGCCACTCTGCAAACCGTGGGCCTGAAGCACCTCCTCCCCGATTCAAGACTGCTTGCTGTACTCTATGAATGGTGCTGTTTCTACCGTACACAAAACATCTACTGCTCTTTACAGAAACGTAATTCTTGAATTACCAAAGCAAAGACTTTTAATACTTCCCTATTGCTATAGTCAGCATGTAAGAATCAAATTAATATATTCTTTGAATACTGGGTTAGAATGTTTATATCATTTTTTAAAATTTTATTTGAGTTGCTATGGAGATTTAATAAATATAAATGAGATTTGGATAAAGTTTGGGAAGGAATTTTCAGGGATTTTTAAATGGCCTTAAATATGCTTCCTCTTATTTTGGACTATGTATCTATGGGAAGTAGCAGCAATGACCGTGAGACCTACATTTCTGAAAATGTAGGGCCCATGGGTCTACCCCTGCTCCCAGAGTTTGTCTTGAGGACAGCTTTTGGCCACCCAGCTAAACAGCATGTTTATTTTTGTGCTCCCTCTGCCCTGCCTGGTGGTTAGCTATAGGGCATTGTTGACTCCTCCTTGGGTGTGGTAATTTCCCACCTGTCTGGGGAGTATTCCATTGTGCAGCAGCTAGGTATATAAGGATTTTCCTAAGTTTGAATAAATGGCATTTGGCTGATCTCCTTTTGAATGACCCAGGTCTCTTGTGTGTTCTTTCAATCCCCAGGTCCTTGTCTGGCTAGTGGGCAGTACAGTGGCCCGTGAACTGTACCGAGAGTAACGCAGGAGTTACATGAAAACACTTTGAAGATACTCTACATCCTGCCTGCCAAGTATACAGGCAGGATTTAATTCCTTACATAAAAATAAGCAAACAACCCACCGAATTTAGTCTACAAATTTGCCTTCATAGGCAATAACTGGTAAAAAAATTCTATGCGTATCAAAAATTGTTTTATGGTAAATTGCTTTATGATTTACTGTAGTAAATGTTTGACTTGTGAGTCTTTTCATGGTATCTATGGACCTGAGATTGTGTAAAAGTTACTTATGAGAAAGAAAAGCTTTAGAAGCCCTGCCCTGAAGGAAGGTAAGTGCAGGCATCACCGTGGACTGTGCTGTCCTGGCCAGCTGGAATCCTCCTGCCTTGGAGACACAAGTGCAGCCACTGGTCCTGCATGCTATGTAAGAAAGTACCTTAGACACTAACTAAACCTTTTTATTTCTGAAATGAAATTTAGAAAGAAAGGAAGGGAAGGAGGGAGGGGGTAGAAGGGGGAGGGAGGGAGGAAGGGAGGGAGGGAAAGGAGGGAGGGAAGGAGGGAGGGAGGAAGGGAAGGAGGGAGGGAGGGAGGGAGGGAGGGAGGGAGGGAGGGAGGGAGGGAGGGAGGGAGGGACAGAAGGATAACCCTTTTCTCTTCCCCCCTGCCTTGGGTCCAGTGTGCCTTATTGATCTTTCCTATACAGGCCCCCAGGAACCAGGGGCTTGAGACATACATAGCACATGCTTCCATGTCTGATTCCTGAATCTGGATGTGTGGGAGAAGTCGGCTTTTATGGGGTGTGTGAGAAATACTTCTCTCATCGCTTTGACAAAATACCCACAAAAGAGCATCTTGGTGTAGGTGTCATGGCAACAGGAGAGCAAGGATGGGTCAGGCCACGCTGCATCCGTACTCAAGCAGCAAAGAGGAAAGAACCTGCTCAGCCTGCCTTCTCCTCATTCAAACCAGACCCAGTTCATGGAATGGGCTGACCAAAGTCAGTATGGGCTCTACCATAGTTAACCTAATCTAGACAATCTATAGTTAACCTAAGCTAGATCATGCTTCATAGGTATCCCCAGAGCCTGGACCTAGGTGACTGAAGACCCTGTCAAGTTGACAGTCACATGGGTGGGTGGTGTCTCTACTTCTTGTGTCTTCAGTGTTCCACAGTCATGCAGTTCTAGGGAGAACCCACAGCATTGGAAATGGGAAAAGCAACAGCTCTATGACGAACGACGGAATCTGCTGTTTCTGACGTCTGGGCAGGCACGGTGCTCATTGAAGGGAGGAAAGCAAGTGTCTTCTGTCTGAAATGGCTGTTGCTTGCTGTCCTGCATCAGTAGCCATTCTCAGGCAGGACATGACGTCACAGGGGACACTGAGGCCTCTCACACCCACCCTCTCCTCCTCATTCCTAGCAGTTTGTGCTACAGGCATGGCTTGGGCTACTCGCATCCCACAAAGAACTTGGCTGACCTCTCTAAAGGTTTGTAAACAATCGAGACCGAGTCTACAGACCCGTAACCTCACCATGCTCACAGGCACCTCATCCCTGCCAGCGGCTGTTCATGTACACCTTGTTCATCTTTTGCTTGCCAGAAGTGACAGTCTCCCAAGGGCTTCTCTGCCTCCTCTCTGGGTAGCCATGATGTGGTCACCAAGAAACAGACGTTTGATCACGCTTCTCTACTACTTTGTATTCATCCGCCCCCAGACACACCCCACCGGCGTCCCTCAGGTTCAGAAAAGCTTGCCCTGCTGTCTGTCTCACTTTCAGCCTCCTACAAAACCTGCCCTCAAACCAAAGAAAACCGGTTTAGAGTTATAAATTTTTTAATTGAGAGGTGATCAAACATATTCATAGGATACAGTGCAGTATTTTCTAATCCATAGATGTGGCATGCAATGAGCAAGCCAGGCTAGCTAGCACATACCCACTGTCTCAAATGTTTACTATCTGTGTGTATTGGAAACATTCAAAATCACCCCCTTCATTTGCTTTAAGATACAAAAGTAATCCTTATTGAGCATCTGTCCTATCAGAAGCTCAACCTCCAATCCAGGAGCACCAGTGACCCAGTTAATCACTCAATTTTTGGCAGCCTCTCTTCTTGTCCATCCTCTATTCTGTAAGGTCAGTTCTTCCAGCTTCGCCAGAGAGTGAGAGCCTCCCTTTCTGTGCCCGACTATCATCTCTTAATACATTCGTCTCCAGGCGCCTCCACACTGACAGAATTTTATTCAATTTATGGTCGAATTTTTGCCCCTGAACTAAACTTCATGCTGTTTAAAGACTCAAGTTGTTTTCCTGTCTTTTTTTCTTCTTGGTGGGACCCTCTCCCCTGTGTGATATATTGTTGCCTCAGTGTCCTTCAGGTCAAATATTATTGTATACAAAACTTCCCTGTGTCCTCTAGGGAGAGGCAGCCCCTGCCTTCTGTGCCCTCTCAGCAGCTCAGCAACACAGCGCCCTGTAAGAGCTTCCCATTTTACTACACTTGTGTTCGATAAGCTCCCTGGTGTTAGAAGCCCAGGGTTTTCATCCTTACAGCCTCATCAGCTATTCCAGTCTCACCAGTAAGCTTCGTTCTGGAGACTTGCTGTGTGCAGCAAACACTCAGTACATACCTGTCAAGCTGGCACGGATAGCTAAGGAGCACTTTACAGCCTGCAACTCCCATTTCCTCCCACTTATCCATGAGCACAGTTCTCACCCATTCTAGAAGGATCTGTGGATGCCATTAGGTGTGTTCGTTAATGTTCTCTCCTCTGTGGGGGATCTGGAGTGGGTGGTAAGACACAGAAGGCAGCCTGTGCCAAGACTCTGAGGACACCTCAGATCCCCTGCTTCCTTCCTCTGGGTGAGTGAGCGGGACTTACAGGGCATGTACTTCAAGGTCCTGGAGACTAGAAACCTTTGGGACAGCTGGGACCCATCACTTCCCCAGAAAGGCTGAAATGGCATTGACCCAAAACATCCCAAATCCTAGAGGCTTGGGCTCAAACAATGGACACTGGGAAAGCAATCCTCCAAATGCTTTCCGTGAGCCCTGCTTTCCATCAAGCCTTTGCCCTTGGCAGGGAGGGCAAGGCAGAGAGGGGGTGGACCATGACACTTGATTGAATTAGCTGCCGGGACTTCAAAAACTCACCCGAAAGAAACACAGAGCTCAACACGGCATCTGATAAAAACTCTTTTAATCATCCCTGGCAGGCCACGGCTGGAGATGTTGGTGCTTTGGAAAGCACCAGGCTGAAGATTCATGTCCCAGTGCCTGTGTGGGAACATGCTCCCACTTTAGAGGAGGAACAAGACCACACCATAGGGAGGGTGGGCCCCTTCCCCACTGGCAGGATTTGTACCCACACCTCCCATACCACCCAACAACTCAGCCAGGGGTTCCTGTCCGTGGCTCCCACACATGATTTACTCAGGCCCTTCTGGAACCCACTGAAGTGCTTACCTTACCACTGGGAATGTATTGCCATCATTACACTGCGCTAAATATTCATGAGCACATCGGGTCGGGTTGAGACCCTGCTTTCTACCCTGCAACTAGAGATGCTGCCAAAGAACATTTCATTGTTCATCAGTTACAGCTTCAAGGTAGGTCAGTGTGTTTGTGTTGTCCTCTGGGATGTTGTCATGTGACACTCAGCCAGCAGCTGCTCGTTCAACAGTTTGCCCACCACCCATCCATGTGCATTTACTGAGCAGCTGCACCAGGCACCCCTGGAACTCCAGTCCTCCTCCCAGCTATCCGAGAATAGAGCCCTGCTCTCCCAGCAACGGCTTATGAAGTCGAGTGTGCCCGTGGGTTGTGGACATGCTTCTCAGTCCCAAATCTTGGTCTTACAGAGTTTTGTGTCACCAGGTTTATTGCAGTACTAGGAACATGGTGGAGACCCAAGATGCTTTTCTGAAACAATTACACATAACTTTCACCAACCTTTTCACTTTTTTCAGTGAAGATGTGTTGTAGAATATTATTTCAAGGTGTGTTACTTTTATTTATGCTGTGGAACATTTGTTTTAATGATGCAAAGATGTGTTGCATTCTTTTGGGCTCCATTTGTTTAACTCTGTGAAGCTGTCTAAAACACCTGACTGGTCTCATAAAGAACAGAATGGTCAATAGTAAGGCAGGAGAAAAGATGGTGGGGTTGGCAGACACAGAGACTAAATAGGAGAAGCCAAAAGGGGTAAAACAACCAACAAGATGAGATTGTTGAACTGATGAGTCCAGCCAGCTGTGCTAACCCTTAAACCCATCTTCAGAACCATGACCTCCAGCCTCTAGGATACATCACCTTTCCAGGTTTTCCTGTGAGCTTCTAAATGTCACATAGGACCCGAAAAGTTGTCTCCTCCGTCCTCCATGGACCCTGTGTGTCTTTACCAGGATGTGACTAAAGGTCTGCCGCCTGTCACCCAGCATTGTCTTGTCCTTCTCCTGTAGTTCAGCAGTTGCCACGGACTAACCCTGCACCCTCCCCACAAGCCTGTCAACAGTCCATGCTGTGCCTTGGGCCAAAACACTTCAGGCTGTGTGGTCTCTGCAGACTGGAAGGATGCAGGCGAGTGTGTCTTCCACATTCAGAGATGTCGTTCTTTCTCATTTAGCACAGGCTGCCGGTCTCAGGCCTCAAATGAGCTTGAAAGGATGATCACTGCCTTGTTCTTGGAAGAGCACTTCTTTGTGGTCCTGTGGTTTTCTTAAGCATTATTTTTTAGGTATTCTAAACACCTAAATAGACAAAGCTATTCTGTCTATTATATGGGACTATACCTCAATCTATGTTATATTTTTATTCCTTTTAAAGATTTATTTTTACATTTATATGTTGATTTGTGTGTGTGTGTGTGTGTCTGCGTGTGTATGTGTGTACATCAAGACTGGCCCTCTGGAGCTGGAGTCACAGGTGGTTGTGAGCCACCTGATGTGGGTGTTGGGAACTGAACTTGCATCCTCTGCAAGAGCACAGATCAACATCCCTCCTGTCCCACTTTTTAATTCTTTGTTATAAACGCAACACTTGTTTGTTGGAGAAAGAAGGCAAGGAAACAAAGCTCACTTGTCAAGCTACCAGCCAAAGTCAACATTCTGACATGGATCGTTCCAATCATTATTGCCTTTCATTTGAAATAAATTGCTAGAAGCTGTTTCCATTGATAACAATTTCTTTTACATTCCTTATGAGATTACTTTGAAGAGTCGATCCAATAGAGTTCTTAGTAGCAACAGCTAGGCTTGACTCTGAATGATGGGGAGTGAAATTAGAATTGGAGGGAGAAGAGTAGTGGGTAGGAGGTCTGGAACCATGCTGCTCCCCCCAAAAAAACTAGAGAAAACCGAGAGGCTGGAGTGAGAGATTCAGATCAGAAGCTGTGCACAGGACCAAAGGGGTCACAAAGTCAACAACACAGTCTTAGAATCCAATAGACCAACACTGGAAGAGATCAAAGATTTCATCAAGCTGGACTAAAAGATGAAAAAATTGAAAGTAAAATCAAGAGATAAATTAGCTAAGCCATTCCACCGAGTAATAAAGCAACATGGAAAATAGCAGAGCTGAGGAAGGGGAGGTAACTAGTGATGGATCTGGAGCCCTGGGGCCGTGAGACCTCCATCACTTTCAGGTAAGGCTCAGTGGTGGATACTGTGGGAGACAAATTCCGCATCCTGTCTTTAACTCCACTCACTGAGACACTAGCCTCAGTTCACTACCACAGGGTCGCCTCAGCAAGCGCCTAGGGGCAGCCTGGGAATCAAGAGAAAAGGAATAAAGGGGTTCAGAGGACATGCTTCGGGAGTTTAGTAGTAATCTAAGCATGGGGATTAGTAAACTATTTCCAAAGCTTAAGAGAAAAAGAGGTGTGTTAGGTGACCTGAGAGACTAGTCTTGTGACCACAGTTTAAACTATAGAACTGAGTGACATAAAAATATTCAGAGACAGAAAATAAGTTGGCTAAGTTTGTGCACAATATTAGAAAGACTGTTCAAGAAAAGTTAGATGTTCTATATTTATGCTGAGCGTGTTTGTTACACTTTTTTCGAAGCACATATTCAATTAGATGATTGAACATATAAAATTTCTAAGAGCATTTTAAGATTTTTAATGAAATTCAAGTAAATAAACTGATTGATGATAATCAAAAACCCACTTCACATGCAGTTTAAAATTTACCAGATCTCACAGATACAGTATTAGCTCTCAGCTGTGTCTGTGCTCCAGGCTCCAGGAAAAAGCTGGTATACAATACGCATCATAATATATTTATTTATTCAACAGGTTTCAGAGAGCGGGTCATTGGCATTACCGCCTAAGTCCAATGTGTTCAAAGGCTCGCATTCTGAAAGCCCCACTGGCAGCTTGTGGTGCTCTGGGGAGAAAGGTGGAGCCTGTAGGAGGTGGAGCCTGTAGGAGGTGGAGTCTTTAGGAGGTGGAGCCTGTAGGAGGTGGAGCCTGTAGGAAGTGGAGCCTGTAGGAGGTGGAGCCTGTAGGAAGTGGAGCCTGTAGGAGGTGGAGCCTGTAGGAAGTGGAGCCTGTAGGAGGTGGAGCCTGTAGGAAGTGGAGCCTGTAGGAAGTGGAGCCTGTAGGAGGTGGGGCCTGTAGGAGGTGGATCCTTAGGAGGTGGAGCCTGTAGAAGGTAGAGCCTGTAGGAGGTGGAACCTGTAGGAAGTGGAGCCTGTAGGAGGTGGGGCCTGTAGGAGGTGGAGCCTTAGGAGGTGGAGCCTGTAGGAGGTGGAGCCTGTAGGAAGTGGAGCCTGTAGGAGGTGGAGCCTGTAGGAAGTGGAGCCTGTAGGAGGTGGAGCCTGTAGGAAGTGGAGCCTGTAGGAGGTGGAGCCTGTAGGAAGTGGAGCCTGTAGGAAGTGGAGCCTGTAGGAGGTGGGGCCTGTAGGAGGTGGAGCCTTAGGAGGTGGAGCCTGTAGAAGGTAGAGCCTGTAGGAGGTGGAGCCTGTAGGAAGTGGAGCCTGTAGGAGGTGGGGCCTGTAGGAGGTGGAGCCTTAGGAGGTGGAGCCTGTAGAAGGTAGAGCCTGTAGGAGGTGGAACCTGTAGGAAGTGGAGCCTGTAGGAAGTGGAGCCTTAGGAGGTGGAGCCTGTAGAAGGTAGAGCCTGTAGGAGGTGGAGCCTGTAGGAAGTGGAGCCTGTAGGAGGTGGAGCCTGTAGGAAGTGGAGCCTGTAGGAAGTGGAGCCTTAGGAGGTGGAGTCCTGCAGAAGGCTGTGTTCATCCCTCCTTCCAGCCTGTGTACCCTTTCCCTGATTTGGTGGTGGTGGTTGTTTTACTTTCTGCTCTTTTTACTCTTTGGGCTCTCTGATCTTTGGAGGCCCACCCACCCAGATCCCAAATAAATTACACACGGAGAGACTTATTCTTACTTATAAATGTCCAGCCTTAGCTTGGCTTGTTTCTAGCCAGCTTTTCTGAAGTTACCCTGTCTACCTTTTCCCTCTGGACTTTTTATCTTTCTTGCTTCTGTATGTTTTACTTTCCTTCTTATCCCGTGGCTGGCTGTGTGTCTGGGTGGCTGGCCCCTAGCGTCCTCCTCTCCTTGTTTTCCCATTCCTTCCTTTCTCCGGATTTCTCCTTCTATTTATAGTCTCTGCCTGCCAGCCCTACCTATCCCTTCTCCTGCCTTGACATTCATTGACTGTTCCGTTCTTTGGTAGACCATCAGGTGTTTTAGACAAAGAATCACAGCCTCGCAGAGTTAACACGCAGAGTTAAGCAAATGCGGCATGAACAAAAGCAAGACATATTTACATTGTAAACAAGCGTTCCAGAGCGTAAACAAAAGTAGCACACCTTAAAATCATATTCTACAACACTGATTCTCTGCCATGCAGCCAGTTGCTGCAGCCCCTCCCATGCTCACCCTGAGCTGCTCTTCCCTTGCTCTTCCTCCACAGCCGATTGAAACCTCAGAAACCGGGAGCCAAATTAAACTCTTCTCCAAGTTATTTATGTCAAACATTTCGGTCACAGTGACAAACAGTAATTAATAACAAGGGACATATGTGTTCTATAGAGCTGACGTTTAAAAGCTAATCAGGGGCTATGATGGACTTCAGCAGTAGAGAGCCCGTGCAACACACAAGAGGACCTGGGCTGAAGACATAGCTCCTCAAAACTCAATTGTTTAAAAAATATTTATTAATTATGTGGCTGTGGTTACATGTGTAAGTGAGGGCAGGTATCTATGGAGGCCAGAAGTGAGGGTCAGATCCCCAGAGACTGGAGTTATAAGTTGTCATGGTGCTGGGATAGAATCCAGGTCCTCTGGAAAGGCAGTGCACACTTTAAGTCACCGAGCCATACCTTCAGCATCCTCAAATCATTCTTTAATATTAATATCAGCTTTTGAATATGGATAGATGTAAGAGTGTGAAATCTGTATCTGATTCATCTGAGCACATGCTGATTTTGGTCTTTCCCAGTTATCACCAAATTGTCTGAGTCTGAGCTGTTGGGCAGAGTTGGTTTGGTAAAGCCCTTCTACATAGGGAGGACTGTCTGTCTGTTCATAGCTTGGGATGGGGCGTGTCCCATATGAGCACAGGGTAAATGGTGAGAGACAGCGATGTGACTGGGCTTGTTAAGATTCAGAAGGCAAAATCTGGTATTAGATTTAATCTTGAGAAGATCTGGGCATGATACCAAAGCCTGTCAGAAAGGTGTACTGTCCTGCAAACCCCTGGGACTTATAGATGTTAGCATGTTGGGCAAAAGGTTTGTAGCTGTGATTAAAGAGTTGGAATAGGATCATGTCAGATTACTCACCCCAGCCCTGGATACAAAGATAAAAAAATACAGAAGGAGCAGAAGGAGGTGGAAGAGAAGGAAGAAGAGGAGAAGGGAGAGAAAGAAGAGGAGAGGGAAGCCAGGGAGAGAAAAGGGGAAGGAGGAAGGATTACAAAATAAGGTATGTTATTCTCATTATTCTCCTGGGTATCCCAACCATACAAAGGATCAAAAGAATTATTATAGCTAAGAAAATAGAATCTAAATACAGATCTTGAGATGAGGAAGATGCTAAGGAGATTGAAGTCATTGATGATAATTAAACCTAAGCAGGCAGCGACAAATGCCAGGGACTCTGCAATCTGAATTAAGCAGGGTTCTTGAAACAGACATTCTGAAGGAAAACATGGTCTGGAACTGAAAAATGCTCAAATTATGCCTTTCAAACACCAGAGTTATAAAGGGCTAGACTGTGCGTAGAAAGGAGGAAGAAAAAGACTTCTAATATTTATACTATCTTAGATAAAATAGATAAAGAAAAATTGAGCATTCAAGAGCAAATGGTTAGTATTTTGTTCGTATGTAGCACTGAGGTGTGATAGCATGTTGTGAATGAAAAAAAAGAACATGACTGCTCCTAAGGAGTTGAGGTTTTTATTTTACATATAAAGGAGAGCACAGGCAGAGGTATCTGGAAGAGTCCAAGGTGAACCTGACAGGTGGACTAAATGGGTCCATGTGAGAAGAGTAGGGGAGAGGAGAGGGGAGAGTCGAGCAAAGAGAGGCAACCAAGAGGCAAAAAAGAAAAAGAGACCAGCATCTCCAAAATGGTTTGTTTATATATAGAAGAGAAACAGGGGGAAGGGGAGGAAAGTTTGGAGTAGGCAGGGGTGGGGATATACCAGACAGGATATCTCTGTAGCAGGTACTGGCAATGATGAGAGGGGCTGGTGGACAGTGTCTGATTTAATATGTTAATAGGCACCTCAGTTAGCCAGTTGTCCTTGGTTTGAAACATTGGATATGGGAAGAAAGTGGGCCATGGAAAGTACATGAATTATAACATAAATTTAAGATCAAAAATGTTGAAATGGATACAGATTTGACAAAAGGAAAGAAGAAAAAGAAGAGGAGGGGAAGAAGATAAGGAGGAGAAAACCAAAAATAAAGCAATGAATGAAAATAGTCAGTCAGTATAAAATAAAATGGAAACAATAAGACAAGGTGCAACAGTTGTTACACTAATAGTAAAAGAGCTAATCCCCATATTAAAAAGACAGAGATCAATGGAGTGAACCTCTTTGTACAGATTCTCTTTCTCCCCCCTTCACTCCTCTCTTCTCCTCTCTTCTCTTCTCTTCTCTTCTCTTCTCTTCTCTTCTCTTCTCTTCTCCCTTACATCCTTCTACAACTTTTCATGAAGAAATAAGTACAATCCATATCCATCCTAGATAAGACACCAACAGAACAGAGAAAAAGATATGATCCCGAATAGATACAGCTCAGCCAGGGAGTTAATTGGTTTACTGAGATTACTTCAGGAGCTGGAGTGAGGAGTTATTTACAGGTGAATCTTGGGTAGCTGGATCACTGAGACATCCCACCACAGCAAGGATGACAACTCAGGAAAGCTGACTTAATGGAGCCCCCAAACTCAGACAACCTGCACATTCTAATTACTCTGATACCCTCTAAATCCATGTGAAGCTAGGCAGGATTACCTTCAGCTGTGGGTAGGGAGGTAGTGATTGCTGGGATCACAGGCGAGGGCCTACTTACCCTCCCTAAGGAATGTTAATAGATCTGATGGCATTAGCCTCTCACAGGAGCTTTGATTCAAGATAGTGAAGGTATAGCGTGCTAAGGACAGAGTTCCACCATGCACATTTGCACATGTAGACAAGCATACACACACACACACACACACACACGGCATGGCAGTTTAGAGGAAACCTGATGTTTGCCTGGCCATCATGTCCCCTTCAGGCTCATCCTTCCCCCTATTCCACACTGCTGTCACTCTGGGTGGCCGGACTGAAGGAGCTGCTTCAACAAAGCTCTGTTGTCTCCTAATTTTCTCTAATGTGCAGCCAGTGAAAAACAGGGCAAAAACAAAATGGAGTGTTAGATGTCCTTCTATTGGAGGCCAGCTCGGACTGGTTGTGTTCCCTCATGAAAATTCTTTGGCTTTCTCATGACAATTTGTGATTGAGTTCTTTCTTCTCCAAATTCCAGGTGTGTCTCTGTCCCTTTAGTACCAGCTAAAGGAAGCTTCTAGTTCAAGAAGCCCACACTTGTGGAGCCCTATACTCATATATTCATAAATAACCTGTTTAGCTGTCTACTATCTAGAATTACCTTGTTCTTCTCTGAGTTGTCTGTGTCTTCTTTTCGGATGGGTTATGAATCAATCTGGACGTGGCTCCAGGAAAAAGGCCTTTAAAACGAGAGTCTGACACCAGGTTGGTTGTGTATTCAAGGAGTGAAAATAAACCATGAGAGAACCAAGTGGTCAACTGGAAGAAACATGGTGTGATGAAGAGAGCAAGGGGGGTTGATGGGAGTCTCTGAGATTCTTACCTGATTCTTGTGAGAAAAATACATATAAAGGAGACACTGGGCTTCTTCACAGGGCTTAGAGACCGCATAGATTAAAGGAAATGTCCTGGGCACACAATGGAGAACACACGGGAAATCCTAGGATCTCTACCATAGCCTCCATTGTGGCCCTATAAGAGCCATGGGATCCTCAGGCCTAGAATGGGACATGGACAGAACTGAGAATGGGGCCGTCTTCCCAGGAACCAGATCTCATCTGCATAAAGGCCTTCCAACCACACATCACCAGGGCAAGTACCTCACGAGATGATGACTTTTCTCTCATGATCATATTCAACGTGATCATCCCGTCTCAACTAGCCCAGGATTCACCTGGGTTCAACACTGAAAATCTCATGTTGAAGGGATGAAGAGACTCCTTCCCTTGATTGTCAACAAACTGGAACAATGGGTCTTCCTCCCCACATCTAACACCACTCTTTGCTTCCAGACCCAAAGATCAGTTGAGCATTGCACAGGCCAGACGCAGAGGCAAATGCCTCACTTTGGGACAAGGTAGCTTATGACTGAAGAGGATGAGACCCTTGCTGAGACATGTCAGCAGAAGTCTGGAAAATGGGAGAGTTGATTACAAGAGTACTAAGCCAAATGAGAAGAAATTTGAAATCAGATCTTCCAAAATTCCGAGATATAGATGTTCTCATGCACATGTGGGACACCATGTTTAAGCAAACTTATTGTCAATGTAATGAGAGCTTAATAGGCTCTCAGTTTGCCCACCCAAACTTTCAGTTTGAGGAAGTTGAAATGCCATTCAGTGCTTGGCCTACAGAGGAAATGCACTGGAGGTTTAGCAAAATGAGCTATGTTTGGAGAATCTATTACATACAACTGGCCCAACCATTCACATCTTACCATATCGCAAGGATGGCCCATGGACAACACCCTTCTGGTTGTTGAAGCAGAGAGAGTAATTTGCATAGCACTTGGTGTGTCTTTAACATTGGCTCCCGAGAGTGAGAAGGACTAAGAGAATAAGGAACAGTCCACAAGCACAAGGAAACGAAATTACACTCATAACAAAAGCATGATGGGATGGCGCATTTCTCAACATCCATGCAATGTTTGCAGATATGAAAGCAATGGTGATTGCCTTGTTTTTTCTAATGCAAATTAGAATTTCTTTGATTGTCTGTGAAGAACGTGTTTTATAGTAAGAGTGTTTCACTTTTAGCTTGTTCACATTAGAACTGTAAAGGAGAGCCTGGAAGGGCAGTGTAGACGCCTCTTAGAACAAGGTGAGTGTTTCAGATGATATTGCACTTGCTGGTAGAGATTTGGGACTAGCCTGAGTGATATGCCAGGAGAATGTATAGCGATAAGGGAAGAGGGTGGATGAAATAACAATGCTCTAGCAGCCAGCCCCAAGGGGATTGGGCAGTTTTGGAAGAGAGGTTCTGAGCACGGTAGAGGTTTCTGCAGCTTTGGAGTTCACTCTTATCTTCTCTTTCACTGCTAGGAGTTAGAGTAGGAAAATGGACACTTGAGAGAAAAATCTAGAAACCTGTGCTAGAGAAGTCACTCAGTGCATGGAAAATAAAAGGTACAACAAAACACTCAGAGTTGCTCAACTATGTTAGTCCTTTTTGTGTCAGAGAAGGAGATCAAAAAACTTGGAAAGGGAGCTTCACTGTTCCAAAGTCAGTGGGATCTCTTAAATTGGTCTCAGAATCACTGTTTAGACTGAAGAACTTTTATGCTGTTTCCAAGGTCAAGTGATTCATAGACCGAGCCGGGCCAAGTTTGTGAGACTCACAGCAGAAGCTATGTGATGCTCCTGAGGACAATGACAACAAGGGTGATTATTGAGAGGGCTGGCTGCCTGGGTCGAGGCCGAGGCTGAGGTCAAAGTATCACTAGGTCTTATTTTCCCAGACTTAACAGCTTCTGCAGCAAAGACTGTTGGTTTTATGCATCTAGCTTAGGGCTCAGAGGTGTCAGGAGCCCACTGGAGATGCAGGAACTGGAAGAGAGAATCAGAAGGGTGGAGCCTGAAACTCCCATCAGCACTTATATCCCTCCCCACACATGGGTGAGAATCCTTTTCAAACAGAGCAGCGGTCGCCGCCGCAGCTCACTCTGTGCTAACGCATTTAGATTACAGAAATGGAAATAAAAAGGGAAGGGCCACAGTGGGCATGACAAAGCTGGAGGGAATCACAAGTGAGGCTCCAGGATGCTGTGTGATACCAGAAAAAGATGACAGACACATCTCTAATGTCACTTGTTCCCAGACAGCCCACCAGGTGCCAAAAACTCTGATGGGAGACCTCAGAGCTGTGTGTTCTTGGCTTTGGACTGTGCACAACTGGCCTGGGAATCTGACTAGCATCCAGAACCCAGAGTCTCTGCAATTTTGCCATTGCTCTTTCCTCCCCCATTTTCTCCAGCTACTACACTCCCAGTAGGTCACTGGGTCTCTACTGCAAACAGCTGCACTGTGCAGAATCACTGGGGGCAGAGGAGGCTCTTGTTTGTTTTCACAGTATTTTATGGGGGTTCAGATCCTGTGACAACTTGTGGGTGCTGCCGGCCCTCGAACACGGCAGGCATGTAGCATGCAGCTGAGTCTTTTGTTTATTTTGTCTTAGATTACGATCCTCGATTCACACCTATAAGTTCCGCATCTGCCGATACCAACCGTTGATGAAAATGCTTTCTTAAAAAAATTCCAGATACCTCCAGAAGTAAAACTTGCATTTGGGGCATGCTGAACACTGCACTAAATACATGCTGCATGCAAATAAGAATGTGCCTATAGACAAGCCCTGCTTTAATCTCCCTCCTACTCTCAGACTGTATGTCTCCCTCACACACTTGTTGAAGTGCTATTCAGACCGCCGCCACCTTCTTCCAGTGACCATGTAGCTAGGCCAGAGATGGTTGTGTCTCTATTGAGCAGCTACTGACTTTGGCTTCTCATCATTCATTAAGTAGTACAATATGACAAGTAGAGAGGCGTTTACATCATGTGACACTGAAGCACTACAGAGAGGATGAAGTTTGTAGACAAAAGTATGGTAAGCAAGGGTTGGGTCTGGACGTCAGTGGGAGAGCCTAGAGCTCAATGCTGCATGTGCCTGAGGCTCTAAGTCGAATCTTTACTACTGCAAAAAGTGTGTGGGGGGGCTGTTGGAGGGCTGGGGAAATGACTTAGTGGATAAGAGTAAGCTCTGCAAATCTGAGAACCTGAGTTCAAATCGCCAACAGCCATGTAAAAAAAATAATAACCAGGCCTGCCTGTGACTCTAGCATTGACAGACAGAGACAGTAGATCCCAAGAACTTGCTGGCCAGCCAATCTAAACAATTCTGACCTTCCAGATCAATGAGAAACATTGTCTCAAGGCAGTAAGGTAACAAGGTAACTAATGTTAAAGAAGATAAGAAAGACAGGCTATATACTGCTCTCCCCTCTGCATACATGCACACTCAGGTACACACACACGCACATACACACACACACACACACAGAGAGAAAGAGAGAGAGAGAGAGAGAGAGAGAGAGAGAGAGAGAGAGAGAGAGAGAGAGAGAGAGAGAGCCTCTTGTCCCTATTCCTATAGACTTCTTCTCCTAAGTCCAGTATAGTATATGGTTCTGGAGGTGGCATTAGGCTCAAAGCTTTCAATGTGTAAGAACTAACTAAGGCATTTGCTACATGTGAAGTTTCTTATGCCCAGTCCTTGCCCAGCTGATAACTGAGATTGGGACCTAAGAATTCTTATCATTAGCAAGTGGTCCCTACCCAACGGAGCTAGAGCATCACTCCAGTATTTCACAGCATGGTGACCTACAGTGAGTGGGGCATCTCTAAAATCATCTATACTTACTAATTTACCTCTCTGCTCAGACGTGTTGGCTGCATCAGCCTGCAGAATGGAGCCTCCTTTCCACCCATCAGTGACCGATGCATTCAAAGATAGGTACAAAGTTCCTACTGTGGACAAGGACTTTCTAGGTCTGTAGATACTGTAAGATGTGCGAGGGGATGCGAGCATGGGTGCTGGTGTCATTTGAAATGCAGGCTCAGGAAGGCAACCCCAAGGAAATGATTTCTGATTTTACGTAGGGAGTCATCACATGAAAACAGGGGCACTATGGACTGAGCTATGTACACCCACCAAAAAAATCCATGTTTGAAAGCCTCACTCTCCCCCCACGTAACTGTAGTGGAAGAGGGGCCTGTAGGAAAGGCAAGGAAGAGGAAATGAGGTCCTAAGGGTGGGACTCGGGTTGGGGTCCATGTAAGAAAAGAAAGGGACACAGGAAGAAAACCCACCTGGACAAGAGGCCACGTGAGAACAGCACAAGGTGACCACTTGTGCCTTGAGAGTTCAGGAGAGAACACATTTTCCAGGACCATGGCATTGTGCCTGATCATTAAAAGGGGCGGGGGGGGGGAGATTCAGAGGCAGGTGCCAGAACTCAGGCATCTGGCTTTCAGAATGTAACGGGATGTATGAATCTGTGGCTGACTACACCACCTATGTCATTTTGCAGACTGAAACAGCTTTTCAGAGATGCCCAACCAGGTGGACCTGTCGGGTCAGCAACAAATCACTTGCCAGTATCATCGTGGGGTAAACATAGTGGGAACTTGACCACTGCATACCCGGGTTGCAGGTGTAACAAGGCATGGGATAGTGTAGTTTGTCATCCAGAGACCCTGGTTATGTGAGCACAGGTCGGGGTGGGAGTGGGTTCTAGGCAGCAAACATGGCCAGCCCTGTGGAGTTGTTGACTGTTATTGAGCTATTCAAGGTACCCAGCAGATCCCTTTACCGGAACACCCTTTATCTTAGTCGGTCTTGACTAAAGTCTCCTGGGACTTTCCGGAACACCAGTGTCATTCCCGAGTCCCTGGGCTTGTGGGCCATGACTGGAATTTAGAACTCGCACAAAATTGTAGCCTGCTGGCGTTGGCATCTTGAATGTCCGCCGCAGGTGGGTTGAAGGGCTGAGGTCTGCCTGGTGGAGCTGCTCAGAGGTGGTAGGACCTTTAAGAGTTAGTGTTCCTGGGAGGAAGTTTGGTTGGGGGGGGGGGCTTGCCCCTAGGGGGTGTATTGAGATGTGGCTCCTTTCTCTGTCTCTCCCTTACCTTCCCAGCCATAAAGAGGTGAAGGAGTCTACTCCAGTGTGTGCTGTCTATACCTACATAATCCACCAGCACAAATAACCAGAACCTCTAAAAGCGTGAGTCAAAATATACATTTCTTTCTCTGAAATTCATTATCTTGGGTATTTTGTCCCAGCAATGGAGAACTAACACACTATATCCACTCTAGGGGATCAGTTCCGCCATCTTTGTTGTCGCTTCAAAGGTTACTCTGCTAGTTTAGTTCCCTCCGGACCACCCAGAGGAAAAAGAAAGTCAGGGCTGGGCTGCTTGAGACTCTCCAATTGGAAACTTTTTGTAAATGAAAATCAGATTCTTCTGGTTAATTTTGCTTATAAAATGTTGCCAATTAAAACCTAATGGAAAGGAACTAAAATAAATAAATAAAAATAAAGCTTTGAAAAATTCTCTAGTACCACAATGGAGAACTGTTAGGTGCCGCACTGTTTGTTCGGGGAGTTTATTGCCAGGGAAATCTCATAACCTGTAAAAGCCCCTGCAGCTGGGAAACTAGGGGAAGGGAGAGCCGAGAGGGAGTTCGAAATCTTTTGCAGAGACCAAAGGGAGAGGATGCTACGCTGGTGGGAAGCATAGCAATAACCACCCAAGGAAGATGCGAGGCTCTGCTTGCTGGTACCCTGAAATGCTAAGGGGGCTTAGCTCCTCCCCCTCGAGCCTGAGAGGATGGCATCTTCTTTCTCCTGCAGGCTCTGTAAAGTAGGAACAGAAATGCCATCGTGCATAATGAAAAAAGAAATGATTAGGTCAAAGCAAAGGACTCCAACTTATTGTGGGGTCCTTCTGGCTTACATGTGCAGAGACATGCAAACATACACACATGAGATAAAGTTATCGTGGGGTCATTCTGGCTTACATGTGCAGAGACATGCAATGAGATGTAATTTGCCACTTTCCGGAAGCAGAAGTCAGGCCCTGATGATAGTCTGGGCTTTCAGTCAGCACAAGGAGAATGCAGATTCCCAGTAGGCAAAGTGTATTCAATGCCTTACCAATTATTAAAACAGAAAATAACCGCCAAACATTTTACTTAAAACACGTTTTTAATTATATTTAAAAGAATACAAAATTCCTCAGTTACCTTCTGTGGTTTAAAGATCTCTGAATCGACAATGCGTCTCTCTTCCAACACTCATCTCTCCTCTTTCCTCAGGGCACCCACCCCGCCTCTACCTTCTAGGAAAACTGGGGGTGGCGGAACACGGACCTGCGGTGGGAGGGACCAGGGCTCAGATGGCTCAGGGCTCAGAAAAATTAGAATAACTCACAAATCTGGATGCTCCGAAGAGCCTGGACGGTCAGATGATGGATGCTTTAAGGCACTGACTATGCAGCCTTGTCTTCTCTCCTCTGCACCTGCTAAGGCAGGACACACAGCTTGGTCAGGTCAGGACCTGGCAGCTTGGTCTGTGTGTTTCGCTATGTGGAGAAGAAGCACGGAGAGAAAGAGGAAGAGCCCAATATACAGAGAAGTGGAGGTAAGAAAGCGAAGCCCTTACTCGAGAAGGAGGGGAACGTGGGGCTAAAACACATTCTTTCCTTTCTGGCATTTGCTTAGCTATGTCCTCCATCTCCTCACCTGCCAGGACCCTTGAAACATTTTCTCTCTTGGTATGGAGCAAACTCCTGGTTCAGATCATATATCCAAACACACACACACACACACACACACACACACACACACACACACACACACACGGAGGAGTGGGGGAGGGGAGAGAATGAGAGAGCCACAGTTGGGGTTCCTGTTGCCGTGATGAAACATTATGACTAAAATCAACTTAGTGAGGGAAGGGTTTATTTCACTCACACTTCCGTGTTACAGCTTACCACAAAAGGCAGCAGGACATGGCTTCAAATAGGGCAGGCAATTGGAGGCAGGTGTTGATGCAGAGGCCATGGAGGAGTGCTGCTTACTGGCTTGCTCCCCATGGCTTCCTCAGCCCGTTTTCTTTCTTTCTTTTTCTTTCTTTCTTTCCTTTCTTTCTTTCTTTCTTTCTTTCTTTCTTTCTTTCTTTCTTTCATTTTTTTTTTTTTTTGGTTTTTCAAGACAGGGTTTCAATAGCTTGGGAACCTGTCCCAGAACTAGCTCTTGTAGACCAGGCTGGCCTCGAACTCACAGAGATCCGTCTGCCTCTGCCTCCCGAGTGCTGGGATTATAGGCGTGCACCACCACGACCTGGCTTCAGCTTGTTTTCTTATAGAACCCAGGACCACCAGCCCAGGGTAGCACTGCCCCCAGTGGTCTTGGTCCTTCCCCATCAATCACTAATTTAGAAAATGTGCCACAGACTTGTCTAGAGCCTGATCTTATGGAGGTGTTTTCTCAACTGAGGTTCATTTCTCTCAGATGACTCCAACTTGTGTCAAATTGATGTAAAACTAACCAACACACACACACACACACACACACACACACACACACACACACACCCCAAAGAGATTTTTTTTTCTTTTTAAAACTAAATAAAACCTGACCACTTAAGCATGATTGTGTTGCGGTATTTTCCAAACCTCTTACACTGTGTTACTGTCCCGGTTCATTCATCTGAACAGCGCCGTCCCGCTGGGAAAGGCACATTAGTCAGGACGAGTTTACTTTGGACCTCTACAACAAGCACTTGACATAATCTATTTTTGAAAGAAGAGGCAAAGAAATTTAACCAGAACCAAGAATTATTCCTGGAAGCATCAGGGTATTAATAACATGAACACACAACCAAGCTGTTTAAATATATTTCTTTGGAGTTGAGGTGATGACGTCACAAAGACCACACATAGACCTTGTTAGGGCAGAGAGGGAAATGGAAACACAAATAACAGCCGAACGTATGAAAATGGGAGCTGTGGCCTCGGACAAAAGCCATACTGCCATCATCACAACCAGCTTCAAAGAGTGTCTTCATCTCCACCAGGCCATGGTGGCGCATGCCTTTAATGCCAGCACTCCAGAGACCGAAGCAGCTAGGTCTCTGAGTTCAAGGCCAGTCTGGTCTATAGAGCTAGTTCCAGGACAGCCAAGGCTACACAAAGAAACCCTGTCTTGAAAAACCAAACAATAAAAAGAGAGTATTTTACCTGAAAGCCAAGAGCTGCCATTTTCTGGGAAGCCATGTGAAAGGACTGCAGGAAAAAGGGGTCAATGATGAGGAAGGCAGCCCGATCCGAATTCCTCAGTGACCGTGAATATGAGAGCGGAGTACTTCTGGTTTAAGAAATTGTGTCTTCCAGCATTCATTTTACTATCGCATCCCCTGGTTAGTGAGTGACTGGGCTTGGAGGCTTTAGTTTCCATCCATGTCACTGACCGCCCAACACTGACTTCCTTTGCTATTCCCATGGGGAAATGGAGGCAGACCTTTGCAGGTGTATCCTGTATCTACTGTGTAGTCAAGTTGTGGATGCGGGGGGTACCCAAGGCATCAAGAGCATGGAAGTAGCTCAGCCAATACTTTTGGTGACTGTCACCAGGAAAGCCTGAGTGTGTGAGCCCAAACGCCACCTGAAATGGTTCTTCAGGGTCAGGTTTCTCTGGTTTCACATAAAGGGAATTTAAAGGTAACTCCTGAGTGGTTGGGCCAAGAAAAATACTATACGACACTCTGCCTATATTTGAATGAATTCAACTTTCCCTCCTGCAAAATTCGCTGGCCTCTGGACAGAGCACAATGCATTCAAGTGAACCATGCCAGGAGGTCAATCCAAACCTCACTCCGGAGCAGAATAAATGATGAGAAAGAAAAGGCTGTGAAGGGTGGGAGGGTGGGGCTGCCTCACCGGCGACACTGTGCCTGTGTTTGCAGCTGACCATTCCCGAGTCTGTTTTTCCAGCTGAATCCTATTTTCCCAGCTGTGTCTGTCACCACCGGCATGGTTGCGCTTGTATCCATCATCGTCAACAGCCCCGTCAAACCGACTGTGTTTAAGTGCTTACAGCGTGCCAAGCGTGGTCCTACCTGCTCCGGGGGCTTTGTGCTGCCCACTAAGAACTACTTAGTGGGTACCACTGCATTAAATCTTAGGCTTATGAAAATACAATATTCCTACTGCAAAGAGAGTAAAGAGAGGAACGCAGTGTCGGAATAAAAAGACGGCAAACTGTGAAGGCAGGACCGACCATCCCAAAGGAGAATCCTGCTAACCATGAAGGTGACTGTTTTGAGGTCTGTGGATCTATTGTTCTTCTGAGCCACATTGTCCCACATAACTTTTCCAGAATTATCTATGACGGAAAATTATATGGGAATCCAGCAACACAGAAACTACCAAAATAATTTAATGGCAGAAATACTTCTCTTAAAAATATACTATGAACCTTTGAGTACAATTCTTTATGACCCCTCCAGTCTGTCAGGAGAAATTCAAGTCTCAAGGACAGCTCACACAGAAACATGAAAGGAAGTTCATTCCTCTGTATTTCCATTTCTGGCCATTTTCAGATCACTGCCTTTGTGGGAAGCCTGGGTTAAATCGGTACTTCCTTTTCAGCGGTTATGACTTGAAACAATTTTTTCTCAATTGTGCTAAAAACTTGAATACACTGGCTGGGGAGCTATCTGTTAGTACAGTGCTTGCCTGTGAAGCACAGGGACCTAAATTCAATATCTGAATATTAATTCAGATTAAACTCATGGTGTCATGTGCTTGAAATCCTAGTGCTGGGGATGCAGGCAGAGAAAGATAGATTCCTGGTGCTCACTGTCCAGACAACCTAGCATAATCCATGAGCTCTGGGTGAACTGGTGAGAGACTTTGTCTCAAAAAGCAAGCTGGGTGATTCCTGACGTACAGCACGTAACGTCGACCTCTAACCTCCACAAGGGTGTACACACACATACTACACACACACACACACACACACACACATACACACACACACCTTTAAACATCACCCTTCCTCTATATGTGAGGGTCGCTGATTCCAGGACCCTGCAGAGATTCCCAAATTCACATAGGTCATAAAGTAGGCAGGGTGCTGTGATTGTCAGCTACGAACAATAAGTACCTATTACGATGCCGATGTACTAAACTCTATGCTGAGTCGTTCAGGAAATAATAAAAGGTCTGGGCAGGTTCTGTGCGGACACAATTGTGCCATGTGCTATTTCTATCTTAAGCTAGTTGAGTTTGGGATGTGGAGCCTGTGGAACAGGCAGACGTGGAGAGTGAGTTCCTGGTCACTCGCCTAGATCTTTAGCGTTCTGTATCTGTAAATTGCTGGCTCTCCTTTTCCTGGCCTTCCCTGCAGGCCGAGGCCACAGATGAACCTGAAAGCAGAGAGCTTGGCCTTCACCTGTGCAGTGAATTGTGTGGACTGACACCTATGTTAGGGATCCAGAGATGACCCCACCCCAATCTATGTAAGCTAGGTCACTGGTGGTGGAGAGAGGCGAACTAAGATCCCTGGGGCCAAATACAAAGCCAAGGGAGCTCCTGAGGTCAAGCAGTGAGGGGGAAGGGTGCAGGCAGCTGTCAGCTACGAGCACAGAGGGCTGACACACCGCAGCCTCTGGAGTTCTGGTCTGCCTCACTCTGCAATGGGCGGTCAGCATCCTTCAGCCTGGGTTTCTTCTCCAGCCAGCTCTCCTGTGTTGACTTAAAACACTGGTCTTATCACTGTCAGGACAAACCGGATTCCTCACTGCACACATGACAAACCCCCTTATAAAGGATGCTCTGCACCTCCCTCCTCTGTCAGTTCTTCCTTCCCCACTCCCAACCCTCCCCCACCCTCCATCTGGAATCAGTTCCATCTGGCACACCTCGATCTAGGTCATTTCTGAGGGGGTCTTCTGCTCAGACAACTGAGTCAAAGAGACACCAAAAGACAATCATCTCGGATGTAGGCCAACCTGCTTATAGCAGATCTCATAAAACAGAGTAAACATGTCAATCCTGCCATTTCAAATCAAAGAATGCTTTCACTTTAATTAATCAGTGTGTCTTATTAAAACACATTTGTTCTGCTCTCAAAATTAATTTGTGGTATCTGCCATTTTTCATAAAGAGAAAACAGGTCTACCTCTGGAAATACTTTCTTCTCCACATTGACTATCATAATCTAATGTCGTATCAATGATATATTTTTAATTTAACTTATTCACTAGTTTCTGGTAATATTTAACTTTGTTAGACCGGTACTAGGCTAAGCACAAAATATGCTAAAATTTGTTTGTCTTAATTAAGATTTAAGGCATACATTGTATTAATTATGTTAATACTTATTAAATTGCATATATAACATATATACGTTAGCAAAGTAAAAATTCAATTCTGGCTCATGTGTCCAGTCAGCCCCACTTCATAAATGGCAGGTAGTAAATGCTTAATAATTTTTCTAAATTAATGAAATAAAGGAAATGAAAGCAGAAGTGATTAAGCATTCAGCCACTAAATGACCTTACAGCTTGGAGCTTGTCAGGGAACACTGAGCACTGAGCCTGGGTCATTTCTCTCACAGTGTGCTCTGAGCACAGCGGTCGCCACACTGGGACACGTGATTCTGCAGATACCCTCAGTGGTGTTTTGTGTAGACTCAAGGGACTGCGTCCTCATCAGAGCCACCCTTGACGCTTGGCTGTTCCTTGTGCTTACTGCCTATGAAAGTTCCTTGTGAATCGACATACTGGCCATGGTGGTGACAATATTGACACGAAGCTTTTCCAGAACAATGAGTGACATGGGTCCTAGGAGCTTAGTGACAGACGATTGCTAAAGACAACGAGATGCAGTTCCCCTGATGCGTATTTCAAAATGTCACTAAGACAGGACAGATGGTTAAAGTGATGTATATGTTAACTGCCCTGACTTGATCATCGTCTCACACTGCATCCCAGAAATACGTACCATTGTTACCTGTCAATCACACATACGCACCTTCTTCTGAGGTCAAGACTCCCGTTTCTCTTAATTTCCACAAGATCATTGTCTGTCCTTCAGGAACGTGGAAGCAAGCATGCCTCGGAGCAGAGTGTGTTTACTTGACAGAGACTGACAGTTCCCACCTCCTCTCGGTGAACAGCATCTTGGAATGTGGCCCTGACTGGCTTCTTCCATGTCTGCCTGAAGTAACTTGCCCATCTCTAGGTTTCTTGAAATGTCCAGACTGGGATGGAGGCTGCAGAACTCTCCAGGGCATGCACAGCCATCCACACACACGCATGTCACTAGCCACTGCACGCTAGACACCTCACCCTAATGAAAAGTACATTTTCCAATATACTCGGATTCTGTGTTCAGGTTTCAGTGGTGATCTACAAATATGGGTCTCTCATTAGAAGCAGTTCAGCTACAGACCTAGCAATAGGTAAGAAAGGAATCCTCTTCTGTGCCAGCTGGGACCTGGCACACCACCCCTTTCTGCTGAATGCTTTTGGGAAAAGTGAGTCATACCCCAGGCCAAACTCTGGTGAGGATATAAATTCCATGTCCTCACAGGAGGAGCTGTGAAGTCACTTTACATGGGACCTGGGAACAGGTCCTAGGTTTCCAGGGCTGCAGCGGACGGCCCTAAGTTTACCTTCCTATAGAAGTTTGGAAGTATTTTTGCAGCAAGCACACTGTTGGAGAAATGGGCTTCTTTGAATTCCAAACAGGCACATGAAGCAGATGATGTGGGAGACTCTAGAAACTTCTTCCAATACTAAAGCCCTATGGCAAAGTCTTCTCTCCCTCATGTTGGAGCCTAGTGCTCAATGGCAGGTACTGGAGACTTACCATATGTCCTCCTAGCATCTGGTGCTGGGAGCCACGGGATGAGCTATACAGACCCCTATCTCTGCTGAGAGAAAGGGCACCAGGGAGAGAAAGGACCTGATATTTTCTAGCTTAATCCTGGCACCTTCCTTCTTAAACATGCTTCCACATCCTCCTGGTCATTCTTTCAGGACTTCTCCAGAAATACGTACAATTATGTGTTTCTCTTTTCAAAAATCCCTTCTTCAGAGGTCAAGTCCCACACTTCTGTTACTTCCACAGGCGCGTTATTTGTTCTTCAGAAACAAGAAAGCAAACATGACTGAGAACAATCCTGTCCCCTCTGTCTGTGAAGAACACACTGGAAAGTGACCCTCCCAAGCTGTCTCCTTTGCTGGAGATGCTCCTGAGGCTGCTGCGACCAGTCTAACCTTCCCCTGCTTACTAGATCAGCTCCTACTGTCTGGGACTTCATCTTAGGCGTCACACTTTCTCGGGGAATCGTGCCAGCGTCTCTTGAGCCATCTGGCTCACCATTGACCTTGGCTAGGCTATCTGCCATTCCCTGTAAACTGATCTACCGTTGGGCTCCTGAGTAGCTCTACTGCGGACCACAGTGTATAAGATATTTGAGAAGCCAGGATTTGGGGAAGAGCTTTTTCTGAACCCCTGACTGTTCAAAAACCAAAGCTGCTCTCAAGAATTCAACTGTTTATCAATTGCCTCCCCTGGCAAAAATTGGCCCCTGTTCAGCTTATCCTTTTGTTTGTATACAGTTTGGAACACCAGTCATAGACGTGGTGCCCTCACTCGGTATGAGTCTTCCTACGTCATTTAAACCTCACTGGAACTGTCTTTATAGAACACTTGCATTTCGTCTCCCAGGAGACTAAACCCCACCAAGCTGCGAGACAAACTTGGCCACCACATGTGCCTTTTGTGGCTTTGATTTGTAGACTTCCCAATAAGAACTGAATAGCACAGGACAAAATTGTCCTCTTTGGCACTTTCTAACTTTATTCAGATATCTTGTCTCTGCTCTGTTCCAGAGTCTAGAATAGACTGGGGCCACTGTGATGGCCATACCTGGTTGCCAGCTTGACGTTATTTGGAACGAATTATAATCCAGAAACGGAGGGCACAGTTGTGATCTGGGCCTATGAGGCTGGATAATGCACCGCTTTCACCCAGGCCTTGAGGCTGGAGGGCACACCTTTCATCTGGGTCACACCTTCTGTTGGAAACCTATCTAAGGACAACGGGAGAAGAAAGAATATTCTTCACCTGCTTGCCCTCACCTCTGTCAGCCCATCCATTCCTTCTTCATGATCCCGGTAGACCTGCTGAGACACCCAGCCTCTTGGAACTGAACAGCTACTAAACTCTTGGACTTTCCATTCGTAACTAGCCATTGTGGGACTGCAGCCTATAAGCCATTCCAATCAATTCTCGTGTGTGTGTGTGTGTGTGTGTGTGTGAGAGAGAGAGAGAGAGAGAGAGAGAGAGAGAGAGAGAGAGAGAGGGAGAGGGAGAGGGAGAGGGAGAGGGAGAGGGAGAGAGAGAGAGAGAGAAAGAAAGAGAGAGATTCATTCTGAGTTCTGTGACTCTAGAGAACCCTGACTAATACAGCCACCGTAAGCACTAACATCTAAATTCCAGAAGCCTTGACAGGTATTTATTGCAGTTCCTGCCTTTCCAGTTAGCTATTTTCTCCACATATTCTCAGAAGTCAAATGACCAAAATTCCAGAGCCGGGATACGACACACAGACCTGCAGGACTGGTCCGGGCCACCACTTCATTCTGAAAGTCTTTTGTTGGGACATAGTCAAGCCTTTTGTCTGTGTATTCTTCAGGCAACATTCGGCCACAAGCAGCAGTCTGCAAACTGCCTGCCACCTGGCCTGCAGTGTTTGTCAAGCATTTACCTTTGAGCAAAGAAGCTTAGAACCCCTAATCTAAGTGGCCTCTGGAACCATCAACACACATGTCTTAAGGACTCCTCTCTTCCCTGAGGTGGGGCTTGAGGACCATGAAGACAAATACAGGGACTTGTCGCTAGCTGACGAGCCTGGGCTGCCGTGTGAGGGCCTATCGAACGTCCAGGATTTGGAAAGCCCCTTCATAACATTTGCAGACAAATTATACACTGGTAATGAAATTCTCCTCAAGGGAGTGGGTAAAAGGTGAAATGTCAGAAGAAACAAATCACACAAAGGGGTTTTGTGCTTGTAAATGTGGGGGGAAAGATTGACAGACATTGGAATGACAGACATGGTTGAGCTAATCCAGGGTTTAAAGGATCAGTTAAAGGGCACGGGAGAAAATAACACGGAAGGAGGGAAAGATGACGGTAACTCCGAAAAATTGGTTAAAGGAGAACTCTAGGCAGTGGCAGCTGACAAGCAAGGGAGAGAGGAGAAAAGAGCAAACAGACACGTTGTGGGAAATTTTACCTGTGCCTCCTGGCTGCAGCTTTCTGTCTTATGAAGACTGGAGGAAGATTCATCTCCAGAAAATTATTATTGTTACTATTATTATTAATAAAAATAGTAGTAATATTAAAATTAAAAAATAAGACTGTTCCAGGGCAAAGCTAGTGGGAAAAATGCAGCCTCAGGGCTAAGGCACTAAGAAACCCCAGAGAATGATGGCCACATCCCCGAGATCCCACAGGCCCTTGTGTTGGCCCCAGGACCGTCATGCCTGTCCATTCTGTAAGATAAGCTGGAAATCCTGTTGTGAATCAGCTTCTAAAAGTCAGGGCAGAGCTTGTTAAGGCTTGTGATGAGAGGCAATGGTGATCATCCAAGACTACAGGAAAACTAGGGTGGTAACGGCGGAGGGCAGAGTGTCACGTCAAACTCCTCAACGCTGTGGACAGAGATGTCCATTCGTACATCCATTACAGAAACCGGGATGAAGAAGACTCCACAAGGGGGGCAGAGGTACTATGTGACCCAGCAGTGAGATTCTGAACGCCCACGTTCACGGCAGTATTGTGTGTAATGGTCAGATGAGGAATCAGTGTGTCTATCCCTGGATGAACGGATAAAGAAAGTGTGGTATTGAGTGGAGACATCAGTGAATATTATTCATCCATAGAAAGGGTGAAGTTTTGTGCCTGGAGAAGATTATTAAGCAAAACTAGTCAGGATCACTTGTATGTGGGATCTATAAAAAGCCAACCAGTGGATACTCCAGGCTGTGAGAGAAGGGGAGAGAGCTGGGTGAGAGACTGACTAACAAGTGTAGAGTTATAGGTACATCAAAGAAGTGAGTTTTGGCCCCCAGGTTGATTTTTGTTAACAATAAGCCACTGTACATCTGAAAGCGACCGGAAGAAAGGATTTTGAATGTCTTCACCGCAAAGAAATGCTGGAAATTCAGAGTGATGGTTGTGCTAATTGCTCTGATTTCCTAACTGGGCAACATAAATCATAAAACACCACCATGTCAGCACAAAATGGTATACCTCCTGGAATGCCTGCTCTCAGGAGGATAAACTACAAGGAGGATGCCCGGATCAAAGCCAGCCTGGGCTACATAGCAAAACCCTGTCTCCAAAGTCAATAAACAAAGATTAAATGTATACAATTCCTTCCAGTGATTCGTCAGTGCAGGATTCCTTGGGAAAGGCCAGGAACTTCGGCCTACAATCTCTGGTCTTTGGGCCAGTGGGGACCTCACGGTGCTTGGAGAAGCCTTGACTCTCTGGAGTAGCTTTCGAAACTGTGGAAACAATCAAGTTATCCTCTGACCTCACTTCATCTCTCTTCTGACTGGGCCTTTACTCTCAAGAGCTCCTCTCCTGCACGTCTTCTGGTCCCAGCTGGATGTCACCTAATCACTCTCAAAGACATTAGCTGATAATGGTTCAAAGCCTAATGCTTCCAAGCGATAGTTCAGTTTCAAATGGAAACCAAAAGACGGCAATTTCTCCCTGCTTTCCCACCCTCCTTCAAGAATCAGCCCTTTATTAAATGACACAACATGAAACAAAAGGAGAGACCCGCCATGGATCATAGGCCAGCAGCATCAATTAATTAATTCAATAAGGACACAGCTTTGCTCCGCGTCTGGGGTCATCTGGAATCCCTGTTGCTACTCTTGATGACTCTTAGAATTCTTGAGAAAATAAATCCAGCTAATGGGGGTGAATAAGGATCCAGGAGAAAAAGGTAACTCTCTAAAGCAAGGAGGGCTAAATCCATATCCTGGAAAGATTTCTATTTTAATGTTGGCCACTTGCAGCTGAATTTGATTATGAAGAGAGAAACTGTTTGCTTCATTAGGCTTTAATTATAGAGATGAATTATTATGGATGAAAAGAGGGAGCCACAGAATTATGGAGATTGAATTCCAGTTCAATAAACAACTTCAAATATCTTTACAGGAGACGAAAGCAAGCCATGTTCTTTTTTCCCCAATTTAATTTGATGTCTGTTGACAAATGATTTTAGACTGTTTCAGGGGAAAAAAATCTTAATCTCTTCAGTGTGTTAGTGGCTATCATTTAAATCCTATGTTTCTCCCTAATTGTATTTTCTGACGGTGGGATGAAGACAGACAGGCCTCGCTTTCGCTTCAATTTATTTTGTATAATAACGACAAAACGGTACATCCACATTTCTGCTTCTGTTCAGAGCCAGTTTTCCTTTATAATGCTTCAAAGCCTTCCAGAATGTGCAGACTGGACCAAGAACTCTCACCCTGGAACTGAAGAATTTTCAGAACCAGGTCTAGCCTGTATGTCCAATATGGTTCAATATTTGATTCTAGTCATGAGCTTACTTCACAGTCCTGTATGGCTGTTCTCTGAGGTTGCAGCCTTTCCCTTCATGTCTCCATTTTCTCTTCCTATTTTCCTGCCTTCAGGCTCAACTATCAACCTGGAGCCAAGACTTCCTTCTTCAACTCCTTGTCTGCACATAGGATGCTGTGCTGTTCTCACAGGGGATTTGGGGGAAACACAAACTTCGTGTTATATTCTTCCGTAGTTCCCTATAAGGGCTTGGTACGTAGGCTCTTATTCTGATGTCTTTCAGGCACATTTTAATCCATGGAGACACATCTAAGGACAATGACATCCAATAGAGTTCTCAGTGTGGTTAGCTGGAGTGGATCACAAGCCTCAATTAACACAATCACTTTCTTCTAGTATTAGTTATTACTCCAACATGCTACTGATGCCCAGAGAGAGAGAGATGATATTCTAAGATGATTGGGGCACAAGCCAACTCGAATCCATTATTCTGTCTTTGGCTAGGCCAGCAGCTAATAGTGGAAGGAATGAATGTGCTTGGGGGCCTGGGATGGTGCCAGACACCATCAAAGATCTCTGCTCTAATCACCTCAATAAAGATAGGTCCGTCCCCTCCAACAAGTGCAGAGTGACGGTGCCAGTTGGAATTTCAGAAGGGTCACATGACCAAGTCCTCTCGAATGGGATAATTTCTCAAACTTGCCTTTGTGCTAGAATCAGCAAGGCAGTTTTACAGAGGGTCTGGGCTCCAGGCTTCAGAGTTCTACCTGAACTTCCTAAGGAAAAGAGGAGCAATGGGCCTGAGATGTCACTAAGGCCAAGATGCAGTGGAGAGGAAGCTTTAGAAGGTGCCCTAGCTTGAGCCTTGTGGGAAGCTTCCTTGTTTTCTGGACCGCTAGATTCAGGTCCCACTGGTCCCCAGTGGTCTCCGGAGCATAAGTGGGTAAGGCCTTCAGAAGAGTCTTGACGGTCATCATGCCATTACTATTTTCACACGGTAGTCTACTGCTTGACTGGTTCCGGAGGCCATGTTAGAGGTTTAGTTTTCAGCTTGGCGTTGTTAGTTGTAGTGAAACTTTCCAGAGGTGTAGTCTGGCCTTCTGGGAACGGCTCTGTGAGTAAGAGGATTTGCTGTGCAAGTATGAAGACCTAAATGAAGAATTCGGATCCCAGCACCCACATGAAGCATGGCCAGATGCAGCTACAATGGGGATGCTGGGAACAAGGACAAGAGGATCTCTGGGGCTTCCTGAAGGCCAGCGTTGCCCCAGGCTCAGGGAGATACTGCCTCTCAACAGGAAAAGGTAAAAGGGTGAAGAGTGATGGTACAATACACCAACTCCACATACATATGCACCTCTCTCTCTCTCTCTCTCTCTCTCTCTCACACACACACACACACACACACACACACACACACACAAAGGGGATAAAAGAAGTAGAACCTACTGAGAGGTCTTTAGGCCATAAGGATCATAGCCTCAAAAGAAATTGTGTGAAGCCGGGAATGGTGGTGCACACTTTTAATCTCAGCACTCAGGAGGCAGAAGCAGGTGGATCTCTGTGAGTTCGAGGCCAGCCTGGTCTACAAGAGCTAGTTCCAGGACAGACTCCAAAGATACAGAAAAACCCTGTCTCGAAAAAGAAGAAAAAAAAAAGAAAAGAAATTGTGCGACCTTAGCCCCTCCACACTCTGAAGAGCTTGACTCCTCATGAAGCACCTGCCACAGGTCCAGAGCATTGTGACTGGCCGATCACGTGCTGGAAGCTTTGATTCTACGAGCCAAACCAAACCTTTTCTCTCAACACATTGCTCCTCTCCAGTATTTTGTGATGGAAGGCTGACCGACTCAGTCAGTCCTTGACCAGCGTCACCACAAGCCACATGTGGCCCAGGCTGAGGTACGCCATTGCTGTTTCTTCCTGGCTGGAACCTCTTGCCTTCTTTGTCACTGGTCCCCACTGCTTTTCCTGATGATAGCCTTCTTCCTAAACTCCAGAGTTTAGGAAGTTTGGGAGTTCGTTATCACAAATTCTTCTCAGCCATTTTAAATCGTCCATACTAAAGTCCTAAAAAAAAAAAGTTTTAAAATAAAATAATAAACCCAAAGCAGCATCTTCTGTCTAATGTATGCACCACCTGGCTTGCAGAATGTTTTCCAATGATTCTAGTCTCGTATTTATTACTGCATGTCATTACTCAATAAATCCACAACAGTACTCAGAACGCCTGCTCACCTAGAGTTACCATTTAATCACTGGGAAGTGGCTCGAGGGTTCCATGCCTGGTAGATATGTCATCTGAGTACCAGCATTCATACTGACTTTAGTGCATGGCTCTAGAATGCAGACTGATAAATCAGGCGTGCGCATTTCTTATGCGTCACCGTCTCTCTCGAGTGATATCATGCACATAGCTTTGCTAGCGGTCTCCTTATCTATAAGGCCCCATTGCTTATTATGCTGGTATCCTAAAGAGAATTTTTAGACAGACACCCACGCACCCCTAATCCTTCTGCATGCCTCTGTATCATGCAGAGAGCAGTGACGGGTAACTCCACTTAGCCTGACATCTCACGGGACCACACAACAGCAACTCTCAAGAAGCCTCAGAGATAGTCTAGACTTATCTAGAAAGGAAACTGAGGCTCAGAAACTGGCTGGATCGCCAGGGCCCCTTAGTTGTAAAACAGCTCAACCTATCTCTTCCCACCTACAGGCATCTGCTGTGCCCCATGGCACGAGGGTGGTGCACTGACCTGCAGCGGGCACCATGGGGGAACTGAGTTCACAGGGTCTAACCTCAGCTGCTCTGGCTTTGGGCTTAGCTTACTGGTCCTCACCTGTCGGCATCAAATTTGCCTGTAAAGGTTATGAAACCACAGACTGCTGGGGTGTCCCTGGAGAGTTCTGCGGCCTTTGGAGTCTAAGAATCTCCCCTCTTCACAAGGGACCACACTTGAGGAGGGGTCTTCAGCGAGGGCAGTAGAGCTCTCTCCACTGTTGGCAGACATCACAGTACAACTGTTCTCAATACTTCCCGGGGGCAGGGATTCAACCCAGCACCCACGTAGCAGGCCTCGGCTCTTCCTTTTCTCCATCCCTCCTCTTCCCCTCATTGCCTATCATGTATTCCATTGCAAACAGAGCTCATCCAACTCAACACAGGGCTGCTTCTGTGTGTTCACATAAACATAGCAGGCAGGATCAGTAATCTGTACTAGAACCTTCATGGGGCATGGCACTTCTGTGATGGGGGCTTCTTGCTTATTTTGTATACCAGTCTCCCTTGACCCTGGCTTTGAACACTGACATTTCTGCTTCAATCTCCCTAGTGCAGGGAGTATAGGAGTGTGTCACCATGGCTGTCTCTGGCTTGCAATATCTATCACCTATTTTTTCTAGCTGTGACTCATTGTCAAAGGACATCACAGAAGCAGTGTGACCCAGGAGCTTGTCCTTCTCACACACACTGGGACACCAAGAGCACAATACAGGGTGAACACCCGAAAGCCAAACACTCTCAAATCTAAAAACTGATACGAAGACTACACAAGTAGAAAAGTATTATGTACGTGGCCTCTACTAGTGTTGATCAAAGTCAAAAGGCAGAGTCACTGGCAAGATTTTATAGAGTTGCCTTGTGTACAAGGTAGACATGAAACCTAAAGGAACTTAGATTTAGACTCAGGACTCAATTTAACTTGTGATGTATCTTTCAATATTCCAAAATCTGGAAAATTACAGAATATGAAGCAGCCTTACTCTGAGCATCTCAGGTAAGTGTCATGCAGCTCCACTTTCCCTCATGATAACTGCCCAGGATGAAAGGCCTGACCTGGCGCCATATATGTGGGTGGAACAACATTTGCAAAAAGCCATATAAGGGCCATGTCACCACCAAAGTCATGCAGAGTAATTCACACACACCTACGTCCACTAATGTGAATCAGGCACTTCAATCTAGGCAAGCATTTGTGACTCCTGTCAATAAGACATGTAATGACTACACTCCCAGGACTGTAATTTTTTTTTCTTTCTTTTTCTCAGTGCTAAAAATTCATTGCAAAATCACTTGGTTTAGAGTCAAAGAGATAAAGACAAACTGAATCACCTGGGGACAGAACGGAGTACACATCCATGCTGGCGAGGTGGCTCAGAGGGCAAAGGTGTTTGCCCCACTTGTCTGAAGACCTCAGTTCTGTCCCAGGGATCCACATGGCAGATGGAAAGAGCTACCTCCCACAAGCTGTCCTCCGACGACAACACACAAACACTCACAGATCACTTACTTAGTTGATAACTAAAATTATCCTCTTTGCTTGGTGATAAAGCTCAGCTGACAAAGGTCCTTGTTGCCAAGATTAATAACCTGAGTTCAGTCCTAGGAACCCAGATGGCAGACAGAGGGAACCGACACCTGTAATTCACCTCTGGCCACCACACGAGTGGCAAGTGCACTTACAAATGCGCACACACAAATAACTGAAAAATTAATATAATTATCATCTTTTAAAAACAGAATGAACTACATTCAACCCACTCAGAGGAGAGGAGAAATGTCAATCTCTAAAGCCTTTTATACTTAGAATTATAATGCATGGATAACCTAACTTCTTAAAGTGCCTCAACTTCTAAACTTTCCTACTGAGAAATTGTGTATGAACATATATGTGTGTTCATGTGAGTGTGTGTGAACATGTGTGTGAGCATGTGTGTGGTTGAGTGTGTGTGAACATGTATGGGAGCATGTGTTGTGTGTGTGTGAACATGTCTGTATGTGTGTGTGAACGTGTGTGTGTGTGTGTGTGTGTGTGTGTGTGTGTGTGTGTACACATCTTCTTTCCTATGCCACGGGTCAGAGGACAATTTTCAGGAGCTGATTTTCTCCTTCCGTCTTGAAGGCATCAGGAATGAAACTCGGGTCATCAGGGCCTTGGCAGCAAGGGCCTCTACCCACTGAGCCGTCTCTCCAGCCCTTGTCAATTCTATCTTCATTCAAACGAAATGTGGTTTACCAAGTGCTTGTCCAGAGAAACAAGTGCACGGTTGGATGTGCTCAGCCTTGGAGCCCGAGACAAAGATTCCCAGTGACAGCAGCACAGGTCATCCAAGACAGTTCAACTCATGCGCTTTCTCCCAGGCCAATGTCCTTCTCAAGAACGGTCATACAGGCCTGCCTGTCACTTTTCGGTCTCTGAGTGTTCCCAAGCTCTGAGCCAGTCGCATTGCCTGAACCTCTTTATGACTTTTGCAGCTTTATTCAGGGATTCCTTGTTGAAGAGGTCTGTTTACCCATGTGTGTGTATGTGCACACACACGTGTGTGTGTGTGTGCCGAGAGAAGAAAGTCCTCTTGTGCTGTTGCTATGATGTCAGAGCAGAGTCTCACTCCCCTCTACAAAGCTTTCCTTCTTCCGATGCAGCAATTAGTCGACTATTAATAAAAAGACATTAGGTTATGCTTATTTATTTTTAAAGAATGACATCACTCCCCAGCCTTCATGCCTAGCAAAGGAGCAATTCACGGGTCTTTCCATTTATGACATCAGAAAAGCTGATTGAACTTGGCAATTACCTCTCTGTTTTCACAGTATGACCAGCGTGCTGAGAGAGGGTTATTTGCAAGGGGCTGAATAAATATATGTGATTATATATCCTCTTATTTTAAGTGAATTTGAAGCCAGTGAAAAATACCTGCAAACATCCCCACGTGAGACCAGAGCCAAACTCCAGTCTGAGATCAGAATAAACGCACACTAATTTCCACATCCTCAGATTGCTGCCCATTACAGACTCCCAGAAAATGAGAGCCTCCCAGACAGAACCCAGCCACCAACCCCTGGAGCAGTAGATTGGCAGAAATATGAGATTTTCAGAATCCTGAACCTAGAAAAGACTCTGAGGTTCAACCTTGCCCACAGGGGAGCTGGACCCTAAAGTATGGAGGAAGGCTTGATTAATGGTACACAGTAGCAGGCGGGAAGCTGGCTTCAGTTCTACCGAGTGATAATGTCCCCCTCGTAAATGTGGTAACCATATCCTAACACGACTTCTTTTTTTTTTGCAAGAACTTAGGATCACACTTGAGTTCATAGCTATTAGTACAATGCTCAGGATTGTCCCCAGACCAGACGACACAACCGAGAGGGCCTTTCTTGTGTCAATAACTGCATTCACTCAGAATAGTGCAGACTCTTCAGCCATTGCCACCATGGACTCTGGGAGGGGAATCCTGCCACCTCCCCCTTCCCAAGGGACTCCTTGTTTAAAGACACAGATGAATTTTTGCCAAAGGAATCAACCTCCCCCACTCAGTTTTCAATATGACCAATCTCAAAGCTGTAGCTTTATCAATAAGGGATGGGATTATGTCGGCCATCAGGGAGATAATCAGGCCTATTAGTTCTCTGTGGTGAGACTGCCAAAGGTCTAACAAATTGGCCAGCAAGACATGGCCTTTGACCAAAGCCAGTCAAGGGGAACTTCCTCTACCACACTCATGGCTGCTGCTTAGAATCAGGTCTTGTCATGACAGGCAAGAGCCAAGCCCCAAATTGACCTGTGACACTGTGAGGACATGTCCCTAGAGCCAAGGCTCATATTGGAAACACGGATGTATTTATAAGCAGCTAACATCCCAGGAATGTACATTAAAAGACTGTCATACACTCCAGTGACCTGTGAGTTCCAAAACTTTACAAAGTTTATAGAAAGTGTATTTTCGGGCAGACACACTGTGCAATGACAGACCACATAGAAAGACCACTTTCTCATATGAGGTTATGATTCATAGAATTAATATTAATAGTCCTAACCACAAAAAATCAGGATGGCACTTAGCATGAACTGAACTGGAAGTGTATTTCCTAATGAGGAAAAGAGCTGCATTATTCCATCCCAAACTCTGGGAAGAAAACTTATATACAGAAATGCATGTTTTTTTAATAATATGGAGGATACAAGGATAGACATCAGTATTACCACTCCAGGGACTAAGGGATGTGACCCTTCTTCTCATCCATAGTGACAAAACTATAACAAAGACTCTCTAAAATAGCATTCTGGAAGCCCTAGTTTCCAAGGGATGCTATTCAAATGTTCATCCTGATGCAAAAGGTCCAGGCTGGAACTTCAGGTCTAGTATCTTCAGCAAGCTCCCAGTGGTAAGGGTGCTGGGACTCCTGGGCTCCTCTGAATCTCCCTCCTCTGAGTAAGAGTTCTATTTTGCTGCATGTCCAAGTGGAAAGGAGTTAGAATTGAGGAAGCCAACTAGAATTTGAAAATCTGGAGTTCTGGGGTCCAAGATAACAGAAGTTATCACAGTTTTCAAACAGGTGAGCAATTTGCTTCGTTGCTTATCCTCCCTAGGCCCTGTGGTGTTGCCTCGGCACGACCAGAGTGCATCTGTTTTCCCCCTTGACTCACACGCTAGTCCCTGGAGACACCATCACACACACACTGAAGATGGTGGTCTTGCTTGTATAGTTAGGCTGGCACCTAACATGAACTGTCCCAGCAGGCTAAGGCAGGACGCTCTAATGAGATGAGGCTGGGCCTGAGTTCTACAACATGCGAACCTTTAGAAAAATTGCCAGGAATTGCTTCCCACAGAGGAAGTATAAAACCTCCAGAGAGGGAGTGCATTGGAATAAATCCAGTATCCTGAGGACAGAAGGCCATGGTGCTGGTATGGGCAAACCTGTGGGTGCTTTAAGATGAGCACCCAGGGTAGGCCCAGACATGGGTCATCCTGGATTCTGTTGGACTTGGCAAAGGGATTTGCCTTCACTCAAGAACAATAGGAAGTGCTTGGAAGGCTGTAATAAAGAGCTGTTAGAGAATGGATTGCTGCGGGGAAAGCGGGAGCCAGAAGCCCAATCAGCACTTCTGCAGTTGTCCAAGTGTGAGCAAGCAACTTGGGCCGGATATGAAAACCAACAACAAAGGGTTTCATTCCCTACCAGTGAGGTATTGCGATATTTCTACGGATTTGTTTTAATTCACTGTTTCAAAAGCTCTGTGTCCGTTCCTGTGGTGTTTATGCTGATGTATTTTGATAGACGTTTGCTCACATCATGCAGCCAGTCAACAAATGAACGCTCACCAGCTTGGGTATGAGACCAAAGGAGGATGATCCACTCGTTCCTAACAACGCTTTTAATTGGTTTAGGAAGTGGTTTTCATTCATAAGTCTCCAGAGTACTTGCCACTCACGGTTTCTTTTGTTTTGTTGTTTCTGATTTGGTTTGGGGGCCTTTCTAATGCTCTTTGTCATTTGCTCAATGTTTTCCATGTGAGCATGGGGAGAATTCATTCAATTTTGAGCAGTTAAGTGCCTTTGAATGATTTAAAATGCTCGGAAGATATTTAACTCTTTGGCAGGGAGATTGGAGAACACGTTCTTTCCAGCTCTGGGTTAAATCCATATTTGGAAGGCGGCCTTCTTAGCGTCGAGCATATTATAGCCTGTATCCAGGTGTTTTTAAGAACTACAAAAACACCCAGCTAAGAAGAACCTCCCATTGTTTCTCCAAGATGCCCAGCTTTTTCCTCAGTGAAAAGGAATCCCGCGGATGGAGCCTCTGAGAGGGCTATTGGAAGCTGGCCAGCAGCCTAGGAGGAAAGGGGGCTTTGGAGAACATTAGTAGCAGGAAGCAAGCAGGAGAGTGCGGGTGTTGCAAAGGTGTTAAAGATGAACGGGGCTTAACTCTGGAAAGAAGGAGGTCTCGGGTAGGTGGGAGAAAATTCCTCTCTAGAAGGGGGTCAGTTATAGAGAATGGGGGGAGAGGGGAATGCAAAAGTTAATAAAACATCATAAAAAAGGACACGCAAAACCGAGCCTTAGCCACTCGAGTCGGACCCTTAGCCCTGGTCCAGGACTATGGTCAGCTCACGGGCTGTGGCTTCTAAGTGGCAGTCAGCGTCTCCGCCTGGGTCTTGAGGCTGGTATCTAGGACAGTTAGACAACATTTTCCTTCGAGCAGCTACCAGAGAGGACACGGGGTGATGAGATGAGGGACCTTTGCACACTGGGCTGTCATCCAGGAATGACCAGTGTGATCCGGCATCACTGACCCCAAAGCAGTTGACTCTGTGACACCGGATCAAGCTCCAGCGGCTTAGCAGAGAGACCAGGGAAGGAAATTAATAAGCGATTTGAGCAAATTCAGCCACCTGGTAGTTAAATGGACTTAGACACTTTCATCCTTTGTTATTGGATTGAATCTGGTCCAGTGGGGAGTTACTGAAAAATGGATGGCAATAAACCGGCGCCTGTGATATGCCACTTCGCAGCTCGGAGCCTCTTCCTGGATCACCAGGGGGAAGTGACGGCACCATGGCACGGGCACACATTCGCGTTCTGAACTCACACAGGCTTGCCTTGTTTCTGCCCAACAGGTGGGTATAAAATGTGATAAATGGTGAAAGGTTTGGGAACCAAAAGTAGGATTTAAAAATGCCAGAAAGACCTGGGTTGGACACGGCTCAATGAACACACATTTAATTGGAGCAAGCACCAGTCTCTCGCTGGCTTCTTCTATATTAGGGGTTGACACCACACTGGTCCCCACATTTTTTTGGTCACTATAAGAACTTGAGTTCTTTGCCTAATTCTGCCTTGGAATGTTGGTTTGTGTGTGTGTGTGTGTGTGTGTGTGTGTGTGTGTGTGTGTGTGTGCATGTGCCACAGCCCCCTTGTGGAGATCACAGAACAACTTTTAGGTGATGGTTCTCTTCTTCCATGGTATAGGTCCCAGAGATAAACTCAGACCTTTGGACTTGGCTGCAAGCTCCTTTAAAACAGGTGAGCCATCTCTCCGGCCCTAAGTCTTAGTTTTTTTTTTTTTATCACGTGCTTATTCTCCTGTTCTTCCCCAGCAGAGATCTTCGTACATAAGGTCATAGGCCACCCATGGGGGGAGGGGACACCAGAGCCTGATAAAATTGCCGTCCATTTGCTAAAGCGGAAACGACACAGCTCTCAGATTTCAAGGAGTTTGGAAAGATTGGGGATGAGAGACAAAAGTTGGTTTTGGTTTTGTTTAAATTGAAGCAGCCACTGTCAAATTTTCTCTCCACAGGGTTTCCCCAGTTCTGCTCACAATGCATGCATCCTGCATCCTGGTCCTTTCCAACTCTCGTACAGACCGAGAAGCTACATTCTCGCAACATGAGTATGGGCTTTAGGGCTGCTTCCTGCTGCTTCAGAGCCGCGGTGCTGCTCTTCCTCCAGCAGGGCCTCTTGTCTTCAGTGTTTCTGTAATTCAGCCAGCCTGGACCAGCCCAGGCCCTTTCTCCAACTCTCACTGGGGCATAGAAGCTTCCCCAGACTTCCCACCCGACATCTTCTCACTGTTCAGTCCCAGTGCCGATGAAGCCCCTGTCAGTAGATCTTCCCTCTTCTCGGCTTTCGAGAGGACCCTCCGACCAGTCCACCGCCACTATCCTATGCTGTAACTCTCTGGCTTATTGTCTTCAGATCGGATCTCTCACTGAACCTGGAGTAGACTAGCCACGAGGAAGCTCCAGCAACTCTGCTGGGTTCCCTTGTAACAGAGGTGAGATTTACAGATGCATGTGGACACTCTCACTTTCTAGGTGTGTGCTAGCGTTTTGAACTCGGGTCCTCATGCTTGTGTTCTTACCCATGGAGTCATCTCCCCTGCCTTCTAGTACAATAATTTTTATACATTGTTTATAGTTTACCGCTTTGGTCACAACTCAGGAAATTTTTAAGTTCATGCAGATGCATCTTCCAGTGTCTTCCTGTATTTTTCTTCCTGCTTGTCTGAGGGTTCCAATAGCTATTCAGGGCAGGGAAGAGGGCTGCTCTTACAGAGGATTTGGATTTGGTTCCCAGTACCCACATGGCAGCTCACGATCATCTATACCTCCAGTTCCAAGGGACCTGACACCCTCTTCTGGTCTCTACGGGCTCCAGGAATGCACACGGTGCGCAGACACATGTTCAGGACAGACACACACATCAAATCAAATAAATAATAACTCTCTTTTTCTTTTTTTTGTTTTTTGTTTGTTTGTTTGTTTTGTTTTGTTTCTCAAGACAAGGTTTCTCTGTATAACAGACCCGATGTCCTGGAACTTGCTCTATAGACCAAGCTGACCTCAAACTCACAGAGATCCACCTGCCTCTGCGTCCCGAGTGCTGGGGCTAAAGGCGTGCACCAATACCGTCTGACATAAATAATAAATATTTAAAAAGACACAGTCACTAATACTTTTATAATATTTTTATAATCACTAAACCTTTAACTTAAAAACAATACACTAAAATAGATTTATTCACACCTCAGCCATGGTCCAAGACTCAGGAATAAGATGAATCACTAAGGTCCCTTGCTTGCTAGAGTTAAGTGTGCTTTTGCAAAGTTGTTGCCGTTACACCCTGACCAAAGGTCAGAGAGTCGGAACTTACTTCTATTTCTTCAAAGTTATTGTCTGTTTCTACCTCAAGCAAAGGTCCCATCTTGATTTAGATCAGAGAGTTCTGTTCTCTCAAGGTTATTGTCAACAGGTGTGGCCAATATTCAGACCTTATATTTCAGGTATAAAGAAGTAGATCCATTTCTACCTCAAACAAAAATCTAAGGATCCAGCTAAGTTCCTACTCCTTTAGGGAGATAATATGAATTCCACCCAGGGAGTGGTATGCCTACAGAATATTTTGGTCTAGGGTGTGAGCATAACTTGTCTTGTTCTAGCAACAGAATGTTTAAGAATGTATCCACATTCTTCAAGTGGTATGTTCTTCAAGTGATGTTCTTCAAGTGAGGAATCTGAGCATGTTAATGGAGGTTTTTTTTTTTTTATCTTACTCCTACCTGATGTAGGATTCCCCTCTGTATGCTGTGAACACCATTGGTTAATTAAGAAACTGGCTTGTCCTGATAGGGTAGAACAGAACTAAGCGGGGAAAACTAAACTGAATGTTGGGAGAGAGAAGGGTGGAGTCAGAGAGAAGCCATGGAGCCCCTCCGCCAGAGACAGACACGCTGAAACTTTACTGGTAGGCCACCACCTTGTGATGATGCACATATTAATGGATATGAGTTAAATTAAGATGTAAGAGTTAGTCAATAAGAAGCTAGAGCTAATGGGTCAAGCAGTGATTTCATGAATACAGTTTCTGTGTGATTATTTTGGGTCTGAGCTGCCAGGTAGTCAGGAAACACACAAGCAGCCTCTTATAATACCTACATTTTAGGATCAGGGGGTATTTTAAGCAAATGGAAATTAAATGCAGGCGAATTTCAGTATTCACTGTAACTCCTTCCCAGTACTAGTCTATAATTTCTGTTGTATTATTTTCATTCTCGTCTTCACACCCTTTACTAACTTTTCCAATCCCCATGCCCCTACCCTGGTAAGTGGTACGTTTATCGAAGCTAGTCCCCAACAACAAACACAGGTTGATCATCACCAATCAGAAAATCCAGCATCCAAAGACTTTGAAACCTAAATGTTTCCATGTTGACATGACATTATAAATGAAGATGACACTCCTAACCTCATGGAACAGGTCTGAGCCTCTACTCAGCCACCAGGAGTAGAAAGAATGGGAATTAGCAAATACTGGTGGTTGGAACTAGATCTATGAGTTGAGAGAGAGAATTCAGATTCTCTGGAATTGGGTCATATGCAGTAAGGGCAAAGTAGTCAAAGGGCAAAGCCTTCAAAGAGAGTCAGTGAGACAGCACTAGTTAAAGAGAAAGAGACTCGGTTGGAGAACACCTGTTTCCACAGTCTATTGATAGTGCCTGGGATATGCTGTTTCTGCAGGCACTGGGTGAGGAATCTGAGCATGCACTGTTTCTACAGGCACTGGGTGAGGAATCTGAGCATGTGCTGTTTATGCAGACACTGTATAAAGAATCTAAGCATCACCTATTGCTGCATACTCTGACAGGGGACATGTACTTTGCCACTGGTCTACCATTCAAGTCAGTTCACAGCAACTGCTCACTTTTCTAATACTTTTTAGAGAGTCCACTGTGCTACATCATTTAAATGGGTGGTAATTTGTACCATAGTTTCCAAGTATGCTCTAAGCAGAACAAATTTCCTCTTTATACAACTCCTTGACTTCATCAATATGTAATATAAATCAGGAAGGACTCACTGATGTATTGAAGTGCTGTATAAAGTTCCCTTAAGGCTGTGTGTGTAGGTGTTCATGAGACAGGAGTGAACACTGTGTTTATACTTGACTCCTCTCCCCAAGATAGCTCATTATCTTTGGAAACTTTGGCACATATTCTAACTCTGAAAGTACCTGCTCCTCTGCAGCATTAGAATGAGGAGTACTTACTAAACTGCTCTGGGTAGTAAATCCTGTCAGGGGGGCCTAATCACTTTCATCAGTGTGTTCCAGAGGCTGAAGCAGACAGCAATGTGAATGCAGACAAAGGGTAAATGTGTGGGAACCAGGACAATCTGAGACCCTATCCATCCCTGGAAAGTGAACAAGATACTATGCGTGCCTTTAGTTCAAAGGCCTAATCCACAGGACACTTTGAAAGAACGCTGGCCTCAAGGTGAAGGGTACTAACTTTGGTTTGTGATAATACTGGATCCTAACTCCATGGCTTGGGTGAACAGGTTTTCTCAACCCTAGTTTCTTCACCTGTTAATACCCATGACACCTCTGCTCACCACATCTCAGGGTGACATCATTGGAATACTTCATATGCTCTGTGTGTGGCTATTGTTCCTTAATGATGCCCAGTGACAGAGTTGTTATGGCCATCACTGATAAAGTGGAGCATCTCAGAATAGTACTGCACCTCATGAGGAGATGAGCCAGGGTTGCTCAGTGTGAGAGCACTCTGAGGCTGGTTAGTATAGTCTGAACCTTGGAGAGTTATTCGCCAACTATGTTCCCACGGCTTGAGAATAGCAGCCTGGGATTGTCACAAGAGAGCCTTGGCCCTGGAAGCCATACTGCATGACTGGCCCTGGCTTGCATCATTAGAACAAGAGACTTCAAGTGTCTGACTGTAGAAGGGGACCAGAAGTCAGCAAGTGCTGAATCCAAGAAACGCAGGTTGGCAGGACAAGGCCAACACAGCATCATCCAGACACATGCTTGCCTTCAGGGGAACGTGATGCCTGGGATCTCAAATCCCAATCCAAGTTCACTACATTTGACCCAAGGTTGGTTCTGTTTCAAGGTCACTGAGTCTCGGATTCTATCATTGCTGAAATAAACACCACTTTGCAATCTGTGTTTTTATTAATAGTGTGACTCACTTAATGAAGGCTCTGCCGACTCCATCAATCTTCCTTTTGGATGAGGCCCATCCAGGCACCACAGGCAGCTGCCAGCCTGGATCTGCTCAACATTTGGAGTCCAGTCATCCCTGTGAATATTTGCCTTGCAGAACGGGGGGTGAGGGCGGCACATCAGAACTTCATTGGCACGAAGGCACGCACAGAGTTTAAAGGGCTTTTTATTGCACTGCTCTGGACTTTGCTATTGTTTTTAAGTTCCAGGCATCCCAACAACCATGGACAGAAAACTCTTAAAAATCTGGCTGTAAAATATTCTCCAAATGGGCAAAGAAAGCCATCGAAATTGAAGGGAAAGGTTTGAGCAAAGCCAGGATTCACTGGGACACTGGGGATTCTCACTGCAAAGCTTCCCTAATTCCATGTCCCTGCCTGGCTCACGATGGAAAAGCCTATTCAGCCATGATGACAGTGTGTGACCGCGACCACAGAACAGCCTCACTTGAAAATGGCAGCATGGGTGTCTAGCTCCAGTCCCTCATTGAGTCCTGCGCTGACTGTATCTCCTGGGAAATTGCTTCATTGCTTGTGGTGGGGACAAAAGTCTTCATCTGGTCCCCGAGGTCTCTCTGGTCGTTGTCACCATCCACACAACACTCCTGAAAGCTGTGGTAGCCCAATGCAGACCTGATTATGGCTCCCTTCTAGAATTTACTATGTTTCGTTCTCCGTGTAGGCAAGGACCCACCCTAGAAACCTACTTCCTCCAGCTAGTCTCGCTTCCTCCCAAAGTGATCAGAAACTTTCCAAATCAGAAGATCGAGCAATCAAAACCTGGAGTCAATTAGGTTCAATCTGTAAAAGTTTCCTTAGAATGTAAATTGTCTCATTTTCCAGTATATCTGGGTGTATGATTTAAAATAATCCAGGAGTTGGGACCCTGGGAGACACAAAGGGAACTTTCCGAAGAGAACACTCCTTGGCCACCAGTATGGGTGGAACTGTAGATGTCTGCACAGTTCAACATCTGGGTTCCTGTGAACAGTCCTTTCTTTCACGGTGTGGTGGGGGTAGCTCCTGAAGAGAAGCTGTATAGAATTTACAACTGGCCTTCCCAGAACAGATGGATATAAAGCCAGCAGCCAGAAACGGCCATAGCGGCAGGGGAGAGATTCCTTCCCACTCTGTTTCTCGACTGCACCAGGCAGTGGCTCTCGTATCTCATCCATTCACAGCTATGGAGAAGGTGTGCTGCGGAGAGACATGATCCTAGGCAGGCTGAGCAGGACCTGAAGCATCACCTACCCATTTCTTGCTGTTTCATTTCTGAACCAGTAGATAATCCATTACTGTAACGAAATGTCCAAGAAAGCCAACTTAGGTTTGCTTGGTGCCCTGTTTTGGAGGTTTCCACCCTTGATCAGACATTGCTTTGGGGGGGGGGGGGTGTTGTGGTACGCATGACAGGAACACACAATGAACACATCTACTTCACAGGTGGCTAACAAGCAAAAGAGAGAAAGGAAAAGGAAGGGACAGACGTTCCATGATCCCCTTCAACGACATCTCCAGTGGTCTCCTGTAGGCCCTAACTCTGAAAGATTCTATTAAATTCCTACAGCACCTCACTAGGGACTAAGCCTCAGCCCCATGGCCCTCTTGGGGATGCTGAAGATCCTAACATCCCATCAACCAGGCTATAGTCTAAGAGTAGAACACCTAGAAAGAAAGGAACATTATTGGAAAAACAAGCAAAGTGGTCATGAGAGAAATAGCGTTGCTCCAATGTAGCAAGAGAGGAACCAGAATAGGTGGTAGAGAAGAGCCAAAATGTCAGTGTGTTGGCTGCTTTGTGTCCTTCAGAGGTCATGAAGCAAGTGGTCAAAGCTGGGCTGACTCATCATCCCCACCCACTGTTTGGCCTCTAGGGCTCCCTATGGACTAGGACTCTGCTGTAGAACCTCTTGAAAGGAATTTGAAACACACAGACCTGGGGACACAAGCCTAATCCTGTATCCATATGCAGTGTCTTTAACAAGCATGGGTTCAACTTTAGCTCTGTGCTTGCTTTGGATCTGAAACACTTCCTGAAGGCAAGGGTGGTGACGGCCCATGGCATACCATAAGGTGGTGGAGTCCGAGGGAGGTGAGGCCTAGTAGAAGACAATGGGTATTGGTATATACCCTTGAAAGGGATGTGGGGAACGTACCCCTTATTTTACCTTGTCCTTGGGTTCCAGCTACTGTTAAATGGGCAGTGACTCCAGCAGGTCCGTCCTGCCATGGTGTGATGCTCACACGATCGAGAGCTACTGATCCTGAACTGGAACCTCTGGACAAGAAGTGACGGGATGACTATTCCCTCCTTTAAGTTATCCCAAGCACACACCCTTATAACCAAGCAAGCCTTCTCCCTGCTATGACACGAGGCCTGCCACACAGCCTTAGAGATTTGGGTTTTGTTTGCATTGAATCTGGGCGCAACACTGTAGAGTGTGGAGGAGAGGCCTCGTCACCTTGTAGAAGGTATGACACAGAGAAACAGACCACAGACCAGATAGAAAATTCAAAAGTGTGTGCCCATTGGTCCAGTTACTTCCAGCAAAGCCCAACCCCCTGAGTTCCCATGGTCTCCAGCAGCCTGTTACCAGCTGGGTAACACTCATGACAGATCAAATATTCAATACAGGATGGAACCTGTGAGAGACAATTCATATCCAAACCACAGCAGAGCCACAAAGTCAGAACATTCTATGAGGGAATATGTATATATGGGCACATGTATGTGTGTGTGTGTGTGTGTGTGCGCGTTATGTACATGCATGCATATATTTGTATATGTGCACATGTAATTATATATGTATGCCTGTATATACATGTATGCATGTACATGTATAAGTGGGTAGGCATGTGCATATATGTATATATGTGTGCATTGTGTTTTTATTAAACTGTAAATATTTATCTTGGAGTGTTAAATTTGATAGAATTATAATAATTGCAGTTTATTTTTCTTGTATTTTCATTTTCATATTGCATTAATTCTTGATAGAAGCATCTATCAATTTAGAATATAAAATTAAGAGTTTAATTTTTTTTCTTTAAGATTCTATCTAGCTCTTAAAATAAAAAGTAAAGCCTTCCATGTGCCCCACATGCATTAACTATCTTAATTATCTCAGCCTGACCCTTCTGTTCCATTTCTTATCTGGTGCTGACAGCCAGGAGGTCTGGGAATTAGCTCGTCTCCACCTTCTCTGGGCGCCTCTGTATCTCTGAGTTACTTATTTGTACCTCTGTCCGCCTTAGCTTCTGTCCCATCTCAGTCCTCTCTCATCCTTCCAGGATCTCAGCTGACAGGATCTCAGCTGGATGACTGTCTGGGTGGGATGCTGTCTCCGCCTCGAACCCCCTGGGCGACGCTTTGTCCTTTCTGCTTTCGTGCTACACGGCTGCCTATCCTTTCTACAGTCACTTCGCATTGCCAGTCTCATCACAATAACTAGCCAAGTCACTAACTTGGAAATTTAGAACTAAAGAGACATCCCAGGCTGGAGAGATGGCTCAGTTGATAGAGCATTTGCCTTGTAAGCACAAGCACCTGAATTCTATCCCCAGAAGCCGCAGTTTAAAAAGCTGGGTGTAACGGCATGCTCTTACAATCTCAGAGCTGGGAAGGGGGACACAGACAGGCAGATCCCCTAGGGCTCACTGGACAGCCAATCTGGCACAATGGGCATCAAGTCCTAGTGAGAGATTCTCTTGTCTCGAAAAGCAAGCTGAATAGTACCTGAGAAACAACACTCTAAATTTACCTCAGGTCCTCTCGTGTGTCACACACACACTCTCTCACAAATAATTAAATATTTTAAATGATTAAATATAAAGAACTTCTTGAATTTCAGTAAAAGGAGAGACTGAAGGTCAAACATGCAGTGTCTGCCCACTCTCAGAGTGAGGGTCTCGGCTGGCTCCGAGACATAGGATATAGTCTCCACCAGTCCACATCACCTCAAACATCCACAGAAATGCTTCCCAAATGGCTATTTATAGTAGACACTAAGCATTCTTTCCTGCCTCCCCCATCCTGCTCTAACAAGGTAGGGAGTTGATGGAATGGAGATGCTGCTAGGATTTGGGATGCAAACTTTGGTTTGCAGTCACATTTGCTGCTGCTGAGGCACAAAACAACTGGGTCTTACTCTCGTCTTTCAAATTGCGTCTGCAAAGTCCAGTAATAAAAAGGTACCACAGAAGCGTCCTTTGATTTAGGGCTGCTCAGGGAGAGCCTGGAGTCAGCACCAGGGATCGCAGCTGTTTACTTAAGCAAACGAATGGAACTTTAACAGAACAGCTCATAAACAAATCCTTCAGGAGGTCAGGCCAGGCTCCCCGGGACCTGAGGTGTTGGGTCTGACATAGAGCATCATGCTGGCCCCACATGCTTCTCCAGTCTCCAGGGGGGCTTGGGTTTGGAATGCTATATGAGAAGCCTGGCTTGGGGACCAAGGCTGCGGTGGTGGTGGCAGCGCGGGAGGGGGGTGGGGGTCGGGACAGGGGGCAGGGTGGGCACTTATTTACTTATACCCTGGTAAGGAGAGACAGCCAGGGGACAGGGCCAGCTGGGGAAAGCAGCACCCCATGGTGCAGAGTCCTGTTCAGGCTGTTTCTCTCAAACCATAGTCCTGTTCTTCATGCTGCCACATCCTCCCCGGAGCCCGTGGAGGGAATCAATGGGAGCAAACACAGACAAGCCTGTGATTGAACCTCGCCATTACCATCCTGTTGACCTGCTCCGCGTCTGCTTCATGGATTGATGCGCTGGTGCAAGATGACCTCGGGGTGTCTCCATAAAGCCTCTACTCCTGCTGCCCCTTCCTCATGGCTTACTACTTCCTCAATCCCCTGCCCCCGCACTTCCGTATCCTGCTCAGAAACCATGTCCTTCATCTTTCCTTCAGTTACCATACTCTGCCATACTTTGAATTGGTCCCCCGAAGTTCACGTGCTCAAATCAAAACTTCATCTGTAAATTCCAACCTTAATGGTGGTATTTAGATATGACGCATTAGCGGACCTGATTGGGATTAGATAGTGAGGTCTATCTGAGGGTGAGGTCCCCAAAATAGCATTAGTTGTCTTATAAGAGAGACTGGAGCCAACATGCTTGCTCTCTTTATGATGATCTCTGTCAGTGCCATGCTGGGGTCATGTGCTCCCAAAACACTGGGCCCCCTCCACTCTCCTGGACTCCCCAACCTCCAGGACTGAACACTAAATAAAGTTTTATTGATCAAAAATTGTAGCACCGTGGCACTCAGTTACAATGACAAAAAGGAGACTGAGATAACAATCCAGTTCAAACTGAACCGTTGCCTTAATCTTCCTGAAAAGATGTGTTGGAAGCCATGGACTCTGAGTGCCACCGTCAGCCACTCTCTAATACTGTATGGGCATGGGAATAATACACTTTTCCCAGTGTGTTTTGCCAGTCAAAAAATATCCAGCACAAATTATCAAGCAGAGGAGTTCAGCATCATTGTGGTGTAGATTTGGTATTATCTGGGTTGGTGGGTAAAACGCTTAAATCCATCACCACTTCCTGGACACTCTTGAAGGGGCGTTGGAGTGTTTGGTTTAAGTTTTAGCAAGAGCGGTAGACTTCAGGGCATTCTTCTATTTCTTTGGCCTGTCAGAGCGAGGTGGGAAGTCCTGGCTGATGTAACAATGGATTATGGCTTTCCCTGGAGGTGTATTTACTAAGGCAGTTTTCCTAATGGGCTGTTTACAGTCATTTCCTTTCGCAGCTGGCCCCAGAGTGAAATGAAAACAAAAAATGATACCCAGGGGTTTATCAATTTTTCTCTCTTATAAACTGTTAGTGCCTCTCAGCGGGAGAAGTTCACAATGCCAGGTTTACAGCTTCTCTGAGCTTCTCTGTCTGCCTGCACTGACTCACTCCGTGGAAAAAAACCACCAGCCCTTCCCTGAGCTGGGTCTGCTGCCCCTTGCTGAGACTGGCACCACCACTGCTGGTTCTCTGGGATAGTTGGAGGCTGCAGCTCACAGGACGGTGGAGGGAGAGGTGAGAACTGTGTCCCCGAGGGGCTGTGTGGCAGCGGTCCTCAACCTGTGAGTTGTGATGCCTTTGGAGAGGAACTGTCCTTTCATAGGGTTCACCAAAGTCCATGGGAAAGCATAGATATCTGCAATAAGATTCCTAAGAGTAGCAAAATTACAGTTGTGAACTAGCAACGAAAATAATTCTATGGTTGGGGGGCTCAGCACAACATGAGGATCTGTGTTAAAGGGTCTCAGTATCAGGAATGTTGAGAACCACTGACGTATGGAATCCCTAACAGGCAGAGGGGCTTTGTTCCCCTGACAGGCTTTCTTGTTTCTTTTCAATTCTTGTAGGAAGAACAGACACCTCTACTTTGACATTTTATACCTAGGAAGTAGGGAACAGCCTGCCCAGCAGTGAGGTACCCAAAGGAACAGACACAGGCCAGCTGTGGAGGCAGATAGCTAGGGAGCGAGGAGTCAGATGTCTCCACTGATCACAAGGGACGGTCAAACCACACAGTCCGTCGGGACCTCTGGAATGTTCTTCCCTGCTAAGCCATTGCTCTAGGTTTTGATGGGCGAGAAGAGGGAGCTGTGTGTGACGTGAGCCGATGGTGCTACCACAGCAATAGGATAGCAACTAAGACACAGCCCTAAGAATGAGAATCATTAATGTCACCAAAGAGGAGAGGAATGACAGCTTAGAAAGGTGAAGCCCTTTGTCCAAGACCGCAGCAAAGAAGAGGCAGACTCTGTCCCGAGGACAGAGAATCCAGCCACAGGCCTATGCTTAAAGGGAAAGTGCACATCTTCCTTGTACATTTTCTAAAGAGTTTTTGAAGGTTAGCAAGACATTTCCAAACTTGATGAATAGCAAACAGTGATCACGGTGCCTTCAGTCTTTCCTGTATTGCTACATGAACCATGCATGTCACATCGTGTCTTCCTTAGGGTCTCTACTGCTGTGATAAAACAACATGACCCAGAGCATCTTGGGGAGAAAAAGGATTATTTCATCTTACGACTCTCATTGCTTTGCTGACTTTCTTACAGCACCCAGGACCACCAGCCCAAGGGTGGCACCACCCACAGTGACATGGGCCCTCCCATACCAGTTACTGAGTAAATATACCACAGGCTTATCCAGAGGTCAATCTAGTGGGAGCATTTTTCTCTGTAGCCAGCAGGCTGATGAAGCTACTTTGAAAGCCATCTGTTTTATCTATCTAAACTGGAAATAGGATCGGAGCACATGCTGACCACAGCCAGCCTGTCTTATCTGTGAGTTCTACTGGTGCAGATGCATCCAACTGCAGAACAAAAGTATGGAGAAAAAGAAAATTGCGCCTAGGCTAATAACAGGCAGGTTTCTTTCTGCTGCCATTATCCCCTAAATGAAACAGTAGAACAAAACTATACCACATATGTATTATACTAGCTATTGCAAATAATCTAGAAATAAGGTATTCAGAAGGGTATTCATAGGTTAGATGAACATACTGCAGTGTTTTATATCTGGAACTTGAACATAAGTAAATAGTTTTATCAACAGAGGTCAAGAATGAAATCCCAAGGTCCTGAACAACAATGTACGAGAATATTTGCCGCAAATTTCTATAAATACATAGACTAGACAATAAATGTCTATCCTAGGCCAAGGAGGTAGTGTACATCTAGAATCTCTATGCTCGGGAGGTGGAGTCAGGAGGATCAGAACATGGAGACCATTCCCAGTTACATAGTGAGTCCAAAGCCAGACTGAGCTACATAGACTATATCTTAAAATTAAAACATTCATCCATAGAGAGGTCATGAAATGAAACATGTGACAACATTGTTACATACACCGTGTCAAAATGATCAGAGATGTCACCATGGAATGGTTTCAAGTTAATAAATCAAATGCACTTAGATCTAACCCTACATATAGTTTAAAGGATTAATAGTTACATACACATAGGAATGCATGCACAGGAAAAATGCTAAAAGATCTCAGTGCAATCTAAAGACACTAATGACTTCTAGGAAACACAGTGCCTATTATCTCTGAGGAAAATGTAGATCCAAAGGGCTTTTGAAGCATGCTCTATGTAATTCTAGATGATCTCAGATTATATATGGAATATATTTAAAATATATATTTGAAAAAATATATTGAAGAATATATTTGGAAATATGAACAAACATTATTAGGAAGTTAAAAATCATGCTAATTTCAAAGACAAAACAGAGACGACGGGAAAGCCATCTGAACACAAGATTCACTTAACACAAAAGCAATAATCTCTACAATACTGAATTGCAGAAGAAAGGGTGCTGGGGTTGGGAAGAAGGATCCTTTACTAGAAGAGTGTCTGCCACACACATATAAAGATCTGAGTGCAGATTCCCATTACCCGCATAAAAGCCAGGCCTATGAACAATATCTGTGATGGCAGTATTAGCATGGATGAGGTGGGGATCCTTAGAGTCACTGGCCAGCCAGTTTGGCTACTTAGTGAGATCAGTGTCAGTGAAACATGAGATCTCAAAATATGAGATGGAGAGTGACTATGAGGGACATTTGAATGTGACCTCTGGCCTCTACATTCACACATGTGCATGCATGCACACACACACACATACACACATGCATACACAGCCACCATCATAGCAATAGAAGCCACATAGAACCCAGAACCAGAAATGGGCACTTTTGCTTGATAGACTGTGGTTCAGGATCTTGAAACATTTGGTGCCACAGATCAAAAACCTCTGTGAATATGCAAATGTATAGTTTTTCCTATGGTCCATTTACTTACCTGTAAAATACTGATAAGATGGTGCTCGTGGCTTCTACAAGGCTTGTTATATAAATAGTCGGCACCACGTCTAGATGAAGCTTAAGACTGGCCGAGCATTAGGTACTGTTTATAATGATGTTCTAAACACTCTAGGGAATAAGTGAAGAACTCATATACTGGGAATCTGGTAGATGTTTTCATTTGCAGAACATGTCCCAGTATCCACTCGTAAGAGCACAATTATTGGGAGTGGCTGGAAGAGACCCAGAATCTGTAGCACAGGCCAAAGCAAAACTGTCTGGTACATGGACCGGCATCGGATGGCAGCTGAGCAACATAAACATGGCCAAGCCAAAGGGAGTAGAGCTGTTCGTGGAATTCAGAGACTTTACGTGAAAAAGAGAAACATGTAAAATACCTCAGTGATTTTTATGCCAAATGACTGTTAAAATGATAGCATGTTGGACACAGTGGACTAAGTCAAATGTATCGGTAAAACCACTCTCATCTGCTTCTCTTTGCTTTGTTTAGGTAGCTACCAGACTGTCAAATTACATGATGTTTGGACAGCAGCAGGATGCAAGCTACACGGCCTGTCAAATACACCCATCACATTTTCAAAACACTTCCATGTATGTGTTTGTAAGTTCCTGGGGAGATAAGTCAGGGGAGAATCTTTTCTTCATTAAAAAGATGGAGAGGCTGAGAGCTGATCTGACTGTTCAAAGGCTTTTTCTGTGTTAGCATTTGCCTGTGTGGGGAAAACTTAAACAGAATGGAGAACCCCTTACCAGCAGCACTTTAGTTTAGTATGGTTAGGTTTGGTTTTTTTTTGTTTTTGTTTTTGTTTTACCATACTTCCTTTCACCACTCAAAGGAAAGGCAAACACCGTGTGTGTGTGTCTGTGTGTCTGTGTGTATGTGTGTGTGTCTGTGTCTGTGTCTGTTGTCTGTGTCTTTCTGTGTGTGTCTGTCTGTGTGTGTCTGTCTGTGTCTGTATGTGTGTACCCTACTTAGCTTTAACTGTCAACTTGATACAGCCATAAGCCATCTGAGAAAGAAGCCATAGGCATGCCTATGAAGGCTTACCTTTATTAATTGATGTGGGACACTCACCTGCTCATTGTGGGCAGTGCCATCCCTAGGCAGGTGATCCTCAGCTGTATAAGAAAGCTAGCTGTAGGGCAGTGGTGGCACACACCTTTAATCCAAGCACTTGGGAGGCAGAGGCAGGTAGAGCTCTGTGAGTTCAAGACCAGCCTGGTCTACAGAGCAAGTTCCAGGACTTCAAGGCTACATAGAGAAACCCTGTCTTGAAAAAAAAAGAGAGAAAGAGAGAGAGAAAGCTAAGGATGAACCATCTTATCATCTATCAATCACTGTGTTCCTCTGTGGTTTCTGTTTTACTCCCTTGGCTCTGATTACACAGTCAGAGATAAGACTGTGTGAATCAACAGGCAGTTGAGCCTTCAGGCTCCCACCTTGAGTGCCTGCCTTGACTTCCTTCAGTGTTGGACTGCAGCCTGGAAGGGTAAGCCAATCAAACCCTCTTCTCCCTCAATTGCTGTCAGTCAGGATGTTTGTGACAGCAGCAGAATGAATGCCATATAGAACACACACATATGGGTGTCTATGTGTATGCTTATAGTTGGTGACATTGGTTTTCTCGCTGACACCTATAGAACTCTTTGTTCAAGAATATCTTCTGGTACAGCACCTGACTTCACCAGAGCAACTCAGTCACAACTCAATGACTACTCTCAGAGTGACTCATCTCAACGCAAACCCAACTCAGAGTAAGATGTTAGGGGAAGAGGACGCAGGCAGACAAGGCTGAATGGTCAAAGTTCCTCCTGCAACAATGGGCAAGTGCTGTAGAAAATTCTACAGTCAGTAGCCTTTAAGTTAGCCGCCCACTTGGGCGTGGCCTCTTATACTATAAATGCCGATGTAAAGCATGTGTTCACTCTCTCTCTCTCTCTTCCGGCTGCAGGATTTGGTTGCTGCTCTCCATTCGAGCAGAGGACTGTGATCTGTGAGTCTACCCCTGAATAAAATAGCCCTTTATTATACTCAATTCTGAGCTAGTGCGGGATTTCTTTTTAGTGTCTGTTTTCAGGAGAACCCTGTGCATCCTTCACAGTGAAGGGGTTTAGTAGAAAGGGGTTTAGTCATCAGGGAACTCAGAGCACGGATCAAAGCACCAAAGAGAAGAAGAACATTCACCTGGATAAATAGACTGCCACTCCCCATCATAAAGGAGGCTTGGGAACTGAGTCGACCCTAGGTCTTCAGTGCGATTCCCTCCTCTGTGTTTCATGCAGCTCTGATATACCAATCTGAGACATTCCCTTCCTTTGTCACCTTCGGCCCGTGTCCTTGTTTATCAGCACGCTGACCCCTCACTCTTGAGAGAGAAACAGTGCCAATCATCTCCCTATCTCTCCCTCCAGTGTCCTGCCAAGAGCAGATGCTCAAGGATACTTTCATTCGAATTCTAGCCAGAGACAGGAGGGAATGAGCCTGCTCCGATTTCAAGACCGCAAGGAGGCCTTGTCCCCAGGCTTTAGTTTTAGACTGAATTGAAAACTATGTCAGTTTAAGAGATCACCTGGCAGGACAGTGCCCCACTGCCAATGAGTGGGTGAGCATGAAGCATGATAGACAGGTGGTATCACTCCTGAGTGCCTGCAATGAAAGAGTAATTGGAGATGACTGATCTTCCAGAGGGGCGCTGGGCTTATGCTCGTGATAAATGGCAGGCAACGTAAGGGTTGATGATGAATGAATTGGGATTAGCATTGCAAGCATGATGGAGCAAGGCTTTCTATACCTGACACTTAAAGTCATTATTCTTGCTTAACATCTGCCACGATTCATCATCCCAGCCCTATGTTTGCTCAGAGAACATTGTCTGGATCTCGGCCTGAGCCCTGGTTTCAGTCTGTATTCTATTCCTGAAGGATGTACCAATGTCTGTCTTCCCAGTGGGCTTCCCCCAAAGTAGGAGCGATTTTGGTTAATTTGGGGGTAAGTGGAAACATCAGGGTTTCTACAGAGAAGTTGGCTGGGGAGAGGCAGTGGATAGCAAGGCAGAGTAAAAAGAAGACCCATGCGCTAGTTGTACATTGCAGACTGAGTTTCTTTCTTTTTTATTTTATTAAAACATAATCGCCTCACTTCTCCCTACCTCTCTTCCTTCCAATCTTTCCTGTGTCCAATACATGACCTCCCCATTCACTGTCTCCTCTTCTCTAAATAATTGTTGGTACATATACATATAGACGAGAGGTGGCTCAGCAGTGAAGGTTGCATACTGCTCTAGCAGAAGAACAGAGTTTAGTTTCCAACACTCACGTCAGGCTGCTCAGAAGTGACTATAACACCAGTTCCAGCAGATTCAGCACCATCTTAGACTCTATGCAGGAGCCTAGCCTCATGTGTGCATACTCACAAAAAGACTCATACACATACACATAACTAAAAATAACGTAAGATGGAAAGGGAATGTTGTTCGCACAGCCTCTCTCTTGTGAAGAGTCTCTATGCTTGTCAGATATATTTTGATGAATTCCAGTTACCATGACCTCACAATGGTGGAGTCTACTTACAAAATCAATAAATAAAATTGAGAACTTATTTATGTCTATCATTAGCGCTTGTCATCGAACTTGGTTGATATGCTTGAATTGAGAATTGGGTTGAAGGTGAAGATTGTGCTTCAGAAAATCTGGGATCCAACCAGCTTTGTCACACTGATCCCTGTCAGTTTAGATCACATCTGGCATGTGTTGGTGTTCCTCATCTGCCGCACCATCTGCTGCAGGTAGTCGGAAGACCCGTGGTTCCTGTGCACATACAGAGTGTGTGTGTGCACATATACAAACACTCATATATGTGTGCACAGCATTGCATTTTCCCCAAAGCTAGGACACTCACATAGCTTCTTTACAGACAAGTTACCATTGACACAAGAGGGGGAAATTCACTGATGTGTCCTCAGTTTCTAACCATGGACAAATCTAAAGGAGCTTGGAGGAACCTGAGTTCGGCAACCGCTGAGATGGGTGACTGATCTTCCACTTAGACCATTTCCTCCATGAACGTTCTGGGCCATTTACCTAATTTTTCTTTTACTTCTGCATCCCATTTTTAGTTACAGCTTTTGAAAGATGGTGCTGTTTCCAAGCTGGGCTCCAAGGAGTTTCTGTGTAAGATTTCTGATGTTTGAGTGTCGACCATCAGCTCCCTGATGCTAAGAATTCTTCCAGATTCTATTCGGAGCTTTGCCCTAATTTTCTGCCCCACAGAGCCAGTCTCCCATTTGGAAAAGATCACCTAAGTTCTTCCTGTTTCTTAGGCAAGTGCTTTTGACTTGATTCCAAGGAATCCCTTCAACTCGGTTCTCTTTAAACCATGTTATTATATTACAACCTTCCAAGAAGACAGTGTGAGGCAGGAAAACAAATAGAGGCAGACTATTTCATATCATCAAAGGCCTTACAGGAGGAAGATATGACATACCAGTCTCTCTTTTTTTCCTTTCTGTTCATCGCTGTGCAGGAGGATTATTGAAGCTAATTGAAGTCTGTTTCATTTTTCTGCCATTGATGTGGGCTTTAGCTCAAGTGGAATGAAACATATCATGTCTGAAGGGAGATTACTTTTACAAATTAAACCAATGTATCTTACTGAGTTCTATTTCCAGAAATGTGACCTTATTAGACTTCATAATTAAAGATGGGAGCAATAAAGACATGCTAGCCAACATGCCTTCTAATAATGCCTGCTGGATTTGAATTAAATTTGCTGTTGACCATTAAAGCATCACAGGGTATTCTGTGGGGAGCCATGAAGAAAAACTCCCCACTGTATCAGCTGCTCCTGGCCATTCTAGACGAAACAAGAGCTTTTGCTCTTGGTACATCAAAGAATCTTGAGAATTTACTGGGTGTTTAGAGCAACAAGCAGGGAAGAAAGGCTGCCAGACGTTTTGTCCTGGTATGTTTCAGAGAACTGGTAGCAGAGGAAGGAAAGGGGACTCAGGCAAAGGTGTAGACAGGTTCGGGGAAAGGTTGAGGACCTATGGAGCCACAGTAGAAGAGAGAGGACACAGACGTGGTCTGGGTGAGGGAGGAAGATATTGCGCTGTGACGTTTGAGAAATGGAAGCAGGGATGTAGATAACCGGGAAAGGTTAATGCCTCAAAAGAGAGCAAGTGGAATGGGGTGTCGTAAAGAACACCTCGGTCACATATTTTAACAGAAATCTGTGTCTCTGAAAAGAAGAGATTTCAATAATCATCTCATTCACGCCATCCCGTTCACAAAGGTGTGCCCCTTGACAGGGACCTGGGTATAATCAACACTCTGCTGGAGAAAAGCCTAACGTTCCTCAGTTCCCCTTGCAAAGTCCAAGCAGACACCTCCAGGAAATAGCTAGTTGCAAATCAGGAGAAGCCTACCTGCTTTCTCCAGGGTTGGCATCCTCATCCAAAGGCCCTGAAGCCCACTGGCTGGGCCACCCCAGCTGAGCTTCACTACATCTAATGCAAAGGAAGCTGAGCTGCTGTTCAAAGAATGAATCCACCAGCATGCTGAACAAAAGCATACCCGGAAGCAGGAATGGCTTGTAGAGCTCTTCCTAGAACCCAGGAAACCCCAATAGTCACAGGTATTGTCTCCCTTCTCCAAGACCATCATTGCTGCAAGCCTTCATACGTTCTGAGTCAGTTTGATTTTGGAAAATGACTAAGATCTATTTAGCGTCAACCTAGACAAAGGATGGCAGCCAACCAGTTTAACAGCACGAGGAGGAATAAGCAAGGATGACCTCAAAGGTTGATTTTTTTTTTTCCTTTCTGGCACAGATTGTAAACCGATGTGAGAGAAGCCAGAATGCAAGCGCATGCGCTTTTCCAAATGCTCCACACTCTAGTTTATCCAATCATCACAAACTAACGCATGGCAGAGACAGCACCGAGTTGAAAGCTTCCAGATTACCAAACACTGCCACACCAGGACTTGTTTGGTGCGTCTTCTCACTCAGCAGTGTGGGACCAGCCCCTCCCCCCACACACACACAACTGCACAGTGTCTCTCCCCATTCTCTCCCACCATCTCTCCTCAGAGTCTCAGCACCCTCCTTGGTATTTTCCTACTCCTCAAAGTGGAGTCCGTGAAACTTTGTCTAAGAAAGTACAACCTGGGCTAGGGCAGTGGTTCAGTGGATCAAGTGCTCACCATGCAAGCGCACAGACTTAAATTTGCACTCCCAGACACCTTGTAAAAAGCTCTAGCTCATCTATAATCCCAAAACTTCTACAGTGAAGGGAGGATGGGACAGTCCCTGGAATTCCTGGGTACCCTGGTGCTTGCCACTGAGGACAAGAGAGTCTGCCTCAAACAGTGTGGGATGGCAAGGACTAACACCCTAGATTCTTCTTTAACCTCCACAGTGGTGTGGCACATGTGCACTCGGGTGTGTATGTTCACATGCACACACATGCATACACAAAGCAAAATCTTCAAATAAACCCTAGTTATAAACAAACTCACAATGTTAAAATGGTAAGATAGCCCTTGTTTTCTCAGACTCTACCCCAAAGCCACAATGGAGCAACCTAGAATCACAAGCCATGTTTCCCACGTAACTGGGAGGCATGCGCTCCCTAAAATAATGGGGTGGTCAGTCACTATTACTTGTAGTAGCTACCGTCTGGGGAAGTGCCCACAAGTGCCGGAAGAGCACACTCTGAGATCCACTTCCCCGGGGGACAGGCGGGTCTAGATTTTGAGAGCCTCTTGCTACATCATTGTTGCCAAACAATCCATACGTAATTTCATTTTATGTGGGGTTGTGCTTGAAGACTCCTCATTTAATATAGATTGATAACTCATTAACTTTGAACTAACACCCAACAGCACTGTAAGTCCTAAGTCCCACCTGCAAGGGTTCATCAAAATGTGTGTGTCCACTCTGGAGCACGCTTCAGAGACGTGTTTGGAAAAACTAGCTCTCATTCTGTACTCTATTTTAAATACAAAATCAACAACAGAAGCTCAAAAATTGAAAACCATGATGTTGAATAGACTGTTGTTTACAGTATAAGAACCAAAACAAAAGGCAGAAATGTAAGGAATTAATTGGGGGTGGGGCATGGACATACTGAGGTAACAGGAAACAATGCAGCAGGAATCAGAAATCATCAGGCAAAATGAGTGACACCCCGCACCCCAATATCCAGCACATGGAAGAATAAACACTGGTGAAACTAGACTAAGGGGTGTGGAGAACAAATACGAGGAAAAGGAACAAACCAAAAATCACTCAGAAAATGGCAGAGGGAACAACAGAGAAGAAAGAAATCGGGAAACGTGGACATTTGGTTTTACCAAAGGATGTCGATCTTCAGCTCAGGATACATGGGGAAAGCAGACCCAAAAGGGTTAATAGAATTACACAGGTAGAATGTGAACAACAGTTCAGTTATAATGCAAATATGAAAGCCCCTGAACATACAGAAGTGGAATTCCCCCGCAAAAAAAGGAAAAGCAGAAAGAGGCTGGAGGATGATGCTGTAGCTGTGGAGGTGGAGAGGAAGAACCCAGGTGGTGGGTCAAAGAAGGGAGCAGGGGCTAGTTAACATTGATAAGCACTGGCACCTGATAATATCTGCTAAGTTGCTGGTGGGTGGGCGGGAGACAAGGGAAAACTGCGGTCATCCACGCTGCCTGTGTTTATCTAAATGGATATTTAATGGCATTTTCAAATGTGTATTTTTCTGTTACAAAAAGTGACTTTCAGGGGCTGGAGAGATGGGTCAGTGGTTAAAAGCAGGGGCTGCTGTTCTTCCAGAGGTCCAGAGTTCAGTGTGACTGCAGGGAGCTCACCCTGGTCTATAACTGCAGGATGGCTGACCTCGGCGAGTGCCTGCGTTCATGTGCCTATGCCCACATGGAGACACACATGCCTGCATATAATTAAAATTAATAAAAACAAATGTTTTTGAAAAGATAAGTTATAAAAACCAAGTAGCTATATTTTTCAGATTTTCAGAATACACACACACACACACACACACACACACACAACAAATTCCACAATAAGGATACGATTTTCAGCACCTGTTATCCTGGCACTTAAGAGGGCTGAGGTTCTAGGATCACTGTCGGTCTGAGGTCAGCCTGTGTGTTCTAGGCTATCCAAGGTCACAGAGTAAGACTCTGTCCCTAGAACAAACAGACAAAAAAAGACAATTTTTTTCATCAAAAAGTGAAAAATATGACCAGTATGCTGGCACATACCCACAATTCCAACACTTAAGAGGCTGAGCTGGGAGACTGAAAGTTCAAGGCCACTGTGGACTGCACACTTCCAAGTTGTCTCAAAAAGAAAACACGAGTCTTAATAGAAAACAGGTTGCAAAACCATGAACATGCTTTCTTACATAAGCAAATCACCCTAGCTTTTTAAACCAAGTAAATAAAAGACCTTGGCTCACAACACAAACACCCCAATTTTGCTGAAAAAAGAAAACAAATAAAAATCAGAAACTGGAGACTGGACAGACGGCTCAGTGACCAAGAGCACTGGCTGCCCTTCCAGAGGCCCAGGGTTCATGTCCCAGCACCCATAGGTCACAACCACTTGTACCTCCAGTTCCATGTGATCTAATGCCTTCTTCTGGTCTCCTCCAGCACGTTGGCAAGTCCCAAGATTTGCTATCAGCAAACCCAGCTCGGGGGTCAGTGGTACCGGTACAGAGGACAGCAGGCTTGAGACTCAAGAAGTTTCCAGCAGAGTTTGATGTCCTTCTGAAGGCTGTCAGAGAGGAGGTGCTCCCTCTTCCCAGGCTATTTGATTTCCATTCACACCTTCAAAGGATCATGTGAGGCCGGACCATGTTAGGAAAGACACGCTGCTTTACTGAGTCTACACATTCAGGAATCAATCTCACCACCCCCACCCCACCTCAAATGCATGCGGAATCATGTTTGACCAAACACCTGGACATCAAATTGACACAGAAGCTTGTAAGTGAATAGTGGATAAATATAGACGAACAGCAACAGAGGACCCAGAATGAGCAGGAAGGGGCTCCTAGAGGGCAGATCATGGCAGATCACGGCAGATCACGGCAGTACGAAACGGCAAAGCAACCAAAGGAGCACTCATTCGGCCTCACGGGTGTGTCCTAGTTGGGGTCAGGGATGGCATGTGAGCACGGGTGAGTAACATGCAGCCTGAACACACAGAGGGCATAAGAGACATCCGTGCAGTTGGTAGCAAATGGAAATGAGAGCGTAATGGGTTTTAATCATCCTCTGTCTGTGCAAAATCACACATTACTCTTCAGATACTGAGAGAACATGTGCAAAAATTCCTTAACAAGGTGTTCTGCTTCGTCGATGCCTGTGTGAGATACATCTCACGAGACGTCACAGGAGCGCCAATCTCTTGCCCTGATACAGTGGCACTGATCCCACCAACAGTTTAGGCAAGGTCGGTGGGACCGAGTTGACCCAGAGCCCCTGTAGACCAGGCTATCCTAGTTCTTCCCATGGGAACCGTCCATCCAGGGGCTGGAAGTATACATTTGCTACTGATTCAGCAGTCTGGCGGTAGTTTCTAGAACACGCCAACAAAATGACATCACCTGAGAAAGTGGCTCTACTCTGAGTGACATAAAAGTCGCCCATGAGGCTTTCAAGACCTGTCATTCGGAGTGCCACATCTGGAGATTCCAATCCTTCTGCCTCTAGCTCGGGCGTTACTGTGTTTAGAAACCAGCTGCATGAAATGATTCCCGCAGCGGGCGAAGTTGCAAACCATCCATCTGAGGGGGAAAGAAGGGTCCAAACCAAAGCTTAAAGCATTTCCCATTAGACGCTGCTTCCGGCAGAGGCCAGGGGAGAAAAGGAAGGCCAGAGACAAAGGGTTAAGAGAGACAGCAGGGTCAGCAGTATCAGACGCCACTGAGTGAATCAGAAGAGGCCGCAGAAACAACTCCGCATTGGGCAAGACAAAGGCTGCTTGGAGCCTTGACAAGGCTTTTGTGAAGTGGCACAGACAGAGATCAGATCAGATGGAGTGGCGGTGGAAGGAGGCATTGTGGGCAGACTATTCGGAATCTTGTTCTGAATAGGTGGATGTCAAAGACGCAGTGTCTGTCCCTGGACGTGAGGAGAATGGGGTCTTTCTCGCGTGCCGATGGGAACTCAACTGAAGAGAGGCAACTTCGTGACAAACCAGGAGGGTGGAGTCTCTGCAGCAGGAGATGGAGCAGATCGTGAGTAGAATGGTGGGCCTTTGACAAAGGCAAGGACGCTCTCCCTTCAAAACTGGATGGAAAACACAGAACGTGTAAACTAAGGAAGGAAGGCTGTTTTTAAATTTCTGGGTAGAAAGATCATGGAGTTTCCATCTGATGACTGCTAATAATAAATATTTTTATCTTCGATTATATGAAATAAATTTTACCTTGAACACTTGTTCATCCTCCTGTCATGGATCTATTCTCATATAATGAGCACACATCAGTCACCCCTTTCTAAGTGCCGGGTAGTGTTCTTTTAAATCAAGCCACCATTTATTTCATCAGCATTGTTGGGGAGGGAACATACCTATACGGGGGGGGGGTGTAAATATCTTTTACATGCATTTTTTCTTACTTTCGCTAGTATAGATATATAAACATGGGGTTTTATATAGAAAAAATCTTCCTTCATATACACTTCAGGTTCTCTCGAGAAATAGAGCCAATTACAGAAAAGGGATGGGGGCAGAGAGGTGGAGACTGTGTTGTAAGAATGAATTCATGTGACTGTAGAAAATGAAGTGTGTTTCTATTTTCTAAATGCGAAAAAAACGAGGAATTGGTGGCGTCATTAAGTCTGTGAGCTAACAATCAAGAGACTTGAAGAATCCTAAGGCCTCGAGTATAAGTCCTAGAGTTTGGAGACTGCAGAACCATCTCTCTCTTGGCCAAGGTCAATGTTGCCTCTTCCTCTGTCCTTTTATTCTCTCTTGTGCTACTCAGGAGACTGTATGAACTTGGCTCACTGGTGAGCGTGGCTTTTCATTCTTCAATCTACTTACGCAAATCTCTTCAGAGCTAGTGATTTATTATCTGATATCTTAGTTTTCTTCCTGTTGCTATGATAAACAGAATGACCAAAATCAACTTAGCTTCCAGGTTACAGTCCATCATCGAGGAAAGCCAAGACAGGAGCTCAATCAAGAGCCTGGAGGCAGGATCTACAGCAGAGACCATGGAGGGAGGCTGCTTACTGACGGGCTCCCCAGTGGTTTGCATCGCTTCTTTTCTTATACGGTCCAGGACCATCTGCCCATGGACAGCACCACCCACATTAATCATTAATAGTATTAATCCTAAAATGCCCCAAAATCAAACTGATGGAGGCAATTCCTCAGTTGAGGTTCCGTCTTCTAGTTTATGTCAATTTGATAAAAAAAAAAAATCAGCTTATTTGGGCACCCCCAGCCTGCTCAAGCTGACACATAAAATTAGTCATCACCATTATTTATCCCCTTTCATTTTTTAAAAATACTTCTATTTTGCCTCTCAGCAGCCAGAATTTTGCTTTATAGAAAGCCAAGGATAGAACTGGTCCCTTCTTTCAATGCTGAGTGCTAGGCAAAATACAAGCCTTTCATACAACTGTGTTCCAATGGGGCTCCTTTAACGTATTACATTCTCCCAGCACATTAAGTAATTGGTTGTCCTTCATGTTAAATTTATATTAATTATGTTCTTTGAAGGGAAGCTTCTCATTTTTCTGCCAATACAACTGCCAACAAGGAGATACTTGGCCAGGCTTGGGAGAAAAAAAAACCCAACAACTAACTACTAGAAGCTGGAAACCATCCTAGCTTAGATTCCCTTCCATAACTCACTTCCAGCACACGTGTCTCCAATACACACACTCTCATTCCCCTCAGTCCCATTTGTTGTTGCTACTCTTGCTTGCGAACCTCTTGACCCTCATAGGTTGATCTTGAACTCTTTAAGATAGAACCTGTGCCAAACTCAGTTCAAATGCTCTTGGCTCCCTTCTACACAGAAGCAGTTCCCAGTTCTTGACACGGCACTCAATCATTGAAATCTCCCTGAACCCAGACACCAAAGGCTCCTCTGTGTAAGGACACTGCCTGCTGTGCAGGGTCCTGTGTGGATCATTGGATGATTGGCCCTTTCTCTAAAGCCCTTATCTGTCAAGGCCACTGCAAGACCCAATGGCCGTTTCTAATGTTGAGGATCGGGGTCTCTTTAAAACATAAATCTGATGTTTCCTTACTGGGTGAAGCCCTGCAGTGACTGTCCGTGTCTTGGGACTAGGCAGTCATTCCTTGAAGGGGCCTCCGATAGTCCTCCTGTCTGAAATCATGGCCACCATGATACCCGGCAAGTTTCTTACGCCTGCCAGCCCTGCCTATGCTAGCTCCTGCCTCGCTATTGGCCGTCTCGCTCTTTATGAGACCAATCAGGTGTTTTACAAGCACGGCGACACAACTTTGGAGTTGAACAAAGGCAACGTAAAGACTGCAACACAGCTTGGCATCATTAAGCAAATGTTCCGCCGCACAAAAGGAGGTAACGCATTTCCGCTGCTCTTCCGCCGCAGTTCTGTCTATTCCTCTTTGCCAGGGCAATTATACGTTAGTCGTCTTTCAGCTCTTGATGTAACTGTCACCTCCTCACAGATGTGCTCTCTACTCCAGAAAGGTCGAATCCCCCTGCTGTCTGCTCTGCTAGTACCGTGTGGGTCTCTGCTGTAGGCTTCGCTTCCAAGCAGACGCTCACATTGCTATGCTCGTCTCTAAAGTATGCTTCATAACTAGAATGCCCCATTTCCTTCATCAGTAACTGCCCATTGCCAAGTCTGATGTCCAAGAAACATAAGAGAAGAGTCAACAAATTAGTGACTAAAACTGAGAATCAAAGTAGAAAAGGGTGGGTGAGAAACCAACCTCATAGTGGGGTGTAGGACAAGTAGGAGGGGATAAATCCCATCTGGCCAAGCTTTCTTAATACATCCATCCAGAAAAACTTCCATGAAAAAAGTATCTAAGGCAACTGAATACTGCATACCACAGCACGGCCATCTTATAGGCCATCATACAGTCCGTTGCAGTCTCTGAAACTTCTAGAGTTTTCTGACTCTGAAAGGATATTAAAAACCCACTAGTCTAGGTTGGGATATAGTCCAGTGGTAGAGAGCTGAGCTTGCAGGGACGAGGCCTGGGGCTTAATCTATTCAACAGTAACAGTAACAGCAGAACAAAAAAGTGGGACAATACCATCAACAACAAAAACTGCCAATCTAAAAAGACTTGTAAGAAACAGGGATGTCCAGATTCAGAAGAAAGATCTGACCCAGTGATTCCACAATTAGTGCTACCTATCGTTGTACTTTCTAAGAAATAATAACAGTAATTCTTGTTCCTCGTCTGATAGGAGCAGTTCCTGACTCACTGGGAATCCAGAAAGCCAGAGGGAACTGCAAGGCCCAGCTGCCTCTACTTCTGAACTGGCTGACTGTCCTCCCCTGCCCACGTGCACACCACAGTCAGCTCCGATGGAGGCATGCGGCCCAGGGCTCTCATTCTTCGTTTATTTCTTGTTCTTAACTAATGAAGCCTCATGCCCTTGCGGGGCCTTGTTTCTACAAGGCCAAACACCTTCTTTTAACAGGACGTACTTGAAAAGCAAGATATTTCCCTTTGTACTAAAAACAAATGGTGATGAATGTGCTTGTTGTAATTAATCTATGGTGACAGATTAGCGGTGTAGTGGCAGTTTTTTTTTCCACTGCTCTGGGAGCCTTCCTTGATAGGACAGCTGGTGAGAAGGGACACCAAATTCAATTTGTTTCTCATTTGCATACATATGACAACCATCTGTGCTAATGGTGCTGCAATGTCTCCATTAGACTCGGCGCTAGCGTGTGGCTCTCCCAGGCTCCCCCTAGACTAGGGAGAGAGGGAGCTTATACAGCATAAATATTTGTAGAGGAAAGAGGGTGGGCTCAATGGAGCACAATCACCATTACCCCTTCCACCATGTTAGGCACGGAACAGGGGCTGTCCATCCTCTCCCCAGAGGAAGCCAAGCTTCCTTGGAGAACCCTATCTCCCTCCATTGACCCAGTTAACTTGCTAACGGTCTATTCCTTCTCATCCATTCACTCAAACACGTTTCACTTTGATGGCGACCAAACTTCTTAAATGATTCTACTTGTTCCAGAAATGGTCTACAAACACCGAAAGATGACACGTCGTTCCAAAGGAAAGGAGTGGGTAATACCAGACCTGTACAGTGAGTTCAGTCAGTGAGGAAGGGGAGGCAGGCCTGAGGGATTGGGGGGTGAGGAGAGTGACGTGGGAGTTTGCTAGGACTGTCTTAGCAAGGTACCACAAACCACGTGCCATGGCTTACCTCATCAGAAATGCTGAGTCGTACTTGAGTTCTGGAATCTCACAGTTCAAATTCCAGTGACAGCGTGGCTGAAAGCTGTCCTTCATGGCCTTTTCTGCCATCTGGTGTTGCTGGCAATCTGCAGTCCTCTTACTGATCTGGCACGCCCTTCTCTGCCTCCATCTTCACGTGGACCATCTTCTCCTTGTGGATCCCTGTGCTGGCCTCCTCTTTTTGTTTGTTTTGTTTTTGATTTTTTTTTTTGACATAGGGTTTCTCTGTGTATCTGTGGCTGTTCTGGAACTTACTCTGTAGACCAGGCTGGCCTTGAACTCACAGAGATCCACCTGCCTCTGCCTCCAGGGTGCTGGGATTAAAGGCCTACACCACTACTGCCCCGCTAGTATCTTCTCCACATGAAACTAGTTTAAACAGGTTAACCAGTTTGTACGTTCGACAAGACGTCAGAGACCGTCATGCAAGCAACAGGTGATGCTGAATGTTCATCATCGTGATGTGGACTGGCATGTTGGTGGCATATAGATTTATGGGAGGAGGCAAAGAGGGAAGGATGATGGCCATTCACTCAGGAAGCTGTTTTGGGGACACACCTGATGTCAAGAAGGTTTATCCTGAGGGAGTGAAGGGGAAATGGGGTGGGAAGAAAAGGGGGTAGAGGTTTAAAAGATGCCATCCGCAAGCTATAATCGATTGGATGTCGGTATTCAGAAAATAAAAAGAATCATGTTTTGTCTTAAACAGTTAGCATAATAACACTTACTGGAGGGATTTGGTGTGGGGAGGGGGCACGTTTGAGGCTCCATTTTGGACTGATTAAATTTGAGAGAACCACTTGGAAAAACAACCCACTCATTTATGTGTGTACATTAAGTGCATTAAGTGTCGTGGAAAGGCTTGGGATGGGCAGAAAAGTAACAGCCAGGATCTGGAAGATGGCCTTGAAGCCCGTGGCCTGAGTGAGGGTACTTTTAGCACAGTGTGCAAAGATGAGGGACATAGAGGAAGGAGGTCTCAGTCACCCCAAAGCCCCCTTTTCCTCTTCTTCCTATACCTTTACAAGAGGTCTTTGTGTCCCATGGTAAGTGCCCTTCCTTGTCACAAATGAACTTAGCTTACTGACATACCATGTGAAGCTGGGAGATTTGATTTTCTGTGGCTGGTGGCACACTGTGTCCATATTTCATCTCTGTTCCCCCTTTCTCTGCTTCCATTTCATGAGGAAGGGGGAGATATGCACCCACAGATCAGGGATTACCAACTTCAACACAACGAACACTGGGGAGGGATGATATTTTACTTAAGAACATTGTTCTATATGTGTTTGAGTGAACTCCTGCCCCCACCCACTAGGCGACAGTAGTATCGTCCATCATGTCATTTAGAAATGTCTCCAGACATTGGGAAACAAGAGGTTGCAAAAGGACTACCAGTTGCAGAACATCAAGTAGACACTGCAGGACTCTGAATGCAGGGATGAAATTCCTTCATTCTTTGTCATTAGTGATGATGACTTGTATACTACAGCATGTAGCTGCCTTCTACCCTTCTCTGCTCACAACAGGAGATAAACTCACTGTGAAAACCTTGTAAACAAGCTTCAGAATTCCTCAGGAGCCTCTGGCCAGGCTCCAGACTCCAGAATTCTGTCTTCAGAATGGAAGAAAAATGTGCAAGGAACCAGAATGAGGTGTGAGATGGATTATTCATCCAGCCAGTAAACAAATGGCAAAGGAAAGCAGCAGCTGAATTAAAAGAGCCCTTCTGCAGTCAAAGCCTGGCTTGATAAGATAGGGAAGGTTATTTCCTAAGAAAAATCACTAGCACACAGTCGGGTGACTTTGCATCCTGGGGGAAACGTCATCCTTTGCACAACAGATGTCCTCTTAAAATTTTATCAAGCAGAAAAAGAGGAGGGAGAATGCAAACCTGAGCGTTAAAATGTAATCTGGAGGATATAAATTAACACCATCATGGCATAATCAGGTTGAAATGACATGAAATCAAGCAATATGGAACTATCTGGTGTATCAGAGTCCCTGGACCCAAAAACATGTGAGGTGTGGGTGTCACCATAAATGGAACATGTGAGGAGGGAGCTCGGGCACAGAAGCCACACCAGCCCCACTGGACGGTTCCTGGGTGCCAATGCTTACCAACTGTGTGCATTTGCAAAAGCAACTTCCACAAGAGCCATGCTGGGGGTCCACAATTAGTCATGATCTCCCAATTGAACCACTTTTGCTATTGAAGAGAAACTAGCCATCAAAACCAAAATATAGGAAGCCCTTTTCTCTAGAAATAGAAGTCCGGGTCCACTGACTGGCTGCTCATTGCTCCTGAGCCCCATTCAGGCCCTGATGGTTCTCTGTGGTAGAGATGGGGGGGGGGGCGGTTAGACCTGCAGCCCTTACAAGGAGTCAGGTTAACCCTGATGTTTCTGGGGCATGAATTCATAAGAAAGGCAAAGGAAGACGATCTAACAAAGGTTCACAGGGAAAGCAGGAGTCAGTAGGTTTTTCGCAGCACCTAAGAAACCATCTGGAATACAGGGCACTGAGGCACCAGCATTGGTTGTTACTCCTTGACTGTGTCTGGACGCGGTTCTGCTTCTGTGTTCACTGGGGAACGAGAATACATGCGTTCATACAGCTGACTGCCAGATGGAAACCAAAAGCTGCAGGTGGAAGGAGGGCCTTGGTTCTCTGCTAGGGAGACATTTCCACGAAGACCCCCATCCCCCTTACCATGTATCATGGCTTTAGTAAAGAGCTTCAAGAGAAAGGAATGGCAATTCCAGACCCTTAAGGTTTGAAGGAACTGCGGTTGGCTTTCTGTTGGCTCCAGGAATACTCTCCACTCAGGCTTTTCTTGATATAGGAAACAGCGCACATGTACTGGGGGAGCATCTTCGGCCAGTGGCAGCCTTAAATGGCTGGTCCTTTGACATCACACTCTACTTCTCTAGGTTTCTTCTGTACTCAGAAGTCATTTTTGTACCTTTCCTATTCTAAAGCCTTTTGTTAGAACAACAGATGGGAAGAAGACTTGCCCAAGGCAACTGCATAGCCATGTAATTGCACATACGATATATGCCCAAATGAACTGGAGGACACCACAGACCAGAGAAGATGACTCTATCTCTCTATTGCCTTTTGACTTTGAACCCCAATAATTCCCTTTCTTTGGACAATTTCTTCCTTTATAAGGAAAAATACAGAAAGTGTGCAAGATCTACTTATTCCAACTCTCAAAGTTATAGATCTGAAACCTATTATATCTTCCAACATCAAGCAATTAATACACAAATGAATAATTGAGTATTTTTTAAGCAAATGATTTGGAGGGCTAATACAAAAATTACATCCGAGAACATGAAATTGCATGAGCATTCTTATAAGAATGTTCAAGAATCTTAGATGATGATGAGGGCTCTGACAGCCAGCTCTAGGCTCTGATGTAGTAGCTGCTTAGTAAATGCCAGTTAATATCAGTCACTTTGTGCTGAGCAGAAGCACACTCAGAGGATGTGTGAGGAGGGTCTGGGAGCAAGCCATTTTAATGGGGAGAGAGGAATGTAAGTACTAAGGAGCCAGGGGTCAGGAGCAGGGCGAGGCTCACAAGGCCTCAAGACGCGTTTGACAGAGCTATCTTTAATACCAAATTATCAGAGACAGTTTGGGGATTTTCATTGGCCCAGAAATGCATTTCCCTTGAGCTCTGGAATAAATACTTGCAAGGTTAAAGGTCACCTCATTAATCTCCCCACGTGTCTGTTTGTTTGGACGGACAGATGCGCCGTTGTTAAGGCAATTTGAGGAAGGATGGAAGACACAGAGACCAAGAAAAAGGATGTGTTCTGACCCTCTTTAAAATTTCACACGGTGTTTTGTGTAGGGAAAAGAAAATTTTAAATTGAATTAAAAGCGTAATCCAAATAGTGTCTTGGTTCTGTTCCTCTCCAAGACGTATTTATAAAACTTGCTCTCTAACTGGCTTTTGATCAACTTTTTATTTTTAAACAGATTTTTTATTTTGTTCAATTAGCCAAAACCTGTCAGGCAAGCGTGTTGTTGTATCCTTACCCTGTCCTTCTGCTACCATGCTGCTGGCTGTTCTCCACGGAACCGGTACTCCCCCCACCTTCCTGAGAGCCTGGGGAAGCCTCATCCTTGGAAGGGTTAAAACCAGAGAGAACAGACATATGTCAGGGAGGCAGACGTGGGAAACTTTGATTAAAATCTCCCTCGTTGGACTCAGCAACACTCTTGTTTAATAATCAATACATATTTGCATTTTGAACAAAATGACTCAGCCTGGAAATGGGCCCCTGTCCTAAAGACCTTCTGGAGTTAAAGAAATGCCTTGGACGAGAATGGCCTTAGGAAAGATCACCTCTGAAGACAGCAGAAGCACGCAGAAGGTGGATGGGTGTGCTCACATGTGGGAACTGACAAGTATAGCTCAAGGGGGACCCCTGGACTCCTTCCTGATAGTCACACTGGTGTCATTTTCTCCTCTCGCGTGTAGACAGGATATATGGCATACTTCTAGCCTAGGAAATGAAGTGAAGGTAACAGAGAACAGGCTTATGATTAGATGCTCTATGACGAAACCTTTTCTGTGAACATGTTACACACATGTCCACTCAACTCAGATAGGGAGCCCATAACAAACCAAAGTAAAAATACCATCAACGATCAACTTGTGAACCAGCAAATTTTATAGGGGTGACTTACAGGAATATGGGTGAGGGGTTACAGGACAGCTGCAAAAGCAAAGCCCACCGCAGCATGGGCAACAGCTCACAAGGGCAACAGCTCACAAAAGCTGCAACCTAGAGGATGCTGTATTGCATTGAGGTATCTCAACAAGTTAGAGAGTGTCCTGTCCATGTGACTCAGTTGGTCTAAGTCACTTTCAGGCAGTTCAGCTGGTTTCTACTTCTCCCAGGCAGCTGGTCTTGTCTTGGCGTCTTCTTTACAACTTAACTCATTTAGTCTTCGAGAGACTCTCAGTGTTCATTGCTCACTCTGATAGGGAGGGGCCTAATGGATCTGATTAGTTTCGGGAGCTTCCTGAAGCTATTTGTTTACCTTCCTGCTTAAAGAACTTCCCTGCAGGATGGAATGTTCCAACCGCAGAGGAAACTGCTATAGAACTCTAGAGTGCCGAGTCACTGGAGAGGTCCTGCTTACTGCCTAAGAGAAAGCATCCAAGTTGAGAAAGGCACGTGGCATAAAGTTATAGCGACGTCTACAATCCACAGAGGATTCTGAAAAACACAGGGAGCCTCCAGGAGCTGAACAACTGCTAACCAAGCAAAAAGATGGAGCCTCCAACCTCTAACTACAAAGAAATGAATGGTAATGGAGCCTGGGGGTTCAGAAGTAGCCTCTTCCCCACTCAAGTGCTCTGGTGAAAATTCACCCCAGGTGGTACCACAAATATACCTGTCTTAGTTAGGGTTTATTCTGCTGTGAAGAGATACCATGACCACAGCAAGTATTATAAAGAAAAAAAACCACTTAATTGGGGTGGTTTACATTTTCAGAACTTTATTCCATTATCATCATGGTGCAGCATGGTGGCGTGTGGGCAGATATGGTGCTGGAGAAGTAATGGGGTGTCCTGCATCTTGACTTGCAGGCAACAGGAAGTGGCTTAAGACACTGGCTATGGCTTGAGCATATATGAGACCTCACAGTTCATCTCCACAGAGACATACTTCCTCCAAGGCCACACCTAATCCAACAAAGCCACACCTCCTAATAGTGCCACTCCCTTTGGGGGCCATTTTCTTTCAAACTACCACAATATGCTTGTCAGGTATAAGGCAAAAGGACCATCTGAGAGATGCCTGCAGCCACTAGCTTATACTAACATGTTACATACGATGGAAAACCAACACAGGGCATTCTGCAGGGTAGCACAGCGCTTTCGAGCTTCCTTCTGTAGTCTGCCATGAAGGAACCTCTGATTACCTAGAGGAAAATGATGGACTTCTGATACATTCCTTTTCATCTTAAAATTCCCCCATATTTCCTACCCCAAACACGACTGTTATTCTCAAACAAATGTGTCTTCTTCCCTCGTGTCTCCACCACCTGATGACTTCACTCGTTGTTTCCTCTGCTTGTCAAACCCTGCAACACCATCATCTACTCAAATCATTTGGTGGTTAGCAGCATATTAATATTAACAGCTCTGCAGTCTCAGACAATATTTGTGTGTCAACTAATTTTATGTCAACTTGACACAAGAGTGGAGGAAAACTTCACTGAGAAGATGCCTTCATAAGACCAGGCTGGAGGCAATCCCATACAGCATTTTCTTCACTAGTGATGGGGTAGGGGTGACAGTCCATTGTGGGCGTTGTTATCCCTGGGCTAGTGGTGTTAGGATCCAAGAGAAGCCCCCAAGAAAAGACCACGTATGCAACAAACAGAGCGTCTTATTAATTTCAACCAGTTGGGGTGACAAATGGCGATCCTCAAAGGTCATAAGCTCCTTTTAAATGGAGTTAGGGGAATTTTAGGGAGGAGAAAGAATTAATCTAGGGCTAATTGGTGGAGGAAAGATTAGTCTTGGGGCTGATCGTGGGGGGAAATTGATGGGAGGCCCTAGTGGTTAGGGATTTTCCAGCAGCAGGGTAGGGAAAGTTATTCTTAGTTATCAGGAGGCTACAGTCATCTGCTGAGCCAGCAGAAGGCCAAGAGGGTGCCTGTTGATTGGTTCCCATGAGTTGGAGTTTTCCCCAAGAACTGTTTGAACATACTGAACCTGGTACCTCCAGTAAACTGAAACTAAGGCCTGATCCCTGGCAGGGGCTATTAGAAACCTGTCATGGCTCTGATCTGGCTTCCCAGCTCTCTCAGTAGTCCTAGGTGCTATTAAAAAAAGTAAATAAATAAAAAATTAAAAAAAGCAAGCTAAGCAAGCCATGAGAAACAAACCAGTGAGCAGCTCCCCTCCATGGCCTCTGCATGAGTTCCTGCCTTCAGGTTCCTGCCCTGTTTGAGTTCCTGTTCCCATCCTTGCTTTCTTTGATGGTGAACAATAATGTGCATGTATAAGCTAAGTAAACCCTTTCCTCCCCAAGTTGTTTTGGTCCTGATATTTGATCAGAGTAATAGTAATGCTAAGATAATTTGTAAAATGCATAAACAAAAATTCAAAAATTCTCAATTTTGAGGTTCACAGGAAAAGTAGCATTCTGGGTATGCTTTATTATCCTCAAATAGTTAATATTTTCCTCAAATAGTTATCTATCTCTCTCTCTCTCTCTCTCTCTCTCTCTCTCTCTCTCTCTCTCTTTCTCTCTTGCACACATGTGCAGAAAAACAAACTAAGGGTTAGTGCAAATTGGATCACGAAAGCAAGTAAGTCCTCACACCCCTTTCCCCACTGAGAACATAACTTATACACGGGTGCCTGTGAGGCCCAGTGAACTATGATGTGTGCTTCTATGTTCCTGCACAACCCTTAACACCTCTGTAAGTTATGCATTGTTTCTGATAGGAGGGGGACCTTGCAAGAGATTCATATTTTCTCTATTTCTCACGAGGAAAATTGCCTAAAATTGACTAAAAGAAGACTGCACTATGAGGTGGGACCAGAGGTAACACAGGCAGGTCAGGGCACATTAGCAGCATGGGTATGATTTGCTCCGGAGGATAAATCTCATTTTCCAGGCAGAGATATGTAAAACTAGCCTCTTTTAGAGATGTGTGTGTGTTGTACTGCCAATCCCTCAGAGTAGCTTCAGTCAAAAAGTAGTGACTTCTGAGTACTGGTCCCCAGTGTCCAGGGCAAGCATCATGTCTGAAGGCTTGAGTGATACTGCGCCCTCCTTCCAGACTTGCGGACAAGGTCAGCTTTATGAACATGTGTCCATGTGATCTGCGTGATGTCCGAGTGATCTCCGTGATGTCTGTGTGACCTGCATGATGTCGTGTGATCTCTATGGTATCCGTGTGATCTGTATGATGTCCTTGTGACCTGCATGATGTCTGTGTGATCTGCATGATGTCTGTGTGACCTGCATAATGTCCGTGTGATCTCTATGGTATCCGTGTGATCTGCATGATGTCCGTGTGATCTCCATGATGTCTGTGTGACCTGCGTGATGTCTGTGTGACCTGCATGATGTCCTTGTGACCTGCATGATGTCCATGTGATCTGCATGATGTCCTTGTGACCTGCATGATGTCCGTGTGATCTCTATGATGTCCTTGTGATCTGCATGATGAGGTACTGTTTAAATGTTCTCCATGCCAGGCTTAGAGTTCTATTTTTGTCATGAAATGCCAAAGAATTGGGACCAAAAGGTGTCACATTTTCATGTTCACTGTCCTGAGCATGTGATGCAATTCTGGTGACCATGGCACGGGGAAGCTTCACACACAGACATACACACACAGGAAGACCATTCCCTCTTCTGTATATGTCATCTGGAGCTACTGTGGCTATTTTGAGTCAAAAAGCAAAGTGCGCCAAGACTTGTATCTCAATGATGCTGCTGAATGAAGGGTGCTTTGGGTTTCTTGTCTTGTGGCTTTTAAAAAAAATGTCTGTCTCTGCCATTTGAGATGGAGCTTCCTTTGAAAAATTCCATAGAAAATTTCCTGGGCCAGGGCTATCAAAGCTAAGTTAGAACCCAGGTCATCACCTACCGACATGAATGGCTCTCAAAACCGCAAGGCTAAGTGGACAGAGCAGTTGCCTGGTGGTCAGAACTCTCACCCCAAAGACATTCCACACCCCACATTCAGTGGATTGCTGGTGAGTTGTGCACTGCTCTTCCTAGCTCTATAGAGAGTAAGGCCCAAAGCCAGCAAACACCAACTGCCTGAAACAAAAAGGCCTCTTTGAGAAGAAGCTCACACAGCAAAGTCACGTAAAAGGAGGGGCAAAGAACAGGGGGGAAACTTTTTGGGCAGTAGCCGTTCCCTGTCAGCCAGAAAACATAGGAAGCAGTGTGTCCTCATTTGCAACAGTGCGGGCTGGCAGGGTGGGGGAGTGAACCTAGATCTTTCCTCCCCATGAAGCTCTGAGAAAATGCCAGAAAAGCCCAGATAAGCAATAGGAACACCATTCCTGCAGGCCAGTCTTTGCAGAGACCACACATAGAGCTGAAACTTCTGCCTGCCAGCAGTCAAGAGGAGCCCAGAATCCCACTCATCGTAGAGGCCAAGTTGGCAATGGGACTTGTGTCTCCCTCTGAGTAAAGCAAATTCACAGCTCTCTCTCCATAATGAAGCAGAGTCAGAGTCCAGTGCTGCAAACTGGGTGTTAAATGAGGTTCGAAGCTTAATATCCCAATGCAAATGTGTCAGCTTCAGTTAAAAAAATAACAAACAAAATTTGTCGTACCAAGAGGCAAATATTTCAGACCAACGGGCAGAGGCAACACTGATGCTGAGGTGAGAGAGGAAAACGGTCGACAGGAGAGTTAAAGCAGCTGCAATAAACGTTCTGGAACATACCGCCGCAAACCTGCCTAAGACAATGAGCGAAGAGGAAAGAGAGACAGCACAGACAGATCCAAAGCGCAGTGAACACAAAGGTAAAAAAACAAAACACAAATAAAACAAAAGTCCCAGCAAGAGAGCTTAACAAGAAAATGGAGGGAGCAAAGACCAGAAACTGTGAACGAGAAGACAGAGCGATGGATGGAACAGTAGTGATTATGCCATGAGAAGAAAAGGGGAGCATGAACAGAATCTCCATGTCCTGTGGGATCATGCCACCTACACCACTCTTCCGGACAGGGAAGAGAAAAGGGCTTGAAAAGACAATGGTTGAGAACTTCTGATTTGACAAGAGAGCCGTCCTGGTGGAGACAGGTACACGTGACCCTTGCCTTCTGAGACATCACAGAGACCAGGGATTGGTGATTAATCCAGTTTAATGATCGGAAGTGTTCAAATAGAATCAGAGCTGCCATTGTCCATTTCTGGTTTTGTAACAAAACATTTGGGACTGACTAGTTTAAGCAGAACAGAAGTTTATATGGCTCATGACCTGGGAAATCCCAGACCACAGTGCTGGTGTTTGCTCTTGATGCAGGGCACCCCCACCCCCCGAAAAGACAGGGCAAATTTTCCAGCTGTGGTGGGTTGAATGAGAATGGCCCTCATAATCTCCTATGTTTGAATACTTGTTTCTCAGTCTGTGGAATAGTTTGGGGGGGATGTAGGAGGTGTGGCCTTGCTGGAGAGGGAGTGTTACTGGGGGTGGGCTTTGAGGTTTCGAAAGTACACATCATCCCAGTTAGCTTTCTCTGCCTCATGCTAGTGGGTGGAGATGTAAGGTCCCAGCTGCTGCTGCAGTGCTATGCCTGCTTGCCAGCTGCCGTGCTTTCTCCATGTTGCGCATGGACTCTAACCCTCTGGAACTGTGATCCCCAAATTGGATGCTTTCTTCTATAAGTTGCCTTGGTCACGGTGCTTTGTCACAGCAGTAGAAAAGTATCTAAGACACCAGTTCAGAGAGTTCTTCCTCATATGAGAAGCTTTGCCAACCATTGCTTTCAGGGTCTATTCTAATTTTAATTACCTTCCAAAGACCCCACCTCCAAACTAGAAGAGAGTTAGTTGAGAGAGGTGCCTCTGTATTCTCAATGTCCACCAGTCATGACAAACACATTCTATGCCATCAATTGCATTCTGTTACAGTCAAAGTTACTCTCAGCATCTGCATGCAAAGCCAGCTCTAAGTCAAGTCCACTATTGTCCTCTTGCCTCAAAAGGATCTCTGAGGACAGTCACCATCTGCAAGCTTTTGAAGACCACTGAGCTAAGCTCATAATATCTACACCATAAGGTCCCCTGAGCCACAGGAAAATTTGAGAGGCATTTCCTAGCTTCCATCTCCCAAGTCACAACAAAATTAGTAGCTCTACGCTCTTCTTTACCTGAAAATAATCACAAAGCCCTCTATGACACCCAAGTCTAGAAGCTGAGTAAGAAGAAGACCAAAGTAATCTAGCACCCAAATAGGACACCTGAGTCATAACCTTGCCTGTAACCCTGTGCATAGCAAAGGTTCCTACAGACTCCTGTGTCAGAGGCCTGGCCAGAGCTGATGCTGCTATTTAGAGGTGGCAGAACCTTAAGAGGTTGGTCCTAGTAGGAGGAAGTGAAATCACCTTGCATCTGCCCTTGAAGGGGACATTGAAACCCTGGTCCCATCTCTTCTCTAGTCCCCAATTTTGAGATGACCAGCTTCCTGGCTACCATGTATTCTACACCATGGTGTTCTGACTTGGCACAATATTCAGCGGTGAAGCTGGACTGAGGTGTCCTAAAGCATGAACCAATGTAATCCTCTCCCCCTTGGAAATGGGGAGTATTTTGTGTATTTTATCATAGGGTCTGAACGCCGTCACACCCTTCAAGTCTGCGATCACCTAGAGAGTCTGGCAGTGATCATTTTCAGGACGGCTGCTTCTTGTGCTTGTTTTTCTGTATGAATTTAGTGGGGAGGGCAAACTAGAAAATTGGAAACCTTTTCCTATTGGGATATCCCATGAGTTTATGACATGTCAGTCAGATTGTCTCCAATTATGCAAGCACAGCCTGGGCACAGAATCGCCATGCCTGCTGGATAATTATAACAGGAATATTCTCTATATGCTCTCTATAATTCTGTTTCGGAATTTGGATGACTTAAACTATGTGTCTGCGGCTTCTAAGATGACTAGGAATAAGTCACCGAACTGTAACCTGGCAACAAGCTTACCTGTTGATGCTCAGAGATACACATATATAATTTTAATGGTGCCCATTACACACAGGCTTCCATTATCACACTATTTCCACTCGGTCATAACTTTATGAAGAATTCCTCTGCTGGCTAATATTTTCCAGGCTTAATCACACTCTTGAGGTGAACTTTTTCAATTAAACTCCACTTAAGCCAATTCCGAGTTCTTTGAGTGAAGGGGGAGAAAACACACATGCCAGACTCCTAACTGTCCCTCAGGTTTCGTTTTGTAAATGCTTATTTAAGACACTAACAGGCACACTTTATGAACAGGCTGGCTTGCCTTGCCGCTGAGCTTTCTCAGCAGGGGAAGCAGAGGCAGGTGCTTCTCTTCTGATAAGTCCCCGCAGCTCTTGATTGTCTCCTCTGTCCAGGAAGCATGGACAGCGGGGAGTTTGCTGGGAGGTTGAGGACCACTTAGCATCCACAAAGATTTTAGCTATAGCCCAGTCTCCCGTGCTTGTACCTGGCAGAGCTTTATAGTCTGGAACAAAAGAGGGGAAAGCCTTTGAATCATTGATCCAGTTCGAGCTGGATGGGGCAGGGGTGGAGAATGGACTATTACTGTTCTTTTGAATCCCCCCCCCCAGTTGTTATTTCTAAACCCTACTTGGTAATAGTAGCCTCTGTCAACAGTGTTCCTTCTGCAGAGGAAAACGAGCTCTGACTACTCAGCACAATTGGCAGGCAATGCCTCCTGGCTTCTGGTTCTGTCTGGTTCTCCGGGCTTCTTTTTACCGCAAATGCTTTCTATTCACTATGGACATCTTCATCTGGATAACTGGCATTAGGAAGGCCTCCAGGGCACACACAGCCATCTTTGGCAACATCACCCGCCAAGGGCAGGGCACTGGCAAGCTCTTTGCTGGGTTCCTCATATCCAGACACAGTGCAGTTGACAGCTGATAGAGACTTTCTTACTGATGCCAAGGAGGCCTTCCCGGCACAGTTGAACAGACGAGATGAATGGCTGTCCTTGATTTTAACTGTTCCTTCTCCTGGGCAAAGTTCTCATATGTGTATGAGAAACTATGTGGAAATAGTCTCCTGTGGGCAGAAAAGATGCCCTAGCTCACAGACCACTTCATTCTGCTAGATCTCCACTCTGTCTCTTCCTCCTTAAGGACTCCATTGTCCCCAGAAGCCCCTTTACCTGCTGTGTCATATTTACATTGGCCTCTGGGTCTTGAGGTGCACTACACAACCTCCTGCCCATCTATGCAAGCCATCCTTGCTGCCTGATATATTGCAGACAGCCCCCTTCTAGAAAACTCCTATTTATTCTTCAATTTTAATTAATGTTTCTTCATGGAAGCTTCCACTACTTTTTCCCATTAGCCTTCAAGAGTGTCTGTTCTCAGACCCCCATACACTTCCTTTTTGAAGTAACCTCACATCAATTTGAATGATTGATTTTATCAATGATTCCATCTATGTTCACTGCATAGATGTGCATGAACCTTCTCATACACCCAACCTTGACCTCATACTTAACACATAGGAGGTTCTCGGTCTTTATTTCTTAAGTAAACATATGGCTGCAGGGGCACCTTCAGAAATTCCCATGGGGAGTAGGAATACCAGAGTCTAGCTCAGCTCTGCCAAAGTGCTCTTGCGTTGCAAGAATTCATCTGGTCTGTTTATAATGTTGTTCTAACCTTCATGTGTAATAAGTGAGCAGACAGAGGAAGTAGTCAGGAAGAGGGCCTGGAAAAACCCTCGGCCAAGGTCAGGTCTAGGTAAAACATCATCAGAGCAGTTACCCCGTAAACCCAGAGCAGAACCTCTTAGATCTGCTTTGACAGATGAAGACCCTGAGACCCGAGAGTCTGCACAGTATCTATCAGGTCCCCTCCCTGTCTCCCCCCACCCCACCCCGCTCCACTGTGATTACAAGGAGGGTCACCTTGTTGTGACGACACTGAGTGGAGACTAGAGAGTGTAGCAGGAAACAGAGCCTAGCCAGGGAAGCACAGAACAGGAGGGGAGTGAGGACATCACTCCCGCTTCCCTATAATATCCCCACAGGAACAACACCTGTCTTCCTCATAGTTCCTAGTACGTCCCGTTCTCTACACTATAAATCAGGCCGAAAGAGCCTACCTGAGTGTCAGCCATTCTATCAGCATAGCTGTGTAACTTAGAGGGCAGGGCCTGAGACAGAGTCGGCAGCAAATACGACACGTGTGTCATTTCTGAGTTGTTTGGCCAAGTTATTTAAGCTTCTGTGTCTCTGTTTGAATGTCTATAATATGGAGATAGTGGTGCCTATCTCTGAGGGTTCTGTGGGGATGAAAGTGACGTGATTGTGTTTACCTATGCATACTACAAAGCAGACGCTTGGAGCAAGTATTATTCGTATTCAGCAAACGCGTGTTAAAATATTTCTGTATGTCCCTACAGGACTAAGCTAGATACGGGGGGATTCTAATGGGAGAAGAGACAGGCTTAGTAATTGCAGGAACTACATATTCTTCTAAGAGATGTCTAGGGAATATCACATATCAGAGAATACAACAAGAATGGGAGTGGGGACATGACAGCTTTTAGATAGTGAAGTCAGGAGAGTGTCCCTGGAGGAAGGACGTGAGGACTGAAGGAGTCAGTCAGACACAGAACCTAGGAACACAAAGTAGAAGGAGCCAAGGCTGCGCTGTCCTTGTCCCCAGTGCGGTGAGATGCCCATGGGGGTGTTTAACCAGAAGGGAGACGAGATCCAAGATGTGCTTTTTAAAGAACCCTCTGGATGCTGGGTGAAGAACGGGTCTTAGAGGCACAAGAGCGAAAGGGGAGGGACGCGTTGGTAGTTTCCTCAGAGATGGGGGGGGTGGCAGGAGGAACCAGATGAGTGAACGAGTTTGGGGTGGGTGGAAGGAGAGGAGCAGACACATTCCAGTTGTATTAGAGGGTGAGGCTATCAGAGGCGTAAACAGGGAAGACCGTAGAAAAGATGCAGTCATGAGCTATCCTGTCTTGAGCTATCTTGGGAACTCAACACAGGCCAGGGGGTAGACAAATCCAAGAAACCCTCTCACATCAGGGGTTTGCTTGGGGTTTCACAGTGAGGGGAACAGGAGATCTGGGATCTAAAATCCTTTCGGTCTAGTAAAGTGGGATCCCCTCTGAACAGCTTTGAGAAGAGAATTTGCATTTATTGCCATGGTGAAGTGCAAAGTGCATTAAGGACAGAAAGTACATGTTTTTCCCTCTGGTCACATTAGCTATCTTGCAGGACTTTGGGTAGAGTCCTGTAGGGTGTGATGTTGTTTTTTTTTCCCTCCCATTTCTCTAAATGGTACTAAGGCACTAGCTTATTCCCCAGGACCCTGTTTATCTCTTTCTTTTGTTTTCTCATTTAAAGTTTGAGGCAAGCAGGAAAACTCCAGAAGCTCTTAGAGAACCCTGTGCACTGTCTTTCTTCAGGGACTTCACTTAGACCAGGCACATTTTGTTTAGGGAAAAATGTCAGCCTTTACCTTGAAAGAAGAGTTACCACGCTCTTATTTTAGCGCATAGATGTGAGCAACTCAATGTCAGTTTTATAGGCTTTTATTTTTAACATAAATTCAAGGAGAGAAAGAGGAACATTAGACTGGGAGTCTTAACTATCAGTCCCAAGTAAAGGGTTAAAAGTCACCTACCCTCTGACCTTGGTGAATTTACCTGAGGGGAGGGTGTCAGGAAAACTGTCATATCCAGAATCAATGTCCCATCAAGTATTGGGGAGCATGAGGCGAACTTCCCACTGATCAAGGTGGTGATCACTCCTGCACTGACATTCGCTGCTCTTCACTTCCACGGACCCTGGGCCTCCTCCCTTGCAAAGTAGCCCACAGCTCTGACAGTCTGGGGGCTTGAGACCTCTTCCTGTAAACTCGCTGGAACTGGCTGTGGGGTGTAGAGACAAGAAATGTCGGGTTCCAGCCTTCAGTGGAAACTTCCACCGAGGCCACACAGCTCGGAGAGGACCCCTTTCAACCAAGACCTCTCTAGTGCAACCCACGTCCGCTTTGATCTATTTGGGCCCAGCAAGAGGCTTGCACTGTATGTAATATTATGGTGAGTGGCTGCATTGACTTCTTTTTGGGCAAGTGTGTGGATTTGATTTTAAAACAAGATACAAACCATAGTCAAACAGGAATGGGGCTGTTGGTGACATACAAGAGCGGGGCAGGGAGGTGGGGACGGGGACGGACTCTGAGCTGTCCCTGATAGGGTCTCTCAGTGACCTGTGAATCTTTGTGAAGTTCATCCTCAAACTCGGCTTCTTCGACAGAAAGAAGCTGGGATTGTTCCATACTTTAGAGGTTACTTCCAGACTGAGGGCACCCTATGAATACCTGGGGACCTATAGGATATATGTAAAAAGAGGGTGACAGAAAGCCATTTGGCCCCTTTGCTGGGCTTGCTAAGTCCCACTCACCCCTCAGGAAGACCTCGAGTGAGGAGTGAAAGAGAGACATATCTCAGTTTTGTTTCTGATGCCGTGGAAAACAGGGACTCAAAACAACCTGGGCAGGAAAGGGGTTTTTCTGGCTTACAAATTATAGCTCACTGCACAGGGAAGGCAGGGCAGGAACCTGGAGGCATGAATTGAATCTGAGGCCATGGAGGAGTCCTATTTACCGGCTTGTTCTTCATGGCTAGCTCTGTCTGCTTTCTTACACAACCCAAGACGATCGTCCCAGCGCCACACTCTGATCTGGACCCTCCCACATCAATCAATAATCAAGGAACGCCCCCTCAAACCACTGGACATGCCCACAGGCCAATTTGATGGAGGCTCTTCCTGCTGAGGTTCCCTCTTCCATGGTGACTCTAGTTTTGTCTCAGGTTGACAAAAGTGGAAGGATCACAAGACCACAGCCTGTGGCGGCTCTAATGAGGGAATTCACCTTTCCCTGAAGGTTTTCTCCGGGTTTTTGAGTTGGAGCCAGGACAGGTGGCAGCCGCCAGGAAATGGTGATTAGCAGACGCGCTATCGGGTGAGACCCGCAGGGCAGCATATTTACTTCGTCATTGCCTGCAGAAGAGAGAACAGATGGAATCTTGGGTCGCCACCATTTCATTAGCTTCACCTTGGATGTGAAGAGCTGCAGAAAGCTAAAACTTTGCGGTGCAAGGAACTATTTGTTAGAGCTTCTCGTCTCTAAAACAAACAGACGAAATCTCCCTAACTCATGAAAATACAGCTAGACCACAAATATAAGATCCAGAAATGAGGCTCCTCTTTGTAAAAAGGGAAATAATGGCCAGTATTTTCTCATCAGAACATGTCTATATGGAGTATATAATGCTTTAGTGGTTATTACAATTATTCAGAACTATGACAGCAGACTGCCTGTCCCTTTTGAGGTCCTGTTTTCCCACTAATTTACAACAAATGCCTGTTGTGTGTTATGGCCTGGCCGAGCACCATGCTGTGCACTGGGGTAGGAGCGGGAAGCTCAGCCTATGTTCTCTCTCATATCTTCTGCTAAAGTGTGTTCCTTCCTTCCTTCCTTTCATCCATCCATCCATCCATCCATCCATCCTTCTTTCCTTCCTTCCTTCTTCCCTCCCTTCCTCTCTTTCATTTTTAATGTTCTTCCTTACTGTCTGCCAAATCAATGACCCCAAACTGCTTCCTTACATGAATATATGTGCTAACCCACATTTTACAGACCAACGCCAGCACATCTGCGGGAACAGCGGTCCTGTCTGTTTCTACCCCTTCATTTCCTAGTGTCTACCTTACGACAAATCTCCCTCCCATACCTACTCCTCTAAGTTCCCCCAGATCTCCAATCTTGTCTCTGGAACGTGCTTTCAAGATACAAGATCCACCCTAAGACCTTTCTCCCAGGTCCTGCAGCCTTCAGCGTGTATTGACTCTGTCACGCTCTAGCACCGACTTCTTTCCTGGTTGCTGTGTGTGACTTCATCATCATATATCATATATCACATCTACAGTTCTTAGAAGGGTGGGTAGCATTGCATCGTTGACATCCCCACCACATTGAATATATCTATTCAAGCACTTGCTTGGTTGTTTAGCCATTTTACCAACAATCAAAACAAGCTATTAAGGCTAAGCCAGATGTGTGTGTGTGTCCTAACACTAGGGAGGGTGAAGCCCATGAGTTCTAGTTTAGCCTCAAAACAAAACAAGCAAACACACAGGAAGATTTTCTAATGCTAGAGCATCCATCATGAGGCCCGTGTTTCAAACATGTCAGGATCAACACAGCAAGCTTTGACCTAAGACATCTATTTGAATCATGCACTTACCTTGCCATTGTGTCTAACTACTACTGAGCAAAACAAGAGCTGCCTCAAACACCTAGCTACAAAGTTGCAGTTCTAGCTTTGGTTCTTGTGCCTGATTATAAGCATTTAAATGTCCCTTTCCGCTGTTCTGTAACATAACTATAATCATATTGTACCAGGCTTCTGCTCCCAAATCATGACACAGAGATTTACTAGTTTTGGATGTTCGACCTAGCTTAGGCTTGTTTCTGGATAGCTCTTTTAACTTAAATTCACTTGTTCCTCTTTACCTACCTTTCGCCTCAGAGCTTTTACCTTTCTCCCTTCTGTGTACCTTACTTTCATTGTTTCTTGTGTCTGGCTGGATAGCTGCTGCCTGGCTTCTTGCCCCAGGGATTTCCTTCATACTCTCATCTCTTTCTCTTCCTTTTGTTCTTCTTTTGGAGTCTAGATGTCTCCTCCCATTTATTCTCTCTGCCTGCCAGGGCTGCCTAACCTTTCTCTGACTAACTATTGACCATTCAGCTTTTTATTGGTGCCTTAGGCAGGCAAGGTGAAACAAATATGACACAACTTTATATAATTAAGTGTAGCATAAGCAAATTAACACACCTTTACACAGTTAAAGTAATCTTCCACAGTATAACCAAATGTAACATAGCTTTGCCCAGTTAAAATAATATTCCACAACATCATATCACATGGAGCATGGGGTGATGTGGTGTGTGTGTGTGTGTGTGTGTGTGGTGTATGTGATATGTGTATGTGTGGTGTGTGTGGTGTGTGTGATATGTGTGTATGTAGTTTTTTCTCATCTCTTATCTGCTTGCTCTACCCCTTTTGTCTATGAGTCTAGTGTTATTCTAATTCTATAATAATATTAATATCTAGTAGAACACAGTTCCTGAATTGGTTTTCTTCAAGGATGTCTTGGTTATTTTTGGTCTACTACATCTCTCTTATTAACATGGCTTCAGATTTTCTTCAAAATTCACTCCAGTTTCTCTGGGGAATCTGCAGGTGAGCCGAGGTATGTCTAAGACAGAAAGGAAACTTCCCTTCTGTCTCCAAGAGAGATTTCTGTTCCATATCCCCATTTCCTATTGAAGCCAGGGGCATTGAACTCCATAATTCTCATATGTATCCTTCAGCAACAACATTGCCATAGGATGAGGGTGTAGCGCAAATTCTGATTGGTCTTAATAATAAAAACCCAGAGTCAGGCCAGCTGGACTGGGACTGAACGAACATGTGATCGAACCGAACTCTCTGAGTGGGGCTGACAATGGGGGCTGACTGAGAAACCAATGATAATGGCACTGGGATTTGATTCTACTGCATGGACTGACTTTTTGGGATCCTAGTCTGTTTGGATGCACACCTTCCTAGACCTGGATGGAAGGGGGAGGGCCTTGAACTTCCCACAGGGCAGGGTACCCTGCCTTCTCGTAGGACTGGAGAGGGAGGGGATCGGGGAGGGAAGAATGGAAGGGAAATGGGAGGAGGGGAGGAGGAGGAAATTTAAAAACAAAAACCCAGAATCGGATATAGGAGTAAATGCTGAAAGACCAGAGAACGAGAGCAACCAGACACTAGTTTTTATCTCTACTGAATCCTCAGACCTAATAGACAATCCAGTCCGTTCTCTATAAAACCTCAGTCTGAATCCTGAATCTGTCTCTTCCTGCCTTATATTCCTTTCTCCGCCAGCCATATCACTTTCTGTCTCCACTTCCCTAGGGCTGGGATTAAAGGTGGACCACCACCGCTAGCTCTGTTTCTCTTTTAGACTGATTCAATCTCCTGTAGCCCAGGGTGGCCTTGAACTCACAGAGATCCGTCTGCCTCTGTTTCCCAAGTGCTGGAAGTAAAGGTGTGTGCCACCTTTGCCTGGCCTCTGTGGCTTACTAATGTGGCTAGCTCCGCACTCTACTCTTCAGGCAAGCTTTATCTGTTAAAGTACACAAAATATCATCACATGAGGGAAAGTAAACTCATAGTGGAGTTTCTTACACAGCTCCTTATTATGCTTCTCTTTGAAATTTTGAACATGTTATGACATTGTTAATCCGATTTCTTATAGTTTTGGCGTATCTAATAAATGTTGGATTCATACTGGCTACTATGTTAAGAAAAAATGATGATCTAATAATCCTTTATGAAAATAATCACAAATTCTTAAAAATACATTATCTAAAAAAGCAACAAAGGACAGAGTTAGATTATTTTAGTAATTCTAGGGAAGATGTGGCAGGCCTTTCTCAATTCACAAATATATCCAATGATATTATGTTTGGTTTTAATTTGCTGTTTTAAAAGCAGTTTGAGACTCACAAACAAAACAGCATGGAAGGCCAGAAGATCTGCTTTATGTCCATCCTTCACATGGATAGTGTCTCCCACTATCAGCATCCCCAGTAGAAGGGTAGTGATAACAAAACCACCGCAACTAGATACAGTGTCACCTCAAATCCATAGCTTACATGCAAGTTCACCGACATCTCACAGGATTTAATGACTGCCACAGCCCACCCTTCTGGAGTTCACTGACATCTCAGGAAAGGATTTAACGACTGCCCCAGTCTACCATTCTGCAGAGAACACTAGCAGTCCCAAGCTCAAGGGTCTTTCCAGCACTTGGAAGACCGCTTTCCAGAACCACAGAACAAGGTATTATAACTGTCTTGCACCAGATCACCCAGTGAGCTTCTCCGAAAGTCACACTGCTTTGCAAGGAGCTTTTCATGGAAATGTAAGGTTTCTTGGGTCTAAAGGGAATGGTAGTGTGGTCTGGGAAGCCTCGGTGGGTAAAAGTATCAAATGCCTAACTGGATGACTTAGATCCCTGAGGCTGACATGATGGAAGGAGAGAACATGTTTACAAGTCGTCCTCTGACCTCCACATGCACACGCCGTTACGTACACAACACACACACGTGTGCACAGAAAGGGGGAGCAAGACAGATGGAAATTGACCTATTTTAAAATATAATTTAAATTGAATGGCAATAAATAAGAGTCATTTTCTGTTTTTCATCCTACTAATTAATATCTATTTCCATTTCCTGTTTTGTGGTGTTTGTTGGAACAGCTTTTAATGTTTACAACTCCTGTGATTTTTGAGATTGACTTCTTTGTTACTTTAAAGACAACAATCCCTCAGTTTCACCAAGACTTTGGGATTGGGTTTCGTATTTTTATTTTTTTCTTGTTTGCCTTCTGCAATTTTTTTTTAGCTTATTGGGATCATTCTTTTTTAAAATCCTTTACCAATTAATCACATGCATGCACTGTAATCTTATGGTGAATAATCTAGAAAGCTGTATCTGCTCTCTAGGTCTGAACTGTTCCTATGTGTTTCTAATGGATTTTACTTGCTGGTAAGGCACTATTTTTAAGTCATTCCTAAGCCTTATTAAACATATACAAGTTGGATGCTCATGATAAACCAGGTACCCTTCTAGAACTAGGCAAGGGGATGCTACAATCCACAAACTAGACAAAGGTCATTCCTGCTGACCTTGGGCCTCCACTTGCTCCCCCCATCTCCAGCTTAAAGCCTTAGTCCCAGCTGCTGCCTACATCGACCTCTCCCAGTGCACGGTGGCGTGGCGGCATTGACTCAGCAGCTCACAAGGGCCATATCTGAGCATCCTTTCACACATCCACTTTGGTTGCTTGGAGGGTGCTCACATCGAATGCTCCAAGATTGGGCTTTATTTTCCTGAAGAGCACACGGCCGGCTCACACCACCACCACCCGCACTTGCATTTTCTAAAGTAGAAGAACTGAGGACTCTGTGGCTTCCTCCTAGCAGGGGTAGCACACCCACAGAAGGCTTGCCTGTTCCTGGTACTGACTTCTTTTCCTGGTCGTTTTATGTCCTTTTGGTAAATGCCCTGGACTTCTAACAGGGAGAGGGGGGTCCGTACAATCGAGAGCACGTTGTCATCTGCTTCCAAAGTCCCCACGACAAGTTCTTATTCCATTATCCGTGAAGAGCTTGGCCGGAGTCACAGCCGTCCTTGTTTGCCGCCTTAATCACCACACTGCTCAGCCAAGTAGCACTTGTGTGTCATTAATGATTCTAATCGAAGCTGGGAATTGATGTTGACAAAACACAAGCTGTTTCGCTTTCTGCAAAAGCCAATCCAGTCTTCCCCAAAGAGAAGCTTTACAAGAAACCCACAAGGAAAAAACAAAAACAAAAAATCAAACTAACGAAAACTTCTGGCTGATAGGCAGGGGACTAGATGAGCAAACACTGGAAAGCGGGAAGACACCCACAAGGTCATGAAAATGTAACCATGGCTGTGTCTCTGAGGAAGGAGCTGAAGCGGGTAGGGTCATCAGGCTGCCCCTGCTAAAAATATGACAAAATGATCATTAAATGTCACATGCCCTAGGGATGCTTTCCACGGCACACAGTTAAAAATAACACCTCATTCAGGACAGCTTAACCAGGGGACTGTGTGTGCTTCCGAGCTTAAACAGCGATACAGTAGGCACAAGAGGCACCGGCAGAGAGAATGTGGCGATTTTGTAAAGAGAAAGAATTTATAGTGGGAAGTCGGGAGCCATTGAGGACTTTTAAGCAGGAAAGCGGTGCAATAAAGGTGTGATTAAGGAAGATTAGTCTGGCAGATTAGGGCAAGAGCTATCCAAAGTCCTTTATATGGAAACAGAGATAGAATCAGTAATGAGTCAAAGCAAGCAAACAAAAGCATCCAATCTCTCCTGCTATTAAGAGGCAGTTACAAGAGGCACAGGCTGGGAAGTACTCAGTCTTGCAAAGCTACCTCAGCTCATTAGGTTCAATTGCCTCTCTGCTCTCATTCCCTATTCATGAACACTGAGACAAAGTCCTGCAGCCCAGGGAGTCCCTGGCAGTCCAGGGACCTCTTCAGCACTTCATACCATTCCCTTGTTGAGCAAATGAGCATGCTCGAACCAACAACCTACTCACCAGCTGGAACCTCCCATTGTCCCCATTTCTGGAACACTTAAAAGTCTTATTCATGCTTATGGGAATACAAGAACAGGGGGCTTCTGTCAGCTAACCTTCATTCGAGACAGCAGTAAGGTTTCCACCAAACAAGTCTGACACGGGTGACTCAGGGCACCTACCAGCTTAGCCAGGACTGAAATGGCATCCCCAAAGGTGGCCAGTTTATCTGTAGGACAGATAAAGTCTAAGGAGTCTAGTCAAACCCTGAATGTCAAAAACCAATATCCCCCAACTATTTACCCCTCTCATCTAAAACCTATGAAAATCCTGGTCGTGGAGAGTCTTTCTCAAACCTCTCTCCTCAGCTGTGTCTGGCCTTCTTGACCATACTACTTGCGGATTTGTCTGAACTACACAATGTCATTTAACTCACACTTCCTGGGGGGGGTTGTCATGTGAATTCTCTCTCCAAGCAGAATATAAACTCCTTCCCTGCAGGGACTGTTCCATGCGTCGTTTGTGTTCGGTAGTGTGAAGTCATAGTGGATCATACCCAAGTTAAGCTTGACATCAGCAAGCCTGAATCCCACCCTGCTTGCTGAGATGAGACTGTTTCCATGTCTCCTGAGCCTGGTTCCAGCCCCTCATCGCTCATGCTCAGGGATGTCTGTGAGTCTTCCTTTCCTGGAAAGACAAGAGACAAACAAAAGAGCCCACAACTGCCTCGTGCTCCACAGCGGGAGTGTGGTTTTCCTGTCCGCTTCTGGTCTTTGCAGCACATTGGCAAAGCTCATCTGTGCCATTGAAAGTCACCCTAAAAGTCTGTCTGTCCTTCACCCCAGCATCTTCCATCCAGCTTCCTCTGCTCCAAACATCACAACCCTTTCTGGCACTGCTCTTTCTTAGTATAAGTGTCCGCTGTTTTAGTTTTCTGTTGGGGGAGGAAATAGGCAAAAACGGAGGGAGAGAGAGAAAGGAAGGAAGGAAAAAAAATAAAACTTTTCCCTAACTACTTCATGTTATGTGTGTTGCCTACTTGTGCGTCTGTGCACCACGGAGGGTGTGGTGCCCAAAGAGGCCAGAAGAGGACATGGGATCCCTGGAACTGGAGTGGTTACCCTTGATCACCATATGTGCACTGAGAAACGGAGCCTAAGTCATCTTGTAGAAACAGTCAGTGCTCTGAACCACTGAGCCATCTCTCCAGCTACTCCCCAGCCCAAGCACTTTTTAAAAACTGTGGATAGCTAGCCCCCAAATGGCTCCCTCAATCAAGATATCTCTTTCTCTGCTCTCCCTCTCTGTCCTTCCCCCATCTTAACCATCCCATCCCCTCATGTTCTCTTCCTCCCTCCTCCTCCCCTTCTGTCCTTCCTTCTCCACTCTTCCAACACTCACAATTTTCTCAGGAGATCTTATCTAATTCTCCTTCCCAGAGGGATCCCTATGTGTCTCTCTTAGGGTTCTCCTTGTTATCTAGCTTCTCTGGGGTCATGGACTGGTTACCCTTTGCTTTATGTCTAGTATCCACTTATGAGTGAGTGAGTAGATACCATGTTTGTCTATCTGGGTCTGGGTTACTTCACTCAGGATGGTTTTTTTCAAGTTCCCTTCATTTGCCTGCAACTTTCAAGACATCATTGTTTTTTACCACTGAGTAGTACTCCACTGTGTAAATGTACCACATTTTCTTTATGCATTCTTTGTTTGAAGGGCACCTAGGTTGTTTCCAGGTGCTGGCTATTATGAATAATGCTGCTATGAACATGAGTACATGACCTTGTAGTATGATTGAACATCTTTTAAGTATGTGCCCAAGAGTTGTATTGCTGGGTCTTGAGGTAGTTAGATCCTAATTTTCTGAGAAGCTGTCATAGTGATTTCCAAAGTGGCTGCACAAGTTTTCACTCCCACCAGCAATGGAGGAGTGTGTACTTTGTCCCACATACTCTCCAGCATAAACTACCATTGGTGTTTCTGATCTTAGCCATTCATACTGCTGTAAGATGGTGTCTCAGAGTCATTTTGATTTGCCTTTCCCTGATGGCTAAGGATGTTGAACAATTCCTTAAATGTCTTTTGGCCATTTGCAATTCTTCTGCCGAGAATTCTCTGTTTAGATCTGCACCACATTTTTTGATTGGATTATTTGGTATTTTGATGTTTCGGGGTCATGACCATAATGGGGATACCCACAGAAACAGCTGACCTGAGCTCACTGATTCTGGACTGATAGCAAGCAAACCTGCATAGAACCAAATAGGCCCACTGACTGTGTGTGACAGCTGTATGGCTTGGGCAGTCTATGGAGGGCCATTAGCAATGGGACCAGGATTTATCCTAGTGCTTGAAATGGCGTTTTGGTGTCCATTCATTTTGGAGAGATACTTTGCTCAGTCTAGATACGGGGGAGGTCCTTGGTCCTGCCTCAAAGTGATATATCAGATTTTGTTGACTCCCCTTGGGAAGCCTTACCCTCTGTGAGGAGTGGATAGGGAGCTGGGGTGGGGAGGCCAGGAGGAGGGGAAAGAGTGGGAAGTAGGATAAGTATGTAAAATGAGAAAAGATTGTTTTAAACAAGTAAAGTTTAATAAATAAATAAATAAAATAATAACAATAAGAAGAAAACAGTGTATATTGTAGGGCCCACAGCTCCTCCTGGGGCTCATATTGCAGATAGTTTGCAGTTTCTGGCAAAATATTTTATTGTAGTTTCCGGCAAAATATCCTGTTTATTCCTGTGCTCCTTCTGCCCCCGCTGGTGGTTAGCCTAGGGGTTTTGTTTACTCTTGAGCCTGGTAATTTTCCACCTGCTTCGGGGGATTTCCATTGGGCAGCAGGTAGATATACAAGTTTTTTTTCTAAGCTTGAATAAACAGCATTTGGCATTCTCTCCTCACGAATGACCCACATCCCTTGTGTGTACCTTTAATCTCCAGGCCCTTGTCCGACTCGCAAATGGTACAGCAGTGCGAACTGTACCATAGAGAGTAACACAGGCATTACAGTGTATCTCACCACCTCCTCTCTCCTCTCATCAGGAAATCTTTGACCTGGACCAGCAAGGTGATTCATCAGGTAAAGGATTTTGTAGCCAAACCTAAGAACTTGAGCTCCAGCGCCAGGTCCCACATGGTGGAAGAAGAGAACTACTGAATGCACACACATGCACACACATATACACACACATACACACATCTACATACACACGTGCATACATACACACACACACATGCACACGCACACACACACACATACATACATACACACATACATACACACACATACCCACACATACACACACATACACACATACATACACACACATATACATATGTATACACACACATACACACACACACATACATAATTTATTTACAGTTCTAAGAACTCCTTGACAGTTTCCAGTTTTGAGTTCTTTTGCTGTCAGTTAGTTGATTTCTCCTCTTTGGACTCCCAATTCCATCCCAAGACTCCCTTCCTGTACTTAGCACCCATAGACATGGATCAGCAGAGAAGCCTTGGGGGATGTAGTGATCAGGTTCCTCCAGCTTGCTATTGGTTCCTTCCAGGTCACTCTGCTGAGTCTCCTTGCCAAGGATCTCACATTTCCCCAGCAGCCTGAGCCCTGTGTTCACTTACATATCTGTTACATGGTGTGATCAAACACCATGGCCAGGCAACCTGTAGAAGAGTTTGTTTGACTCATGGTTCCAGAGGGATGAGAGTCCATCCTGGAAGGGACTCGGCAACAAAAAGCAGTCACAGCAGCTGGAACAGGAAGCTGGGAGCTCACATCTTGAACCCGAAGGCACAAAGCAGAAAGAGCTAGAACTGGAAGCAGCTTGAGGGTTTAAACTCTCAAAACTCTTAAAGTCTCAGCTCTTAAATGTCCTGAAACTGTGGGGATCATTTCTCACTTAAAGCACCCCATCTACCCAGTACAACTTTCAGGAGAGAAACAGATCTTTCATTTTCTTTTTCTTTATTATTATTATTCCTTTTTGTCTGTTTTGTTTGTTAAGTTTTTGCCAGTATCTTGTTTTGTAGCCCAGGCAGGCCTCGAACTCAAGGTCCTTCCACTTCAGCCTCTCAAGCGCTGTAGAACTGATATATACAACTATGCTGACCTTGCATATTTTTATTTTATTATGACTGTATCTCTTGCAACATTTATAGCATTCTATTTTAAATAGATCTTCAATATTTACGGGACATTTTAATTTAGCCATTTGTTCTATATCTTAATGTAATGGGATGATCAGCATTACCCACTCAATGACTGCATAAGGTGATGTGAAAGGACCACAGCTCTCTGACCCAAAGAAAGACAACTGCCTTCGCTCCAGAATTCTGTGAAGACTGCCAAGCCTTCGATGCACACAGCATCACAGATCACCTGTCTCTGCTGTGCGATCCTCCCTCCTCCCTCCGCCCTCTCCTTTTGCAGGGACCGAGCCACGAAAGCATCTGTCACAAGTCTTCCAGTTAAGCATCTTCCTTCAAGAAACCCACTCCTCATCTCCCATCCAAAGTTCTCTGATAAGTGTCCAAAGAAATGTAAGTGGTAGCACCATCAGGGCGGGTGGAACAGAACCAGAAGCTGCCTGGCCTCACTCTGTTTTATTCCAGCAAAGGAAATCACAGTTTAGACAACAAGGGAGCCACAGCCCTAGAGGTCAAAACATGCAGGATAGGAAGATTAGCAGGCACAGCAAGAAAGAAATAGAAATAGCCTATATACATGTGCAAAACCTTTCCGTAATTAGCAATCAAAAGCAAATTAAAGGACATGCGCCACCGCTTTTCACCTGTCAAGTTGATAAAAACATGGAAGAATATATTCAGTAATCAAGTAGCCAGTTGTGTATTTATTCTGGTTGAAGTTCAACTGAGGGTAGCTCTCCGGGAGGCAAAGCTGACACCTGGTGCTCATCCTGGAGTCCAGGAATTCTGTGCGTAGCTATTTAAGCTGAGGAAGCAACTCAATGCATGAGTGACCATAAGGAGTAAACTGTGTCAGGCATAAACATCAGAAATTACTACTAAGAAGTGGCTTAAATATTCATGATGCCCCGCTACAGCTGTCATACCTTTCAGCTATTTAAAATACAGCTAATTCAGAAAGAAGTTGTCAGTAATAGATTGCTACATGAAAACATTCAGATTTCATATCAGCATGTAAATCACACTCCATTTGTATTTACAAAATATAAGATATGTTTTGAGGCAAATATTCATAAATATTAAAGGCTCATCTTTGGTAAGATTAAGGATGATCAATTTTTATTTGTTTCCATTGCTTCTAAAGTTTAATTTTTTCTGTCAGGAACGGTGCTATTCAAATGAATGATTTAAGAAACAAACTTCTGAGTAGGGGTGTGGCTCAGTAGTGGAGTATGTGTGCTAAGTGCTCACAGGCAATCGGAAAAGAAGCAATAAAAACACAAAACTTGTTGAGCTGGAGAGAACTCGATGCATATGCATAGAGCTCGCTCGTATGGAAGAAGATCTGGTCTGAATTCCCAGCTTTTCACCCACATGAAAAGCTGGCCCTGGATGTGGGGTGCTTTTTGTAACCCCAGTATGATGGGGGAGGGGGCGACAGACAAAGGCAGATCAGGAGATCTCACTGGCCAGGCAGTTGAGCCAAAATGGGGAGCTTCCAACTTAGTGGGAGACCCTGTCTCAAGAAATAAGGGGGAGAGGGACAGAGGGAACATCAAGGTTCTTCTCAGGCCTCTGGAGCATACAGCACTATATTCATGTGCATGCTGCATATACTACAGACACAGAGACACAGACACATACACAGACACAGACACACACACACACACACACACAGACAGACACACACACCTGTGCCATATGCACCAAAATTTTCCCCATAGATATATGTATTTTCACCTTTCTACAATGCTTTATATCCTTGACTCTCTAGATTCTTTCAGCTCTTTGCCCGTGTTATTTTATCTCTCTGTTACTTCCTTGCTTAGCCATTGCTTTGCCTCCTCCACTGTGACTTCCGAACGTTAAACCATCATCACAATCTTCTCCGTTTCCATCTATATGACTGTCATTTTACTGGTATGCAGGTAGCTCAAATAAATGGCAGATGTACTGGCATACCACAGACATGGAGTCTAGTTCAGATTCTAATGTTTATTCTGAACTCATGAGGGAGAGGAGGGGAACGTTTTTACAGAAAATATAAATGTATCTTTATTCACAGACAGTATGATCATTTATGTAAAAAAATCCCCAATTAATATGTGAATTTTCCAAGCTTGCAGCAAATTAGATCAAAAGAGCAAACCAACTGTGTTTCCATTCACCAGAAACAAAGAAAAAGTCAGTAATTAAAATTTATGAAAACAATATCACTTATAATACCATCAAGAATTCAAAACAAGCTGGTAGGTGGTGGTGCACACCTTTAATCCCAGCACTTGGGAGACAGAGGCAGGTGGATCTCTGTGAGTTCGAGGCCAACTTGGTCTACAGGAGCTAGTTCCAGGACAGGCTCCAAAAAAACTGCAGAGAAACCCTGTCTTGAAAAACCAAAAGGAAACAAAAACCACCACCAACAACAACAAAAAAAAAACAAAAAAAAACAATTAAGAAGAAATAAATGGAGAAATAAACACTATTTGAGGGTCATAATACTTGACATGGCTAAAATATCTTTTATTCCCAGAAATGTTGTATACAGATTTAATGCAATTCCAAGGAAAATCTGGTAGAGGCTATTGTTGGGGGTTTGGTTTAGGTTTTTGTGTTTGTTCATTGTGTTTATTTTGTTTTCATTTGTTTTTTTTTGCCTTTAGGTTTTAAGACAAGATCTCCATGTGCAATTTATGCCAACTTCACACTTGAACTTGGAATTCTCCTATCCACGGCTACGTTCTGGGCTTAGATGCCTGAGCCACCATGCTCAGCCTCCGGGTGGTTTTCTGCATAGTCGCTGGCAAGCTCATTTTAATATTCTCAAGAGACTGCGAAGGACTTAGGGAGGGGCTGCAGCAGCCTTAGGGACACTGCGGGAAGACTCACCGCCTGGCTTCCTTTGTGCCTATTTTTTTTTTTTAGATTAAAAGAATCAAAATAGTGTTTGCTGTAAAGAAGCCAAATAGATGATTAGAATGGAAGAGAATAGAATAGACAACCGGGATAAGGCGTAACTCAGGAATAACGGAGCCCATCTTTGGATAACTTCCTATGTTCTCTTAAATGTGACTGAAACCGTATAGAGAGATAGGTAGAACACAGATGGATGTGTGTTTTTATTATTGTATGCGTATGGATGTTTTGTCTGCATGTGTATCTGTGTATTACATGTGTGCAGCGCCCAAGGAAGCCAGAAAGGCCGTCAGATCCTTCGGGACTGGAATAACAGGTGGTTATGAACTGTCATGTGAGTACTGGGTACTGAATCTGTGTCTTCTGGACGAGCAACCAGTGCTCGTAACTGCTGGGCTGTCTTTCCAGGCCCAGATTTTGCACATTTAATGGCAAATTCTTCTACTCACCGTCTCCCAAATCAGTTCATCTTCCTGACCTGCCGTGGCCTGTTACTAACACCGCTATCATTTTGCCCACTCGTGTTTGGAGCCATAATTTACTAGCGTGTTTAGCACCTTGTCCTCTGACACAGATTTTCTAGTACTTACCAGACTCATCAACTGCCTGCTGCTCCCCAAACATTCCTCTAGCCTGGCTGTGACTTCACCTTGTCATTGCTCCTACCTCGGAGTACCCCTGTACCCTTCGCAGTCAATCACAAGAGCACCGCTCCTTCAGCTCTGCAGACAGATGGGGAAGCAGCTGTGCCAGCGGCCCCTCTGAACCCCTGCGTGAACCCCTCCTTATCTTCTTAGACCCCAAGACCTTCCTGAACTACTGAACGAACCCAACCTAAAGAAAGCTGTAAGAGCATCTATTATATACCTCCAATCAGATACTCAGCTTTCTGAAAACAAAAGTCAAAATCCCTTCAACTTCTATACAGTAAAATAAGGGGGTTCAATACAAAGACCTCGGGGTCATCTGCCCAGCGTTATCGCCAAACTCTGCCCCTTACCCATAGTATAGGTGACAACCAGCATGTCCTTTTCTGTTTTTCCGAACTGGCGATTGAAGCCAGACCATCAGGCAAACACCCCGTTGTCTGGGCTGCACTCCCAGCATTTACCTTCTCCAGGTAAAACAAGGGCTTTTCTATAAAGGCACCTGGCACAGTGATGGCTCTGAGTGCTTTGGGGTGATGGGGATCAGCACCTGGGGGACCAAAGCGTACCAAGAAAGACATGTATTTCTGCATTGACAGCCTATGCAAATGGGAGGACGATAAAAGCTCTGGGGTTTGGGAAGTGTTTATTATGTTTTCTAACATTACTCCCTAGGACTGCTCGTGCCATCCCCGCCATTGTCAATTATCCCTGTCTGCTTAGTCCTGCTCCTGATAGAATGCAAATTTCCCAGCGTGGTGCCATCTCTAAGATTCTAAATTTCATTCCTGCCCTGACAGTTCTCTCTGAGGACTCTGATGCTCTGAGACCCCTGCCTCCTAGGAGCTATTTCTTTGTCGAATGCAACATTTTTACTATGTAACCCTGGAAGGGGGTGTGTGCCGCGTATCCACACAGGCCACAGCCATTCTGGGAACATGAATCCTGCTGGTAAGACTCCAGTGAACCCAGAGAGCCACAAGCTATTTCTAGGGAATTGAAAGCATAATAGTCTTCATATCTAAAATGAGATATATTTTTAAAATGAATTCATCTTCTGAGGGGTGAACACCAACAGTGTCTCTGTCTACAACTGAATTGGAAGACTTTATGTTGTTACAGTGAAGTAAGCAAGGCAGAGAGCTGGTGGGGGTGGGGCGGTTCTTCATCTCACCCAGCACAAGCCACACTGTTTTTAAGCCCACTTAAAATACCATATATGCATCAAAGGGCATTCTTTGGGTAAGGCCACAGACAAATGCCTCCTCTGAACACAAAAATGTGTCAATAATTTCTTTTCTTTCCTTTATCAACCTCACTCTACCTGATGAAATATTTTCACTAAAAATGCTTGCATCCCTCTTGCCCTTAAAGCTAAAACTGTCCCCTCATCTCACTCCCTGCTCCAATGTCCTCGTCACCAGTAGCCTGGACACAGTCGCGTACCTCTTGAACCTACTCAACACTGCATTGAAATCCTCATTCTTCATGGGAGACACTCTGAGGTACCTAAGTCCAATCCTCAGCTGATAAGATACAACAACCAAATCCTCTTTGGCAGGGTTGTTTTCAGTTTTTATGTCATGGCTATCCCCTGACACCGCCTCAGCTTTCCTTCTCCGCGCTCTACGCAGACTTCTCCCAACACCTCAAGGGTGGTCTCAGGCCCTCTTTTCTTCATGATGTTTTTTTCCCCAGACACCTCAGCAATACATATAAACTCAGGGACCACACTGCTGAGTGGTCCCTGAGTGGTCTGTGTACTCAGTGCTCCCTACCCTGCCAAATCTCCCTTCCAAGAAGTTTGTATTCAAATGTCTACCCCACATTATCAAAAGCTCAAGGTAACAGACATTCTTCAACTTATGAACCATTGTATGTTAAAAAGCTGCCAAAATCATAACTGCATTTCATATAACCAGCCTCCAAATTATCCTAACCTGAGTTGATCTCACCTGCTTTAAGCTTGTTAAGAACACTTACATTGATCTACAGATGAACAAAATTATCTCATGTGGGCTGGCACACTGGTTTAGTGGGTAAAGGTCCGTGCCGCCAAAGATGACTTGACTTCCATTTCCCTGAACCACATGATGGAAGGAAAGAAACCAACTCATGCAAGCTGTCCTCTGACCTCCACTGTTTTCCATGGGAGGTGCACACGCTTGCATCCATTGATACACATATGCATAAAATAAATAAATGTTAAAAATACTTTTAAACTCATCTTATATAAGCCCATTTTGTAAGGAAGTGTCATATGGCTTATGTAATTGATTTCATTTTGTAGTGTATGAGTATGCTTTTGTCCTACTGTAACATCAAAATTAGAAGTTAAACATTCCTAAATCCGAGACCCTGTATACATCTATCCAGCTGTCATTCCCAGTACTTCTTAAATGGCCATGCCAGGAGAACCATATTCCTCTGAACGTCTCACCCTCAACTCAAAGCTGCCGTCCTGGGGCTTTACTATGGAGGAGCTATGTGAGAGCTCTCACTGCAGTATCATCCACAAATTTCCACCCCCACGTCTACCACAAGGGTGGCTGTTGTACAACATACATGTGATCATGCTGCCTCCTTTTCTAGACTTTCCTCACACCATCCTGAAAACACAATCGATGTCCAACATGATCTACTGGCCACTAAGCAACTTCACCAAATGCCTCCCCTTCCCTGATCCCAGTCCTCAAGCTTCAGGGCCCTCCATGTCTTCCAAGACTCACAGATACCATTTTCTCAGAAGACAGTCATCCTTCTTTGCCAGCAACTTCTAAGAGTTCCATCATGGAAGGGAGTTCCTAGCCTTCCAAAACTGCCACTATAACCCGGTACTGTTCTTTAGTTTAGGCTCCTTCTGGTATGGTAACATGGCAGGTCCTCATTGCTGAAAATTAGGGAGAAAGAGCTGGGAAAGGAGGAAACAAGAGGAAAGACCCCAAAGAAGACAAGTCCCCAATGCACTAAGGACTTCACACAGGAGTCCCCATCAAGCCGCCAAGTAACACATAGGCTTTGGAGCACTCTCATCCAAACCACAGCATCCTCTGCACCTGGAGGAGCAGGCTGGCGGTCCATTTCACTTCCTGTTTGTTGCTGTTGTCATGGTTGTGAAATTCTGCCCTCTCTAGCTTAAGAGCGAAAGCAAGATGCATCAAATACAATCTCCCTAGCATCCCACTTCCAACCTCCCACGTCACATTCTCTATTTCAGGATGAACTGTGTCCCCCTCCCAAAAGAAGACATTGAAATCCTAGTCCCCAGTACCCCGCAGTGTTGTGCTGTACACAGGTAGGACCAGGTCTCTTCTCCTCCCCTGACCTCCTCCCCGATGCCTTCTCCTAAAATTTCTGGCAATGGGGCTTTGGCATGTTCTCTGGTCATGTGAAGATGGGCCTGAAAAGAAAAGCAGCATAGGTGCTAATGACAGAGAGGGTGTGGAAGATTGGAAAATCCCTTTAATGCAGCACAAACAATGAGTGTATGGCTGCTGAATCTACATAAAGGGGAACTCGGACTCAGAGGCTCTGGAAACACACTTTAGAGGAAGAACAAATGAAGACAAAGGTAGAAAACCACCTGCGAGTCAAGAAACGCTTGAGGGTAGCAAATGCTGTACCACAATTAATAAAAACCCAGAGACAGATATCGGGGTTCAACCTAAAGGTCAGAAAAGCAAAACAGCCAGGCAGTGGCTTTTACCTCTACCTCAGTCAAAAATGGCGATCCTACCTCCAGGAATTCTCAGAATAAGATTGTGTGAGAACTGTCTCCTCCCATTTTATATTTCTCTCTAGGGCTGCAATTAAAAGCATGCACCACTACTGCCCAGTTTCTATGACAAACTAGTGTGGCTACTGGGAATAAAGGTGTGTGTCACCACTGCATGGTCTTTAAGACTGACCAGGATGGCTATTTTACTCTCCGATCTTCAAGCAATATTTATTTATTAAAATACAAACGAAATATCACTACAATACACAGAGCCAGCCTGTGCTCAGTAAACTTACCTTTAGTCCCCATCTACTCATGGGCTGGACTGGGTCCCCTCAAAATCCTCACTCTTAAAACTTAACCCTCCTGACCTCAAAACACAGCTGAATTTAGTCTCTAGGGGAGTAATTAATTTAAAATAAGGTCCCTAGGATGGGCCCTAATCCAATCTCTCCAGTATCTGTATAAGATTAAGGCAGAGGGGAGACAGTAGGGGCCTGCTGCCCAGAGCAAAGGTGCTGTGTGGTTGCATAGAGAAGATAAAGTCTGCAAACCAAGAGGAGAAGTCTCTGGAGAACCGCCACCTGGTGACATGTTGATCTCAGACTTCCAGCCCCAAGAAAGAGGATAAATAAATTTTCTTTTGCTTGAGCCATCCGATCCGTGGTATTTTGTTATGATAGCCCAAGGCACTAATAAATTTTCCTTCAGCCTTATTTTAGTATATTTCTTTGTAATTGTAGTAGACATGAATTTTCTCATGGGCAATAAAGCTTTTCATGGAATGAAAAATAAGTTGCCCCTCATGGAAGTTTTACTCAGGAACAGAGATGGAAAATATCTGTGAACAATGCAGCTATCAGGAGACCAACATGTGTATAAAGGAGAAGAGTGAGGAGGAGGGACTGGGAATAGCTCACAAGAGGCTTAGCATGAGAGAGGCCCTGGGTCCTGTCTCAACAATGACAAACAAACAAAACAAACAAACAAAGTGGAGAAGAGAGTTGGGAAGTAAATAAAGCAAGATGTGGGTATCTGGGAGCTTGTACTTGGTCCTACAGGCAAGATTAAACCTTGACATTTCCTGAGCCACACAAGGTACCCACCTATGATGGAATTCTAGGATTAGATAGTTTCTGTGTGTACAGAATGATGTCTGCCCCATTTCTACAATGCAGGAAGTAGGATCATATCGTCTCTATAACCACAGAAGTCTGTATCGACAATGCATCCTTAGAATTTACAGTCTGTCAAGAATGTACAAAAGGAGACATGGAGAATGTAATTAAGCATGCAGCCTTGAGATATTTGACTCAATCACATTCTAGTTGTGTGTCCCTCATCAAGCCTCACTTCCCTCTTTTTCTATAAAATAGAGAGAGTTCTTATAAGGTCTCAGGTGTCTTCAGCCACATAGTAAGTTCCACGCACACTGCTGACCTATCCCATACGTTCAACAACATTATGGTCATTATGAGGCTGGAGGCTGTAAGTAGAAGTGGAGCTTTTCTTTTGTCCCAACTGCCCAGACCCAAATAATAACACAAAAGCTTATATTATAGAATGTTTGGCCTATAGCTCAGGCTTCTTACTAACTAGCTCTTACAACTTAAATTAATCCATTTCTATTAATATACATTTTGCCATGTGGCTTCGTGCCTTTACCTATTCTCTAGCATTTTGCTTCTCTGGAGGCTGGCTCAAATCTCTCCCTGACTCTGCCCTTCTCCTATCTGTATTTTTGGTTTGACTTTCCCACCTGACCTGATTCTGCCTTGGTATAAGCCAAAGAAGCTTCTTTATTAACCAATGAGAGGAATACATATTCACAGTGTACAGAAAGATCATCCCACAGCAGGAATCACTACCTTAGTGTGGCCAAGTGACCTAGCAAAGGCCTTTATCGATCTGCTTACTACAACTCAACTTCTTTGTCCAGTGTTTATATTACCAGGGGTTTTGATAACAGCATCTTATTTTATTGCAGGGGACTTTGATGCCAGTCGTCTTATTTTACCCAGCAAATAATACCAGAGGTCAGAAATCCTCCAAGGACTTTAAAAGTCATGTTGGATGGGAAAGAAGGGGGCATTGGGTCACTGTGCTCTTCACAGATACCAAGATAATACAAGCATCCAACTATCCCTTCCCAGCACCAGAGAAAATTCCCTAGATTATTTCATAATCATGGCCCTGCCAACCATCCCCCAACCAACTGATTTTACAACATTTAGAAGCAGAAAGAGAGAAACCAGCTCTCGAAACCAACTAGAATACGTTATGAAAATAAAGAGTCTATAATTTATCACTTATGTTCAACTCTAGCTCAGGGATTGACAAATGGCTTATGTAAGTGGCAGTCTGTCTCAGACCTGAGTGCACAGATTTTGGAACCAGGCAGACTTGTTAAAGTTGGGAGCAGACGGATGAGAGCAGCTAGTTCTTGAGCAGATGATGAACCTCTGTGCCCCCTACTCTGCAGTTACCACCTAGGCCCTCAAACAATACATACCCTTAACCTCTGAGCCATCTCTCAAGCCCCAGGTCGGCCTCCTTCATGGAGAGTCAAGGATGTAAATGAAAGAGGGCAGAGAAGGCTTCAACACTCAGAACAAACAAGTTTGCATTATCAGAAATTTCTTGATATGATTATTGGAAAATAAACTTACCATTGATCAAAGTCTAGAATTTTAATGCTGGTCTTTTGAGTAATGAGCACTTTATACGGCTACACAGTGCAATGTCATTTTTCTACCATCTTAGAATAGACCATAGACTGCTTCTGAAACTTCAAAAAAAAAAGACATGAATATGTGAGATTTTACATTTATTTTATTATTTTTTTGAGAATTTCATACATGAATACATGTATTGACATAATTTCAATTCCACTTTCTCCCTCTCCAACTGCCTATATCTCCCAAACTCCTCAAATTAATGAACTCTTATTCTTTAATTATTATTGATGTACATACAAGCACATACACAAACCAAAATGAATGAATGCATACATGCGTGTATATATAAATACAACCTGCTGCGACCCTTTAGTGTTACTCATATGTTCCTGTGTTTAAGGATAATCAATTGGGATTAGATAACCTTCCTTTTGCTTGAAAAGACTGATTCTCTCTCATTAGTCATTTGTCGCCTGTGTGTGGCTCCTCGTCCGAAGATGAGGCCTTGTGAAATTCCCCCATCCACACATGAAAGTTGTGTTGGTTGGTTTTGTGTCAAATTTTCATAACCTCCAATCATCTTGTAAGAGGAAAATTGAACTGAGAAAATGCCTCCATCGTATTTGCCTAGAGACAAGTCTGTGGGCATTTTATTGATTGATGTAAGAGGGCCCAGGTCACTGTGGGTCATACCCTTGGGCAGGTGGTCCTGAGTTGTATAAAGAAGCTAGCTGAGCAAGTCATGGGGAGCAAAACAGTAAGCAACAAATTCCATGGCCTCTGCCTCAGTTTATGCCTTGAGTTCCCACCCTGACTTCCCTTAATAATGGACTGTAAGGCAAAATAAACCTCTTTTGACCATGCTTCATCACAGAAATAGAAACCTAAGGCAGGTGCCAACTGGCATTGTCATTGTGTGAGCCTTTTCTAGGCAGCCATATTGTTAAGATTTCATTAGTGCAATGTCTCTCTCATGTGTCGAAGACACTGTCTCACCACAGACATCCTGGTTCTCAAAAGAAGCTTTTTTGGATGAGAAGTCAGAGCTACACTTACCTGTAGGTGTGAGAATAAACATGTATGTCCTGTTGGAAATGATAACTGTTTTAGGAAATGGTAGTTGTAGGATCTTGTCTAGGGTCCAGGACCTCTCCAGCCTTGGGTACTTGTCTAGGCATAAGGATTCCTTCCTCCTTGTCAGGCATTAAGTCTAATAGGGTGAGTATTGGTTATCACCAAGATAAAAGTGCCACTATTGCACCCTTGGAGGTTGTCTAAGTCAGGGTTTCTACTGCTGTGACGAGACACCCTGAACACAGCAACTCTTATAAAGGACAACATTTCATCGTGGTGGCTCGCTTAGTTTCAGAGGTTTAACCCATTATCGTCATGGTGGGAAGCAAGGCAGCAAGCAGGCAGACATGGTGCTAGAGAAGGAGCTGAGCGTTCTTACATCTTGACTCGGAGACAACAGGAAATGGTCTGTGTCACTGGGTGTGACTTGAGCGTATGAGAGCCCCCATAGCCTGCCTCCACACACTTCCTTCAGCAAGGACACACCTAGTAGTGCCACTCTCTTTGGGAGCCATTTTCTTTTGAGCCACTACAGAGATATCTTGCCATGCTGGTCATTGCTGTAGTGTGTACGTGTCACAGCTAGACGGGATTCTTGATTGCTTCCCTGCGTTGGTGGGTTACATAGCACCTTCTGATACTATGAGACCTGGTCCTCATGGAGGAGGCTTCTAGGTCAGTTCTGGCTCTATTCCTCGGAGTCCTGTGTCTGATATATATGGGTCTTACCTTCAAGTTCTAGAGAGCACTCAAGGGCAATAACAATTGCATGTATTGTTTTTTGAAGTCTCTTGGACTCCCCTGCCCAACAGCTCAAAGGGAGTTTCCCATATCTGGTGATGGGGTTTTTGATAAATAGTCTATGGTTCTTGGGGGAAGCATTATCACCCCCATGAGGCATAATATCATTTAAAACACATATAGAATATGCAAATTTAAGTAAACATAAGATAGTATGTCTCCCCAAGGCTTTTTCAATCATGTTTAATTTTCTTTATCCCTCTTTTCTCTTACTCACTCAGTATTATCCTCCCTTCTTTCTCCCCAGATAGTTTCCTAAACTCCATCTTTCTCATTTTTCCCCATAACATCTGTGTCCCATTAGCTTCCCCTCTATTTTTTAATGTTAACGAACAAAGGTGAACTACTCTGGAATCAAGTAGCAAGTCATGCCTTAAATCTCTGGATGTGGCCAGACTTGAGCTCTGGAACCCACGAAAGGATGACTGAGTTGGCCAGCGTTCACAGTAAATGGGTCATCATTTTAGTGACACCAAAACACAGTATTGAAAGATTTTAAACTTCTCATATTTGCCTGAAAGATCAGGTATTGCCTTTAGTGGCTAGGGTGAGGGTGGAGTGGGGAGGAGGGTGGTGGTTCCTGCTGATACAGGCACTTGTGAGCAGCGTGCTCTCAACGATGTCAAGATGGTGATCTTTAAGAGTTTGGTGATGAAACAGAAAAAGTGGGTAAGGGATGACCATGAGCTAAATTTAAGGCTTGGGAAAGACTCAGGTACACCAGCAGGGCAAGGGCTTCAGAAGTGTCCTCACTCCCTAGCCAATGCCCGACAAGTCACCCCCAAAATGAAGGCTGATACACTCTCTTCAACTGGTGCAATTGACACTAAAGCCTCCTTCAACTTATTGTTGGGATCTAGGCAAGGGCCAATGAGGAGGGAGGTCTGAGTGCTTAAATTAATTCCCCTGTGCTGGTCAATCTTGTCAGTTGTACTGGACTGGTAAAGTGCATTTCTCTGTGTATCTGTGAAGCAGTTTCCAGACACAGAGCCCGAGGACTCCGAGCTAAACAGTGCATTAGTCTCCCCATGAAGTCTTACTATGAAGGCATTGCTGAGAGCTGTGCGATGTAATAGGGAGCCTGGTTGGAAGCAGTTTCTTGGAAGCATGCATGTCCTTAGGAGATGTATCTAGCCCTGGCCTCTCCCATTGCTCCCTTTTCTCTGCTTCCTGGTGGACTCGATGTGCTCATCACGCCCGTCCCCCTGATGGAGTGATACCTCTGAATCCACGAGCCAAAGTAAGCCTTCTTCCCTCAGGCTCTGTCGGCTTTCTTTTTTTTAATCAATGACCAAACATCTACTGCTTCTAAAACTCTAATCCGAAAAGACAGAAATAAGACTTGAGGGAACTACAAAACAAAGGGGGCCCTGCCCTAGGTGAGGAATTTAAAGTCCTTTGCCATCATAAAGATCTCTTACTTACCCATCTTACTCACCAGCCCATATTATCAGCGTGAGCCCTGTCTCCCCCTGGAATGCTGGACTCTGATTGGATTCTGGTCTCTGTCTTTCCTAGGCGGACAAAGGACTAATTCCTGAATGGATTGTTCAGAGAAGTGTGGCGAGCTCAGCTAGTGGAACTAGTCTAGAAAGCAAGGGGTTTGTGAGCAAGCCTGGGCTAAAGGGACAGGACAGCTAGTCTTTTGTGGGGAGGGACTTTAATAGTCTTCAAGTCAACTAACCTCAGGGCTGCCCAACTCAAGACTTCCTATTGACAGGACTTTTTATTTTGGGCTTGAAATAAATAGGGTGTGGAGTTCCACCCCACTCCACCCTGAAGCTTAACCAAATTATACAAATACAAATACTCAACACGTATACTGTCCCACTTCATGCAAAACTTGAAATACCAATGACAGGCACAGAATCTCAGTGAAAATCCATCCGCATGACCCATTTAGAAAGCATAGCTCTTAGCTTGCCAAGCCTTATCTGGCTGAGTAAAAACTGGAATGTCTAACCTTCATTACTGTGTATACTTGAGCATTTATAGCTATGATTCTCTTGGTTTTGACTTTTTGGCTACTTGTTAATGTTGTTTTGGTGGCAAGAAGCTACCTAGGAAATGATAATGGTTGTTCAGCTTAGTCACAGACTGAGACATCTTCACTTGGATGCCTTAGGCAAAGTCTTTCATTTCCATCAAGACAGTGGCTTTTCCCAACTTCCAGGTAACTGGAAACCAAGCAGACAAACACATGAGCGATAAACAGTAGACAGAGACAGAACCCAGGCCTTGCCCAGCCCTTTTCACATTTGTTGTTATGTACACTGTATGTTGCCATTAGAAATTAATTCTTTAGAGTGGAAATCCAATCTATCTGTGGACTATACTTTCCCACCAAAAGCAGAGACAGCAGAGTCCTTGTGGAACAAATACAGCCTCTGAGACTCCATCTTGAACCTGCTGAATGAGAGACGGGCATCTGAACTAGACTCCCAGTGACTGCATGCACAGCAAAGGTGGGAAGCCCAGGCTAAGGGACGAGGCCCTCCCAGCAAGGAGAGGCAGCAGGGTTAGTCTCCTAGGAGTCAATGGAGACCTGAGAAAGTCTGTGAAGGAGCCAGGAAGCCAGCAAGCATCTGTCAGAGCCCGCAGAGCGTGTCTGGGCAGTGTTTCCATGAGGCAGTGGTGAGAGTCTGGGGAAAAGTCAATCCGGATGCTATGAGTTCCAGATAACCATGGGTTCATCTTGGCTTAAATAATAACAGAGAAGCACAATTCTGGATAGAAACCCAAAAAGGATCACGAGGAAATCAAATTCAGCACCTGGATCTGACCTGAAAGCCTAGAGCCAGGAAAGCTAGGTCGGCGCTGGAGGCCGGCCAGCAGCTCAGGAAGAGCATGGCTGCACGTGCAAAGGGAAGCCACCAAGCACACGATGAGAAGCGACTGTAGGTCTAGCTTAGCACTGTTCTAGACAAGATGTCACTGCAGACAGCCCTCAAGCCCATTAAGAGGTGCAATGTTGATAAAAGAGACAAAAATTATTAGAAACAATAGGATCATCTCCCTTCAAAATTCAAGGGGTAACTACATAATTATTTAAACTCTCATTATTCACTACTAATAATTTTACACGCTTACCAGGTTGATTCCTGAACACCAGCAACCAAACAGTTAAAAATTAAGGAAAAGGTTAATACTTATAAGAGCAAGTAATATTAAATGCTTAGAAATTTCAGAATCGGTACTCAGTACACACACAAAGTTAGTTAACAAGGAGGATGTGGGCTGGTCCTTGATGAGCCTACCATGCTCATTCTCATATTATTTTGAAAGTAATCCACAGCAATAAAAATGGCAAAGGCTTTTGGACAAATCAATGATACTAGAGTTTTTCCAGCAAATAGAAGCACAAATACAGAAAAGAAAGAAAAAGAGAAGAGAGAGAAAAAGAACTAGCAAAAAGGCAGGGATAATCCTACATGTATTAACATACATATTCATAACAAGTTAATGTATTGATAAAGTGCCGCATACAATACATTACAGTGTGCTCATATGCTATATAACACTTTATATCAAAAGACACATTAAAGTATTTGCCACTTTAAGCTATGATAATTGAAACAAGATGGCAGAATAACATAAATAACAGAGCAGAGGTAGGGAGAGGACATTTGCCTACGACATTAAAAACTGATAAATAGAGCGTGTGTTCTGAGAAGGAATGAAGCGGCAGAACTACTATGTGAAAACATCCAACTCGAGTCACATGCAAGATCTCAGGAAGTTTCAAGGTCTCCAGTAAAGGCTGAATTCCTCCTCACTGGCTTCCAAGGTCCTGTGCTAATTTAAGCAGAATATAGAAAAATGGATGGCAATAAACATAGAATGGGAAATACATAGATTAAAGAGAGAGAGGTGCAGTGGATAAACGTATATTAAAATGAATAAGATGAAAAGAAAATGAAGACCGAAGAGGTGGCTCAGTGGTTAGGATGATGAGAAAAGGAAAGAGTCAGATACAAAGAGAATGAAGGAAACAGGCTCATAACAGTCGTTTGGGGTCTACTGACATTTGAGAGACAAGTAACCATTGTCAGCGCTCAGTTGGTGGGAGAGAGATGGGATTTGACTCAAAGACTAGGACATACACCAGATGCAAACATTTGCAGAGTGAATAACCAACACAGAAGGTATTAGAGACCCGATATAAAGCTTCTGGTGGGCCTCTGATAATGAAGAGCTCCCGAAGTGGAAAAGAAAAGACCAAGCAGTAAAACTCACAAAACATATTCTTCAAAAAACAAAATAAAAATCCCAAGGTAGACCTGGAGGTATCGGCTTGTCATCCCAGATCCACAGGAAGCAGAGGCAGGAGGACCAAGCAGTCAGGGCCGACCTGGATGACTTTAGCAAAATTCTGCCTCAGAGAGCAAAGTACAAAATAGGGGCGGAGCTACAGCTTAGCGGGAGGTGCTTGCCCGGATGCCTGAGCCCCTAGGTCTTGCCTCCAGCAGTAATAATAACAATAACAAACATGAAACATAGAATCTGCACATTAAACACAACATGTACAGAAAATAAGTGAGAGGAAATCAAGACGTCACCTCAGTAACTATTTCACTTTAAAGTGAGGAGGGAGATATGCTCTGCAAACACGCTGAGAAGAAAGAATGGCTCAGTGCCAGAAAAACGGTCAGAGGCCCCAGATTTTATCAGAATAAAAGTCATTGTCAGATCCCACAAAACCCCAAGACTTTCCAAGGGAAGTAAAGCACAAAGTGAGAAAGTCTAGCGAAATTCGTTTTCAAGAATAAAGACGAGGTTACAAAAATGAAAACATGCTACTCTGAAGCCATTGTAGTGGTAGAAAATATTCTGTCTTCGTGATTCCTAAGATATTTTTGCCTCAAAATGAAAGTGTTGAGAGCTATGGTTGAGAGCTATGGTTTTGAATGTGAAACTTTCTTCAATTTTACTTCACCTTTTCTTCAGCTATATGAACATTAATGCTTTGTATTAAAACAATACAATTTTAGGAGAATTTCATGCTACCTTAGAGTTGTCTTGGGACAAGACCGCTTAGTATCAAAAACATCACAGGACACACACGCACATGCACACATGGGTATATACATGCACACACATTGCACACCTGCATGCATACACACATGCATACATACATGCACAGGTCCACATGCACACACATGCAGGTTATCCTGTGGGATATTGGTTTGAGGAGCCCTTTAGATACTAAAGTCTACATATGCTCAGGTCCCTTCCATAAAATGGCCTTGTGCACATCCCCTTGAACCCATGGACAGCCTTTTGTGCCTGTCACTGATTCGGAGCATAGGTTTCTCTGGAGGCATCCATGTTCCGCTGCCTCCCTATGGCTGCTCATTTCTCACAGTGATTCCTACTCTTCTTCTCTTTACTTCAGGGCGGCCAGGAGAAGGCATACAGTCATAGCCAGCTCCCCTCAATTTTCTTCCCATAAGGAAGCCTTCAGAAGCAAGCAGACTGTGCCTTTAACCTCACTTGATAGCACCGACATCCTTCCAGGGTGTCTTCCCAAAGGGAGACAGACACCTTTGGGAGAGCAGGGCAGCCTCTCCGTGGAGATGCAGAGTCTGGCCCAGAGGAAATGTGCTGCCAATCGCCCTTTAAAAGACACCAGTCCTGGGATTGGAAAGGAAGACTGCATAGATAGATGGACTGAGGCTTGAAAGGGACTTTCTTCACCCTTTGGTACTATCTAGCAGTGGAGTTTGAAGTCTTAACCTCTGAGCCATCTCTCCAGCCCATGGGGTTTGAAATCAAAGGCAGAAAGGTACCTGGAACTTCGTAGTAGAGAAGGAAAAATATACTATATGGTGGTTAAAAGATTCTGTGTTAGGGTAGCCTGGACTGGGCCTTCACCCTGCATTTGCTACTGCGTGCCTTTGAATGAGTTATTGAATCTCTGGGTGCCTCAGCTTCCCCTTCGGTAAGGTGGAATTACTCACATTGCTCTCAAAGGCTCTGTGAAGGTTGATGGAAAGACGCACACAAAATGCTTTGTGTCTGTCTTGTCAGAAGTACACAATGACTGCTGGAGAATATTTTCCTCCCATGGAACAAGGAAGCAGTTCAGATTCTCACCCTGGAATTTGCCTGGTCAGAGTTGCATGAGCCATGATCCATCTCTTAGGATAGTAGGCAGAAGGCCAGGCCAGCTTGCAGCACCATAGCTGCTGGACAGGTAAAGGTAGTGGGTCATTAGCAGCTGAGATGACCTCAAACGCTCAGTAGCAGCAGATGTCTCAAAGGGACACCCAGTGTAGTACCCAGCATCCTGTGGCAAGCAGCTTTACATACTCTTAGGAGGCTTTGTTTCCTGTGGTCAAGCCTGCTGGGCTCTCATAGGCCAAATGTACAGATGAAAAGGGAGTGAAGTGACCTGTGTCCACAGTAAGGCTCAGCGTTTATTTGGGACAGGCATCCCAACACAACAGGTTATAGGCGCTAGCACCTGTGTTTCTGCAGCTGCCGCGTCCTGGCCTCAGCCCTACCTATATTCTGCTGTACACTACAGATGTGGAGGTATGCGACGCCCACTGAGCAGATGGCAGAATCACTTCCCTGCCTTGGATTGGCCTCCGTGGGCCATCCACAAAGGGCTACATGCGCAGACAGGGGGATCAACCCTAAACGAGCCTTGCGCACCCTCCCCAGGTGGTGCTGACCCCATCAAATGAAAGAGGCTCCTCTCAATGGGCAAGGCCCCTGGTAATCTTCGTCACTGAGCTAAAAGCCTTTCAAATGGGAGACAGAAGTGCCATAAATCTTAGAGGCGACATTAAATATTTGTCATTGTAACACTTAAGACTTGTTTTAAGTTCATTCCTTTCTAAAAGCTTGTAACAAATAACTGGGTGACCTGGCCCCCACGAGTACATCTCCTCTTGCTCAGCCCAAGGGACGTGAGAGAGCGAGTCCCTGAATGGGCAGGCAGTTCTCAGCCACTGTGTGGTCTCTGGTCCTAGCCAGATGGGGAGTTGCCCCTTTTGTTTAGATGAAGCCAGCTCTCGCCTCGATGACATGAGGGTGGCCACGGCTTTAACTGGACTTTCTTTCAAACTGCTCATTAATCTTCCCCCGATCCCACCCCCAAATGAGTGAGTGAAGTAAATTATTTACATTCTGATGTATCGAGAGTTCTCTTTGGGTTAGGCTCCCATTGGCGCTCATGGGCAGCCAGGAGTGTTTTCCTCAGTCCCGTCTCTTGAGAATCAATGCAGGATGAAATGGGATCAGGTATGTGTGTCTCTTTCCAGCCCTAAGCACACACGCCAGGGAAAAGCTGCTTCTCACTGAATACCAATGCCACCACAAACATTCTGCCCCAGCCCTGTAGTCAGTGCTCTCAAGGTCAATGTTCTGGACCCCTCAGGGAAACCAAAGCCCCCCAGACCCTTGCCAAATGCTGGGTTTCCCCACATTGACAACAAGTCCTTATGGAAGCATGCTGTTATCTGCCTCAGCTTCCTAGGACCAGAAGAACAGGAATCGGCAGCATGAACCTTTCCAAGTAATAGTAAGGGGAGGTGGGCTGAGGGAAAGAGTGACCATCCCCCACCACAGCCCTACTCTTACTCAGACTCCCATTCAGACCCTAAGGTTTTCTGGGATGAAAGTTCAAGTCGATTTTTTTTTTATCGGTACTGGGACTGGGCCCCAGGGCCGTGTACGTACCGAATAGGCATTCTACATCGGAGTGCCAGCCGCAGCCCCCACAATCCGTTTTAATAATGACCAGAATAGAAGGATCCAGGAAGGGCTAAGCAGACAGGCATTCCTGAAGCAGGATCAAACACTAAGAAAAGACCTCCTGCCTGCAGCCTGAACACTTTCCTATTAAGTTTAAATTAATCAGATTGTAACTACAGGGCGATAAATCAACAGCCTCTGAGAGAAGAAGGGATTACCAGACACTTCTTCCCTCCCTTAATGCTCTGCCTCTGTGTCTTTTCAGGCTTCATCTCACCAAGTAAGAAGTTGCTGTTTAACTAGATGCCGAGGCTCACTCCTGTAGCCCCAGCACCAGGGAGGCTGAGGCAGGAAGGTCATTGTGTATTCTAGGTTAGCACACCAAGACCTCATCTAAGGCAGTTTTATAAAATAATCAGATTGAGTACTTGTCAGGTACTCACCAGTCTTGCCCAAGCTTGGTCGCTCAGTGGAGATACTCTTCTTCTGAAAAGTACCACAGAAAACCATCACTTCAGTTTGCTCCAGAGGAGAACAACAGGAATGGGGCTTTGCAGCTGGATGGTGAGTTACAGTCTCATCACCTGATACTTGACAACAGTGTCTTTGCAAGTGCATCCTCTCTTTGGCCCCAACCTGCTCTGCCCATACCAGACCTAGAGCTAACAAAATAGCCTTAAGCCCAGATCTTATCACAAAAGAAACAATACCAATGATATGAAAGATCAAGCCAGTATCTACTCTCCAGCGTCTACCAGTCCTGTAGAAGTGTTTGCCAATGAGAATGACCTAGATGAACCCCAGGACACAAAATTTAAAAGAACGATCAAAACTTGACCAAAGAACTGAAGGAGATTAAAGAAGACACTTAGAAACAGCTCAGTGAAGTCAAAGAGAAAGGAGCCTTAAGAGAATAAATACCCAAGTAATGCCCAAGATAAGATAAACATAAGGCTATTGGAAATGATGAAGATGGTCAAGGCACTGAGAACAGAATTCAATGAGGAGATAGAAACATTGAAGAGGACTCCATCTGCAGTCAAGATGGAATTGAAAAACCCAACAACTCAACTAGAAAACTCAAAGGGAATCAAGCAGAAGATGGGTATGAGCGTGCAGAGAATCTAGGCCAAATAATCAAAGAATATGAAAAAAAACTTAAAAGCAGGAAAGGAACGTACATGAAATTTGAGGTACCATGAAGAAACCAAACCTTTGAATTAGAGAAAGAAATGAGGGAGGTGAATATCCCAAGTCACTGGCATAGAGCAGATCTTCAAAAAGATCACAGAAGAAAACTTCCATAAACCAAGGAAATACACACCCATAGAGATTCAGGAAACACAGAACACAAAGCAGATATGAGTACAAAAGAAAACTGGCATGGCATTTCGTCATTAAAATACTGAGTATATAAACAAAAAAAGTGTATTGGAAGCAGAAAGAGCAAAACCACAAGGCATATTTAAAGGAAAACACAACAGAATTACAGCTGATTTTTCAATAGAAACTTTGAAAGCCAGAAGAGTCAAGAGCAGCATTCTAAGTTCTAAAAGACCATGTTTATCATTCTAAACTAGTATAGCCACAAAACAATCTACCATAACTGAAGGAGAGAGAGAAATGTTACACTATATAAACAGCCTTAAAAATTATATCTAATAAGCCTAATCTAAAAAAAATAGGAAGAATTATTTATAGCTGAATTATTTATAGAGAAGGGTGTTTACAGACAAGAAACTATAAAAACAAAATACCAAGCCATAATTATTAAAACACAAAGTACCACCAAGAACACAAACAACAACAAAAATCAACAACATGATGCCCATAATCAACACACGTTTCAATACTAAATTTGAATATCAAAGGTCTCAATGCTCCGGGCAAAAGGCATGGACTGACTGAATGGATCAGGAAACAAAATTCATCTGTCTGCTGTTTCCAAGAACCCATCTTAGCTTTAAAAATAGAGTAAAAGAATGGGGCAAAGTTCTCCAGTCAGACAGGATTAGGAGGCAAATAGGCATCACTATTCCAAGCTAGCTCAAAGGACCTACACTGGGGGGGACAAAAACCAGGAAGAGCACAAACAAGTGACTTAATGATGTAGTGCAAAGACTTGGAAAAACAAGAACAAACCAAGTCCAAACACAGGCAAATATTACATAATCATCTCAATAGATGCAGGGGAAAAAGCCTTTGAAAAAAGTACTTGCCTTAATGATAAAAGTCCTAGACAATGTGGGAAGAGAGAGAACACACCTCAACGTGATAAACACTATATACAAGAAACCCACAACCTACATCATCCTAAATGGAGCAAAGCTTGAAGAAATCCCACTGAAGTCAGGAATGAGACAGGAATGCCCACTGTCCCCATTCCTTTTCAATATTGTACTCAAAGTACTCGCTGGAACAATGAGAGAAGAGAAGAAAATTAAAGAGATACAAATAGGAATAGAAGAAGTCAGATTATCCCCCCCCCCCCCCGCCGCGGATGACATGATACTACATCTTAGAGATCTCAAAATTATAACAGAAAATCTTTTTAAAAAATAAACAAATTCAGCAATATGGCATGACACAGAATCAACTTGGACAAACCAACAGTTTTCTTTTTTTTTTTAATATACCACGAACAGACAGCCAGAAGCGGAGATCATGGGCACGTTTCCATTCACAGTATCCTCAAGGAAAGTAAAATAAATACCCAAGAATAAACCTCTCTAAGGAAGCGATGGCCTCTACAATCAAACTCTAAACCTCTGAAGAAAAACACTACAAAATGGAAAGGCATACTGTATTCACAGATTGGTAGGGTTAATGTTGTGAAAATGACCATTCTACCAAAAGCTATTTACAAAATCAATGCAATCGCAATCAAAAGCCCCATCTTATTTTTCATAGAAATAGAACAAACTACCCTGAGATTCATATGGAACCACGAAGACCACAGATCGCCAAAAGAAGAATAATAGAGGGATTGCCATTCCAGATCTTAAGCTATACTGCAGAGCCACAGCAATTAAAAACAATATGGTACTGGCATAGAAACAGACACATAGACCAATAAAACAAAATCACAACCCGAACAAGAGCACGCGTAACTTCAGTCATTTAACATTTGACAAAGATGACAAAAAATATGAGCTGTCAGAATCTCCAACAAATGGTATTGAGGAAAGTGGTGTCTATGCACGGAAGAATGCACTGTGACCCTTATCTATCACGCTGCACAAAAAATACCTCCCAATAGATCAAAGCCCTAAATGTGAAACCTGAAACTCTGAAACTGGTGGAAGAAAATGCAGGCGGCGCCCACTATGGCATCCCACCATAGAAGGAGGAAACTGAACAGGACTAAAAGCGAAGGCCAACAATTGGAAGTGGAATAAAACTGAGAGATCTGTACGGCTAAAGACACCGTGGAACAGGAAGCCCACACGGTGGGAGAGAATCCTTGCTACCTATACATCTGACAGAGGATTGATATCGAGAATATATAAAGAACTAAAAAACAAATAATTTTTTTTTAAAAAAAAAAGAACCATTCCAAAACCTGAGCCTGGTATCTGAACAAGGAATACTCAAAAGAAAAGAGAAAGTTAAGAAATATATATATATATATATATATATATATATATATATATATATATAAAGTCCATCATTTCTACAAATTAAGGAAATGCAAATCAACACAACTCTGAGATTTCATCTTATTCCGGTCAGAATCGCAAAGGTCAACAAAACAGCAGACAAGAGCTGGGAGGGATTCACAGCAGAGGAAAACTTCATGTGCTGTTGGTGAGACTGCACATTGGTGAAACCACCATGGAAGCCAGTGTGGAGAATTCTCAGAAAGCTAAAAATAAATCCACCACATGACCCAGCTGTACCACTTCTCGGCACACGCCAAAGGGACTTAACACCCTACTCTATAGATTTTTGTTCAGCCATGCTCACTGCCACCCTGTTACCAATAACTGAAGAACAGAAAGAACCTAAATGTCCTTCCCCGATGAATATACAATAAAAATATGGTACATATACCATGGAATACTATTCAGTTGCAAAGAAAAATGAAATCATGAATTTTGTCGGCAAATGGATGGAAGTAGAAAAGATGGTATTGAGTGAAGTAGCCCAGCCCCAGAAAGACAAACATCGCCTGTCCCCTCACATTGGAGCCACCTAGCTCCAAATCTTCAGATTTAAGTGTAGCCCTAACCCCTCATCAAGAACTTTGTAACAACAGACAGAGACCCCTACAGCAAACTGCGATCAGTCGACATGTGGAGACCAGTTCCAACGCAAACATCTACAAAGCAACCCCTACACTTAAGGCTCAGGGGACACTGTGGAAGAGGGGGTGGACAGACAGAGTCACAGGATCTGAGAGCTTGCTGAGGGAGTCTGTCTCCTGGCAATGTCATCTATACAGTCTCATCAACACAACTGCCGAAACACGAGCTAAACAGGGACAATGTCACTAGGTGTGTCAGTGTGGATGAGGACAAGCCCACCAACTCAACTCTACACAAAGAACTGTAGGCAGCTAAGGAGTGCTGAGAGTGGGAGAAATTGTGGTCCCTGGGGAAGAGCACACCAGTTGGGTGTCTGTCAGCTGGGTGTCCTGTCCTCAGTCGTGAAAACACGCATACAAGCAACATTATACAGACGGAGCAAGTTTTGTTTAGGGACATAAAGGTTTAGGAGGAAGGCAATGGGAGGGTCAAATAATGTAATTTTAATTTCAAAACTTAAAAAAAATGGTTAAAAAAGAAAGTGCGTGATGTTAAAGTGTCGGCCATGCGTTGTGAGAGACTGGAGCCCTGGTACACAGAGGACAGAAATACAAGACATGACAACCACAGAACGGGCATGGAAGTTTCTTTCAGTATTTGCCCATGAGACACAAAGCACGAAGCCACCACCACAGGGGAGTGTAAGTGACGATGGCTATAGAGGGAGAACTTGTCTCAAAAAAAAAATCTGAAATAGAACCTAAATGGGAAAAGAATGCCAGGAACTTAATCTAAAATAGACACAGAAGACACAGAGTCAATATCTTATCAGAAATGTGGGAAACCAAAGAGTTTGGAATTTTGATGTTTTTATTGTGGAGTTCTTTTAGATATACGCTGAGGTATATTGGGGATGCCGTACAACTCTAAAAACAAATCATTTAGGTTACTTATATGCCTTAGCCCAGAAATAATTTTATACAATTGTGCACCATACTTTCCTTGGTCGGGGGGGGGGGGAGGGGGCACCAACCATCTCCCAAGGGCTTATCAACAGTTTTGAAAGCTTGACCTAGTTTAGCCTCATTTCTGACTAGCTCTTTTAAACTTAACTTGTTTCTCTTTATCTACCCTTTGCTTTGGAACTTTTTCCTTTCTTTCTGTATATCTTACTTTCATTGCTTCTTAGGTCTGGCTGGTGCTGCCTGGCTTCTTGCCCCAGGCATCTCTCTCTCTTTCTCCTTGCTCTCTTCTTTCTTCCCTCTTCTCTCAAGTCTAGATTTCTCCTCCTACTTATTCTCTCTGCCCTTCAGCTTTGTCTATCCCTCTCCTGCCTAGCTATTGGCCACTCAGGTCCTTATTAGACCAGTCAGGTACCTTAGGCAGGCAAGTTGAAACAGATGCAACATACTTTGGATAATTAATCACACACCCTTACATCATTGAACAAATGCAACACACTTTTGCACAGCCAAAGTAACATTCCACTGCATAAACAAATGTAATACATCTTGACCCAGATACAATAATATTCTACAACCCAATTGTTTTAGTGTTCCTGTGTTTGTCACATGACCTATCACAAGGTCAAGGCCTGGAATTTCCACTGATAGCATCATGTAGGCACTCAAACAATTTCATATTTTGGACTATTTCAGTTACAACTTTCATCTTCCGGATGTCTAGCCAGCATGAAGTAGAGGGAGAAGTAGAAGCATGTGCTATTGTTTGTATGATTAAAAACAATGAAACAAGCATGTTTGTGATTGTTTGAACTGTGTGGAATACCTTTCAAACAATATGCAAGAAACGAGCAATAAGGTTGCCTCTGGGGAAATACACAGCGGCTGCCTTCAGGGCTAAGAGAGAAACTCATCTGTTGCTGCCCATGCTAATTATTTAAAAACTTAAGTAGGGCCTGAAGAGGTGGCTCAGGAGATAAGAGCATGCACTACTCTTGCAGGGGACCCAAGTTCAGTCCCCGGCACCTACGCCAGGCAGCTCCCGACCACCTGTAACTCCAGCTCCAGGGCATCTGATGGCCCCTTCTGACCTCTGAGGGCACTTCACTCACAAACCCACACAGAAATAAACACACATGGTTAGAAAGAAAATCTTTCAAAAGCAACTTAAATACCTGTATTACAGTCCCAGTTTTTAAAAGACAGAAACATGAACACACTCCACGCAGTAGAAAGAAGGCATGTATTACGGATGTTTAAGTTATTCGGCCATGACATACGTCATATATTTTTTAGATTATTCACCCTGGAATCACTGATGAAAGGGACCAACGATTCCCACACATTTCTGGAGGGCCTGCAGCCGGGCTTCAGGCTGGACCCACAAACTGTGTCTGTTAATAGAATTCCTGTCTCAGAGGTGTGCGCTGCACCTGAGCGGCACTTGGAGTCTGGCTTATTGATAGATGAAGAAGATTGGCCATGACACTGTGTCCAGGGAATCCCTGGTGCCATTTAGCTAGCACTTAGAACAGCTACTTTCGAACAATTACCTTCAGACTGGGCCCACCCTGGCAGAACAAAATCATCACCTTAAGTACTTTCCCAGTTCCCCACAAATGAGGATTCTTGTGCTGCAAGAGAGAACAGGGCCATATTTTATTCAAAAGCGAATCTGCCGTCCCCCTTTTATTTCCTCTGCTGTCTACCTTAGATCACAAAGCCTGTGACAGCGGTGTCCTTCTGAAGGATTCCGACAGCCCCATCTTTACAGGCCTTCAATGGCCATTCGGAGTTCATGCTCAGTGAAGCTCACGGACCTTTCATTGTCTGCACTTGAAATGCTATTCCAGCCTACTCGCACCCACTCCCACGCATCTCCACAAAAGTCCTAGGCTGCCTCCGGTCCTGTCACCATGTTCCCAACCTCCAAGCCATTGCTCAGGCTTGTCTCTTCATTACCTTCTTAATGAACCACTACTCATTTATCAAGCCTTGGATCCAATTCACCTCCCAGTGACATATTCTCCAGCTCCAGGAGACCAAATTGATGGATACCTTTTCCTTAATCCTAGGGCAAAGACTTGGCGTGAGTCCCTGCTGTCGCTTTTACCACACTGCCTGATTGTGTTTCTCAGCCATCTCTCCCCAGCATTTGTCATCTCCACTAGAAACAGGTGTGAAATATGCATGCTTATACCCATAGTGCCTAGGCTATTCCGCTTTTGGAAAACATTAAATGCTCAACGCTGTCTCTAGTGAACACGAATTCTCCAGTGGTTGCTGGAATGCCCAGCTCCATTTCTCATCAGCAGGAACATTTTAGCCCAGGCAAGCTGCTTTGCCCCAGGGAGGCTGCCCCAACCAGACAAGTTACCCCAAATGGAGCTTCAACACCCCCCTCCAAAACCACTTTTGTCTCTTTCCCGTTGTCTGTGCTTAGCTACTCTCTTTCAGACGTGCTGTGATGTTGCTGATGTCCAACCAGAAGATGTAAAATGAGACAGCCAGCTGTGCTGACAAGATGTGGACTTCCTTTTTGTAGCCAGCAGTGTGTATGGGACACACACAGGGGTGTTCACAACGGCACACAAACTGGAAACGACCTGTCGCCAGCAAGACAGAAAAACCAATAGAGTCATTCAGTGGATTACTACAGAGAGGTGAGAAGGAAGCAGAGTTCTACAAGCCAGAGGAGTTAAGAAAACGATATAAAAACAAAAACAACCAAAGCTCAAACCCACGAAAACCAGATCTATGATGATAGAAATCATTGCTTGGAGCCTAGTAACTGTGGGGAGGAAGGAGGGCTCTCCTGTGCTACGGCTAAATACTCCAACTCGTGATCTGGGCTGGGTTACATCCCTTGCACTTTGAAGGTGTATCAAATTTATGGTTTATATTATTCTGGAATAAAAATAAAACCTCGCAGCATCTAAAGAAAACACTACAGCAGCTAGCTTGTACCTCCACATGGGAGGAGTCTTCTTAAATGGCCAACAATCAGTTAACTCATAGAATATGGTTGCCCTTTATACATCTGAGTAAGTTTGGGAGGAGGCTGAGCAGTTTTGCACTGAACTGAGACCATAGGTGTGTATACTAAGTGTGCCTTTGACGTCTCTCCATGTATACTATGGAAGCCAGTCTCTGTAGACCCCAGACAAACAAGTCTGGGTCCTGTGGGTGGCTCGACCACTTGAGTACCTGCTTCCCTTTGGTTATGGAGGAGGCTGATTGACATCTAAAATGCCAGCAATGCTCTTCTCAGTTCACCTTCTGGTGCGGGAGAATTATCTGTATTCTGTCAATCATATTTTAATAAAACGCTGATTGGCCAGGCAGGCAGTATAGGCGGGAAAGCCAGACAGGAAGTAGGGGTGGAGCAAAGAGACTGGGAGTATTCTGGGAAGCAGGAAGCTCCCTCGTTACTCCTGCGCAGACCACCGAAAAGGCAGCATGTAACTTGACCAGCTGAGAAAGGTAGGGAGCCATGTGGCTAATGTAGATAAGGATAATGGGGTAACATAAGTTATAAGAGTTAACAAGAAGCCTGACCTAATGGGCCAATCAGTTTATAACCTTATGGAGTCCTGTGTGTGATTTCTCTTTGGGATTTGCCGGTTGTGGGGTACCGGGCAGGACGAAAACCCCAACAAGCCGTCCCCCTCATGTTACAGCCTTCTTCAGGTCAACACTAGGCAAAGTGAGATCCACAGATCAGTGGGTAGAATATCAACCTAAAGCTTGTTAGAAATGCAAGTTATGAGCCCTGCCTGGATGACCAAATGAGAACCAAGTGGTAGGCCCCTAAGTAGATCAAGCGTAATTTTGGTTTTCTATGATGGGATGCAATTACAGTTTGACCTTGAAATGTTACCCACAGGCTTCTGTGTATAAACACTTGGCACCCAGCAGGTAGTGCTGTTTGGGCATTTGGGGGATTGAGGAAGATTTAGGACACGGGGCTTAGCTGGTAGAAGTAGGTGACTAGGAAAGGACCCTGGCAGTTACAACCAGTGCCAGTTTCCATCCAGTTCTCTCTGCTTCCTGGTCCATGACATAGAAAGGAGCCCTGTCACGCACACCGGATGCCATTAGCTCACTACGCCCTTTCTTTCCACATGGACTGAAATCTACCTAAAACTATAAGCCCAAATAAATCTTGCCTCTCTCTTAAGTCACTTTTGTCAGGGGTTTGGTCATGGTGATGAAAAAGTAACTAATACAGATGTGTTGACAGCTGGACCCTCATCTACAGTTCCAGGGCTAGCCAATTCTTCAAGCCAGTTTTGCAAAGGGAGTTTTTCAAATACAAACCCACCAAGCCAGAGCCCACACACTGACCATGCCTTCTATCCAGCTCTAGTACTGATATCTACATTCCTCGGTCTCCCGAGGACCCGCTAACAGTTCCCTGGGGCCAGCCCCTGTGCCCCAGAGCCCTGGAATCATCAGAGCGTGCCAATGCTAGGCTTGCTTATTTTTTTTCAGACAGGTTACTCATGCAGAAATCATAGTGCGGTCTGTGCCTGCAGCTTTTCCTTTCCTGTGTGGCCCCAGCATCATAACACATCTCTCTCTAAGAATCTGTGAATTGTAAGCTACTTTTTCTTTCCCTTAAAAAAATGACTTTGATTTTGTCTGTGTAAAAATGCGTGCACAGATGCCATGGTGTATTAGGGGAGGTCAGAAGACAACTTGGGGATCGAACTCAGGTCATCGGGTTTGGCAGCAAACACTTCCACCAGTCTTGCCTCTCACAAGCCACATAAACTCTTCTCAATATAGCTGTCTTCTTCCCTGTCTCCCTATGCCTCTACTGTACCCTTCTGGGTTTTTCTGGTTACTACCTTCATGCAGACCTCTGGTCTTTAAGACACAGGTCGTCTTCTGCCCTTAGGCTATGACTAGATTCCAGATCTTGCCACCTGTACAACATGGCCAGACTCCTCTGGAGCCAGATATCTTTGCATCACCCTCCAGGACCTTACCCCCATCTCACCATTTCCCGTCATCCTCTCTACATGATCTCGGTGCTGACACCCAGGCTTTCTGCTCTTGCGTAACATTGCAATGAAAAAGGCATAATGCTGGCATTGTTTTTAGTGGAGACAGCTCAGAATGACAAAGAGAAGGAAACTGCTTCCTTCCGCCTCCTCCAGTTATTTCTCTTTGTCCTCCTCCTTCTCCTCTCTGCTATTCTCCCTCATTTTCCTTTTTCTTCCCCAATGAAAACCTGTGGAGTTCGGAGAAATGGAAAACATCAGTCTCTCAGTCGCTCTCTTTCTTACTTACTGGTGTTCTATCTTACTTACTGGTGTTCTATCTTACTTACTGGTGTTCTATCTTACTTACTGGTGTTCTATCTTACTTACTGGTGTTCTATCTTACTTACTGGTGTTCTATCTAAAAGCCAAGAAGTAAACAGATGAAAGACTCCTTAGATTTCCCCATCATGTACTTTCAAGATTTACATCCTTTAGAGCCCACCAGACCACAGAGCCTTCCATTGTCTTTCAAGGTCTACCTTCAGTGTCTCCTCTTCCATGGAGACTGCTGTGAATTTACTTTGCATAGAGCCATTCTTTCCATTTTCATTTTCATGGCAATTTTCTGGGACTCCGTTGTGTCTCCTAGTTAACTGTACAACTGAATAGAATCAAATATATTTTATATATATACATATACATACATACATACATACATACACAATACATACATACAATCTAAGACTCCCCAAAAAATACAGGTGATTTCTGTTGCCCTTGTTTGCCTCAGAGCCTGGAGGTAAGCCCCTACTGCTGAAGGCACCATGTCTTTGAATACAGGACGCAGAGGATCCAAACTGACCTGACCCGGAAGCCTTTTCCCTGAGGTCTAGCTTTCATAGTACTAGAAGGTTGGTGTGCAAGCTATCAATGGAGGTAAGCAACTGGTAATCCCACTGAGTTGTGACGTCTATGAGCTACAACAATGACCAGCAAGACAAGAGAGTCCTATAAGTGTGTCATAGTGGGCATGCGTATCTTGGTAGCAACCAACACCTGTCTAATTGAACTTAAGGCCTGCTTAACAAGAGAGCAACTATTTCTGGTACTAGCAACCTAGCCAAGTACCCAGGGCTAGTGAGGTCATGGATCTCAGAGGAGAACCTACAACCTCCACTTTTCCAGGCCAGTGTAACTCCTAACTCTGTTTTAAGTACTTCTCCGTAGATGCACAGAGAAGTGTAGCTCTCAACACTCCCCATCCATCAAAGAATCTTCTCTTTGTCTTTGCATCAGAGACCGTTACAGAAAAACCATAAATGCTCAAAATGCAGAGAACAAACTGATCATGGGCCCCAACCTTAAACAAAGAACTACAGGCAACTAAGGAATGCTGAGAGGAAGAAAATTAGTCTTCCCCATGGAGAAGCCCCTTAATCAGTTATCCAATGCCAAGCAGTCAGCTACGAAACCATATACATACAACTAATACTAATGGACTTAACAGATTGGATTTTTCTATTTATGCACCTAGATGTAGAGTAATAACAAAAAAACTTAAGTTTTTTTTTTAATTCTCAGGAAGGTGGAGGAAGAAAAGAAGGGATGGAAAGAAAGGATTGGGGAATGAAATGGCAGGGGGAAATGGTGTAGGTATATTTTAATTTTTAAAAAGCAAAAGTAAAAAAAAAATACCTGCCACATCTAACTAGGTAGTTTACAGTTTTATGTCTATAAAATGGCCTTCCCTAGTCCCTGAAGGGACTTAAGCAAAAACCTTTGGCTTCATAGTTATGAATTAAGAAGAGAAAATCATAAATATGCCCAGAGTTTGGCAAATATCATCCTCAAAACTTTATTGGGCCGAGTAAGGTTTGCTGGCTCCGGAGCGCTGACAGTCATCAAGGTAATTTTACAGCAAGTTCTCCTACTTAAAATTTCGACTTGGACAGCCACCAAGTCTATGCAGGGGTATTCTTATATGGCCACAAGAGCTCAGTTGCTCAGGGAGAAGAATTTGTCCTTAGGAAATGGTGCAGAATAGCCCAAATAGGAGGAGCTGGCTACTCTCCTGGGTGTCAGAAGCTGCAAAAGTGCATCCCGGGATGGCAGCCAGATTCAGGTGAAATCAGGCATAGTACAGGCAGCATTAGGATGGGCATCTAAAGCCTAAGACACAATTAAGAGGAATAACTGGGCCTTCAGCCACCTGCTGTTTGGATGGGGCTAAGGGATGTGTTAACATTCCACTCTGTAAAGACTGCCTTCCCCCGTGGTCCATAAACCTCTTTTGCCTTAGTCCTGAGGTATAAAGTAAAATTAGTTTCTGTAACTATGATGGCTAAGGTATGAGGGGTTTATGGACTCACATTTGATCTTCTACCCCGTGTGGCATAAATGCTCTGTAGGCTTGCTCATTGATAGCAAACTTCTGAAAATCTACCCTCCCTTATCCTTTATGAGCTGGTTTTCATCAATTTTGCTTCTTGACGAATTCCTGAACGGTATTCCCAGTCCTAAGAGATGAACAGAGTGGTTTTTCTCATGCTTCTGTCCCTGAACCACAGGTTTTGATTAGAAGTCCCCTAACAAATCATCAGGCCTCTTGAGCTCTCCTTCCACCCATGAGGATGCTAGTGTGTAGCTTCCTGCCATTTCCGGTTGCTGAGTTTAAGGAATGTCTGATCAGCAGTGTGTTCCTCTTCCTGCTTCCTGTCTTATGCTACTGCCTACCTGGGCTTCAACCCACTTAGAGCTAGCATCTTCCAAACTCACTAGGACGGGGTATTCCTCTGTCTCTTGCAGTGAGGTGGTTTCCATTTGGGTACCCAAAATGGGTAGCTATTTCTCTCCTCCAGGAATCGGCTCCGAGTGCTGCTACCCATCCCGCCAAAAGCCAACACCTGGATTAGACAGATCTCCTTATAGCTCACTGTTTCTTCACATATGTTCTACAGGTCTCTATTTCGTCAGTGCTGGAAGCCATGAAGACATAATATACAAAAGGACTTTGTAGCTGAGCAGGAGTGGCGGGGAGCAAGTGAGACTGTTCAACGAGATTCTTCAAAGGGAGAATTCATGGCACCTTTGCTAGGCAAACACATCAGGACCACACCTAAGGAAGGTTAGACTGCTCTGTGTCCCAAAGTTTACATGACCATGTGTCCTGGTTTGGTTTTCCATTCCTGGAATACACACCATGACCAAAATCAACTTGCGAAGGAAACGGTTTATTTGGGTTACACTTCCACACCACAGTCTATCGCTGAGGGAAATCAGGGCAGGAACTCAAGCAGAAGGAGAGGCAGGAAACAGGAGCGGTGATGTGCACGTGCCTGCTGCCAGTGTACCTCCTAGGACCACCGACTCAAAGATAACACCACCCACAGTGGACTGGACTCGCACATCAATCACTACTTAAGAAAATGTTCCACTGACTGGCCTACAGGCCAATTGATGAAAGCATTTTCTAGGCTCACATTCCTTTCCCCCATATGACCCAGCTTGTGCCAAATTGACAGACAAAAAAAATAAAAATAAAAATAGAAAAATTAACCAGAACACCATATCATGTCTTATTTGAACTTAACGTCTACAGAAAAAACATTGAGAAATGTTTTCCAGAGAAGAACCTACCATCTGAGTCGCTGTAAAATAATTTTTTCTGCTTCTTTTTTGAGTGAGTGCTTGTCTCTATCTGTGAATTTTTCTAAAGTTTCTGAAAGAAACTAGGAATAAGATAATTCAGCAAGTCTCCATTTGCCTGAGCTTCCAGAGAACTTTAACCTAACTCAAGACTCTGTTGAAGATTTCAGGGCAACAAAAGGAATCAAAGAAAGTGATTAAGTCAGAGTTACCCAGGGTTCTCAATAAGGTAGATAGATAGATAGATAGATAGATAGATAGATAGATAGATAGATAGATAGATGGATAGATAGATAGATGGATGGACGGACGGGAGAGAGATGGATAGATGGATGGATGGATGGATGGATGGATGGATGGATAGATGGATGGATGATAGAGGGACTGAATCAAATCACTGATGCTAAAATGTAGCACAAAAAGCATTCTGTTAGCCGGAGACCTGCAGATTGGTTCATTATATAACCAAAACCTTAGAACAAAGAAAGGACTGTGTCATTACTGCTCGGAGGCAAGAAACTGAGAAGCAACTGGTGCAAGACCTGGAGATTCCCTTGAGTTCTGCTGTCCAAGGCAGGAGGATGACCACAACCTATCTCCCAGAAAGAGAAGGAACTGCCTTTTGCTCTGCCTAGGTCCAAGGCTGACTGGATGCTTGCTTGGTTTGCAGCTAGATCTCCTCCCTCATTTCACAGACTCAAACAATCCTCTGTGCAAACCCTCTAAGATTTACCCAGACTCAGGGTTCTGCCAGTTCTTAAGGTTATTTTTTAATCCTGTCAAGTTGACAGCTAAAGCCAACCTTCACTGTGTTTACCATTTTCAGCCATGGGGGAAATGTAAACCAAAGCTGTATTGTCATACTCACTGGAAAAGTTTTAACAAGAAGACAGACTATAACAAATGCTGACAAGGTTATGGACATAATAGGACATTCATTGACTGCTGGTAAAAATTGTAAAATGGAACAGCTGCTTTGGAAAATAACTTGGCACTTCCTCGAAAGTTTAACATATCTTCAGAATGTTACTGAGAATCTCTACCCCTACATACTCATGAGAAATGAACACAGATGTGCACATACATACATTCTCTCTCTCTCTCTCTCTCTCTCTCTCTCTCTCTCAATTTTACAAGTATTTATAACCAACTATATGACAATAGCCAACTAATAGTAGCATCCTAAATGTTCACCAAGTACAAAATCAATGTTGTATACCTACACGCTGAAACTATCTTATTTATCAGTGAAAAGGAAGAATACTGGACATATAACTTATAGAGACAAACAAGAGGGCTCCAGAAATGGAAAATATCACTAACAGGTAAGGGAATTCTTTTTCTCTTGTAGTAGAAATATTTTAAAATTAGACTTTGGTTACATGATTGCATAATTCTATGGATATACTAAGGAACCTTGAATAAAACACTTTAAATTGTGAATTGTATGGCATATGACTTATATCCCTCAAAATATTAAACTTTCTTACTCAAAATGGTTGCCTTCTCTCTGTATGTTTTATATTTGGGAGCTGTCTGTCTACGAATACAAAATTTTAATTGGGTAGAAAGAGTTGAAAGGATCAACTGTAAAACACAGTGATAATATTGTGTTTTTAAACTGTCAGAAAAATGGGTTTCAAGTGTCCACACCACTGGAGATGACAAACATTTGAGATTCAAATTAGCCAGACTGCAGGGTACCCATGTTTTGATGCAACGTGTTATACAACCTCTATAGACACACTTTTATTCGTCAAAGAATTCATTGGTAATTTTATATCGCCTTGACCAAATACCTAACAGAAGCAGCATTAGGGTAGAAAGATTTATTTTGGCTCATAGTTTGAGCCATCGTGTATGCAAGGCATGGTGGCTATTGCTCTGTCCATGCTGGTAGAATCTTGGTTCACCCAGAAGGAACGAGAACTCCAGTTAAATTAAAACCAGATCTCCTGAAGGTACCAGTATTAGCACCAGACACCCCAAGATCAAATATCCAACACAAAAGTGATTTGTCCCAAAGGGACAAAGGACAGGAAATATACAAAAACAAGAACTAAAGGACAAGGGAGAAGGGGAAAGGAACAAAAAGAGAGGAGAGAGAGCTTTGTCTCAGACGAACAAAGGACGGCCTCTGTTGGAGAGGAGAAAGATGTGGCACATAGGCAAATGGTGGTTGATAGAGATAAAAGTGGAAACCCCATGTTAGGACGAGGAGTTTGATTTTAATTGAGCATCTTAATTAGGTGAACCAAAGGGGAATTTTGATTGCTGGACTTCAATACTTTGATGACTGGATCTTGGTAGTCAGCCTCAGGAGGAGGAAGTGGCCAAATACGGGAACAGACTTTGGGGAATAGCTTTGGAAATGTAATGTAATCATTTTTAGAAAGCCATAGGGAATGAGGGAGAAGGGCAACACCTGACAGAGAGTGGGCTGGCTAGAGTCCCTTCATTCCAGCATAGTTCCTCCAGATAAACACCAGAATCCAAAGGTGGCACAGCATCTCAGAACAGTGTCACCAGCTGAGAGCTCACACACACACGAGCCTCTGGGGGACATCCAAAGTGAAAGAAAGGAAGTGGGGCAAGGCAGGGTGGAAATGACATGGGGAGCAGTTTCCTCTAAGATTAAAGTCTCCTGTCTTATAGATCACTGTCTTAAGACGTAAGATGGGAAAGGGAAGGTAAAACAACATGATGTTGGTTTTTGTTGTTTCTGTGGTTTTGGCTTTTGGTTTTTCAAGACAGGGTTTCTCTGTGTGGCCTTGACTGTACAGAACTCATTCTGTAGACCAGGTTGACCTCAAACTCACAGAGATCTACCTGCCTCTGCCTCCCAAGAGTTAGGATTAAAGGCGTGCGCCACCACCAAATGGCATAACATGATAGTTTAAGACTTTGACAGAGAGATGAAACACTCCATTCTGTAGGGAAGCTTGTAAGACAGGAAATAAACAACACACAAGAGCGTCAGAAAGTCCCTGAAACTGACCAGCTTCACTAGGCCCCTCCCACCCCAAGAGTACATAAACAGTGGAGTGTTGAGAGAAGGTTCTCAGACAAGTCAAGTTGTAAAGGAAGTCTCAGAGAGAAACTAAGAAGACTTGGGAAGAAGGTATCAGCTGAGCCCTCTGCAAAGGGCACTGTGTAACCTGTTGAGAGGACTACAGGCTGTGCCGTGGGCTCCAGGTTTCCAGTTTGACAAGCTGTCGCCCGTGCTGGGTGGACTTTGACGACATGGATATTTTGGGGTCATTCTGAACCTGTAAATCACCCCTTATGCTCCTGTAAGTAACCCCAATAAAATTCACTGGTTCACCGAATTGGACATTGGTGGTATCCGTGCTTTGGTCTGTCACTGGTTCCTTATCTAGGGTGGGGAGGCGTTTGTTCCTATCTCCCTAGGAATAGTGTCACACAATAATAAGAAATAGTGGGAGCAGGAAAGAAAGAGAAAAGAATGAAAGAAGAGAAAGAGGGAAGGAAAATGGGTGGAGGGAATATAGACTAGAGGGAGAGAGGAAAGAAAGGTATGGAGAGCTGTTGGTGATCTGAGGGAACTGGAGTATTCATATGCTAACAAGTGTAGATTAGTCTAAGAAGGTAGTTGTATACTGAATAGGCAATATCACAGAGAATCAAAAAGTTACAAATGGCTGAAATATCTCACATCAGGCCCAAAACAACTGGGCCAAAGGCAACCTCTCTTTTTGAGTTGCCAAGTATTCATCACAGTGATAGAAAGCTTGCTGCTAACGCCAGCATTCTGGTCTCTAGCATTCCAGGTCATGCCAAGTTATCTTGTCTTCATTCTGCTATGATAATAATCACTGGAATTTATGGAGAATAAGCCCTCCAGACATCTCAAGTTCTTGTTACGTTTTTTTGTCTTGCAGTACGGAGGCCTCTAATATATTAGCTAAGCATGCTGTCACTTAAGTGTACCTTGGACCTTTTTTTTTAACCTTCGTTTGTGTTTGTATATTTATTTATGGGTAGTTCTAATGCTTAAATCCAAGAACTCACATGTGATAGGCAAGCACCCTGACGTTGAACTGTACCTCGATCCTTCCTTTTACTTGAATTTGGAGACTGATTCTCGCTAAGTTGACAAAGCTAGCTTTGAACTGCAATCTCCCTGTCTCAGCTGTGACGATGAGGCTGAGACACGAAGGGCTGGCTTCCCTCACTTCAGGAAATCTTAAATAGCCCCGTAAAACAGGGGACACTATCCATTCTCGGCAGACAAATTAACGTGAGGCTAACAGCGATGGGAGCGCTAACTCAGCCCCTGCTGTAAGGAAAGCTTGACTCTGGATCCACCGAGATGGTCAGATGTTCTGTTGCTCTGTCTCCTGGAAAACAGTAAGGCCAGAGCTCAAACCCCAGGAGACAGATGGCTGCTGCAGATTCATGACATTTAGGGGGTCATAAACTTGTCCTGAGTGTCACCTCCTCTCCCGTCTAGCTAAGGGTTTCATCACTGAGTTGTCAAACGAGGTTAATTTGGCCAAGACAGCATCTTCTCTTCTCGGTGACACCTGATTTGACTGGAGGAGACCTTCAATTTGACCTTCAGCCCAGGATTAGGACAGCAGAGACTCAAACAATGAAGCCAGGTTTGAGTCCTCAGGCTTGGCACGCAGTTCTGCCTGGGCTGCTTTTAGTGAGGACAGAGAAAGAGCCTGTACTGCCATTAGCAAGGAAGCAGAGCTGACTGCATAGGTGCAAATTCCAGGAAGAAACCTGCCTCTCACTTCAGAGAAGAGAAACAATGGGAGCCTTGTTCTTTCAGCCCCTGGCCTGGCTTGGATAAAGGCTTATGTGTCCTTTAGTTCCATGCCCCATCTCCATAATCCCCCAGCAGACTTCAGCCAAGAAACATGGGCTTCCTCTTTCTATTTCCTCTCTTAACCCGAGGGCCTGTTGGTGCACGCTCTGAGAGAACTGCATGCTGGGAGAGGATCTTTGCTCTTTCACCTACCCGTGGAATGCTATCGATCTTCCATGAGTTCACACAGGGCAGAGCCTCCTAGTTCCTCCACTCTGTTTCTCCAGCTCTTATATCTGACCTTCCCAATGCTTCGATTGTCTCAGCAATACATGTTGCAGATGCTGATGCCCCGAGTCCACAGGCCACTGGTGACATTCTCTCTTAATCGTTTTTCTTGAAATTGCCCTTGATTTCTGTACCCGTGGAGTTCTTTTAGAAGGAAAACTAAGAGGCAAGGAAAGAAAAGGTGCAGAAAGAGAAGGACATGAGTGTTAAAAAGGACAGGAAAGTCCTGGGGGAAACCAACCAACCAACCTTGCGGCAGTGTCTGGACGATCCTGGCTTCTGGAATCTGACAGGAAAGTAGACCTGGATTCCAGGATTGGTCCCCAGTGCTGCCTGGCCCAAGAACCAAGTGGGTCAAACTTTAGACAGGTTCAGTTTTGTCGGATGCTGTTTGGGTCACATCAAATGCCTCCACAGCCTGAGTGCTGGGTTTCCAGGATGGCAGTGGTGGGATACAGAACCACTGGAAGACCTTGCAAGACTTCCTACCCCTGGTCGAGCTTAATATAAGAGTTGTGTGAAGTAAAAGCGGTCATTAGCCTTCCTTAAGAAAAGAAGGCGAGCAACGGGAATCCACACAGTTAGCAGCACTGGCACTCGGGACAATGACTCCCCCAAGCTGCTGAGAATGACTCACCTTTATCTTCCCAAATCCACTTTTAGTGACGTCAAGCCAATAGCTTGGATTGGGCTGTCCTGATATTATTGACTCCAGAGCAATCAGCAAAGGCTACAGATTAGACCGTTCTTCGTTTGTTTTTATGAGACCAAGCTTCTCTGTGGCAATGAATACCTCTTTTGAGGACGCCCCAGAGCCTTTCCCAGACTGAGACATTTGTCAACCACCTAAGGTGTCACCATTTCCCAAAATGCCTTCTCTGAAATACCTCATGATTTCGTATTTGTGACCTCCCTCCCACTTCTGGTCAGTCTCCTGTTCTCTTCACAGTGTACAGCCAAGTGTACATTCCACTTGAACTATTACCTGTTTAATAGCTTTGCTTCAAATCGTCAGGAATTTTTATAGGCATAAAGATGTTTCTGAAAGGAAAATTAATGGATATAAGTTATAGGTTAAAAACATAGCTCCAAAAATCCAGAAGGATGTGAGTCTGCAGACAGGCTCCTCCTGGGGTGGAGGACAGAGAATGGGGAGACAGAGTGCATTCTGGGTAGCGGGCGTCGACTTTAGGGGCTTAGGGAAAGTTGGTGAGGAAAGAGCAAAGAGTTGAAGGGCTTCTATCCGGAAGAAGAGGTTCAGCTGGGAATGGATCCTGAGGAAGAGGAATTAGGGGATGTTATATGGATCTCCCTACTGCGCTGAGCATGAAACCATAGGGACTCAGGGAAATGTCGATCCTGGTGAAGGGCTGCGGAGGGTGTGAAGAAGTCCTCCCAGAAGCCCCAGCCCCGCGCAGCCCCTTATCAGGCTCTCCTTCCTCAGCGTTGCGAAGCCGGCCCAGTTTTCTGAGTTCTAACTCAGAAGACTTCCTTCTTTATTTATTATTATTATTATTATTTTAGATCCCAATCAAAAGCCTACATGTGCTTTCCCTGATATACTGGCAAACAATTTTAACAAATGTTAGGGCAGGAAGGGCTGGACCTAAAGGTGAAAATGTAGAGAGCATCAGCTGAGTTAGGAACTCTGGGAGCGAATCCCTGTTTGAGCAGCAGTAGTGGCCCATTAAGGAAAAGATCCTGGCCTGGAGAATTGAATCTCTGGCCTGGGTGCAGACCCAGCATTCCAGCTGGGCTGAATCAATCAGGAGGCCAAGAACACTCCTGCAAAGGGGACTCACCCTAAGCCACGCTGAAGAGATAGGCAGACTAACGTCTCCTTTGATGAAACCGTACATTTCCCTCCAAAATTCCCGTTGCCCAGCACAATCCCTAGGCAGGTGCAGCCAGAGGTGTGGTGAGGTCTGCTCTGCCATGCTCCCTGACAGGGCGCAACGTTTTCCCTTTCTCTATTCTTTCTTTCCCACGTTGGTCAGAATCTAAGTGTGCCTTTTCTCACTCTCTCTAAAGCCCCCCTCCCTGCCATGGGGCTGCTTGTCATTTTTTTTTAACTTCTCTTTATTCTCCTCCTCCAGGAAGCCGCGGTGATTTATAGCTAGGCTACCCTGGAGTTGTTTTTAATTTAAACTCTTAATAAAACTCTAATACATTATCCTTGGACTTTTGTGAGAGTCCACTTCTAAATTCTTCGATTAATGATCCCCCCTCCCCATTATCAACTGGCAAGCACAAAGGAATTTCCCCCAAATTCTAGTAACATTTGTGACAGTAACGTCACTTTGGACAGCTCGGCGTCACTGTCATTGATAAGCTTGACTTAAGTCAGTCGTTTCCAGCACGCTGTTCCCGGCAGCTGCCACACCTTGGAACTTGTTAGAAATGCAACCGGGGTCTCACCCCAGCCCTGGTGAGTCAGAAGGCTGAGTGGGGACCTGCCATCTGGATTTTAATAAGCAGCCCTCTAGGGGATTCAGTACCCACTCAAGTGTGAAAACCATTTCCTTAAATGTACTAGGAGATGAGAATTTGCATGAGTGGTTCCTATCATTAGTGATAAGCGCTTGAAGTCAGGGGTTAGCATCCTTCTGTCTTTTATGACAAACTTGAATGTAGGAGTCTTAAATCCTGTGGGTTTAGGATTTTTAATTTGGGGGGTTTGGGGGGGGTTGTTTAGCTTGTTTTGTTTTGATTGTGCAGATGGTCCCTATGTCAGAGCCTATATGTGGAAGTCAGACAGCAAATTGCAGGACTCAGTGCTCACCTTCTACCGTGAGAATCTTCTAGACTGAACTCAGCTTATCAGGCTTGGTGCTGAGCACCTTTATCCACCCAGCTGTCACCCTTATCTCTGGGGGAAGACTCTGAAGCCATTGAGCAGGTGCTTCTGGGAAACTGAGTCCTGGGCATGTGGACCTGAAGCCATATTAGGACTGTCTCCGCTGCTGTTAAGACCCCATCCAGACTTGAAAGAGCCCTGGTCCCACTGCAGAGCAAACACGAGAGTTTGATTTGTTCCGGGAGGCACATACTACAGTGGTTTCTACTTTTAAAAATTGCCACAGCTGCAGCATGCTGTCGTTTGGCTACAGAGAGATTCTTAATGATTTTTTTTTTCCTTGCTAAATAATTGTAAGGTCTGATCCCCCCCCCCCCCGCCTTGAACATGCACTTGAAGGGTTCTGTGCTATAAGCTCTGTGAATATTTGTGTGGCGCAACCTGCCCTGAGATAATTACATTAGCAGCACTGGGGCCGGTGGGTATCACCAGCATGGTGTGATCGTGTGAAAGGGAACGTGCCTTTCACCCGGGGACTCTAACATGTGGTTACTGTCTCCATAATTAACCCATCGACCTTGAAAGAGGAAAGTAATTAGAAGCAAAGGCAATTAATTCCTTCTAAGTGATTTCACTGCCATCTCCACTGCCACCCCAGAAAGGGGATTCCAGAAGGGCTGGGAGGAAGCAAGAGGATAGGAACAGCCAGTAAGATCACATCAGGGGTGCTAATGAGGCTTAGGTGTCACTGAGAGCTAGACGCTGCTGCAGAAAGCGAGGACACCCTCAGACTCCAGGCTTGTTCTCCCTCCCTTTGACTTCCCTGGAAGACCAGAAGCCACAGCTTCCGGTGTAGGCTCTAAACCCAAAAGGCAATGCCGTTATTCACTAACTCTCGTCATTCCTAATAGCATACCTGTAAGACTACAGCAGCACCTTCCTCAGAGAGTGCTGGGAGGCAAAACCAGTAACTGGAATGGGGACAGTTTTAACCTTAGAATGCCAGACTCATGTATGATCGAATCATGGGGTTCGGGGTACTCACAATGTCAATGCAGCCCTTTGTCAGACAGTCTCGGGATGCCCTGGAAGTCAGCATTCTCCCGCTTCCCGTTCATAAGTGCTGAGATTACAAGTGCATCCCATCACACCTGGCACACAGCATCCTCTTTGGAATTTTTTATTTCTTTCATTTAAATGAACATAGTATGTCTTTCTGAGAAGATAAAGAGAACCTCTGCTTTCTAATAGGAGGGATTCAAAGTCTATTATATGGCTTCAGGTCAAAATGAAGATTTCTAAAAACTGCAATTCCAAGCATTTTGAGGATTCTCTGAGTGCATCCCAACAGCCTCGTGGTGGCTGTGTAAAGGTCCCAGGGAACAATGCTCCTCAGTTACAGGAATGAGTGAAGAATCCAGCGTTAAGGATGGGCAGGGACATGCATCCAGAAAAGTAAATGATATCGGTGAAGAATTTGGAAAGAAATCAAGATGTGTAGCCTGTTTGGGGAAATTTGCATAGTTCAGAAGGATGGGACGACAACGATGTGCGGGCTTACAAGTTGGAGTGGGGAGTAGCATGGAGACAGAGCCAAGGCTATGATACACTCACATGCAGAAGTGCATACGATACCATAGAGACTAAATACAAGCTAGGGTCAAAGACAGAAATAACCAAAAATTTGCCTCATTATCTAGTTTGACTTGGCTGCCTCTTAAGTGGAATCTCACTTGGATGGAATTCTTGGCTCTGGGATCGTTGGATCTGTTCATCTGCCAGCTGTGATCCTCCGTCCACAAGCCCCACTCACCCCTGCTGTGGGGGAGTAGATGTGTGAGAAGGATGTGGGCGCGATCTCCACAACAGCAAGGCGTCACTGCACAGCGTGGTCTCTGATTTGCACTCTACATCCCCTGTGTCAAGGATGGAGAGGCTGGAGGCAGAACCAGGAATGTAGGGTAAGTTGTGTTTTTCCATCCTGCAAAGGAAAGCTCATTCTTGCTTAGGGGACTAGAGAGGCGTGGCGCAAAGTGGTGCTGTCCTTGGTGGTGGCGGTGGTGGTGCCGCTGCTGTTCTGGCGCTGTGGTGGTGGTAGTGGTAGTGGTGGCGGCGGTGGCAGTATTGGTAGTGATGGCTGATTGATTTTTTTTTTTCAGCAGGATCTACTAGTGTAGCCCAGTATGGCCTAACTTGCTATGTAGATGAGGATGACCTGGAACTAGTGGCCATCCTCCTGGTTCAGTGTTGCAGGTGCTAGGATTACAGATGGGAGCCACCCAGTTTGACTGCATAGCCGTTCTAAAGCAGGTCACGTTGCAGTAGGCACAGAGCGCAGGGACGGAGGGAATGGACACACTTGGCCTCTAACACCAGGACTGTTTCTAGAAGGGCTGCGCCTTGAGTGGAATGCACAGTCCCTGACTCCTCCAGTAAAGACAGCAAATCCTTAACAACTTCCTGCGGATGCATTAGGGTCAAGTGAGCTGTCCTAGTATATGGTGAGTACCGACCTCAGTGAGCAGAAGAGGAGGAGGGGGGCCACGGAGAAACTGTACATGGAGGGTAACTGCAGGTCTCTTATGCCTTGTATGGGACTCAGTAGTAGAAACTGAGGACAACCGAATGGTTCCTGAGATGTTGGCTGCTTTTTAATGCAGTCTCTGGCCATAACTGGTGTCTTTTTGGCTCTGGTAGTTCACTATGGGGTCACGAATTACGCGGTGGTCAGAACTGCAACTGCCAGTGGCCAAAATCTAGGACATCTCCAGATTCAGGAAGGATTGAGCAAGCACCAACCATACCAACTCCATAACTGAGTGCCGGGTAAACACTGGATAGAATTCACTAGGTGTGTGTGTGTGTTGGGTGGGTGTAGGCAGAGACTGCTCATTTGTTTCCCAACTGCTCGGATGTGAATAATCACACAGAAACGATATTAATTGCAACACTGTTTGGTCAATGGCTTAGGAATATTTCTAGCTAACTCTTACATTTTAAATTAACCCATTTCTATTAATCTGTGAATCACCACAAGGCTGTGGCCTACCAGTAAGGTTCCGACGGGTGACTGGCGGCTGTCTCCTTTGGCAGCTACATGGCATGTCTCTGACTGGACTCTGCCTACTCTCTCTCTATATCTCTTCCAGCCTGGCTATATTTAGCTCTGCTGTAGGCCAAAGCAGCTTCTTTATTAACCAATGGTAATAAAATATATTCATAGGATACAGAGGGGAATCCCACATCAGGAGGGAGGTCCTTTCTCTGCAAAATCCATGGCAGCAGCACACTGGAGAGAAGGTGACATTGTGAAATTAATGCTTCTGAACTGGGAGTGAGGATGGGCTCACCATCTTTCCCCTTCTAACATGAAATCAAGGAAGCCTGACATTGGCAGGGGTCTATGCAGACAGAGACAGTCCAGGAGCTCCAGTTCTAGCCCTGTATCAGGAAGCTGGAAGGAAATGCCCTCATACTCAGAAATAGGGGGATTTTCCTGTTTGTTCTCTCTCTCTCTCTCGTATCCTATTGTCCTTTCTCAAGACCATCCTACAAGACCTATAAAGGCAAAATTAAGGGACTCATGGCTGCCTGAAGCCCTGAAGCAGAGAAACCTCCCTTTCTGGTAAGAATTGTGGTCCTAAGAAAGTGTCAGAAATGTCACTTGTTTGTGCTCGAACAATATAAAGCTTGTCTGAAAATCAGAGGGCAGAGTTAGCCACTACTTAGTCTTAGAGGCCAGGCAGTGGTGGTGCACACCTTTAATCCCAGCACTAGGGAGGCAGAGGCAGACAGATCTCTGTGAGTTCAAGGCCACCCTGGGATACACGAGATAGAAACAGTCTAAAAGAGAAACAGAACCAGGTGGTGATGACTCACACCTTTGATCCCAGCACCTGGGATCTCATGCCTTTGGTCCCAGGACTTGGGAGGCACATACCTCTAATCCCAGCACTAGGGAAGAGGAAACAGGAAGGGGTATGGCTGGGCAGAGAGAGGAATACAAGGTAGGAGGAGACAGGAACTCGCCCTCTTTCAGGCTGGGGAGTTGGCATGGTAAAAAGTGGCTGTGGCTGGGTCCTCTGTCTCTCTGATCTTTCAGCATTTACCACAATATCTGAATCTATGTTTTTATTAAGACCAATTAGAATTCATGCTGCAGTCGCTCCATTCCCATGGGTCTTTTCTTT